>NC_140115.1:4466393-5072578 GCF_964237585.1 Gallinula chloropus
ACCACAGCAGTGAGAATGAGCTCTGCTCAGCAGCTTGTGAGCAGTGCTCCCTGAAAGGGAAAGAGTTTGTTTGTCTCTGGTTTTGCTGTGAGCAAAACAGTCCTCACAGAGCCCTGTCCAGGGAGGGTTTGGGTTATTTTTAATCATGGGGTGCACAATCAATGAAGCCACAGAAAATGAGCAACAAAGGTGTCCTCAGCTAAGAAAGCAGCGGATGCTCTAGTGTCACAGGTGAGCCATGTACAACTCTGCTTCTCCTTTCAGAAAGGCCCTCACATCTCCCAGCTCCCCTGAGAAGCCAGAAAAGGGACAACTGGATCAGTGATTTCTTCCAGTTCCTCAAGAGCAACTTCACCTCAAGGGTTTTGTGGAGCAGAATGTTCCCTTGTGTGATGCAGCAGGCCCTCATCACTGCCTGCATGAGAAATACAAAGGTGAAACATTCTGTGCTGTTTGTCTGGGCCAAGATCTTTTCCTTCTTCTTTTCCTTGCCTCAAGCATGAAGCTGCTGCAGGAATGTGAGTCTCCTGTAAGCTGAGGCAGATCTCTTGGGCACCCACAGGCAACCCAAGAGCCACTAGAATCCTCTTTATACCTGACTGGATCTCTTGGGGTAAGATTCACATGTCTGCCTACATTAAACAAGGTTTTTAAACTCCATTGTGGTCAGAGATAGTCCATGATAAGGTTGCCTGCATGTTGCCCTTCCACCTGAACTTAGACTCCTGTGACAGTGCAGCTCCCCTCCCCCCAGAATTACCTGACAAGAATTATGGCCCAAACAGAAAAAAAGCCACTAAACACTGAGAAAGTGAATCATCTCACAGTCCTGTAAATAGTGATCCCACGTGATACCCTTTGAGCTGGCTGGGGTTGCAATGAGCTGTGACCCAGTATCTCCCCCTGAGCTGAGATACCTCTCAGGGCAGATTTCAGGAGGATTGAAAGGTTTGCTGCTGACAGATGCTGACAAAGGAAAAGGGTTCAAAGATCATCTGCCCACAGCTGCTGATGAAGGAAGCAGTGAGTAGTTCACTACAGCTGGTGAAGACAGAAAATTCTTGGTCGTGGTTTAACCTCTGTGTCTGTGGCTGCATCTGTCTCTGTTTGTGTGTATTTATGAGCATGGGATTTGATTTAGAAAACTGTCATAATTCTCACCTGCACCTCGCCAGTTTTGAATCTTTTACTCAGTCACAAATTTTAGATGATAACAAATTGTGTTGGATCACTTTTTTAAATTGGCTGATTATTGGGTGTCACTAAATATCACACAACTTCACCTGGTGACTTCACATATTCGTGTCACTAAATCTTAAACTGCTGCTACGTCAAATCTGTGTAAAAACTCAGTTTGCAGCAAATTGGCCCAGTCAGCAAGAGACTAAATTGCTCTTTGCAGCAATACCCATGCAGGTCAGGCAGATATGCTGCACATGCTAATACTGACTTGGATCTCTCTTATTGGCAATTGGAGGTTGAGCAAAGTATCACAGCAGGTATGAAGTGGCAGAACATTTTTGTAGGGTCTTCATCTGACCCTGTCAGTCTCTCCATAGCAGAGCTCACCTTGCTGATGGTCATAGCCCAGAAGTCAGTACAAGTGTGACAACAAACGAACTAAGTGCTTGTACCCAACAGCAGGCAGATTGCATTCAGAGAAACTGAAAGTTTCTTTGCCGGGTTGCTTCTGGTGCCAAAAATGGTTTCTGAGCTTCAAATGATGGGAGGAGAGCAGGGGAGAAAAGAAACCTTTGTTCTCCAGGAGGCTCTGCCTAATCACACATATGACAAGGTGCAGTGTTGAGGTAACATCTGAAAGCTGCTACTTTTAAATATTTCCTCACGCAAAATGAGCTGTGGCAGCTTTGTGTGGCTGGGTCCTGGTGGAGAAGGAGGGGCCGCAGGGGTGTCTTTTGCAAGAGGCAGCCAGAAGCTCTGTGCATGCCCCAGAGAGTAAACACCAACCAATTCCAGGCTGTATTTTCCACCAGAGAAGGGAGTGAGAAGATGTGAGGAGCTGTGCAGACACCAAGGCCAGTGAAGGGCGGGAGGAGGCATCCCATGTGTCGGAGAGAAAGATGCCCCTGCAGCCCCTGGAGAAACCCCTGGTGGAGTGGGTGTCCCCCCACAGCCCATGGAAAAGGCCCAGACCCCACCTGCAGCCCCTGGAGAGGCCCCACACTGGAGCAGACAGAGACAGACAGGAGATGCTGTGACCCACCTTGGAGCAAGACCCTGCCAGCACTTGCAGTCCATGCAGAGAGTCCATACATTACCCTAAATGTCCATGGAGAGAGACAGAGACACAGAGATGAGCGAGAGAGAGATTTGTGCCGGGACAGGTTTCCTGGGGGGAGGGTGGTGACCCCGTGGAGGACTGGGACTGAGAGACACTGTGATTTATTACTGCCCACCATAGCAGTGACCCACGCTGGGTCTTCTGGGGAAGAGCTGAAGCCCTGTGGGAAAGGACTCACGTTGGGGAAGTTGCTGAAGGACTGAAGGACCCCACGGTGCAGCAGGGGGAGGGTGTGTGGAATCAGTGTCCCCCCTTGCCAAGAAGGAAATTAACTTGTGAGGAACTGTCCAAACCCACCATTTCCCAGTCCCTGCCCCTCCCTGTGCCACAATGGGGGCAAGAAGGGAGTGAAATCATGACTAGAGTGAAGTCTGCTAAGAAGGAAGGGGTGGGGGAAGGTGCTTTAAGATCTGGTCACACTTCTCACTACGTGACTCTTGTGTCAACTGGGGGTGCAGGGCAGTGTAACAAATTAGAGAGTTTTCTGTCCTTTGTTCTGTGTTGAGTCTGTTCTGCCCATGACACTGGTTGAGGAATGATCTCTCCCTGCCCTTGTATCAACTCCTGAGCTTCTCAATATCTATTTCCTCCCCTGTCCAACTGAAAAGAGGAGTGATAGAGAGACTTTGCTGGGAATCTGGTGTCCAGCCAGGGCTAAACCACCACATGAGTGGCAGACACTTTCCTTCCTTCTCTGCTCTCCCCTTTTGCACCCAGTAGGTTGGGCTCTCGACCATCCACCATTATTTATACTAACAGAGCAAGTAGTTGCTCTGCAGGCATGTCACAGGCTGCAGAAGAAGAGAGGAATGATTACAGTTGATGAGAAGAGGGATGAGGCGCTGGGCAAGAACCAGGACATGACACTGGAATATCTTCTTTGCTCAGTGGTTCTTGGGACTTCTCTTTCTGTGACAAGTAGGCATACTGGGTGAGATGCATGTCCAAGAGACTGGCTGGGAAGTCCCTTTATTATTACAAATGGTGCATTTTCCAGATTGAATAAAGCTAAATTGTCTCCATGCAAACAGATCCAAGCAAGTGCCCTGCCATTCAGCTGCCACGAACCCTGGAGTGAATCTCACCTCTGGACCATCCTGTGCCCTCTGAACAGTGTCCCCCTGTTCAACGTCCTTGTCAGCAACACGGACATTGGGATCAAGTGCACCCTCAGCAAGTTCACCAATGACACCCAGCTGGAGGGTGCAGTTGACACAGTAGAGTGGGTCAGATGTCGTGGCTGCATCCCATCCCAGTGTCTGGTAAGAAATTAACTCTGTGCTGGCCAAACCCAGGACACATATCTCAGTCTGGCGATTCTGGCTTCAGCATTTTCAGCAACACATAGAGCCAGAGAAGTAGGAATGCCCCTCATCCCACCTTGTCCTCCAACAGAAGGTAGCTAAACACTGTAAAAACCTTGTCTGCTCTTTTGTCTTTTTGGCAGATTCCTGTCCCGAGAGAGAATCTGTGTAGTCTGCAAGAGAAGCGGGGATGGGCCCCAATCAGAGATGTGCAAGCATCAGCAATTCCCTCATGGGAAACCCCTCTACATCCAACAAAGAGAGACACTTTCCATTTTGGCTTTAGGTAAAAAGAATGCCTTGATCTATGCTGTTCCATCAGTTTTCCTTACTTTTTTTTTCACCAGATTCCAGACTTTGCTCATAGGAGGATGCTATTTGGCAAACTGTATGGGTGCAGAAGTGCTTGGGAAGTGCAGGTAAAGCGTGAGCTTGGTCTGTGCTGGCTCTCCCTTAACATGTTTTCCTTGGACAGCCTGTGGTGTTTGACTGAGGCTGACAACTGAGTAGTGAGCAACTGTCAAAGTTTGGGGCCTCCATCTACACCCCTGGAATTCCATTTCAGCTACAGGACCTCCATTTAGACTCCAGGACCTCCACTAAAACTAGAGCTAGGGCTTTGTATCCCGAGCTGACCTATGATAAAGGTGTGTGTGTGTGTGTCAAGCTCCATGAGAGTCACATCCATGTTAGGCCTGGACTTTTGTGGTTTGACCCCAGCCAGCAGCTGAGCACCACACAGCTGATCTCTGGGGGAAACAGGGGATAACAATAAAAGCAGACTTTGTTGGTTGGGATATGGAGAGTTTACTGGGACAGCAAAGGGAGGGACAAAAATCTATTACAGGACTTTATAGCAAAACACACAATGCAGTTTCTCACCAACACGCACAGCTTAGGCCATACAGCTTAGATCCACCCCAAAGCCAGACAGTCCCCGAAACGCACAGCCTGGAGCCATGCGCTCCTTCACCCACCCTTTATGCTGAGCATGACGTCATAGGATGGAATGGCTCTTTGCTTAGTTTGGGTCACCTGTCCTGGGTGTGACAGCCTCCTCGTTAGCAGGCAGCATCAGAAGCTGGAAAGTCCTAGAATGCTTGACAACAGCTAAAAACATGAGACTGTTACCAACAGAGTACTCATCCTAAATCCCAAGCAGAGCACAACACCAACTACTAGAGAGAAAATTAACTCTATCCTAGCCAAAATCAGGACAGTAGGCAAGATTGTCTAGGTAACAGGATAGAACTAGCAGGTTTGAATACTGACATGGCAAAGATGGGACCAGAAACTCAATACTGGGGTAAAGACATGCTGCACCAGTCAGAAGGACTGAGGTGGGAGCAGGGTGGGTGCTTTCCCCGGCGAGCTCAGGATGGGCAGATCAAGCATCCGTGTGTTCCTGCATTGGCACCTGCTCTGGCCCTTTTGGCAATGACAGCCACCCACCTCTTCAGAACAGTGTTCCTGGCTGGGCTCAGTTGTGGGTGGTCATGTCAGTGTAGCAGGTGAGAGACACACTTTGATCAGCTGCTTGTTGTCTCACCTCCCCTGTAGCTCTAACAGCCAACTCAACAACTTCCTTTATTTGTTTTTCTGTGTTTTTGAAATCTCTGTTTTCCCAGAAATTACCAAGCTGGAGACAAGGTTTCACTTTCTGTTCCATTGTCTGCTCTATACCCTCTTTCTTCTTTTTTTCAACAAGTGTCCTGAGGTTTTCCTCTAAGAGGGTCTCCAGCTCTTCTCTCTGATGCTCTTCACAGTCACAGCAGAACCAGCGGGGCCACACGTAGCACAAGCCATAAAGACAGGCAACAATAGGAAGCATGAACAGCCCTGCAACCTGCAAGACAGAAAAAAACAACAACTACAAAAAGAGAAATTAATTATTTATATTCCTAAAACTATTTTGCAGGTGAGTGAGAAGACTACTTTACCATATAACAAACATGCTTAAGCCACATACTTATTATCCCACACATTGCTTGCCTAGATGACAAGTGATTGTAAGAAATACACTCACTGAAACAAGGAATATCATCTCTGTCTCTCAAGAAATACATTATCTTATTTCTTATTTCCATAAATCTTGCTTTGAGACCCAGCTATAAGAATGAAGGCCCAGAATAAGAATGAAGATACTCAAAGTTCCAGTTTGAGCCACAGAAACCAGCAGCTATTTATAAACTTGAATGGATAGACATTAATTAACAACAAGTCATGGAGGGGAGGAAGGTAATGCAAATGTAGTAAACATACCAAATAATAATTGCAAATTAACACTTCACACACACAAAATAGGTAATATTAAAATACCTAGAGTTCTAGAACTCTAGCACACTTACCTGAGACATTATGAAGGATTCACTGGATAAGGCTGCTGCTGGACTTTGTGTTGCATTTCAAGTTTTATTTCCTGAAGCCACACAGTTCCAATATCTGCCATCACACACCAAATCAGAGAAGGTAGAATTGCCTTAAAAATTATCTCACTCCTCTGGCAGCACAAGGATTTCATCATACAGCAAGTAATGGCAATGCAGGCAGTGCAGGTCATCAAGCTCAGGAAAAATATTATGAATGCTGGACAGAAAAAGTAGGAAAAAATGTACAATATCTGTAACGTCCCTCTATATCACACAGCTTTTCTTCTTGTAGCCTTTCTATCACTACACCTGCAAATGATTGAAGAGCAGAGAGGAAGTTCAAATTGAAATACACACAGGAATTGGCTCTGTATACAGCTACAACCTGACTTTGTGGGTTTCAAAACTTGTGTTTTCTGATGTCACGTGGTCTGTGCAGAACCACACAGACTTGTTGAGGTTGGAAGGGACTTCCAGTTAAACTGGCCCTGCTCAAGCAGGACTACTGGGAGTTGTGGGCCCAGGACCTTGTCCAGATGGCTTTTGAATATCTGCAAGGATGGGAACTCCACAACCTCCCTGGGTAACAATGCCTGTAAGGCTCAGGGAGCAATTTTGGGGCTCGACATCCTTTCAATTCCTTTCTGGCTATATGACATCTTCTTGGACAGGCACCTTTGTTGAGGAAGAGGCAGCAGGCACAAGCTGCAACATGATAATTTCCAATTAAATGTAGGGAAATATTTTGGGGTAGATTTTTACCATGAGGGCAGTCAAATAGTAGAATAAATAGAGGAAATCCCAACTTGGAGGGATTCAAATCACCAGCATCCTCAGATAGCTAGATGGCCCTTCCCAGCTGCTACTAGAAATTTAATGGCTTTCTGATAAATGCTCTGAACCCACTGTTGCCCTTCTCATTGGAACACAAAAAATATTACATTTTCTCACTGATTCTATTGCCTATATGTCAGTAATCACTAAGGAAATGGCATAGCCCCTTGGCATAAGACCTTGGCAATGCAAGGTTAAAATCACAGACATTTAGGGAGAAGTGAACAAGTGTCCCACTGCAAAAGTACCTCTTGGGCTGCCAGGAGAGCAGAGATTAAATTAGTTGCTGCCACACTCACTGAAATTTTACAATTTGATGTACTGCTTGGGGAAATGTGGAAACACAGAGTCAGAGATTCACACAGAATCACAGAATGTTAGAGACTGGAAGGGACCTCAAAAGATCCCACCCCTCCCGTCAGAGCAGGATCACATAGATTAGCTTGCACAAGAACATGTCCAGGAAGGTTTTGAATGTCATCGGGGAAGGAGACTCCACAACCTCTGGAACATGTCTGTTCCAGAGCTCTGTCACCCTCACAGTGAAAAAGTTTTTCCTTATGTTCACAAGGAGCCTCCTGTGTTCCTGATTGCACCCATGGGAGGAGGAAAGAGAAAATCACTTGCAACCCAGACTCTTTCACTAAGCATCCCAAGGCCTTAAAGTCTCCCTTCTTAGACTACAGGATGCAGCTTCCTCTCCACCTGTCTGGAAAATCTGTAGTGAGTAACAGTGTGACAAATGCACCAGACTGAGTCACTGAATCACAGAATCGTAGGGATTGGAAGGGACCTCAAGAGATCATTGAGTCCAAATGCCCTGCCAAAGCAGGGTCCCTGGGACAGGTCGCACAGGTAGGCATCAAGATGGGTCTTGAATCTCCTAAACTGGGGAGTTTACTAGTAATATCCCTGGTTTGGGTTCCAGGAAGACTACAGACATCCCTATGAAGACGGTCAACCTGGCATATTGGGCCTTCTGTGTCCTTTAGGAGTGAGTTTCCAACCACTGTTGAAATGATATTAAAAGGACTCATTCACCTCACAGGTCACCAGTATGGCCAGTAAAGAAACCTACCAGTGTTTTACAGTGCACTATCAACAATTAAGTGCTAATGCTGTGCCTTTAACTGCTGCAGTTCCAAACATCACTCACATGGTAAGATTAATACAGCAGGCTCCCTGTCCTTAGCTTAGAAGTTAAGGGATATAAAGGTTAATATGCCCAACTGGAACAGTAACAATGGTATTAACTACACCCCAAAAAAACGTCCCTATGCATGCTAAACCAGAGATGGCTCAGAAAAAGTGTATTGGATTAGCAGTTGGTGCATGTCACGTTCTTCTTAACCCTGTCAGTCAAATGAGACAGAGCATATGTTTTGCCTTCTTTTGCTTTCACAGAAATTGCACGTGGCCGGATGGATTAGTTTGTGCTGACCTTGAATGCATCCACAGACCATAATAGTGAGTGCTACAAGATAGCAGAACTGTATACAGGTGGCTGGTGTAATTTCACCTTTAGCAAATTATAATTGTGTATTGTATTTGGGTCTGCAGAGGCACAGAATCACTGTTTGGATTTGTGATTGATACAGCAACATCCAAGCCAACTGTAACAGATGACAAACTGTCCCCAGGAATTTCTATCAATGGACCAACTCAGCCTCCCATTAGTCTAATTCCTTACATCTTCAACACTGCTCCTTACAGAATTAGGGACCTGTCATATTCCCTCAGACAGGTGGGATTATAAATACAGGCTAATATCTCTGCAATTGAACCTAACTGTTCAATTCCTGAGTCCTTTTTACACAGGATGGTCAGCATGGTTACACAGACTGATTCACACTCTCCAAAATATCAGAGACATGTGACTAGTAGTTTAGCAATGGGATTAGGAGTTTTAAACAGCATAGATGCTGAGGTACTTGATAATAAAGTAGCCACATGAATTGATTGAAACACCCTCTACAGTCTTCTCTTTTAACTCTGTGAACTAACCAATGGCTTTTGTCAGATATATTCTGAGTGGGGAGAAATAAATGAGAAGGACCACCAGTTATTTACAGAGACACTTTAAGATGGCCCAAAATAATGCTTCTCTAGAGTATAATTGTATCCAAGCTCAGCTGTGGATGCAATCAGTGGAACTGCAATTAGATGGGAAGGTGAGGAAGGAAATTCGGAAAGTAATCTGGGATGAGACAACTGAATGTAAGAGAAACTTCCGGTCCTGGTGGCATCCGGTTGATTTCACTTACAACCCTACAGGCAGTAAATGCACAGCTTACTGTCCATCACTGTCCATCATGATGTGAATGGAATGTGACAAGGGTTAAGAAGACTCAGAAGAGAAGGAGAACATAACTGATGTGATAATTCATACGTTTGCAAACTGCTACAGGAATGCTGAACAAAATGCTCCACCCTGTTGTTGCTTTATCAATACTCCCTGTATTGGGCTTTATTTTTTACTATAACTTCCTATGTTAAACTTTGGGTGACATAAGGGCACCTTGATGTCCTGACCTTGAGAGAACATTACACGCAGCATGAAGACGCTGCAGCCAGGCTCTGTGATATATGGCTGCATTGTTGCTGCCCTGAGTGAGAACTGAACCAGAACTGAGCCAGGTGTTCATCATTTTCCTGACAAAGTCATGTACTTTGGGAGAAGTTTGCTGATTATAATGTCATTATAATACAAAAGCCCCACATCCATCCCAAAAGCTGCCCACCTTCAAGGTGAAACCACCCCTCACTGAGCACGTGCTCTGAATTTAAGCTGGTCTAGACCCTTAAATGTAAAGGAAGGAAAAATTACACCCATCACAGGAAAGATACACACGGCTGGAGTCACTCAAGCTTCACCTGATACAGAGAATTAGTATAAGAGTGGCCTAAGAATGGAGGGATAACAGAAATGATACCATCACAGCAAGTCAGAAAGATACCGTCAGGAACCATCACTGACTTCTGGGACCACAGGAGAGGCTGAGCCTCTCTTCCCCCTCCCCTCATAGGGACACCTTGGGTGAAATCTGAACTCTTACTTATTGAAGGAAACTTAGAAATCTCTATAAAGAGTGATTTATGTAGCCATATTTCTCAAGTAGTTTTCTGTTCTTTTATGTGCAGTTTCACGCTGTCTTGTGTTGCTCTCTTACTTGTACGTGCAGTTATAAACAGTGTGTCATCACTGGCAATCCAAAAGTCTCTGTACTCTGTGGCCTCAATAAACTGCCCTGTTCATTACTCTAGTCATGAGAGTTCTCCCTGAACGCAGCCAAACTCCTTCCATCTGGCCATGCTGGTTCATCAAACACAACGAGACTGGAGGTGCCGAGAACTATTTCTGCATCTGTCATCGTGATAGTTCTGTGTGTGCAACATGACCAGACTTGCAGTGCTGAACTGGGAGTCACTCAGAATTGGATCCCAGCCGCCCACAGCTGCTCTGACATCTGAGGACAAGCTGGAATGCAAGGTGGTTTCTCTTCTGAGAAATACCATTTCCCATTTAACACAACGGGGCAAGATGACTTACAGAGGTCACTTCCTGCCTAGTTTTTCCTTTTTTCCCCCTTGGGCTTTATTTTTACTTTTTTCACAAAGGGCAAAGGGGAGAATGTAAGTAAGAATGCTAAGCTGCTACTTCTAGCAATTGCAGTGTTGCATAATCAGTGTCAGGCCATAAAGTGACCAAGATCATGAGTTCTGAAGCCAAGTTCGAGCTGCACTTCTGCAGACTGGGACACCAAAAGGGAAATGTATAAAGATTAAACAAATTAGAGGACGAGTGTGGAGAGTACTCACATCTGGAAATCATGTTTTCAGTACAATGGGAAACCGGGTGGGATGCAATGAGAGATGCCTAGAGAAAGAAAAACCTCACCTTGGATCTAAAATGAGATTTGCTCTTTGAGATTGAGATGCCTTGTAGACAGGTTGGGGAAGTCTGCTATAGTGTTAATTTAGCTGTTAAAAGTCACAGTAATAATATCTAACCATGAATTCTCCTTATTTCTGAACTCAGACTAATAATAAGCAGCTGTTCTGCCTTAGGGTAAACAAGGTGCAATATAGCAATATATGAGGAAGTGTTCTAAAACCACTGTATAGGATTATTTATCAGGTGGGAGATCTCTGCACTAACTGAAGGTGTAAAAAGCCAAGGCCATTTCTGATGAAAGGTCCCATCATTGCTTTCTTTTGAACCCCCCTCTGCACCCTGTTTCACCCTGCTGCCATTGCTCTCCCTTCACCTCTGCTGTGTAATAGCCAACTTCAACTGGGCTCTAAACTGTGTCTGTTTCATGCCCTGTGAAGGGGCACAGGCTGTACCAAAGCTGACTTTCTTCTCTCAGTGCAATCAGTACAGGGTGCTCCTGCAGATCTGGACTCTCACCCCTCATCTGCGACACACAGGTTCACAATCTGCAGCTCTGTGGGTTGATATAAAGACGGTTTAATAGAGCAGAAAAAGAATATGATAATAATAATTACTATTATTCAGAAGAACAAGTGATACATTCTACAAGCAAGTGATGTACAGCACAATCACTCACCAGCTGAAGCTGATACCTGGCTAATTCTGGAGATGAACTGCATCCCAGCCCAGCCCCTGGGCATGACATCATACAGAATGCAGTATCCCTCTGGCCCATTTGGGTCAGCCATCCTGGCTGTGCTCCCTCCCAGTATCTTGGGTGCACCCCACCTTCTCATTAGCAGTCCTAGAAAGAACTAAAGACATCAGTGTGTTATCAACATCATTCTCATACTACATCCCAAACACAGCACTAGAGCAGCTCCTAGAAAGAAAATGATCTCAGCTGAAAGAAGGACAGACAGTTTCCCTCCCTGCTGGCTTCACCACAGCAGATGTTTCCTGAAGAAGTGTGGAGCTGAGGATGACTGAGCCCATCTGACCATACTCAAGTGCTTGACCCTCTGCTCCCCAGAGCCTCCCATATGTTGGGTAGGGGGAGCTCTGGCTATCACAGGCAAGGGTGGAGTGTGAGGAGCCTTGGGGATGCTGCCCCAGGTCCTGAGCCCACCATGTTCTCCACCTTTGCCTTTCCCACCCCATTTCCACTCACCAGGCAGATCGGGTTTTACAGGACCCCTTGCAGGCTGACAGCACTGTTTCACTCCTGCTGTGTGCCATCCCCATCACTTGTCTTCACCAGTTCTTGCTGGAGAATTGCCAGTGCTTATCCCAGGAGGGCAACACTTACCCACAAGCCTTGTCCATGGCAGCATGTCCTCACCCAACCCATCCACTGTGTCCAGATCTTTCCACACACACCATAAATGTATTCTGGATGACGTTCACCAGACGTCTATCTGTGACTGGCACATGTGTGTACAGTGTATGATGTACAAATACATTCCTTATGTTGTAAATCTAGATGTGAGTACCTGGAGTGAACACAGCTCCATCCCACTATGTAAAGTCTGTATATGTCATCTGTGTCACACAGCTCTGGATGTGCTCTTCTACCTACACACACTGAGGCACATTTTCTAGATACAGGTACATAGATCATCCAGTTCCAGCCCCCCAGGCACGCTCAGGTGTGTAAATGGCAATAGTCATTTCAAGGATGATGAAGCAAAACGGCTCCCTCTGTGGCCCATGGCCTTCAAGATTCTGTGTTGAAACCATTTGTCTGAGTATTCCTCACTTATCAATGAGAAAAGGACCACCTGTTAGACTCCATCCTTCAGCTGCTTCCTCTGCTGACCTTGAAGATCTCCATCCACAATGTTGGTACAAGAGAAAAGCGGACACCAACGTTTTTTTACCTATTATGGTCAATTCTCACAGAGGCAGAGCAAAAAAAAGCTTGTGCTATGGTGTCTGAGTGTCCGGAAATGAAAGGGGGGGCTGCGCAGGGGCAGCATCCGCAGTGGGGGCTGAAGAAGGGACCCTGCTCCTCTTCCACAGCTTCCCAGCCTCAGCACCTCAAGACCTACCCCACAGGCATTGATCTGGGAATGGCATCCATCTCCATCCTCCTCCTTGTCTCTGCAGCCAGTTACTTTGCTGTGATGAAAGGTGAGTGGTTTAGGGACATTGAGGGCAAACCGTAAGGCCAGGATCACACACTGCTGTGGGGCTGCTTCTCTCTGACCTGTGCTGGTTTAGTGCTGCCAGCTCCTTACTCCTGCTTCATGGGAAACTAAATCTCTCAGGCCTTGCCTTCATCAACTGGGGGGAACAAGTATGACATGGGGAGGATCTTTTATCCATGCTGATTGCACTGGGATGCCAGTTCATGGAAGGAGAGACCAAATGCATCTCTGCTGCAGGCAGACATTTCCTCACAGTCCTCTGGACTCAAGAAAAAGGTCTCTGAGCCTGCCTGAACCCCTCAAAAGGGGCTTGGGGTTGTGTCAAGAGAGGAGACCAAGGATGTGTTGGACAGAGAGACATGTAGAAAGGTGGTGGCCCAGTAAAGGATGCGTGTAGGGATGGAGTTGGGATGGGAAAAGGGCTTTATTTACCATATTTGACCTCCTGGAGAGTAAACACTTCCCCTCCCTGATCCAGGGTGTTTTCTAAACCTATGAGCACTAAGATCGCCCTGTGCCATCCCTGTGAACTCCTTGTTTTTCTTTTCTTGTGTATTCAGCTTTTCCTTTACCAATTAAACTACCTTGAACTCAACACATGATTTTTTATTCTTTTACTCTCCCAATTTTCCCCTCCATCCCATTCTGAGTTCGTGGTTAACTCTGATCCCAAAGGGTACAGCAAAGATGGCGAGCTGAGGGTGAGACTAGGGAAGGCCACCCTGCTATCCGTGTGCCTTGGTGACTTTAGTTTCAATATGCAGGCAGTAAAGGTGTACTGCTTTGTTATAGAGACAACAGATGCTGTAACATGGGGAATGCAGGAAAACCCCAGCATCCCTGCCCCACATCCACAGAAGGAAGGAAAGACCACTGATGCCAAGAGTAGATTGAAATTAGGGGCAAACAATGCAGGGAATTCAGCCATGACCGTGGGATTTCTGTTCAACTGCAGCATGATTCTTGTCCTCACCTGTAACAACAAGACAGGGCTAAATTCTGTTATTCTGTGGGCTTTAGGCCCCACAAGAGTACACCACTGTCCTCAGTGGATGTAACAGTGGGAGTTACAGATCACCTTTAGTGCCAAATTTGGGAGTAGAGTAATATTCTTTATACACAAAACTTAGCTGTTCCTCTCCCTGGGGTGACTTTAACATGAGTTGGGTGGTGACACAAGTCCTACATGTGTTTACTGTGTATTTCATTCAGCTCATTGCCATGCTCAGGGGTATCAATTTTAATATTAATATAAAGGATAATGAAAAAAAAGGTCTTGATTCAGGACCCATGGCCTTCCAGATTTGGTGTTGAAACAATTTGTCTCTTTATTCCTCATTCTTTAGCCAAAACAGGGCTGTCTTACCACAGTTAGACTACGTCCTTCTCATGCCTCGCGTGCTGACCTTGTGGATCTCCATCCACATAGTTCACAAATGTGATAAGAAGACACCAGCATTTTTTACCTATTCTGGTCAATTCTCAGAGAGGGAGAGCAAGAAACAGCTTGTGCTATGGTATCTGAGGGTACGGAAATGAAAGCGGGGGCTCTGAAGGAGCAGAATCCACAGTGGGGGCTGAAGAAGGGACCCTGCTCATCACAGCCTCTCACTGTGGGAAAGGCATTGCTAGCCACAGCAAGGAAACAAGACCAGCCCCATGTGTGCTGAAAACAATGGGCCAGGTAGGTCTTGATCTGCTGTCCCCAGCTCAGAAAATGACATAAGCCATTGGAGCCTTAAAATGTCAGAAAATCTCAGTGGTCTTGCAGATCTCATCATCAGTTGGTGGCTGCAGGTTTTCATTTATTCTTAGATAGGAAGAGCTTTTTCATCTCTCCAAGCCAGCTGTGATTTGCTTTCCCCATGTAAGCTCTGTGCAACATGTTTCTCTTACAACCCCCCAGACAGTCAACCATTCACAGGGGCAATTTTACCCCACACCTGTCCTGGAACAAGGCAAACCAACTCCATTCTCTTCAGGATGTCACTTCGTGCCTTTATTAACAGCTCACAGAACTTGCACACTTTCCACATTGCTCTAGGCCTCTCCCAACAGCTTGTGTTGATGCTGCCCATGCCTGCACACCATGATCTTCACAAAGATAAAGCAAAGTTTATCTAGTGGAGAGGGATCTTGGGGGCTTTTGCAGTCTTTGGACAGACATTTCACAGTCTTTGGAAAATCAGAGTCCTTCCCCAAAACACAAATTCTCACAGTCTGGAGGACAGCAGCAAGCATCCACATGAACACCCTGTCTTGTGTTGGATAAGCTCCCTGTATCACCTCTTGCTTCCTCCTATGTTGACATACACTGAGTCTTCAGAGCGTTTTTTTCTGCAGGCCTTCAAAAGAGAAGGGACAGAAACCTCATCCTCCTGGTGCCCCTAACAGACACATACCTTTGTCCTGGGCTGGAAACTGAAGGACTATGAAAGCCCAAGAAAAGCTATGAGAAAATCCTCTCTTCATTGGGACTGGGCTTTTTCCTGCCCTGAAAACAAGACATCTTGGAGCCAAGAAGACTTTGAACAGTCTGGAAGCCTCTGTAGGAGCTGAACTCACCTCAAGTCTTTGCAGTGTTTCTGTGTGAAAATCTGTGGGGAGAACATGACTTAGTTTCCAACCATCAGCAGGATGACACCCAAAGTCAGGTTTGGAAGGGAGGCACATGGGGTTTCAAGAGTAGGATGAGATTGGGACAATTTAGTGGGAAGATGAATTCTTGAGATTTAATTAATAAAAAAATAAAAAGAGAATAAAAAGAGGACAGTAGGAGCATCTTGACATTGGTAGCAAAGAATAGAAGGTGTAGGGGACTTTGGACTTACAGTGTCTCTGGTTGTCAGCAGTAGAGTCTGAAGCACTACCATCATCACCGAGCAATGTGGGGAGAGCAAGGAGAAAAGGTGTTGACATTCTAAGGCCCCAGTGTAATACCACATCAGTGGGGTCTTTGGGGTCTTTCCCTTGGATGATGCTTCCTTACACATGCCCACAACTGGATCAAGCCTAGGACAATCCTTGATCCTCCCTGCCTCCACCCAAGGAGAGGAAACCCAAGAGCACAGACCATGTTGTTAAGACCCCAGGAACCCAGAATGCCCCTCCCTCCATAACCTGCCAGCCCCTCATCCAGAAGGGATTGCTGCTCACCTTTGACATCTCTCTCTGCAGACCCCTGCAAAAGGTGGAGAGGCAGAGTTACTGCACAGCCATGGCTTTCCATGCTCTGGGCTGCCCCATGAAGATGATGGGCTGAATGTCCACACCTCCCTCAGAGGAGCAGTTTTAGAGCCCAGTCCATGCAATTGTGAGTCTGTTTTCCCAGTCTGATTTCTCCCAAGCTCTCTGCAGCTGAGGAGAACCCAAATGTGGAGGAGCCATATTTGATCTTCTCAAGTCATATCAGAGACTGCATTTAAACATCTGCCTTGGGCAGAGATGCATTTGGATTCTCTCTCTCAGCAATGGCATGGCTGTGCAATCACCTTGGAGGTAAAAAACTCCCATATCAGGACCTTTATTCCTCTCTGGGGATAAAGGAAAGCTTGAGATGAAACAGGGGACAGTAACAACAAACAAGCACAAGTTAGAGAACAGCAGCCCTGCAGCAGTGTGTAATACTGGTTTTTTCCCAAACCACTCACCTTTCTTCACAGCACAGTAGCTTGCTGCAGTGAGGAGGAGGATGGAGGTGGCTACTGCTCCCACCACGATGCCTGTTGGGAAGGTGTTGAGGAGCTGAGGCTTGGGAGTCATTGGGACAGAAGCTGTTGGGGAAGAATAGGTTTCATGGGGAGAAGGAGAGAGCGGGAGATGCCCATAGAGCCAACCTGGATCCCAGTAAATTAACCTCCCTCATCCCAACCAATACTGGGGGACACAAGGAGTGCAGACAGGGAATCACACACCAGTGACTGATGGTCCTGCCTGGGAGGTGGACTCTGTTCCTGGCAGGAGAAAGGGACAGCGTGAGAGCTCTTACAGGAGCTACAGACTAAGCAATGGGGTGGGACCCTGATCTACCATGTACCAATCATTGTGATAAATAAATCAAGGCACTGCACAGTGGTGGCTCTGCATTAGATCCGGCACCACCACTCTCATTCTCAGTGCTGCTGGAGCAGGAGAAGAGCAGTACACTCTCCTGTGACTGGGAAAGGCTGGTCTGAGCCTCTGAAACACCCAGGAATATGGCATGGGGAAATGGCATCCCCACCCTCAGTTAGGGTATGTAGGACCACAGAGTAGTGCCTTCCCATGCCCCAGTGTCTTGCCTCACCTCTGACAGTCAGGTGCTGGGGAGCACTGAGGGCAGAGCTTCTCACCCAATTACTGTCATTCCTGTGCTGGTACCCACAGGTGTAGTTCCCTGCACTCTCTTTCAGGACACTGTGTTGCCCAATGTAGTTCTGCTTCCCCTGTTGAACTTTCTGGCTGATCACTTCCACCTCCCCATCCTTGCAGAAGATGATTTCAGTAGCAGGAGCCTGCCAGTCAATGGAGCAGCGAAAATAAACCAGTTCCCTCTCCTGAGCGCTGGAAGTGCTCAGGGAGATGTTAGGATGCAAGAGGTCACCTGGAGAGAGGACCAAGGATGGTACATGCCAGTGCCATACTTGAGAAGCAAAGTGGTCTTCCCACCCGTGCCATCTCCATGCCTGCACACCTCCCTTGTCCAGCCTTTCCAGTGCTCACCATCACCTGGGGACCTGCAGATGTCCTGGCCAGTCACACCCACACCTGCATTTGAGGCAGACAGGGGTTTGGTTAGACGGGCAGTAACCTGGCTCATCCAAGTGTCCCTGATCAGGTCCCCACTGCTGAGTCCTTCATGGACAAACACCTTCCCAACCCTCTGTCTCCATCCAACAGCTCACTGGACTCTAAAAGTGACATTTGCCAAAGCCCATTGTTGGTGGCACTGTCGTTGAGGAGGGATGCCCCTGGCTCCCTAAAGCACTCCAGCAGTCTTGTGTCACCACACGAACCCTCTCAGATGTGGTTAGAAAAATGTACCCTTTGCTCAGAGCCACACTGCAGCTGGATGAAACAATCATCTCCCTCCCCTCATCAAAGCAGCTCTGCCCTTCATTGCTGCACAGTTGCTCCACATACCTCTCCCCATCCTCCCCTGTGCCCAGGAACTGCCCTGTCTTCCCCGCTCACAGCTGTCCAATCCTCAGCCCCAAAGGCAAAGAAATCACCAACTAACCGAGCAGCAGCAGGAGGAAGGCAGGGTGAGGAGGAGACATCCTGGCACATCCCACCAGCCCCAGCATTTTTTTAGGTGCTGCAGGAACATGGTGTCCTTGAATTGTCTGCTTTCCTCTGAGCTGGGGACAGCAGATCAAGAGCTACCTGGACTGTGGCTTTCAGCACACATGGGTGTATTCCTGTTGCCTTGCTGTGGCTAGCAGTGCCTTTCCCACAGGCAGAGGCTTTGACGAGCAGGGACACTTCTTCACCCCTCTACTGCAGATTCTGAGCCTGCAGAGTCCCCACTTTCATTTCTGTACACTCAGACACCACAAGCTCTGTTCTCATCTTCCTCTGTGATAACTGACCATAATATAATAGGTAAAAGTGATGCTGTCTGACACATGCACACATTGTAGATGTAGATCTGCAAGGTCAGCATGAGACACATGAGAAGTCCAACAGCAATTGGACAGTCCTGTTCTGGCTAAAAATTTTGAAGTAAACAGATGTTTTCAACACAGAATCTGGAAGGCCATGGGTCCTGGAGTGAGACCTTATGCTTCATTATCCTTGAACTGAACGTTACAGTTCACACACCTGAGCATGACAAGGAGCTTAAGGAGATACATGTAAAACATAGATGACTGTAGTACTCTACTCTCCACCCAACTCATGTTAAAGTCACCCCAGGGTGAGGAATAGCTAAGGTTAGGGTATAAAGAATCTTGAGGTAAGTGGTCCCAAGGGGGAAGAAGAAACTGAAGACCTTGTGGTGCGAGTCAATAGGCTGTGCTCCTTCCCTTTACCCAAGACAGGGACACTTTCTTGGTAAGCACTGCACCTACACCTTATGGCGAAGATTTCCTGGCATGGCATTTGTCTAGAGCTTTCATCATATATTAGTGCTGTTGCACTGAGTGTTCTGAACATTTTATAGCTATTGCTTTAATAAATTCCTATCTTTTTATACTGGGTCAAACTGTCTCAGTAAAAGTCCTTTCTGGAGTTCTGACTGGCAAACTTTACCTCTGAGAAGTGGTTGCACATAATCTGATAAACAGCTTCACACATAATGCCTTAGACACAAACCACTGACCACATCTGTGATGAACTCTGATCCTAGCTGCACCAAGACTGCTCTCTGAGGAGGATAGAAGACAAGGGTGTCCATTCAGAACCTCCTTCAGCCGTGCATCAGACTCAAACAATTTTACACAACAGCCTCTTGGGCAACATTCCCCACTGCAAAGGCCTCGTGCTCCATCTCCCATTCACATCTCATCTCTGGATACCCCCACTCCCTCATTTGGCACTTAAATTGAGGCATCACTCACACTTTTACATCCAACATGGGCAGTGGTGGAGCCTGTAGGGGGCAAAACCCACACAATATTGCCCTTTCTTCCCGTTGTAGGGAGGGGAGAGACCCAGGCTGTCTCTGAACAGCAAATCCCATGATCAGGTCTGAATGCCCTTCCCTCATTTCACCTCCATTTCACCCTACTCTAGGCAGCAGTGCTCTGCCTTTCCCCCTGTGCATGTGGAGCAGGGATCCTGGGGTTTGGCTGCATTTCCCCCACTTCAGAGTGTTATTTTGTCTCTTTACCCAACCAGCAGTCCTTTACTGGCTGCTCCCCACCTGCACTGGAAGCTAAAGGCACCGAGCAGATAGACGGAGGCACATGGATAGAGGGAAGGTCTCTCCCTGCTCCCAGACTCAGCTCATCCCTTTTGCTTCAACCTTTGGTTTTGGAGTTAACATGGGATGGAGGAGAGAATTGAAGAGTAGAACTGAGAAAACTTGTGCCCTGAGTTGAAGGCAGTTTAGTATGTAAAATAAAAGCTGTGCATACAAGAAAAGCAAAGCAGGGAATTCATTCACTACGTCCAAAGGGCAGGCCAGTGCTCAGCCATCCCTAGGAAATCAGACCAACACCACGTGTAACATCTCCTTGGGAAGACAAACGCCATCACTCTGAACATCAGCCCCTTCCTTATTCTTTCCACATCCTTATATGCTGAGCATCATGTCAGACAGAATGGGATATTTCTTTGGTCAGCTGGGGTCAGCTGTCACTGCTGTGTCCCCTCCCAACATCTTGTGCACCCCTGTTGTGCTGGTGGGGGTGGTGTGAGAAGCAGAAAAGGCCTTGACATTGTGTAAGCAACACTCAGCAGTAACACAGTTGTGTTGGGAATGCCCAGACAGTACCCAGCACAAACCCAAACCACAGCCCCATAGTAGCGACATGAAGAAAATGAACTCTATTCCAGCCCAAATGAGCACATCACCTTAACAAGATGGCTCATGCCCATGGAACTGGCCTTGGATGTCAGCACCACCCTGGCTGATGGGAAGAGCTGGAGGTGTTCAGATTGTGGAGAGCATGGCTACTTGTGGCTGGAGCTGTCCATCCACACCCAGTGTACTCTGGGATGCAGTGTTGGTCCTGACAATGGAAACCAAACAGTCCACTCCTTAAATTCATATCTCTCCAGTTCAGAGAGAAGGATGTTAGTGGGGACTGTACCAAAGGCTTTACCGAAGTCCAAATAGATTACATTCATGGCCCTGCCTGTCTCCACCGATGCACTCAATCAAACAAGGGCACCAGGTTGGTCAGGCAGGACCTACCCTCCAGAAGCCATGCAAAGTTCAACAAGATAGCTAGTTAAGGCAATAGATATCAAAATCTAGGAACTGCCACTGATAAAAGCACTCACAGCAAAAGCACGAATACATGGTGGTAGCACTAGCAGAATGCTATCCCAGGGATTCCTCACCAATAGGTGAACTCACAGTGCTTACCAAGAAGGCTTCCCTGTCTTAGGTGGAGGAGAAGGAGCATGGCCCACTGACTGCCACTACAAGATTTCAATCTCGTATCTGCCTTCAGGGTTATTTTAATTAATATTCTTTGTTTCCTAAAGCTAGCTGTTCCCCTTCTGGGGTGACTGTAACATGAGTTGGTTAGAGAGTTGAGGATTAGAGTCAGATGTGTATCGCTCATTGTCATAGACAGGCATTACAGCTGTCATATTCATGTCAAGTATAATGAAGAAAAAGGCCTCACTCTACCACATCTGGCCTGCAGGATTCTGGGTTGAAACCATTTGTCTGTTTATTTGACATTCTTTAACCAGAACAGGAGCATCTCGTGGCTGGTTAGACTCTGTATTTCACCTCCTTCTTGTACTGAACTTGAAGATCTCCATCCACATATTTCACACAAGAGATAAGAGGACACCAGCAGTTTTTACCTATTATGGTCAATTCTCAGAGGGGGAGATGAAAACACTCTTTGTGCTGCGGTGTCTTAGTGTCCGGAAATGAAAGCGGGGGCTCTGCAGGGGCAGCATCCGCAGTGGGGGCTGAAGAAGGGACCCTGCTCATCACAGCCTCCTGTTGTGGGAAAGGCACTGCTAGCCACAGCAAGGCAACAGGACCAGACCCATGTGTGCTGAAAGCCACGGGCCAGGGAGCTCTTGATCTGCTGTCTCCAGCTCAGAGGAGAGCAGACACTTCCAGACAGAGGTTGTTCCTGAAGAGCTCCCAAAAATGCTGGGACAGATGGGATGTGCCTTGCGGTCTCCTCCTCACCCTGCCTTCCTCTTTCTTCTGCTGGTCGGTGAGTTGGGGGATTTCTTTGCCTTGGGGTTCAGGTGTGGAGGGCTGTGAGCGGGACAGGACAGGAGAGGACAGGACAGGACAGGTCCTGGGCACAGGGGAGGATGGGGAAAGCTGCATAAAGCAGCCGAGTAGCAATGAGGTGGCAGATCTGCTCTGATGAGGGGATGGAGATGATGCTTCCTCCAGCTACGATAAAGCTCTGAGTCAAAGGTTGTTTATCTCAACACCTCTAAGAGCATTCGTGTAGTAGCATGAAACTGGGCAGCTGCTCGTGTGCTGTAGGCAGCAAGGGAAATCTCTCAGAAGTAATAAATGAGCCAGAAACAAGCTTGGGACGGTGTAACTTTTAGTGACAAAAGAAAGGCAGGATGGAGACACATGGGTGCTTCCTCACCAAGGACTTAATAGTGGGGAGGTGGCCAGGGGCACTTGGATGAGCCAGCTCTCTGCTCTCTAACATGCACCTTCTCTGTCCCATGGTGCAGGTGCTGGTGTGACAGTCCAGGACATTTGCAGGTCCCCAGGTGATGGTGAGCACAGGATGGGCTGGGTCGGGGGGGTGTGCAGGCATGGAGATGGGGTGAGAAGACCAGTTTGATCCTCAAAGGTGACACTGGCATGTACCATCCTTGTGCCATCTCTCCAGGTCACCTCCATGCTCCTAAACTCTTTTTTGTGAGCCCCTTCAGTCCTCAGGAGGGAGATGTGATTTATTTTCAGTGCTCCATTGGCCAGCAGGCTCCTGCTACTGAAATAATCTTGTGCAATGATGGGGTGGAGATACAAAGACGGAAAGCACAAGACAAGAAGCATATCTATATTGTGCAGCTAAATGTCACTGCAGAGAGTGCAGGGAACTACACCTGTGGGTACCAGCACCAGGGGAAGAAAAACAAGGTGAGAAGCTCTGCCCTCAGTGCTGCACAGCACCTGGCTGTCAGAGGTGAGACATGACACTGAAGCATGGTAAGGCACTGCTCTGTGTCCACATAGTACCCAACTGAGGGTTGGGAAGCCATTTCACCGATGACAGACTCCTGGGAGTTTCAGAGGCTCAAAGCAGCCTTTCCCAGTCATGGGAGTGAGTGACTGGGAGTGCCTGACCAGTCTAGTAGCTTTCTACACTGCTGTAACTGCAACAGTAGACAAGGGAAGAGCAACAACATCATGTATATTGGTATCTGCAAGGCCTTTGACACAGCCCCTATAACATCCTTCTCTCTAAGATGGAGAGATCCAGATTTGATGGGTGAACAGTTCAGTGGATATGGAATTAGCTGGGTGGTCACATCCAGAGGGTGGTCATAAATGGCTCCATGTCCAGACAGAAAACTGTGACAATCGGTGTATCTCAAGGGTCTGTCCTGGGACCAGTGCTGCATAATATATTTATTAATGATATTAACAGTGGGATTGAGTGCACCCTCTGTAAATCTGCTGATGACACCAAGCTGGGTGTTGCACTTAACATGCCAGAGGAATGGGATGCCATCCAGAGGGACCTGGACAGGCTGGAGAAGAGGGACCAGCTGAACCTCTTGAGGTTCAACAAAGCCAAGTGCAGGGTCCTGACCTAGACCTGGAAAATCATCTTTGTCTATATAGGTGAGGAGATGTTGTGCTGGAAATCAGCCCTGAGGAAAAGGACCAGGGGTACTCATGGGTGAAAAGCTGAACATGAGCAAGCAATGCTCATCTGCAACCCAGAAGGCCAAGTGTATGTACAAGGGCATGTGGCAATAGGCCAAGGGGTGATTGTTTTGCATGAGACAAGGGGAGATTTAGGCTGAATATTATGAAAATTCTTCTTCAGTATGAGCATGGTAGATCACTGGAACAGCTTTCAGAGGCGTAGTGGAGATCACATCCCTGGAGATCTTCCTGCTCAGGCTACATGGGACTCTGAGCAACCTGATCTAGTAAAGGTGTCCCTGCTTACTGCAGGGGGTTGGACTAGATGACCTTTAAAGGTCCCTTCCAACCAATACACTCTATGATTTTGTGCTTCTCCAGCCCATCTCCTGCCCCAGCAGCACAGACAATGAGAGGGCTGGTGACAGGTGTAACCCAGAGCCCCCCGCTGTGCAGTTCAGTGATTTATTCATCACGACACTTGGTACAGGGTGGATCAGGGGCCCCTCAGCTGCTCAGCCTGTGCAGTACATGCCAGAGCTGGTCACTCTTACCCTGTCCCTTTCTCCTCCCAGGCACAGAGTCCAGCTCCCAAGAAGGGCCATCAACCACCAGTGAGTGACTCCCTCCCTGTACTCCCAGTGTCCCCCAGCACTGCAATGGATGAGGTTAAGTACCTGGAATCCAGGTTGCCTCTAAGGGCATCTCCTGCTCTCTCCTTCTCTCCATGACAGCACCATCTTCTGTCTCATCGACTCCTGTGCCCCAGCTCCTTGACACCCTCACCACAGGCATCGTGGTGGGAGTGTCAGCTGCCTCCTTCCTCTTGCTCACTGTAGCCAGCTACTGTGCTGTGAAGAGAGGTGAGTGGTTTGGGGCAGTGGAGGGTAAAGTGCACTCTGCTGTGGGGCTGCTGCTGTGGGACCCCGGATGGACTAGTGTTGCCAGCTCCTCCCTGTGTCAGGGAAAGCTGAACCTCTCAGCCCTTTCTCACCAGAGAGGAGTCAGGGTGCTGACAGGGGGAAGGTTCTTCCTCCAGGGTGATTGCACTGGGATTCCAGTGCAAGGAGGGAGAGCCCAAATGCATCCCTGCCCCAGGCACAGCAGAGCTTTGCTCCCAGTCCTCTGGGAAGAAGAATGGAGTCTGTGAGTTGGCCTGAGCATAGCAAGCACAGCTTATGCACACTTGCACTGCCTAAAGCTGCCAGTCTGGGTAACAGAATTCGTGCTTTCCTTGGCTGGGCTCTACTACTGCTCCTCTGAGGGAGGTGTGGGGGTTCAGCCCATCATCTTCATGCTACAGTCCAGAGCATGGAAAGCCAGGGCTGTGCAGTAACTCTGCCTCCACACCTCCCCCTTTCTTTCCCTTGCAGGGGTCTGCAGAGAGAGATGCCAAAGGTGAGCAGCAATACCTCCTGACTGCCGGGCTGGTGGAGGCCCAGTGGTAGTCCATGGCCTGGGACAACATGGACAATGTCCATGGGGAGGTTCCCTGAAATGAAGGCTGGAAGCATCAGAGCTTCCCCTGGGCCCATCACACAATGACACTGGCCCCAGATCCCTTTCCCCCTTTGTCTCCAGGCAGCAGCACGTTCCCAACCATGAGACCAATGAACACAATGAAATACAGTGTGAGTACCACCTCCTACCTAATAACAGCTGTGGGAAACTCTGTGTTGAGACACCCTTTGTGTGGGCTGGCTGACCTCCAGCACCACCAGCAGCCCTGTAGCCATCAATCAGCTTGAAAAACTGTGAGTAGCAGAAGACTTGCAGGACCATGAACCAAAACCATTTTCTATCCTCTTCATCTCCTTCCATCCCTGTATGGCCATGCAGGACATTCCCCATTTGATGTCCCAAACTTTAATTTTCCTGAACAAGAACAGTTTTCTCCCAGCTGTGCTACACCCCATATTTCCTGGCATGCACAGCCCAGCTTCTGCCTGCAGAAGACAGGCTACAGCATCACAAACCTGACAGTGACCAACCCCTTTGTCTGTCAGGGTCTTTCCCTACACACTCTGTCCCCAGGCTGCAATCCAGCCCCACTGGGATTGGCAGGGTTCCCCCTGTACATTTCCACTTCACCGGGATTTCTGCCTTGAAAGTCATGGGTCCATTTAGTGATGCTGGATTGGAGAACAGCTCCACCTGTGAAGCTACAGGCTGCAGCAATGGGGTGGGGTGCAGTCTGTGAATCTGGGTAGGGAGAAATCTCCCCACTGTCCATCTGCCTCAATCTTTTAGCTGGTATAGTATACAGACACAGAGCAGCCAGTGAATGTCTGTTGGGAGGGTGAAGACAGAAAATGATGCTGCAAGGTGGGAAAATGCAGCCAAACCCCAGCAACCCAACTCCACACCCACAGGTCCCATGGCAGCTCCCCCTGCTGCCAAGAGTGGACTGTATCTCTAGGCAGCTGCAGCAGAGCAGTCAGTCTCAGCCCAGGGGATCTGCTCTCCAAAGGCAGCCTGGGGCTGTTCCTTATCACAGCAGGAAGCAAGTACTAACGTTTTGCCTTTTGCCACTCAACAGATGCCACCATTGCCCACGCTGGACATAACAGGGTGAGTTGTGGGTCAGCTACGGTGCCAAATCAGGCAGCAGGGCCAGCAGGGGTGGGATGTGTTGGATTTGGTGTGCAGTGGTGTCTTGGGCTAGGGAGGACAAGGGACTGTTTCCACCAATGGATGTTCTCAGAGAAGAAGACATTTCTTTCTGTGCCCACCTGTCTTTGTCTCTTCTCATCTCCTCCCCAATTCTGATGTAAAAGGGTGACACTTGAACAACAACAATAACCAGATACTTTTCCCACCCATCACTCTTTGTCTTTTTGTTTTTCCACCCATTTGTTTTCTTTGTCATGAGGAATTTCAGCCTTTTGCTGGGACTGTCAATATTGCCAGGTTTACTCTCACAAGTTACACTCACAACAACTCACACCTCAATGCCTTGTGTAGCATTTGGGAATGAGATAAACCCTTGGGGAATCAATGACAAATAAAGAAACAAGGGGCTTATAGACCACAGATTTATTAACATGTTTCATTCTCTCTCTGCAGCCTCATGTGCCAGAGATGAACACCACAACGTATGCAACACTGAGCCACTCTCACAGCCAGCCCAGGTAACGCTCCAGCATGGCCAGTGCACAGGGAGACTTGCCCACCTTGGCTTTTTGTCTCAGGCAGACAGATCCCACGCTGGTCAAATGGGGCTGGTGTCTCCAGTTTGAGCTCACTTGGGATTGACTGTTACAGACAAGGGCAGTGTGTGGGAAGCCTTGGTGATACTTCCCCAGCACCTCAGCCAACCACGTTCTCCACCTTTCTGCACATTCTCCAACTTTCCCTTCCCAACCCCATTTCCACTCCCCAGGCAGATCAGGTTTTACAGGACCCCTTTCAGGCTCATCACCATGATCCTGCCAAGTGCCATCCCCATCACTTGTCTTCACCAATTCATGCCAGGGAATTGCCAGTGCTCAGCTTGCAAAGGAAACACCTACCCACAAGCCTTGTCCAGGACAGCATGTCCTCACCCAACCCATCCACCATGCCCAGATCTTTCCACACACATCATAAGTGTATTCTGGATGACCTTCAACAGAAGTCTATCTATGACTGGCACATGTGTTTACCATGTATGATGTAGAAATATATTCTGTATATTGTAAATCTAGATGTGAGCACGTGAAGCAGAGACATCTCCATCCCACTGCGTAAAGCCTAGGATGTCTCATGTCACATGCTGACATGTCTCTGCTAATAGCTCTCTGTAATAATGTTGTGCTATTTCCTAAAAATCTAATAAACATCTATGAATCTGTATCCCCAATGGCACCTCTGTCTTATACACTCAGCTAAGGAATGGGATTGAGCCAGAGAAACACAACACAATGGCGGTAGAGATATGAAGAGAGGATAGTGATATGCAGGGATAGAACGGGGAGCTGTCTCTTGTCTGAGCCCAGGTGAGATATCTACTGGACCATAAAAGATACACATGCACACTCTGCTGCTGCCTCTCCCTTTTCATCTTGGGCCTCCTGGCTGGAGAGCTGTCAGTAAGAGAAGGACCTGGGGGTGTTGGGTGACAGCAGGCTGAATATGAGCCAGCAGTGCGCACGGGCAGCCAAGAGGGCCAAAGGCATCTTGGCTTGTATCAAAAACAGTGTGGCCAGTAGGTCTAGGGAAGTAATTGTGCCCCTGTACTGGGCATTGGTGAGGCCACACCTTGAGTACTGTGTGCGGTTCTGGGCTCCTCACCATAAAAAGGACATTGAGGTCCTGGAGTGAGTCCATAGATAGGCAACCAGGCTGGGGAAGGGGCTGGAGGGCAAATCCTGTGAGGAATGGCTGAGGGAGCTGGGGGTGTTTAACCTGGAGAAGAGGAGGCTGAGGGGAGACCTTATCACCACCTACAACCACCTGAAGGGAGGTCGTAGAGAGGTGGGCGATGGTCTCTTCAGCCAGGGGACAGGAGATAGAACAAGGGGAAATGGCATGAAGCTGTGCCAGGGCAGGGTCAGATTGGATATTGGAAAAAAATTGTTACTGAAAGAGTTGTCAGGGCCTGGAACAGGCTGCCCAGGGAGGGGCTGAGTCACCATCCCTGGGTGTGTTCAAAAGAAGGGTAGATGAGGTACTTAGGGATCTGGTTTAGCATCGGATGGGAATGGTTGGACTTGATGATCTTCAGAGGTCTCTTCCAACCTTGTGATTCTGTGAATCGTTGACTCTGTGATTCCTTTCCTTACATTGTTAAAACCCAATCCAACACTACGTTGTTGTCCTCGTACCCAAAGAAGTTCATGCCACTACAGCATTAAAATACCAGGAGGGGTGTGATGCAGATCATGGTCTTGCATCTACATTTCATCAGCTGATGGCTGCAGGTTTCCATTAATGCTGAGACCTGATCTGGGAAGAGCTTTTCAGGTTCACAAGCTGGTTGGGTTTTGATGTCCCCATGTGAGCCCAGTGTAGCCAGTGTAACAGCAGCAGGGTTTCTGTTCCAAGCCTGGAGACAGACAACTGTTCGCTGGGGGAATTTCACCCAACACTTCTCCTGGGATAAGGCCAAAGCAGCTCTTCTCTTTGGGATACGACTTCTTGCTTTTATTTACAGATCACAGATCTTCCCTGCTTTCCACATTCCACTCTCTCCCTCTCTCAAAGAACTTGTGTGGATCTTCACAAACATCTGTCTGAAGTGTTTCAGCGGAGACATGCAGCTTCTTGGAGTCTTTTGCAGTCTTTTGAAAGCCATATCATGGTCATGGGAAAATCCTTGCTCCATAGAGTTTTCAAACTCAGGATCCTTCCCCAAAATACAATCACTATGGATGGAAGGGAGAGCCAGCAAGGATACCCATGATTTCCCTGTCTTGAGTTAACTCAGAAGCTACCTTCTTCACCTCTTGCTTTTGCCTATACTGATGTACACTGAAGTTTTGGAGAAGTTTGTTCTGGATACCTTCAAAAATAAAATAACAGCATTACCCTCCTCGTGACCATCACAACCACAGACCTTTCAGCTGTGCTGGCACCATGGAAGGAGGACAAGGACAGCCCCAGACAAGGCAAAAGGATGTCTTATGGCTGAGAAGAGCTTCAACTGCCCGAAAGCCTCTGTCAGAGCTGATCTCAACTCTGCCCAGTACATGTGTGTATATCTGGAGGGAGAACCTGAGTGAATGTCAAGCATCAGCAGGATGACATCCCAAACCAGGTTTGGAAGGGATGAGCCTCACGTTTCCAGAGTAGATTTCAGAATGGGATTAGGACTATTTATCCTGAGTAAAAATAATAACTAAATAAATTGGAAGAGAAATTCTGAAGTAGCCTTTCAGCACTGTTCATCAAAAACCCCAAAATGTGGATAAAGCAAGGCAAGACCCCTTCAACACATCACAAGGACCCTCAGTCTGGGTGGTGATATTGTGTGCAGGGCTCCATAAAACACCCCAGGCTGCAGGTGGAGGGCAGGGAGGTCTGCAGGCACAACAAATCCTGGTGAGGCATCCCTCACCAGCAGAGAAACCCAAGGGCATGGTACAGGTGCGACATGCAGCCACTTTCACCCACATCTCATCCACTCAGGGTGTCCACAGGAGCAGGTGACTGAGATGTGCTGATTTGGGTGCTCAACAGCCAAAGCCTCCTATGCTTTGCTGGAAATGCTTTCCTAAATGAGGTGGAAAAGAGTAACCCTGACACCTTCATCACCCAGTCGAGAAGGCAGCCAACTGTGGTCACAGCCATGCAAGGAGCTGCTCCGGTGTCACCCCTTCCAGGCCCTCTGCCCTCCCACCCCTGTTTCCAGCCCTGGCTGGGAGATTTGCACCCAAGATGTCAGTTGGAACTTTGCCACTGCTGGTGCTGCTGTTTTCAACTCTGCTCCAAGCCCAGCTCACGCCCTGCAAAGCCTCATGGGGACACACGTCTTCCTGTCAGAGCGGTTGGGTTGGTGCTGGTGACCAGCGAGGAAACCTCATTTCTAAACAGAAGAGCTACAACTGCCTGCACAAAGCAGTGGGCTGGGCAGGTGTTGCATGGGCGACTTCTGTGCATGCAGAGTGAGCAGGAGGTGAACACACTGCTGCTGAGAGAGCAGGGGTGCAAAAGGAAGGGCTTTTTATTGAGCAAGGTCACTGGTCAGCAGGCAGCTGCAGCGAGGAGCAGTGGCTGGGCTGTGCTCAGATGGTGTTTATCCTGGCTGAGCGTTTCCTTCATGGTGAGATCCACTGTTCTCTGGTCCTGAAGACCTCTTGAGATGCCAGAAGCATCTCCCACACTCATCTCTCTGTCTATCACTTCTTTCCAGACCCCTCTCCTTTGGAGAGGAGCTCCCACATTTCCATCTGTCTTCTCCTGGGCAGTCACACGTGCCCAGGTGCAAAGCAGTTAAGAGACGGGTACATCACAAGCCCATTGTGACTGAACATATTGCCCTCTGCACATCCAGCACTGCTCCTTCTCTTCTGCACAGACAGGTGTGACCCACAGATCAGTTCCCTCTGGGTAACTCCATCTTTATTGCATGCAGAGAGGCTGCTACCATAGACATACTCCATGAACTGGACTTGGCCACTATGCCACCTCTACAAAAGCTCCCCATCCAATAAACACTCCTGTGGTGACACACAATGCAGTTTCTCACCGAGCTGCACAGCTCAGACCGTACAGCTCAGAGCTGTCCTGAATCCAGACTGACCCCAAAACCCGTGAGTCCTGGAGCTGAGTGCTCCTCTCCCATCGGCCCCCATTTATGCTGAATGTGATGTCATTGGCATGTGATACCATCTTTGGAGAGTTTGGGTCACCTGTCCTGGCTGTGTCCCCTCCCAGCTCTCTGGGTGTGTGTGTCCCCCCCCCCACCTGCCTTCTCCTCAGCAGGACAGTATGAACAACTGGAAAGTCCTCGACTGCTTTGCAGCAACTAAACCCATCCCTGTGTTATCAGCACTGCTCTCATCCTAACTCCCAAACAAAGCATTCCACATGATGCTAGAAAGAATATTAACTCTATCCTGGCCAAAACCAACACTTCATGGCACATCTGTGGACACTGATGGGGCTGTCCATCTTGGTGCATGAACATGGCAGCTTCATTTTCTGGAGATCTGGGTTAAATCACAGAAGCACAGAAGCACAAGGTTGGAAAAGAGCTTTGAAGATCATCAAGTCCAACCATTCCCACCCTAAGCTAAATGACAAGAGTTGTTTCAAATTCCATGTGTTGCATCCTGTTCCAGAAAGATCTGTGCACAGGCCTATCTAACCTTCATCTTTATGCACAGCAGCTGTGCTTAAACGACTTTTGGGGTAGGTAACCAGCTTGATCAGACCACCAGCTCCTTATTCCCTTTGAATAATCACAAATCCCATAATAATACCCCCCACATGGCAAAAGAAGAAGGGCATGTGCAGCTGATTTGTTTCTGGTTTATTTTTACTGACTTATCCCTCACCAAGCCACTTGGAATCCTTTAGCATCAGACCTGGACAACCAAGAAGTCCCTGCTGACTGGAGGTTAGCCAATGTGATGCTCACCTACAACGAGTGATGGAAGGAGGATCAGCCAACTGCAGGCCTGTCAGTCTGACATCTGTGCCCTTGGAGATTCTGAATCCTGAGTGCCACCATGTGGCAAGTACAGAACAACCAGGGGATCAGGCCAGACAGCAGGGGGTTATGAGAGGCAGGTGCTGCATGACTACCTTCACCATCTCCTCCTGTGGCAAGATCACCTGTTTATCAGATGAGGGGAAGGTGCTCGCCCAGCAAGGACTCAGTGCTGGTGAACTGGGCTGTTGCTGCTGTTTTCAATTCTGCTCCAAGCCCAGCTCAAGCCCTGCAAAGCATCATGGGGACACCCCCAAACCATTCTGTGATTCATTAGGAGCCCTTTGCTGCCAAGATGCAGAGCTCTGAAATGGGTGAGGAGGGGCAGAGGCTGGACACAAAAGGGCAAAGGCACCTAGTGAATGTGGGGAGTCCAGAAGGGATGTCTTGCCTGACATGGAGAGGATGTAGGCCCAGTGAGATACAGGATGGGGGGAGATGAGTGGGGAGGTGCTCTCCCAGCAAGGGCTCAGCTGTGGGATCCTGGTCAGGGGCATCTGGGTGAGCCAGGTTCCTGCTGCAGCAATTGAAATGTCTCTGCCCATGGTGCAGGTACCAGTCTGACCATCAAGGACACCTGAAACTCCGAAGGTGCTGGAGGAGAGACTGTCCTCTCCCTGATGCCCCATCTGGAGTACTGTGTCCAGATCTGGGGCCCCCAGTACAAGAAGGATGTGGAACTGTTGGAGAGGGTTCAGAGGAGGGCCACGAAGATGATTAGAGGGCTGGAGCACCTGCCCTACAAAGAGAGGCTGAGGGAACTGGGCTTGTTCAGCCTGGAGAAGAGAAGGCTGCGGGAGGACCCCATTGCAGCCTCCCAGCCCCTGAAGGGAGCTTATAGGCAGGAGGGGATTCGACTTTTTAAAAGAGCAGATAATGGCAGGTGTCGTGGTTTCACCCGGCTGAGGGCCAAGATCCACGCAGCTGCCTGCTCCTTAAAGGAAAAGAGCAGGTTAAAGGGAAGAGGGAAGGGGGGTGAGAAGTAAGGGAAGGGAAAAAGGAAGAGAAAGGGGCAAATAACCCCAAAATCAAGAAATTAAGAGGCCCGTGGGTTGGGATAAGGATAGTTTACTAAGATAACAGAAAGATACAATGTAACAATACTAACAGGACTTCAAAGCAAAATATATGAAGCTGTTGATACACAATGCAGTTTCTCACCGAACCACACAACTCAGACTGTGCCACCCAGAGCCGTCCCAGAACCCGACCGTCCCCCAAGAATCGCGCGTCCCGGAGCCACCCCAGGCCTTCCTCCCGTCAGCCCCCGATATCCTGGGCAGGACGTAACTGGCGTGGAATACTCTCTTTGGTCAGCTCGGTCACCTGTCCTGGCTTCGCCCCTCCTTTCTCATGAAGAGCTGAGAAAGTCCTTGACTGTCTGACAGCAACTAGAAACATCAGGGTGTTATCAGCACTACTCCCATTTTACTCTCAAACACAGCATTCATCTGCTGTTACAAATGAAATTAACTCCATCCTGATCGAAACCAGGACAGCAGGACAAGGGGGAATGGACTAAAGCTAAAGGAGGGAAGGTTTAGATTAGATATTAGGGGGAAGTTTTTTACAGAAAGAGTGGTGAGGTGCTGGAACAGGCTGCCCAGAGAGGTAGTAGATTCCCCGTCCCTGGAGGTGTTCAAGGCCAGGTTGGATGGGGCCCTGGGCAGCCTTGTGTAGCTCCAGGCCTGGAGGTTGGTGTCCCTGCCTGTGGAGGGGGGTTGGAGCTTTATGATCCTTGGGGTCCCTTCCAACCCAGACCATTCTATGATTCTATGATCATTTCACTCCCTTCTTCCCCCACATTGTGGCACAGGGAGGGGCAGGGACTGGAGGAATGGGGGCTGCAGTCAGTTCCTCACCAGGTTTTCTGCCCCTGAACTGGGGGTGAAGGGGGGATTCCTTCACTCTTCCCCTGTTGCACTGTGGTGGCCCCCCCCACACCACCCCCAGTAGCTGGCACATGGTCCTTTTGGTTCACAGACACACAGGGTTGAGAACGAGATCCCACAGAGAGTGAGTTCAACAACATTTATTAGCAGATGACAGGACAGACACCATATCATGCACAGTTCCTCAGGGGAGCTTTACATTTGCAGTGGCCCTCGAGCACTGATGAGGTGAGGGATGGTCTAGAGTTCCCTGGCTCTTTCCTGCAGCTGCTGGCTGATGAGACCCAGCTTAGCAGCAATCTGCTTGAGCCTCTCCCCCTTCTCCTGCACTTGAGGAGAGCTTCCCTTGCCCACCAGACAGTTCTCCTCTTGAAGGATGCGGCACCACCTCTCCAGGTCCTTTACGGCACCCCGGAGGCTGCTGCTCTGCTCCAGCAGCCTGCTGTGACAGCTACCAGGCAGCCAGTCCTCCTGCAGCCCTGGGGTCTGAACGCCCACCTCTGCCACAGATCGCCCAGCACCGGCACTTCCTTGTGGCACGGAGCAGAGGTTGTGGGGCACCAAGTCTGCCCGTACAGCCTCAGGCTGTTTCCTTCCTCCTGGAGATGGGCATCCTTTACGCTCTCCTGGGATTCCCAGGTGCCCAGGAGGGTCTGCAGGCATGACCTGGCCTCGCTGCAGGAAGCAGGCTGCTGGCCATCGAACCGCTCCAAGATGCACTTTTCAAAGAGTCTCCTCTGCTGCAGCAGTTGGTCTTGGAGCTGGATGATGTGAGCAGCCATCTTGCTATCGGCCTTCCAGTGCAGCTTGCCCAGGACGTCCCGGATCTCACCATGGGCCTCGCCACTGCTCCAGTCTCCTCTCAGCAGCTCCTTTGCCAGCTGCTTCTGCAGGTCCCGTGCCTGACGGATGGTGTTATCACGCTGCTGCATCAGCATCCCCTGCACCTCGTCCAGCTCAGCCTCCTTTGAGCGCAGCAGCTGGCGGATCTCCACCACCTGCTGCCGCTGGTTCTGCTCCCACAGCCGCTGGAGCCCCTGTGCCTGCTGCTGCTCCCCTCTGGCCTGCAGCCCTTGGGCCAGGAGCTGCCGCTCCCGCTCTGCCGCCTCCTTCAGCTGGCGAGTTTCAGCAGCAAAGCGCTGGCACAGCTCTTGGGAGCGGAGTCGCTCGGCCTCCAGCTCAGCCCGCAGCCTCTCCAGCTGCTGCTTGTGCCTGTCCTGCCATGCCAGGCCACGGCAGGGCGAAGGGTGGTTGTGTGCCACAGGCCCTCGTCCCACACCGTGCCAGCTCATGACTGCAGGGATAGCAACCAAGTGCTGACACCAGCAGCCACCAACGTTGGGTGTCCCTCCCTGTCAGCAGCTGCTGTCTCCCATGACTGCACAGGAGTGGAGACAGCATCTGCATTCAGCCAAGGGGGAGCGAGTCCGTACTTAGATACCTGTCCTGGCAATGACCTCACAATGGAGGGGTGGGGCCTCATCACCATGATGGCCATGTCACTGTGATGTCACAGTAGATTTTCTGACATAGGTGCCCATAGAAGATGCAGCTCCAAGAGGTAAGGGCGCATTTGGAGGAGAACCTGACCTCAGTGCTGCTGGGCAGGAGTTTAGAGAGCTATCACTAACGACTTCTCAGCGGTCCCTGGTGCCCTCCACCACCTCCTGCCACATACTCATCACCCAAGCGGATCCTTGGCACCCCTGACTCTGATTCCGCCTGGCTGCATTGTGTCTGTGAAGGAGGGTGGGCACCCCTGTGCTTGGGGACTGTCCCCATGAGTGTCAGGTGCTATACTGTGCCCACAGTTCTGCCCTCACGCCCCACTGGCTCCCCTCACAGCCATGAAGGAGGAGGTGGTGAAGGAAGCCAAGCCCGAGGAAGCGATGCAGGAAGACCTCTGCAAGCTCCGCGAGTGCCTGCAGCGCTGTGCTGCGGAGACACGAAGGCACAGGAAGCTGCTGCAGACGCTGGTAGGTGTGGAGTGTTCCCCTTGTACTTGGAGGCTGGGAATGAGAGCCTGGCCCCTGAGCCCCCTATTCCCACACAGCGCAAGGAGCAGGAGGAGATACAGGGAGCCATGGAGCATCATCGCGCAGAGGTCAGTGTCCCCTCCTCTGCCCGCCTCACCCAGCAGCGGTGGCCAGGGCTGCGTCAGGGGCTCAGTCCTGGTGTCCGGTGCCTCTTCCCAGAACCGCCTCACAGCGAGTGCTTTGGAGAGGAGCCGCCAGCAGCTCCAGCAGCTGAAGGGGTGGATGGCTCAGGCACAGGTGAGTTCAGCGGGTCAGACGGGTTGAGGGTGAAGGGCACCTCTGGAGATCATCTTGTGCAGTGCCCCTGCTCCAGCAGAGTCACTGAGGGCCAGTTGCTCAGGACCGTGTCCAGATGTGGAGCACGTCCAAAGTGGGCCTTGGGGGTCCCTTGGTCTGCCCACAGGGCCGGCAGCCCTGGGAAGGAGGGGATGCGAGGGCAAGGACAGTGCCCGCAAGGAGCTGGGAGGGGGTAACGCTTGTGTGTTGTGCGCAAGAGGAACTCAGGCATGGGCTGGAGGGGGTGCTGGGTAGTCTGGTGTTGGGCCCTCCTGGTGTCATGGGGGTGGTCCTCCATCCCCTGCCCTTCCTGCAGCGCTTCCACTTTCTTCTCTGCTAGGAGGAGATCTTTCAGAAACAGGAGAAGGGACGCAGAGCAGTGCAGGAGCTCTTCCAGGTCTGTGAACCACGAATCCCTCGGGAGTGGCCCGAGCTGCTGAACAATGGTGCCACCTTGTGCCTGCCACCTGGCCCTGGCCTGACTTCCCAGTGCTCTGGAGACTGACTGGGGATGCCCTGTCCCACCACGTCTCCCTACAAAGTGTCCCGCTCTCTCTGCAGGGGCATCAGTGGTCAGAACTGGCCAAGGCTATTCAGGAGCACACTGAGTCCAGGAAGGTACTTACTGGGGACAGGAGGGATGGCGGCTTAACATAGTTGTGGAGGAAAGCCCCCACAAAGCCAGTATGAGACGGACTCTTGAGCAGGTCCTTTGCCCCTCCTCAGGGCCAAGATCCAGGACCTCTTGCAGAGAGAGGAATGCCTCCGAGAGCAAACAGCTTGGTGAGTGGCAATGGGGCCCTGACTGAAACCTGGGACTGTAGGCTGGGGCTTGTTGAGCAGCTTCGGGCAGACCTCTGCCACTTGCAGACATCTTTCTGGCTCCTGTCTGCTGCTCTGCTCTGCTCTGGAGAGCCCTTGATCTGTTGCCATTCTCACTATGCCACTCCCTCCAACCCTGAGGGAGTAGCAGTGTAAAACACCAGCCAAGCAAGCTGGCAGCAAAGTCTTGTGGCTTTTTTGTGTGATTTTAAATTGGTTGGAAGCAGCAGCGCTGAGGTACTGACAGGCTGACTCCTGTTCTTACCTCTGCCACCAGAGTGGTTCCACAGAATGTTTCTCAATACAGTGATAGCTGCTTTACTCTTATAAATATCTATCTACATAAAAACAACAGATCAAAACACCTCTGAGGCCCTCGGGAATCATCTCTGCTGGATGCTAGGCAGTTTCCTGGTGCTGCTCAGTACCCCCCAGGGCTGGGATGGGGAGTATGTCTGTGCCATGCCGGGATGTGGGGGTGCCTGGTGCCAGCCCCAGCAGAGGCTGGGCAGCACCCTGGGTCCCTGTCATCCAATTGGGGGGGGTGTCATCTCGGCTGAGATCTCTTCTCACATCCCAGAACCCCATGATTGCCTTAGCAGGAAGAAGAAGGCACAGAGAGAGGAAGCAGAGGGGTCGCTGCTTCAAGAGATGGTGGCTGTGCGGCTGTGCAGGACAGACACCCCTACTGTGGGCCTTGGGGAGGGAAAGGTCTGCACTGTGCCCGGAGGACACAGGGGCACTGGTCTCAGCGGGGACGAGGGACAGGACTGAGTGCCCAGCCCTCGTCCCCCTCGCACTCCCCAACACGTGTCCCTGCTGTGCCTTGGTCTGTAGGAGGAGCAGCTGGCGTCCAGCAGGCACAGCATCACTTCTTGGCTGTGGGGAGTTGCCCGGGGAGCTTGGGGTGCTGGGGCTCTTCCACAGGCAGTGGAATGGCCATTCCAGTGGTTCCAAGGGCATTAGGCAGCTTTAGACTTGTCTGGGATGAAATGTTTCAGTATTGCTGTTCTTCCTTGCTTGGGGGCAGATTTGGGGGCAGATATAGGTGCCCGGTGTGGAGTCAAACAGTAGAGCTGAGAGAGATGCACAGGCCTCTCGGCCCAGCCGAGTGGGGGGAATTGTGCCCGGCACGGTGCAAGGTCCCACCAGGGGCTTTCAAAGAGGGTGTCTGGAAAGAGCTCAGACAAATTTTCCCCCTGCTCTCCTAATCCCTCTCCTGTCCTCCCCCTCCAGGAGATTCCTTCTGTTCCTCGCCTTCCTGCAGATCATCCTCCTCACCGTGGCCCTACTGGAGAGGGACACCCTTCACTGGGTCCTGCCACCCAAGATGGCGGTTGCCTTTGGGAGCCACCCAGTAAGGCCCCATTTCTGCTGAAATTAAAGGAGAAACTGAACAAAGACATCTGGGTCTGTCAAGCCTGTGACCTTGTCAGGGAATTTCAGCTGGCGGCTCGGGCGGAGGGAGCTGCTGCTTTCCCTTCTTCCTGCACACACCCCACCATGGCTCTGCCTCAGGCCTGTCCCCTGCCTGGTTTGGAGGCAGGAACAACCCTGTGCTCAGCTCGGGTCCACATTGTGGAAAATGCTAGGAAATGTTGCTTTTGCAAATTGAAAAGGGTTATTGTACTCTCTGTAGAAGAATTTAGGATATATAGAAACTCTTGGTTAACTGGGCAAAACTGAACTTTATTGGTGTACACAACTATAACAACAATAGAAACCAGCCACAATATGAAAAATAATCAAAATAATAATAAGTCCGGACAACAGATAACATTCAATTTTAAAGCGCCGCTCCCAAATATCCTGATCATTTTCAGCAGAAGCCTGGGTCGTCTGCCTGGAATTAAAACAATTAACAGAAAAAGAAAATCTTGATTCTTTCTAAATTATCTGAGCTTGAAGAGACCTTTTAGTCTCAGTAATACCCACCTGTCTGGTTGCTCCGGTGGGTAGAACCGCATTCGTTCCAAAGGCGACAACCTGAAAGTCTAATGGCAGGGGAACAATATACCACTAGAGCCACAGCAGGGACATTGTCCCTACTGCCTGGCTATAGTGCTGTAGAAAGGAAAATTTACCACTCGTGGAGTTGTAGACGCATCCCGTGATTCAGGCAGGGGGTTTGAGGTCTCGTCTTCTCTAACGCCGGCCATTTTGTACGGCTCTGCTGCTCAACTGTGTGTTCAGCTAACTGTGTGTTCTCGGAAACGCGCAGGCGCAGTTTTCCCTCACCACCTCCCCACAGAAAGTACTAGAAAAGGAAGCTCACGCATGCGTGAATCCAGGGAACCCAGTAGTTCTGCCATAATGATGGCGTATGACAAAAAACAAAGACTCCAGCCGGTTTGGACCAGGCCTGGAGACCCACCTAAAGTCTAATGTGCTGAGTAATGGGTGACGAGGTGGGAAAACTCTGCACTCCCTGCATTGCAACATTGATCGGTTTTGCATTTCCAAGACCACAACAAACAAGGGGATGTATTCATTTGATGGTGCCAATTTATGATGCATTTTTGTTAACTTTTGCTTCATGTGATCCTCACAAATACTCATCTTGTGAATATTCATGTAAAATATCATTGTTTTGTTTTCCTCTACCCCTGAACTAAAAGGGAACAGTTCTTATTGATTACTGCAAATGCAGATTGTTAATTGTTTGAATATTTTGATTGTAGCTTTCAAGCTATGGTACACACTTTTCCTTCCTCCTTTATCTCTATCCTCTGCCTATAAGATGGCAATGTCGAGCCACAGGGTGGTGGGACGTACTGTGTCCCTCAACGAATGCCTGTACCAGTGGACTTATGTCTCAACATTGCTGAAATATTGCATTAAAGATGCTTGTAAAGGGTTAAGGAAGACTTGCTAACAGGATGGCTTGAAGTGCCACAGTGGCGACCTCCCATAAACAATGCCTGGCTTGAACGACTCTGCCTCACTGATAAAGAAGAAACATCAATTGGGACATAAGTTTGAGTCTAACACCGTATTTTAAGTAAAATACACACTCAAGGACTATGTGCTCTGTGGATATAAAATGACTTCTTTGACAAGTTCCAGCACCCCCGCCTCCTCCTTATCTGTTTGATGAATTCCTTGCTTGTCTCTAATTGGTTTCAGCAAGTTTTGTGTATCTTCAAGGACAAGGGGGAGCTTGAACTAGTTACAATGAAATGCTTTGCCTGCATTTGTGACCAAACTTGTAGTTTGGATCAGAGTCAAGGGGTAACTGAGTCTGCGCAAGACAGAAGGTTACTTGTGGTGACGAAGAGGATCCATCTGACTTCATCCCCACGACCCTCAACGACCACCACCAATCAGCAGTGCGCAGGCACAGCTGGGAGGAGTTGATGGAAATCACTTCTTGGAACTCATTTTAATACGAAGTGGGACAGGTTACGAATATATACAGGTGTATGAGGTAACCTAATGATTTTTGAATAAGGATATGCTATAAAAGTGCTACAAACTCTGACCAAAGGTGTGCCTGCTTTGTTAGGTCACTCGTTCTTGCAAGAATGTATAATAAATTACTGTTTCACTAATGTGTCTGCCTCAAGTCCTGTTTTTAGGACCTTTGTCTTTTCTAACACACCTGACTGTCTGTTTGTGGAAATGCACATGCGCAGTTTCCCCCCCACACCTCCCCAAAGAAAGTTCTAGAAAAGGAAGTTCACGCCTGCGTGAATCCAGTGAACCCAGTAATTCTGCCATCTTGATGGCGCAGGACAAAAAAAAATTGATTTAAAGGCCATAATTGGCAGAGAAGAGTCCAGCCGGTTTTGACCAGGCCTGGAGACCCACCTAAAGCTTAATTTGCTATGTAATGGGTGATGGGGTGGGAAAACGGTGGACTTATGTCTCAACATTGCTAAAATATTACATTAAGACACTTGTGAAGGGTTAAGGAAGACTTGCTCAAAGGATGGTTTGAAGTGCCACAGTGGTGGCCTCCCATAAATAATGCCTGGCTTGAATGACTCAGCCTCACTGATAAAGAAGAAACATCAATCGGGACATAAGTTTCAGTCTAACACCATATTTTGAGTAAATTATGCACTCAGGGACGATGTGCTCTGTGAAAATTAAATGATTTCTTTGATGAGATGCAGTTCCCCCCCCATCAGTCTAACAAACTCCTTATCTGTCTTGTAATTGGTCATAAAATCAGGCAAAGCATTTCATTGTAACTAGTTAAGCTCCCCCTTCTCCTTGAAGATACACAAAACCTGCCGAAACCAAACTTGTAGTTTGGATCAGAGTCAAGGGGTAACTGAGTCTGCGCAAAACAGAAGGTTACTTGTGGTGACGAAGAAGAGCCATCTGACTTCATGCTCACAACCCTCAACGACCACCACCAATCAGCAGTGTGTAGGCACAGCTGGGAGGAGTTGATGGAAATCACTTCTTGGAACTCATTTTAATACGAAGTGGGACAGGTTACGAATATGTACAGGTGTATGAGGTAACCTAATGATTGTTGGATGAGGGTATGGTATAAAAGTGCTACAAACTGACCAAAGGTGTGCCTGCTTTGTTAGGTCATCTGCTCTTGCAAGAACATATAATAAAGGCAACCGATGCCATCTACCTGGAGTTGTGGGTTTGGTGAGAAACTGCATTGTGAATCAACAGTTTCATATATTTTTTGCTCTAAAGTCCTGTTAGCATTGTTATATTTGATCTTTCTGCTATTTTAGTAAACTATCCTTATCCCAACCCACGGGCTTTCGGTTTCTTGGTTTTGGGGTTGTTATTTGCCCCTTCCTTTTCCCTTCCCTTGCCTCACACTCCACACCCTCTCCCTCTTCTCCCCCTCCTCTTTTCCTTTCAAGAGCAGGCAGCTGCGTGGATCTCGTCTCACAGCCGGGGTAAACCCACGACAACGTGTCTACCTCGAGTCCTTTCTTTAGGACCATTGGCATTTCTAACATGGGGGACCAGGCTGCAGCACTCTGGGCCCGAAGGTCAACATCCATGGAAGGGAGACACACTGAGCAAGTGGTGAGGAGATGACTCCCCGACAGAAAGGACTCATGCTGGAGAAGTTCGTGGAGGATGGGGCTTTGCCGGGAGGTTGAATTAAGGTGGTGAGGGATCTTTCCAGCCTCGGCGTGGTTCTGGGGTTTGGAGAACTGAGGAGGAGGGAATGGGGGAAGGATTTTGGGTCAGGGCTGAGTTGCGCCCAGAGAAACTCGTTCAGCGTAACAGCTCTTGTTGTTTTACGCCACCGAGCAGCGGTTCAGAAGCACCTGGGAGGAACGCTGTGCAGAAAGTACACCCAGAACCTTCCCCTGGGTCCTCGGCGAGGTGGGAGACGCAGCCAGAGATGGAAGAACCCCCCCTCGGAACCCCAGGTGTTCTTCGATGACATCACACCGTTACCCCTGGTGATACCGGTCTGTGTACCGGTAACAGACTCGCAAGAGGGAAGGAGGTGAGCAGCACCTCCAGCTCTCCAGCCGTTTGGGAGAAACTCTTCCCTTAGCGACTTGGCCGTGTCTGATTCTCACCGCCTTTGCCAGCAGCGGAGAGCTCGGGCTCCTGAAACCCCCGAACTGCACTCAGGTAAGGCCGCTGCAAGGCTCTGCTGCAGTAACAGGTTTGGTAACGGATCCAGGGTCCGGTAACGGATCTATCTGTGCGGGATAGATCGTGGTGTTACAGCCAGAGAGAACACCTCCCATTTCACCGGGCAGCTTAAGGAATTTCATGATCACCTCGCGCTTTTCTGGGTGACTCTTATTCTATTCGGTTCTCCCTGGCTACAAAAACCCCACGGAGCCCCTAATTGCACCCCAGGCCTCCCTCCCCGCATGGGTTTCGGGAGGCGGCTAATGACCCAACGCCGCTGGGGGTTCTCAGGTGCCTCGAACTCCCCTCAAACCTGGGATGTGAGGGGTTATCTTTTGGAATCCTTTCTTCAGGCGATCCCACACCAGAAGAACCAACCTCATCTGGAATCGGTTCTTCTCCCATCTCTGCCAGCGGTGATCCCAGCCGGCTCTTCGGTGCCGTTTTAGGTAACGAAAATCACTATTTCAGGCAGCGGCCGGATAGAAACGGGGTGGGTGGCAGCAGTGGGTAGTTTCTTTGCTCCCCACTTCCTCCCGCTTGCTTGTCAGCTGTAAGATTTGGGAGGGGGGGAGACAAAGACCCAGCGATGTCCCTGAAATTCTGGTGATTCCCACAGAAGGTTGGGGGTTTGGGGTGGCGAGGGTGAAGTTAAGGCTGGAGGACAGTCTCGGCAAGCATTTTTTATATTTTAGAGGCAGAATGGAGGGGGAACTTGGACTGTCTCCGGAGGAAGCCGTCAGCGTTGAGCCGTGAGTCTCTGCTGTAGTGATTGGAATTAAGATTGGGGTGATGAGGGGACCGCGGTTTTGGACTCCAGCGATACCCCGCACATTCCTCACCTTCTCTTTTCCTCCTCGACTTCAGGCGTGTGAACATCGGGAGCCAGTTCCAAGCAGAGTTGCCGGAACTCCGGGACAGGTCCCAGGCCGACGCTGACAACCACGGGGCCACGCTGGTGTGGAAGCCGTGGGGGGACATCGAGACCAACCCCGAAACGCAGGACACAGGTTTTTCTTTCAACACTTTTCTTCCTCATCTGGCTCCCATCGGTCTGCGCTCCCACCGCAACTTCCCCGCTTTCCCTTCGCCTCCTCCGCACGCATTCAGAGGGAAGGGGATCTCACTCGGCTCCGCTGGGACGCCCAATGACTGACAACTTGGGTTTCTTCCCTGTTCCCTCGAGCGGAAACTTGACCTTCCCTTGGTTCTCCTTGCCTTTGCAGTGACCCAGCTGCTCAACGTGGCCTGCTCCAGCATCATGCCGGGGGGCGGGACAAGCCAGGAGCGAGCCTTGCACTGCCTGCACCAAGCGCAGGGCAACGTCACGGTAAGGAACGAGAAGTTCACCTGGGCCAGGTGAACGGGCCAGCTCAGGCTTCCCAGAGGAGTCTTCTGCTGGGGCACGGTAGCGAAAGGGGATCCTGTGGCTCCCAGATCTCCCCAGATTCTGAAGCAGAGGGAGGAAATTCCTTGTGGGGTGAGGAAATTCCTTGTGGGGTGAGGAAAGAAATGCTTCCCCTATGCCCAGGTGATCCCAAAGCACCAGAGCCGAAGCTGCCCTACCATGGGTCGAGTCAAAGGTGCTGAAAGGAAAAGTTTCACCCGTGTTCCCCCTCCTGCGGGGGGAATCTAACCTCTTCTCTCCTTGGGTGTTCTCCAATATCAAACCCCGCAGGACGCTCTGGCCATGCTGCTTTTCGGGATGCCTCAGGAGTCCGAATCCCATCTGCTGGCGGATTATCATTACACAGGTAACCGGGGAGCCCCTTCATTGGCCGGCACAGCCAGCGCCTCCCCTTTCTACCTCGGGCTGGCGAGGATTTGGTTCTACAAAGCCGTTCCCCTTTCCCGGGTGCGGGGGAGGAAACGCTTCGCTTCCCACCCCGTGACATGATTTGACGCCCAGTTTGGCTCTGTGGGGCTTTTCTTTTAACACGGGAACGACAACAGGTGGATAATAAACCCCGGCGCTTTCTCCTCGCTCGATTCCCAGGGTCGGATTCTTGGAGCCCTCTCGAGGAGCAGCTCTTCCGGGAGGCTTTCTGCCGGCACAAGAAGGATTTTAATCTCATTCAGAAGAAGGTAAAGCCGCCGGGGTGGGGTGGCCCAGGCTTTTAACTCAGCACGTCGTACCTTTCACTGTCTATCACCCCCCTGCTCTTAGAAACCAAGAGTATTTGCCCCGATGTGTAACCACAGGGGGATATTTAATGCCCCTGTTAACCAACCCCCAGAGATACCAACAGAATTAACCATCCTTCCTCTGACAGCCAGTTAGAAACGCACGATTGCGCCCTGCGGCAGAGGAAGGTCTGTTTACGGGACTGGCCTCCTCCGTTTTGTGCTGTGCCCAGGGGGAAAAGATAATCCTCTGCCCATGGTTTCGTTGCACGCCTGCGCCCAGACTCTTTCACCTATGGAACTGCCGGTACAGACTGCTGATGCTTCTCTCCCAACAGGTTCAGACCAAGACCATGGCGCAGTGCGTCGAGTATTATTACACCTGGAAGAAAAAAGTCAAATTCGGCCGCAGACAGCCTCAGGGTTCCAGAACAACCATCAAAAGGATCAGGGACGAGGCAGAAAACCCTGGAGAAGAGGTACAAAAACCCTGTGAGATGCCCCTCCGCGAGGAATCCGCCCCGAGATGGGCAGCAGGAGTTTCTGGGAGAGTTTCTGGTCCATGCTAAAACCCGTTGGCATTGCTGATGAATTTCAGGGGTGCCCGAAAACTTCCCAGCGCTCTGTAAAAGGAGCTGCCGGTTCCCCTGCTGCTGCGCGGGGATGGATGGAACCTCCCTTTGCCGGCACACGGGAGGTTGGGTTCGCAAAGGTTCCTCCTTTGCGCTCAGAACCGGGTTGATTTTGGCACTCACCCATCCTGCTGAGGAGGAAAACGCCTTTCTGTGCACGGGAACGCCGACAGCGTGGTCTGTGTTTGTACCCTGTCCTTGGGGTGGGGTAATTGTGGCGGCGTTTTTCAGCTGTTTGGTGTTTGGAGGAGCAGATTTGGGCTGAGATTGAGACTTTTGTGCTTTCTCACCACCTCCAAGGTGTTATTTTATCATTTTATCAGAGGGATTTGGGGTGATTTTAAGCTCTTTTGGGGCTTGTTTTGGTTTTTTACTCTCTGCCTTTCCGCAGAGCAGGCAACGTTTACTAAAGCCTCTTGGACTTTACAGGCTGGCTGCAACCGGGAGAAGCGCCGCCGCCTTCCCTCGAAGGGAAAGAAGGGGAGAAAGGAGAAGAGTGTCCCAAAAGTTCCCTGCAGCGCAGACATTCCTTCCATCAGCCCAAGTGCTGCTCCAGTCCCCGCTGAAATTCCACCACAGCAGGACATCATTCCGTGGGAGGAGCGTGAAAGGTAGCTCTTCTCCTTAGAGGAACCCACCGGTTTTGGGCTAGAACAGATTTAGACTTGAAAAGCTGCCCCAGGGGTGGAGGAGGGAGTGGAATTAAGGTTACCCCAAGGTTTTTTTGGTTGATTTCCACCCAAAATTCTAGCTGGTCGAACTACCAACACCCCCACAGCCTGGGATACCGGCTGAGTTACTGCCAAAACGGCATAGTACCAGCGAGGAGGCCCTGGGAGTAGCAGTACCGAAGCTCCCTTTAACGGGGTTTGTGGAGAAAAAAGGGATTTAAAAGGACTCCAACAGAAATCCCCATCGCTGTTCTGCCTGGCAGGGTGTCTGACAACATCAAAGAGGAGGAGGCCGACATGGCAAAACACTGTCATCTGCCAGAGGAGTTGCAGCCTCTCTCGAAGATCAAAATACCCCCAGAGGCGGCTGAAATTAGCAAGTTTTATGAATAAAAACTCTTGAGTTTCTGGTTTTATTGTTTAAAGGAGCGCTCTGCCTCTGCTTGGAAGGGAAATCAGATGCCCTCAGCCTTCCCTTGTTGCCAGCGCGTTCGAAATGAATTTGAGCTTTTGTGACCTTTGGTGCTTTGGTACAGGTGGCTTTTCAGCCTAAAAATTGAATGGATTACTGGGGAAGTCTGATAAAAATTAGAAAGAAAAGAACGGGCTTGGTGCGTCCTCCTGGGCGAGCTCTGCTGCCTGGGGTCTCCACGGAGGAGGGCTCCCAGGCCCCCACGGGTGGCTGCTCCCGACACATGAAGGCTGCCAAGCTTATCCAGTCCCTGAGGGCATTCCTGGGGGGGGTCCCAGTGGCTGGGAAGCACCAGGCCCTTCCTCTCCTCAGCTGCCCCAGGGATGTGGGGGGCCAGGAGAAGTGCGGGACTGGCTCAGGCTTCAGGCCGCCTGCCTGGCAGCGGCCTGGCCTGGTCTGACCCAGCCCAGCTGGAGCCTGTCTCAGGCTTCAGGCCATACAAATCAGGCTTTGTACCCTCCAAACAAGGGGCCCCACATGGCAAAGGATGCTTTAGGTGCCCAAAGGGTGGCTTCAGCAGGTGGGCCAGCTCCTGGGACACAGGGAGCCACAGCTTGTAACCCTCTGAGCCCCATGGGTGCCCTGCACGCCGTGACGGGGTGGAGGGGAGCAGGGCGGATGGGAGGATGGCAGGGTGAGGAGGAGCTCACCTCCTCAGGACATCCTGCACAGCCAGGTACTGGGTGGTCACCTTCTGTGTGGCACAGACCTTCACCAGCATCTTCTCCATGTTGTTCTCCAGCTGATGAATCACCTGGGGCAGAGATGGGATGCGAGCAGGGGGTTACCCTGCAAACCAAGCCTGGCACTCCCCCCGGGGGCACCAGGCTCGGACTAAAGCTTCCTGTGGGTGCTGCCCCCAAGAGAAGGGGTCCTGGGTACCTGCATCTGCTCCTGGTGCTGCCTGTCACGGCTCACCTGGCACCCTAGGGAGAAGTGGGCAGCTTCCAAAACTCCCCCCTCCCAGGGTAGAGCCGGGGAAGCTGGGATGTTGCTCTGTGCATTGTCACTCCCTTAGCAGTGTGGGGGGTGGGAGAGCTTTGCTCTGGGGGGCTGGTTGGGGTGAGGCAGAGCTGGGCATCTGCTGGTGACAGCAACGGGATGGGCTCAGGGACTCTGCATAAGGCAGACCCCGGGCTGTGCCTCCATCAATCCATCAGTGGCCCAGAGGTGGCTGCTGGTGGAGAGCGGTGGCACCGTTCCCTCCCTGCCAGAGAGCCCTGTTGAAAGGCAGCTGTAAGTGGCCAGTGCCTCTCTCTCCAGGGGCTTTATAGCCAGACCAGAAAATTGGGACAGGCAGTAGAGGGCAGAGCCAGCACCTCTCCAGGGATGTGGCTGGACCCCGCAGAGGAGCTGGCTCTGCAGGGACAGCACCAGGGGGGTCCAGCACCTACCAGGGACGCCCGGATGGTGTCTGGTATAAACAACAGTGACAAATTGTTCACTCTAGTTTAGAGTATCCAAATAGAATTGATTTGAGCAAGTAAGAAGCCGGCAAAAGCAGCGCTGGGGGGCCGTGGAATCTCCGCTCCACCAACGGCGTGCACCCAAGCAGCAGACCGACCACACATTTATGCAGTAAAACAATGAATATTCTATTAATGCCTATACATAATTATTACCAAAACCCACCTACTCTGGCTTCACATGTTAATTAGCTTATCAGTCCTTTGCGCTTGCGCAGATCTTTCCAAGAATTGTGAGCGAGGGTCTCTGGTGGTCCTTGGAAGAAGGCCATGAGTCGTCCTCAGGATGTACTTTCCAACTTTCACCTGGAATGTGAGGGTCTTGCAAGCTTGCAGTGTTCTTATCAGTCTGAGCTAGTTTATGTCCTTGTTACTAAGTTTTTCTGTAGCCATGGGATAAACTATGTATCGGTGGTGGATGCCAGGTGTGTTGCCTGGAAAGAATACAGAGATGCTGTTGGGAATTGCAGAGACGAGATCAGGAAAGCCAAGGCACAGATGGACCTGAACTTGGTGAGGGATGTTCAAAACAACAAGAAGGGATTTGACAGGTCCATTGGCCAGAAGAGACAGGCCTAAGAGAGCGTACCCCCTTTGGTAAAGGAGAATGGAGAATTGGCTGCAAGTGACGTGGAGAAGGCTGAGGGACTGAATGAGTTCTTTGCCTCGGTCTTGTCTGGCAGCCAGGATTCTCATCATTCTCAAGTCCCAGAACCTTGCATCCCTGCACCTCTAGGTGGGAACTGGGGGAGTAAATCCCCCTCCCCCACTGTGAGGGCAGAGCAAGTCCGTGACCGCCTCATGAGACTGAATGCCTACAAGTCTCTGGGGCCGGATGACATGCATCCCAGGCTCCTGAAGGAGCTGCTGATGTGGTTGCTGAGCTGCTCTCCATCATCTTTGAAAAGTCGTGGCTGTCGGGAGAGGTCCCTGGGGACTGGAGAAAGGGTCACGTCACTCCCATTTATAAGAAAGGGAGCAAGGAAACCCAGGGAATTACAGGCCAGTGAGCCTCACCTCTGTGCCTGGGAAGATCATGGAACAGATCCTCCTGGATGACATGTTGGAGCACATGAGGGATGAGCGTGTGATCCGGGACAGCCAGCACGGCTTCACCAAGGGAAGGTCGTGCCTTACTAGTCTGGGGACCTTCTCTGATGGAGTGACAGCATCGGCAGATAAAGGGAAGGCAACCCATGCCATCCACCTGGACTTGTGCAAGGCCTCTGACACAGTCCCCCACCACATCCTTATCCCTAAATTGGAGAGATGTGGATTTGATGGGTGGAGCATCCAGTGGATAAGAAACTGGTTAACAGAAGGTAGCCAAAGGGTGGTGGTCAATGGGTCTGTGTCCAGGTGGAGGCCGGTGACCAGCGGTGTCCCCCAGGGGTCTGTCTTGGGACCGGTGCTCTTTAACATCTTTATCAATGACACTGATGATGGAATTAAGTGCACTGGGAGCATGTTTGCAAATGACACCAAGCTGAGTGGTGTGGTTGACACAAGAGAAGGAAAGGAAGCCATCCAGAGGGATCTTGACAGGCTGGGAAGGTGGGCCCGGGTGAACCTAATGAGGTTCAACACTGCCAAGTGTCAGGTCTTGCACTTGGGCAGGAAGAATCCCAGACATAGATACAGGCTGGGAGAAGAGCTCCTTGAGAGTAGCCCTGCTGAGAAGGACTTTTTAGAAAAGTGGCAAGTAAAGGACATTATCTTTAAAAAAGGAGTTAGAAGGTTTAGTAGCATTTGGAAAGGCAGAAGTTGGGGAGGAAAGGCGAGGCGGTAGTGAAACTCCTTTACGATACGCTCTCTAAGAGAGTGATTAAAAAAAAATTATGAAAAGTCTTTAAAACCCCTCCTTTTTGGGGAGTGAAGACAGAACACTGATAACAAGCCTTGACAGTGCTTTTGATTTGCCTACTTGGGAAGCTATTGGAGCTCAAACCTAAGTCATTAATAACTCTCTGGAAATTAAGGAAAAGGACTTTAGCGGAACGTGTTGCTGCTACTTCAGCCTTTGCAGCTTTAGCACCAGTTCTGGGTTCTACAGACCCGATTTAAAAAGGGAAAAAATCTAGTATGGAGAATGTGTTTTTGTTTCTGGGTGCTCTTTCACCTACCCCAGTTACTATGCTAAGTAATAATGCCGTGTTATCAGAGCAAAGTGATAATCGGGAAGGGGAGCGAGTGGTGAGCATAAATCTGCCACCACGGCCTGCGCCCCTCCCCACTACTATATCTCTGGAAGGAAAAATGTGGAAACAAACGTACAACCAACTGCTGAACTTTGACTGAGCCTAAAACACCCCATGACGCAGTGGAGAATGTGAACTGGCATCAACAACTTCAGCCTGTCCTTGAAAAGCTGGAAAAAGCAAAGTGGGCGATGGCATGCCCTGCTGTGAAAGGGTGTGCGGAACTGCCCAGCCACCCACCCGAAACCTACTGAGAGAGAAACTACCTATATGAAGAATCACCAACTAAGGCACAGAGCAATGTTGCCCCCGTGGACGAGGAACCTCAGCAGTGGGACAAGAATCCTACGGAGATGGACACGTATCGACTTCGATAACTATCAAATCAGGGACACATTTCATATCAATACCCACCGCTCCCACCCACACCTCCCAGCCAACTCATCAACACATCACTGTCTCCTGATGCCCGAGACACTCTGCAGAGACTGCTCATCCCAGCCTGGGCATGTCAGATGGTGTCAGAACGGGAAAAAGGGTTACATCAGGGTATTTTGATTCACTTGCGGGACTTACTGGGGAGAAGTTTATGTGGGAATGAGTGTGTGGTGGAGAGAGTTAATAGTGGGCCGGTGGGAGGTGGAGGGAACACGGAGACTGTGCGGTGGGTCCTTGCGCTCCAGCAGGTCCAAGTGCTCACTCAGGGCTTGGCCCCGGTGACCGTCGGGGTCGCGCTGTGGTTCATGGCACGGGGAGAAGGGCGCTGCTTGGGGCAGCAGTTGACACCACTGACACCATGCTGCGCAGCCCAGTGCTTTGGCAGAATTGCCATAGAAGTGGGACAACTGCCCCCCCCACCCCCCCATACGGACTGGATGTGACAACTCGTGTCTTGCAATGTCTTTTGTTTGATGACTTGCTTTGCAGCATTTGTTTGTATGTGCTGCGGGTTCAGAGATGCGTTTATCCACTGAGAGCACGGCTGCCTACTTAGCAAAGGGATTTTTGATAGCAATCATTGGAACTGGACAGCTTACTTTAGAAATTGATCCTGGAAAACAGAAAATCCCCATTTGGGCTGATTACTAGCTACTTACTTAGAAAAAAATTGCCCATTTGCAACGTTTAATACAGGAGGAGCTGACTAAGGGGCATATAAAGCCTCCGCAAGTTTGTGGACCATGCAAAAATTTTAAGAAATTGGGTTTGGTTTTTTTTTTTCAAAAGGTATTATTGGGTCTTGCTTCCACAAGGCATAAAAATTCACCAACTATGTACCAGACTTATGTAGCCTGGACCCTTGCTCCAGTATGAAAAATGCATCCTGATCTAATCTTTTATCATTACATGGATGAGAATTTGATTACAGAAAAAACTTGGACATTGAAAGTTTGATTCATGAGTTACCAGTGCAAGGGATTAGAGATTACTGTGTTTTCTGGCAGTGTGAGCTACTGCACAACTGGGAGAATCCAGTAAGTGTGCTCTGCTTTAGCAGCACTTGACTACCCTGTGAAATCAAACTGGACAACAGCTCAGAATATACGGCACGAACATTGCCTGTGTTACAGGGACACCACATTTGCCTACAGGCAAAATCATGGTAAAACATATGAATCAAACTCTCCCAAAGCTCTTTATGTTTTGAACTAGTTCTGTCTCTCACAGAACAGTTTGGTACCTCCAATGGTGAACCATGCAGGAGGTTTAAAAGAAGGTTTGAGAAGAAAAACAAACAAAGAGGGGGGAAAAGGGAGAGAAAAGTCGATGTCAAGTGTTATGAAGAATGAAGTTCCAGGTACTAACTTGGGCAGGAGATCTGCCTGTGTCATTACAGAGACGGGAGCCAAGCGGATAAAGCCGTGGATCCAGAAGAAGTCAAGCTTGCCTGAACCAGGACGAGATCCTGATCCCAGGAACTGAAGTCAAGTGTTCCAAGTGCAGCCACAGTGGACTATGAACTTTGCTGCGGGATATTTTGAATGGTCTGACAGTCTTTGAAAAATGCCTGTGTTTGTGCTAAATGAAAATTGGGGAAATAGTGATTTCTGCACAGCCGAAGGTCACAGATTGCAATCGGTGCCTGTAGGAAAACGTGAGGCTGGTGTTATCTGCACTCCTGACACTCCTGATTGGCAAAACAAACAAGTGCAACAGCAAAGGTATCAAGGCACTTACAATTGGTTTCATGACTGGGGAATTTCAGGATGGATATTGTCGATGGTCAAATTTGGATTATTGGATTTGGTAATTATGGTACTTGTCTTCCATTTACTGTCATGTTTATTGAGCTTTCTGCAAAGGGCCCTTGCAGAGACCTCAAAAAGCAGTTTTTGTAACACAGATACTAAAAGGGGGAAATTGGCAAGGAGGACAGTGGGCCTGCCGGCGGCCTGGCTCTCCTCACAGAAGACAATATCCTTGAATTCCCATAAGACAGGAAAATTACTCATGCTGAGAGGTATTTGGTAATTCCATTCTCAAATCTAGTGACCTTGAAGACAGAGGTACACACTGCCTCAACCCAAGAAGGAGTTGTAGGAAAGTATTTGGAAGTAAGTGAATATGTCATTAAGCAGCCATAATAAGATGGCCAAACCACAGCAGGTGTGCAGATAACTTTTAGACATCAAAGATAAACTGACAATGATTAGCTATAAGATATGCTTCTCAAAACTCGTTCTAAGTACTAATTAATCACTTTGGTGTGAGCAGTATGTGTAGCCAATTAGCAGTTTTAGCTTGCCACTCTTTACAGTATGGTTTTCTGTTGATGGGATGGTTTTTAGATTTAGTTAAACAAGGGCTTATGTTTTTGTCAGTTATTTTTGCCTTAGTGTTATTTTTGCCGTGTGTGTCACAGTATTTCCCTGGCAGGATGGATAATGCTCTTTGCAAAAATCTGGCTGGTCCCTAAACTAAAAGGGGGAATTGTAGTAATGCAGTTTGAGAGGAATGGTGGTTTTGGCCCGTCCAGATTTATTTCTCACCCGCATGTAATCAGACCTGGGGAAGCCAACAGAGACATGTCAACAGGAGAGCAGATGTCTGAGAACAGGAGTTTGTCAGAAACTCCATGAGATAACAAACTGCAAGAACGTTAGCAACTGCCTTAGAGGAACAAAGTGACTGTGTAGCCTCAACCAATCATTAGCAATACTGAGAGGCATGAACAGAGCATCTAACCAATAGCAATGGAATGTAACTCGTATACTGATAGAGAAACTTAGATAAGCTCGGTGTGTGTTTCAGTGAAGGAGCTCACTTGACCGTATTGAACAGAGTTGAGTCCACAAAACTTCGACTCTGGCAAATCAGCACTGGCCTCATGGGGTAGCAGCTGCTGCTGCCTTAAAGAAACTAACAAACTGAGGCTGTTGGCTGAGTGAACAAACCAATGCTACATCTCTTGCTCTTAGTGCCCTACTTGCTGATGTAGATAGTGTGAGACATGCCACTTTGCAAAACAGAGCTGCTGTTGATGGCTGCAAGTGCTGGTAGAGGCTCGTTCCAACGCAGGGTCACAGCATCTTCTCTGTGTGTGCACCTGCTCCATCCAGGGTGGAACCCTCCATGGGCTGCAGGTGGGGTCTCAGCCTTTTCCATGGGGACACCCGCTCCACCATGGCTTTCTGCAGGGGCTGCAGGGGCATCTTTCTCTCCAGCATGTGGGGTGCCTCCTCCCCCTCTTCCCTGCCCTTGGAGCCTGCACAGCTCATTACTTCTTCTCACTCCCTTCTCTGGTGGCGAAATGCAGCTGCTTGTGGGTTTTCTCTCCTATATGTGATTGTGGCTGGGGTGGCAGCAGGGACAGAGGGGATTGTCCCTCTCTGCTCTGCCCTCGTGAGGCCCCAGCTGGAGTCCTGTGTCCAGAGCTGGGGCCCCAATACAAGAAAGATGTGGAACTGTTGGAGAGGGGTCAGAGGAGCCACAGTAATGATCAGAGGGCTGGAGCAGCTCCCCTACGAAGAGAGGTTGAGGGAGCTGGGCAGGTTCAGCCTGGAGAAGAGAAGGCTGTGGGGGGACCTCATTGCAGCCTTCCAGTCCCTGAAGGGAGCAGAGGAACAGGAAGGGAATGAGCTTGTTACAAGTGTAGACAATGGCAGGACAAGGGGGATGGATTAAGACTAAAGGAAGGAAGGTTTAGATTAGATATTGGGGGGAGGTTCTGTACAGAGAGAGTGGTGAGGTGCTGGAACAGGTTGCCCAGAGAAGGGGTGGATGCCTTGTCCCTGGGGGTGTTCAAGGCCAGGTTGGATGGAGCCCTGGGCAACCTTGTGTAGCTCCAGGCCTGGAGGTTGGTGTCCCTGCCTGTGGTAGGGGGTTGGAGCTCTGTGACCCTTGGGGACCCTTCCAACCCATGCCATTCTATGATTCTGTGATTCTCAGAGGTGCTATGATTATCTCGAGCCATGACTTTGGCCTTGAATTGCCTGAAGTATACCCTGAGGCTGGCAGAAAACTGTCACAGCTGCTTACAAAACCCATCTCAGCAGCGCAGCCCCACAAAACTGCAACACAAGGTTTAACAGATGGGGCTCTGAAACAAGATTTTTAATGGAAATACAGAAAGGGGAGACGTGGGAAATGAAGAGTGGCCCTGGAAAGGAGCCGCAGTTGTGCTTGTTGGGGGGGGGAGGGAAGGAAGATCCCAGTCGCTGTCCTGGGGAGGGCTGCACCCCCGCCTGGCTTAGCAGCACCAGCAGCACAGAGCTCCCAGGGTGTGTCGGGATGCGCCCTGTGCCCTTGGGCAGCTCAGGATGAGGATGGTCTGAGCTGCCAGGGAGCCGGCGGGTTCACTGTCCGTTTCCAAGGACCGAAGGGCTACGACAGAGACAAACAGAACTGGGATGAAGCCCAGTGCCTGCAGAGAGCCCCAGGCATCCCCTCCCGACCATGGCAGCCACCTCTTTCCCAGGCCAGGACACAGCTGCTGCACAGCAAAGCCCCAGATGCCCCGGAGATGTTCCCCTGACCCCGAGGCGCTTCCCTGGAGCACCCAGGCCAGGCTCTGTGCCCTACCCCAGCAGCTCCAGCCAGCACAGCACTCCCCCTACTCACCGCTGATGACCTCAGACAGCTTCTCTTGGCTCAGTGGCCTCGCAGCAAGCCCTAGGCACAGAGAGCTTTGTCAGAGCCCTGCTCCCAGCACGCTCCCAGCAGCACGGCCCCCAGCCCCGCGCGCTCGGCTGCGCGGCCTCGTCGGGGCTGACCCCAGAGAGCACAAATAACCGAGGGGGGTGGGACAGAGCGCGGCAGCCACCAAGCCCCCTTGCCCGAGCAGGGGTAGGGGAGGGAGCCCACGCTCTGCCCAGGGCAGCTGGGGGTCTGGCAGCGACCAGGCTGCCCAAATTGGGACCCGGGGGGGGGCTGTGGCTCACCGATGAACCTCACGGCTGCCTCTTGCAAGGTGGCCTGAGCATCTTTCAGGTATGGAATGCTCTGATGACAGTATTCTTCAGCCCTGCTCCTGTCCTTCAGCAGCTGGAGAGAGCACAAGGGTAGGGAAGGACTTGTGGTTTGGGTTTGCTGTGCAAGGTTTTAGCAGTGGGGGTGCTTCCCAGGCGGCTCCTGTTTCCTGTGAGAAGCCGCTATAGAAACTTCCCAGCCAGGGTCAACCCACCACAACATGTCACAGTCCCCCCTCTGCTGGGCCAGACCAGTCCCTCCTCCCAGCACCCCCCAGTCCCCTTCCCCCACAGGCTATTCCACCTCCCCACCAGGAGCCCTGTGGGATTGATGCTGAGAGCCAGCCACCAGCCGAGGAGTGCCGGGGGTGCTGAGACTCCTCCACCCCACCGCATGGCCCAGGTGGGTCAGGGTCTCCAGGCCCTGGGGCTTGTCCTCACCAAGCACTCTCCGATCCTCCAGGTCTGCTGCGTCTGCACCAGGTACTGGAGCTTTTTCCACTTGAGGAGCTGAGCTAAAGCAAGGAGGGCTTCCCCGGCAGCCTGCAGAACAGCACAAGCTGGGAGATGGCACCGCAGCCTGGGGAAGGGGGCCTGGCATCCCCCTCCTCTTGCCTTTCTTCCTGGAGCGATCCCACCCCTAGGAAGCTGGGACATGCCCTGGCCCAAATGTCTGGGGCTCTCTTGGGAGCAGCCCTGGGGGAAGGGGATGGATGCTCAAAGCCCCAGCCTTTGAGCCCTGCAGGGGCAGCTGAGAAGCCTGCAGGGACGCCACTTTGCAGGCCTCGCTGGCCACGGGCTGCTGCTCGACCAGCTAGGGCAGGTGTTGGAAATGCCCATGCCAGCTTCTCTGCCCCTGCTCATGCTGCTTCTGCAGGGACCCTTCTTGCTATGGGCTGCGCTGGAGGCAGGCTGAATGGAGGGAGCGTGGCTGGGAGGGGACCCTGCCCGCCCTTCCACCTCTGCAGAAGAGCCACTGGGCAACGAGGAAGGCAGGGATGGCATCAGCACAAGGATGGAGGGGAGCTCTGCTCTGTCCTCAGTGACTCAGGCAGATGGAGCCCGGAGTCTTGAGTGCCAGCAGCTTTTGCCCCTGATGCCCAGGGCGTCAGCACGCCCTTGCCCGTGTCACTAACCAGCCTGGGAATCTCTACCTTGGCCACGCTGTCGGCCTGGTCGTGCATGCGGAAGAAGAGGGGGAGCAGGCCCCTCTGAAGCCTTTTCTGCACGCTCTTCTGGTCCTTCTCCAGCACAGTCTCCAGAGCGTCTCTGAAGAGGCTGATGGAGAGCTCTCTCATCTGACTGCACTCCTAGTAGGGAGAAGGTGAGCGGGACATCAGGCAGAGCCACTCCCCGTTCCCTGTGAGCATTAGTCCAGAAGTGTGGGCACGGCAGATGGGAGGGGAGATGCTGCAGGGTGGGGCTCTGCTCCACAAGAGCTGTGGGAACCTCTGGTCCTGCCTGGCAGTGCAGCTGGGGAACCCTGTGGGGCTCTGGGAGCAGCTCTGGGCCTGCGGGTGCTTTGCACAGGGGCAGAGCTGGGCCCCAGCACAGGGCAGGATCCTCAACCCGTGGCGGGCAGCAGGGCTGAGCTGCAAAGCCCAGAAGCCATCCCATGAGAGCCCCAGGCAGTGAGGAGGGCAGAAGGCCCTGCCCACAGGGCTGCCTGTCAGCTCTCATTGCCAGGTGCCCATCCTCAGGGCTCAGTCTCCCACGTCAGCCTTACAGCGTCAAAGAGGGGCAGGAGCTCCTCCGCCAGCTGCAGCAAGATGGGGCTGGCCTCCTCCCTCTTCAGGTGACCTGTCACATTCTTCAAGACCACCAGGACCATCGTCTTGCTATCCCCAGTCCTGCTGAGCCAGAGCACTTCCAGCATGTTTGGCAGGAGGACCTGCATTTTTCTGGCCTGTAGGAAAGATGGTTTCCTTGCTGTGAACTGGTCAAAGAGCGCTCCGGCAAAAAAGGCTCCAGCCTCCTATCCAGCTTCCTGGCAGATGGAGGCCCAGGAATCTCTGTGCCAGCATCCTGCTGGGTGCTGGCCATGGGCACACGGATGGGGATGTGAGAGAGCAGGGGTAGGGGTGTGGGGGGTGCAGGAAAGCCTGTCCCGTACTCAGCCACCCCCTTCTCCCTCAGGCTGGGAGGGGCAGATGGCTTGGCACCCCTCCATGCCTGGAAAGCTCCCCAGGCAGCCACCAGAACCCCACCATGGAACGTTCAGAGCAGGCACCCCACCTCCTGACCCTCAGCCAAGGCCAAGCCACCGCCTTAGCCACGGCCTGGGCCCCCTGGCTGCCAACAGGGGGGTCACTGCTCACCGTGTCAGCTCGCTCTGACAGCACAACGAGGCCTCTGAGCAACAGGGAGAGCTTCAGCAGGCTGGCATGTAGTAAAGCGCTCTCGTCCTGGAACTCGGCACCCAACTCCTGCCACTTCATCAGCTGAAGCAAACACAGCAGTGAGACAGTGGCAGAGCCTGCAGAGCTCCTGGAGCTGAGCAAGGGCTTTTGCTGGCAACTCACAGGCTCCCAAAGCTGGCGGTCTTCCTCCCTAGCCAAGATGGCCCGCCTGTGCAAGCTCACATCCTGGACTTCGCTGAGGAGCTGCTTGAAGATCTTCTCCAAGGTCTGGGGCACAGAGAGCATCTCCTCCCACAGGGCCATGGCAGAGCTGCAAGCCAGAGCGCTCTGTCAGCAGGGCTGCCTCGGCCACAGCAGCACAGCCTGGGCCAGCGCTGCAGGACACAGGCCCTGCCCCTCGGTTGGCATGCCCTGGGCAGCAGGAGAGGGCTGTGGGGGTGTTCTCTGTGGGGCAGAGAGGAGCATGGGGGCTCTGGGCTGGCTTGGCCAGCTGCGGGATGGAAAGCGCGGTGGGAAGGAGCGGCCTGCTCTCAGGGAAGTCCTGCAGTATTCCTTGGCTCTGGGACCCACCCAGAGTCCCCAGTCCCCCTTCCCAAAAGAAAGAAGCCCTCGTGGCTTTGGGGGCCAGTACCTGTCTCCTTGTGGAGGGAACTTCAAGAGGCTGATGAGCACGTTGGTGGGGAACTCCTCGGTCATCAGGAGGAGGAGCAAGTCCACGCTCTGCCGGCATGACTCTGTGGTGATGCTTTTCAAGTGCTTGGAGATGCAGCTCATGATCTCGGGTACCTGGAGGGGCCACAGGTGAGGATGTTGCTGCTCCTGGAACACAGCCCTTTCCTCGGCCGCTCTTCCCATCCCTCTGTGCTACCTTGAGGTGGCTGCAGGTGCCTGAGACCACTGTTGGGGAAGGAGGGAGGGAGGGACAGGGCCTGACGGGCAGGGACATCCGGCCACAGAGGCCACTTACATCCTCCAGCCAGAAGTCAGGGTCTATCGTGATCACATCCACAACTTTTCTTGCTGCTTCCTCTTGAAAGACGCTGAAGGGTCTCATCGCCTCGATGGCGGAGAGGACGATGCTTGTCTTCTCATCAGGTCGGAGGTACGGTGCCAGGTGCTGTGGGAGGAAGGAAGAGAGCGAAGCCATGGCACACCGAGTGCCCTGAGGGTGCTGCTCAGCTGGGCAGCGCCAGCAGCCCTGGTGAGAGATGCCCGGCGCGTTGGCAGCGGTGCCTGAAGGAAGCTGGCAGTGGGGGCTGTGGTCAGTGCACAGGGGAGGATGGGGAGAGAAGGCCCCCAGGGTGAGGGACGAGGGGTGGCCTCCTGGGCACAGTGTGCCCATGCTATGGCAAACCAGGGCTCGCTGTGGCCAGCAGGGCTGGAGCTGCTGCTGGTGGCACACCGGAGCACAGCCCTGGCATCGTCCCTGCTCAGGGGCGGTAGGAACCCTCTCGCCAGGGACGCTGAGGCCACGCCAGCCCCACCGGTTCTGGACACCTTTGTTCCCACCAGTCTCCTGGGCATGTCACAGACAAGAGTCCCAGCGAGGGGGGGAGCTCGTTACCCTCATAAGGTCTCTGGTGTTGGGGTCTTGCAGAAGGGAGGTGGCCTCAGGTTGGCAACGGAGCTGTCGCACTCCATACTCTGCCACTGCCCTGCCTGAAGGGAGGAGAAAACACACAGGCTTCAGTCAGACACGGCAGCTTCCCCAGACAGCTTCCCAAACCCCCCTGAGTTGTGCTGGCAAGATGACAGGATACAAGCGGCCAAGGAGAGTCCTGCAGGCTGTCAGGAAGAGCTTCTGGCTACGAGCACCAGAGGCACCAGCCAGGGTGAGGCACAGGTGGCCCTGCTCTTCACTAACAGGGGAGAATATGGCTTTGGGACGTGGTAATCAATGGGCTGTGGGGACCACAAAGCAGTGGGCTTCCAGATCCAGAACAGAGGGAGGAAGGAATGCAGGAGAGAGCAGATCCTGGACTCCAGGAGAGCACTCAGCTTCAGCAGCAAAAGGAGAGGCCTATCAGGAGATGTCTGTGTGCAGAGGGATGAAGCCCCACACAAAACTCTTACTTTCTTGGAGGTGGAAGAAGTTTAAGATGTAAAGAAGAGCAGTCATGGCTTCGCTGCCTATGAATTCCTTGTAAGAGCTGAACAGGAGGAGAGGTCCCAGCAGCTCTTTCAGGATTGGGATCTGGAGCTCTCCATAGCAGATGGGGCCACACACGACTCTTTTAAAGTGGTGCCAGCACTGGGTGAGGGAAGCAGAAGAGCACAAGGAAAGGTTGAGGGCAGGAAGCTGGTGCCAAAGCCCCAAGCCCAAGAGTGTGTCCAGGGTTGGATCCCTGCCGTGCCGCACGCGGCTCCCAAAGCAGCGAGCTGGGCAGCAGCTGGAGATGCAGGGAGAGCTGCAGGCTGCTCTGGTGTGCAGGGAGGGGGAGATGGCCTGGCTGGAGGGTGCCGGGTCCTTACATCCACTGTGGGGTTCCTGCACAAAAGACAGCACAGCTTCTGAATCCTTTTCACAGCCCTCTCCTGCACATGCAGATTCTCAAAGTCGATGAAGTTCAGCAGCATCTGGGGAAAGAGAAGCTGCTGGTGTGCCAGGGAGCAGGCAGCCACTCCAGGAGCAGCAGCAGCATTGCTCAGCTCCTGGGCTGGACTCACATCAAGGCTTCCTCTGATCTCAAACAAAGCCTGTTCTTTCCCCTTGGGCCCTCACAGGCGTGGGACAAGGGCCCCTGGCCAACCTGGTGGCCAGGCAGGGAGGCAGATGCCTCACTCGGCAGCCACTGTGCTCTGGAAGGGCACCCTCCCTGCTCGGGGCTCTTTCTGCAGGGCGCTGGGGTCGGGACCACCCACTCAAGAGTGGACACCCCTTTCCCCCCAGGGCGAGGAACAGCCCCTGTCAAGACCACTCTTGTGTGTGCCAGACCTGGAAGATACTCTGCAGCAACCCAGTGATCCTGGAGGGAGAACACTTGAGCACCAAGACGGTCATCATCTTGTCCATGGCTGACACGGTCTGCAAGGAAGACAAAGAGCAGTGGCAGCGTTTCCTGTTGTCCCTCCCACTCCAGACGACTGATCCCAACTCCCAGAGCCCAGGGAGGACTCTTGTGTTGCCCCAGGGCGGACCCAGGGGCAGACAACCCACGGTGGCCAGGCTCAGAGGAAGGGGGTGAAGGGATGAGGGTGGGAAAGCAGAGCTGAGCCCGTGTCCTGCCTTGGATCTCTGGCTGGGGGTGGCCAGGGAGCAGCCCCAAGGGACTGGGGGGGCTCCTGTAGCTCCCCCTGCACTTACCCAAGTGTAGGTCCAACTGTCCTGGCGGTTCATTTCTTCTTCTGGAGGAAGGAAGAAGACACTGTTGAAGGCGGCTTGGAGGAGGCTCTTCTCTTTGCCCTCCAGCACTGTCTCTACTGAGCTGCAGGGAATGAGAGGGGCCGGTCAGACAGCGGTGCTGGGAGCCGTGCCTCGAGGCCCCGTGCAGGCGGACAGGGACCTCTGGGGCAGGGGTCCCCAGGAGGGATGGGCAGGTACCTCAATTCAGCAATGACACTCATGGCTTTTTCTCGCAAAAGCGTGCTCAGTTGGTGTCTGGGCTCCTCTTCCAGCAGCCCCTGCAGAGCACAATGGGGATGGGACTGCGCGGGTGCCAGCACCCAGTGCCACCGGACCCTCGCCCTGCCCAAACACTGTCCTCACCAGGTGCTGGGGAGCCTTGCCCCCTTCCCTAGAGCCACCGGCTGTCTCCTCACCTTGATCTTCTCTACCAGCTCATATCTGTGGCAGAGCGCAGCCAGGTCCTGTGAACATGTGTCCACGGGTGTCAGTTTGCACAGGGAGCTGATGCTTTCAAGAAACAGCATCTTCTGTCTCTCGTTCTGGCAACCAAAGGAACCAGGAGACAAAGAGGGAGCATGAAGTGGGGGACGCAGCCAGCAGGACCGGAGCAGGGAGGGGGCAGTTCCACGTGGGAGGCAGTGCTGTGCCCAGCCAGCACACCTCCAGCAGCCCGGCAGCAGAGCCCCTGCCCAGCGGACAGCGGCACAGCCACGCTTGACATGGTTACCGGTTCTGGGCTGCTGAGAAAGCATGCGATGAGGGATGTGTATTCCTCTAGCTCTGAGCGTACCATTGACCACTCTTCACTGCCTAAAGGAGGAGAGCAGGGAGGGCTGTAGACAGGTCTGGTGGCAAGAGAGAGCAGAGGAAGGAGCTCTGCCCTCCAGCCAGCCCCGCGCCCGCTCCCCTGGCGCAGTCGTTCCGTGCCTGCCAGGGCTGGAGGATGCCAGGCACACAGTCTGCAATGCTGGAGCCAGTGTGGCAGGGAAAGCCCCCAGTGCTGCAGGGTGAGGAACCCACAGCATCTCTGCCTCCCGCCAGCCCAGCTGCCTCTCGCTGCCAGGGCTCTGGAGCAGCATCTGGGTCCCCTCTGCTCCCTCCTCCTCTGCTCGGGCCAGCTCCCAGCCCCGAGCAGCCCTGGCATTTGGGCAGCACTCTGCCTGCTACCCACGGGACCCCTGTTGCCAGCCCCTTGGGCACACGCAATGGTGGTGTCGAGCAGGGTGCGCTCGCAGGCCCCAGCCCTGCCCACACCAACCAGGCCCCTCACTCACTAAGCAGCAGTGACAGTAACATGTGCAGCTTATTGGGCTCCGGTGGAGAGCTGCTCTCCTGGGGATCCTCATTCTCTTCCTCCTTGACGCTGCTGAGGGCTCTTTTCTCCATCCTGAGGAACAGAAGAAAGGGCTGGAGGCGGGAAATTGGAAGCTTTGGCCAAGCTCCTCAGCACTGCGAGTCTGCTGGGCACAGTGGAGAAAGATGTAGGCTGAGCCCAGGGCTTCCTCTGGGGAGGACCCTTGCTTTCTCCAGCTCTGAGGACGTCCTGGTCCCTGGCAGAAGCAATCACCAGCGCCCTGTGGCACACAAGGTACCTCAGGAGAGGTGCACAGCCGCGACCAGGAGGATGCCCTCACCTCACAGCGCGAGGCTGCACACTGAGGCCTCTGTGCTGGGTGACAGGTGCCCACCCTCACAGCCGGGTCGCAACCGCCTGGCAGTGACATCAAGCAGGTGGTTCCACAACCAGTTAACACACAGCCAGACTGGGGGGGTGAGGTGCTGAGCGGGCTCCCTTCCATGGGGTGCTGACCTTCGGGCCCAGACTGCTCCGGCCTGGGGCTGTGACCAGCGCTGATGGGCCCGGCCCTGCTCAGCAGCAGCTCTGGCCTTGAATTGCATGAGGTTTACTCCCTGGGGCCTGAAGAGAGCTTGTACCTACTTCTTGGAGAAGCCAGCTCAGCAGCACACCCCTTCTCTATTAAAACCTATGCAAAACTGCAACACTTCTCCAGGGAACTCTCCTGGCATTCCTAAGGCTTCCCTATGGACTGTAATAGGCTCTACCTGCATTCAGTTAACAACATGCTAAACATCCAGCAGTAGCTCCCAAACCAAAGGAGTGAGGACTCACAGACATACCTGGCTTGAAACCTCCCCTAGGAGCCCCCAAGCAGCCCCTCTGAGCCTGGGGCTCAGGGCTTGCTTTGGTCATGGAATGGCCCTAGTAATTCCCTAGGTACTTCAATAGGCTCTCCCAGCATTCCCATTCAAACCTGCTCAGCATCCAGCACTAGGTCCCAAACCCAAGGAGCCAGGACTGACACACATCCCTGCCCAGGACTGGCAGACATCCCTGCCCTGATGATGTGTATTTCAAGCCAGGGGCTCTGACTGCTCTGGATCTGAGACAACTCTGACAACACCTGAGGAAACTTTTATCCCCCAGTCAGGTTCCCGCCCTTCCGCTAAGGCCAGAACCACAACTTCCTGACCCAAAACGTTGTCCCACCCTGGGGAAGTCCCACTGAGCAGGTGTCTGTCTGTCTGTCTGCACCTTCCTTACCACGGCACAGAGCAGCCAGGCACCTCCCTGCTGAAGGACACGGGGCTTCAGCTCGCAATGGCTGCTCAGCCTCCAGTCCCCTGTATTGGGTGCTTGGACCCCCTCAAAAATGGGTGATCAGCCCCCTGCAATGGGTGCTCAGACCCCAGATCCCCCCGTACTGGGAGCTTGGACCCCAGACCCCCCTCATATCGGGTGCTTGGATGCCCCCGTAATGGGTGCTCAGACCACATCAGTGGGTGCTTAGGCTCCCGCAATGGGTGCTCAGCCCCCAGCACCCCCCATATTGGGTGCACAGACCCCCACAATGTGTGCTGGGACCCCATATCCCCCCATAGTGGGTCCTTAGACCCCCACAATGGGTCCTCATACCCCAGATCCCTGTTGAACCCCCTGTATTGGGTGCTAGGACCCCCCCATAGTGGGGGATCAGATTCCCCCTGTAATGGGTGCTCAGACAACCTCACTGGGTTCTTGGACCCCAGATCCTCCCCCTGAACCCCCTTTATTAGGTGCTCAGACCCTGCCATAGTTGATGATCAGCCCTCAGAGGCCCCCATACTGGCATTCAGACATCCACAATAGGTGCTCAGCCCCCAGAAACCCCCACTAATGGGCACTCAGACCCCTGCAATGGCTGCTCAGTAACCAGATCTCCCCAGACCCTCCCGTAGTGAGTGCTCAGACCCCATCAGTGGGTGCTAGGACCCCTGCAATAAGTGCTCAGGCCCCAGACCCCCATCTTGGGTGCTCAGACCCCAGACACCCCCTGTAATGGGCACTCAGACCCCCACAATGTGTGCTCAGACTGCATATCCTCCCAGTACCCCCCGTAGTGGGTCCTTAGACACCCTCAATGGGTCCACAAACCCTAGATCCATGTTCAACCCCCCTTAATGGGTGCTCAGACCCCCTCAATGGGTGCTCGGAACCCAGATTCCCACCCCCGAGACCCCCTTTATTAGGTGCTCAGACCCCTCCCATAGTGGACAATAAGCACTCAGAGGCCCCCATACTGGCATTCAGACACCCACAACGGGTGCTCAGCCCCCACAAACCCCCACTAATGGGCGCTCAGACCCCTGCAATGGGTGCTCAGACCCCAGATCCCCCCAAAACCCTCCTGTAAATGAGTGCTCAGACCCCATCAGTGGGTGCTTGGACACCACGGGGTGGGCAGGAGAAGGAAACGCCACACAAGCTCTGACTGTTTACCACTTTCTTTCAGAAGAGGGATCAAATACTCTCGAATGAGCAGAAGCTGCCAGAACAGAAGCAGGTGCATTAGTCCACGAGGAAGCAGAAGAACCCAAACTAAGTTTATCCTAAAGCCCAAGGCAGAATGTCTGGAGCTTCAACACACTGTCCCAACGAAAGGTCATGTCTGCACTCTCCTCCCTGCACACAGTGTCACAGCTCTCTCTTGGAAAGGTCACAGGGAAGATGGAAGTTCAGTGACAGGAGTATTGTTCCTTGAGCTACAGCAAGCAGTGCTGCACAAGTGTCTATCACTAACTCTGCAGGCAAGGACGCTGCACAGTCCTTGTGCCTGCGCTGATGGGAAAGCACGGGGGGGCAGGAGAAGGAAGCACCACACAAGCTGTGACTATTTACCACTTTCTGTTAGAAGAGGGATCAAATACTCTCCAATGAGCAGAAGCTGCCAGAACAGAAGCAAGGCTTCTCAGCGCAGCAGCCAAAGGGACATTTTGCTACCTAAATGCTTCTACCTTCATCTTTAGGGCCACTTCTACCTGACACAATCTGAAACAGCAACAAAAGAAAATAAAAAAGAGGAAGAAATGTGTATGTGGTGTCAGACAGCAAAACGTAGGAATAAAAACTAATTCAGGATCAACACATGAAATTCAAACCAAGCATTTCAGTACCCCATGAGCAGGGTAAAAAGAAAGACCATTCGCATGACAACTTACTCTAAGAAAGTGTTGCTGACACTCACTTTAGTCTTCCTTCTCTTGAACAAGTAAGATTTCATTCACCACACACAAGGGAACTGTGCACACCTGACTGTCTCTGAGGAGATGACACCAAAGACAGGAAGGTGTGATGAGCAGTTCTCTACTGCAACAGAACCGGTTGCAAAGGATCCTTCATTCTCAACATTCAGATCTATTTTAGCTGCACAGGCAACTGTTTTACAGCTTTGCTTGAAGATGTTTTGTAAAGAAGAGCTGTACTTCTGTGGGGTTGGGTGTTAGTTAAGTATTTTGACTAACAACTACAGTACTTGTTTTAAACACTATCTAATCATTCCCCAAAGCTGGGTAAGCAGACCAAAAGCAGCAAACAAAATGCAAAACCTCAAATGCAGCGTGCCAGGCAGGCTCTGAAACATAAGGAACCTAAGGGCAAATAAAATGTTGTCAATTAGCAAGAAAGAAATCTAAAAACATGATCTCACTGTGGAGTTCTGGGCACTGGCTGCCATGTCAGTCTAGTCTAGAGCTCCTTTTATTCCCCCCTTTGTTCCTCACTTCCTATTTGGTAGGCTGCAGCTTTACTGTTCAAGGCTTCAAACTACCTTCATCAATTTCCCTCTTAGCCTAGTGCCAACATGAAAGAATACAACAACTTTAAGTACATTTGTAGTCATTTTGGGATCTTGACCAGTACCCTAAATTACTACCCTGCAGCTGAACTTCAACCTCCTTCACTTGTTGATAAAAGTACAAAGGGAAAATGTGCTCAATTGACAGGATTGTAACAAGTGTCCCTGCCCCTCGCCCATTCCAGGACAGACACTTTCAAAGCTGCTGCAGCACTACTGAGGTTTCAGAACAGACATTTATTAACTAACCATCAGTGGTACAAAACGGGGAGGAACTAAGGAGAACTTTTCCACAAATGGGTAGACCTGTTTTTGCTCTGCAGGTTGCATTAACCCAATTTGGAGGTGACCTTGAAAATCCTCATTAGCCAGAAAGTAGCAAAGCCCTTCCTTGTCTCTCAGACACTGGTAACACAGGAAACAGCAGGAAGACCATCTAAACCTCTATCTGCACAGCCCTAGGAGTTGTTTAGTAATCTTAATCACAAATACTGGTTAAGGGACCTGCAAGGCTGCCAAGAGACAAAGGTTGGAACCCTCTGAGCTTTCAGCTGCCCAAAGAAAGCTTTCTGCAGAACCTTCAAGAAAACCATTCCCTGCATTTTTTCTTTCCCTGACATCACAGGTTATCAGCTCCAGAAGTTTTCCCTCTTCACTTCAGTCAGGTCACATTCTGTGTGCACTTCAAGACAGAAGAACATGACAGGAATCACATTTCTTTAAAATTAAAGAAACCCCCAATCACACCCACACCACACCCGCACCCCCCCAATGAAATTACACACAATTTATGCTTTTAGCAGAAGAATGTAACACCTTGTTTTTGCAAAGAGGGGGAAGGACATGGAAGTGGAAGCAGGATTCATTCAAACCAAAGGGCACGTGCAGATCAGAAACAAGGGCACAGCAAAGCCCCAGCTCCCTTGCATCCCTCCTGGCTAACAAACTTTCCCCCCCCCATGCTTAACAGCAATAGTATCTTCATATCCTCAAAATGTGGGAGTGGGTTCAAATGAGTCCCCACGCCTGGATCAGCATCTCTCTATTCAAACTGTATGCTTTGCAGGACCAGTGAAAAAAGAGGCAACAGTGGGTAAAGCAAAACTGCATCACAATAAAAGGACTGTCTGTTAGCAGGTGCAAAGTACCTGCTGCAACTCCAAAAGTCAACCCCACCATTCAAGCAAACTGCTTTTCACACCGCAGAAGCTGCATCTGAATCAAGTTCCCAGAGCTGCAGTGACACATGTGCTGGACTAACAGCATCCTTTAACGGTGCTGTGAATCCCTGAGGCAGAAGGTCACAGCACAAACATCCCATTCTCAAGGGACTATTTTTCCCCAACACAAACACAAAAACGTAACATCAGCCAGCAACCAAAACACTACAAGCAAGAACAGATCAAGACTGAAAATCAATGGGGAATCGATAATATTTGGTGATGTAGCATGCAACAAGCAATTCAAGTGGTGTTTCTGGAATGCCTCTTCTCCTTTACAACCCACTGAGAGATGAGGCTGGGAGCTACATTAGTAAATGCTGAAGGTAAAACTAAATGAATGAAAAACACACAAGTTGGAAGGAATCAATGCTGACAATGGGAGATTACTTCTTTTTAAATCAAGAAATAGTGAGAGGAACAAGCATCTACACAGTTTCTCTGCAGTTTGACTTCCTACAACAAACTAGCCTTTTCTCAATAACATCACCTTGAAATGTCTTATGCCTTTCACTCTGTAAAGAGAAACTGAGAAATAGCATGGAGCAATGGTTGCTGTTGTTGGCGTCTAAAAGTGGAAGTGTGAGTTTCACCACTGAATTGAAAGGTATGGGGCAGTAGCTCCCATGTATCCATAGATCATGGGAACTTTCTATATAACTAAACTAAGACTGGCTATTTTCTCTTTTCATTTAAAAATGGACTGTTTCATTATAAACATATTCATGATAAATTATAAACCCGTTAATTATTAATTATAAATCCCTCTTTCACTTTAATTAATGCCATTCATTAAAAATATTACCCTACCAAAAGAAAAGGGTACACAGCTGCCCTTGCCTGCATTTTCTCCTCTTCCTATCAAACAGAATCCCAGGGGAGATGGACGGTGTTTACTGGTAGGACAAAACATCAAGTTCCAATCACATCTGGCTGCCAACTGATCAGCTGGGATAAGGCAGGATTGCCAAGAGAGGCTGTGTCTGTGCTACTGGACAGGAGACAATTGCTACTACAACCAGCACTAATAAATGTTGTATCGTTGCATCCAAAAGCACCACCAAGTAAAGTGGAAGTGAAAAAGGCATTTCCTAGGCTTTTTCTCCAAACCAGAGGGCATCACTGTAACACTCCCACTCCTGCCATCCTTATTACAACAAAGGATTCCAATCTGACTCGAGGGACAAACAGGCTGTAAGGAAAGCGCCTGCTGCTCTGTCAGAGCTCAGCTCAGAGCTGCACTGGGGGAAACAAACTCAACAGCGGGGGGAAGCAGGGAAATGCTTTGCTCAGACCCTCCAGACAGGTGGCACACTGCCAAATTGGCACCAGAATTGACCAGCACAAAGAAAAGGGGGTGGAAAAGAGGGGTGAACTTACCGGGGACTGAGGGCCTGAAGCTCTGGGGGTGCCAACTCCACACGAGGCCAAGATGGCTCCGGCAGGGACTTGCTGCCCAGGCTGTGGCAGATACCATAGGCCCTGGCTGGGCGGGGGAGCGGGGCTGCAGGGAGAAGGGGTGTCAGGGGTGGGGAGAGGCTGGTGGGGGGGAAACGCCCCCCTCCTGTGGGGAATGGAACAGCCGCCCGGGAAAGGAGACACCTTGTGCTGGTGGGACAGGAGCTGTGAGAGCCCGAGGAGCAGCAGCAAAGCCCGAGACAGGGGGTCTGGCAGCCATGTCAGTGTGGGTGCTGCCTGGCAGCCATGTCAGTGTGGGTGCTGCCTGGCAGCCATGTCAGTGTGGGTGCTGCCTGGCAGCCATGTTAGTGTCGAGTGCTGCAAATCTCTTCTCATGGCACAGCTCTGGAATAAGGGCAAAGCAATTCACTGCTGGCAAAGCTTCACCTTGCCCTGAAACCTCTGGGCTGACATTGCAACTTCCCCATAGCTGCTGTGCACGGGCAAATCCCTCCCTGCCCGGTCACACGAGAAAAATACTGTCACTCTCTGCAACAGAAAGCCCCTCCTGTCAGTCCATACAGAGCGGGAAGGGCAATGAGCCACCACCGTATTTGTCATAAAAACCCCTCTCCCCATTTCCCTGGGAACTGAGCAAACGGAACCACAGCAGCACCTGCGCTGAAAGGATCCAGTGACTGTACCGACCGCATTGCTCAGACAGATCATCACCAGGCAGGGTCATTAACGTGTGTCAGCACCACAGACACGTGGTTTTCCCTTCTGCTCACTGGCCCTTGTTCCCACCACCCCTTTGTCCATCTGCTGTTACTCTGCCTGGGCTGGGGCAGCCCCAGGGAGGCAGCCATGGTGCCTGTGGGAGCCAGGCTGGGGGATGGTGTCCCTGCAGTAAGGAGCACCCTGGGCCACGGTGGGAGCTGTAGGCATGGGACTGGCCATCCCTGGGATCACTGGGAAAGATGAGCTCTCAGTAGCCAGAATCAAACTGACCTGCCTAGCCAAAGGAAAAGAGCACTGTGACCCACAGTGGCAGTAGGGCCCCAGAATATGTGAGCTCTGGATCTATTCACAGCCCAGGCTGTTAGGAATCCATCAGGCCCATGGGGGCCAAGCCATCAGACCCAGAACTCCATGGTGTCTATAGCACAAATCCTGCTTTTTAGGACAGGATATAGGCAGGAACGTGGACCCGAGCTGAGCACAGGGATGTTCCTGCCTCCAAACCGGGCAGGGGACAGGCCTGAGGCAGAGCCATGGTGGGGTGTGTGCAGGAAGAAGGGAAAGCAGCAGCTCCCTCCGCCCGAGCTGCCAGCTGACATTCCCTGACAAGGTCACAGGCTTGACAGTCCCAGATGTCTTTGTTCAGTTTCTCCTTTTATTTCAGTAGAAATGGGGCCTTACTGGGTGGCTCCCAAAGGCAACCGCCATCTTGGGTGGCAGGACCCAGTGAAGGGTGTCCCTCTCCAGTAGGGCTACAGTGAGGAGGATGATCTGCAGGAAGGCGAGGAACAGAAGGAATCTCCTGGAGGGGGAGGACAGGAGAGGGATTAGGAGAGCAGGGGGAACATTTGTCTGAGCTCTTTCCAGACACCCTCTTTGAAAGCCCCTGGTGGGACCTTGCACCGTGCCGGGCACAACTCCCCCCACTCGGCTGGGCAGAGAGGCCTGTGCATCTCTCTCAGCTCTACTGTTTGACTCCACACCGGGCACCTATATCTGCCCCCAAATCTGCCCCCAAGCAAGGAAGAACAGCAATACTGAAACATTTCATCCCAGACAAGTCTAAAGCTGCCTAATGCCCTTGGAACCACTGGAACGGCCATTCCACTGCCTGTGGAAGAGCCTCAGCACCCCAAGCTCCCCGGGCAACTCACCACAGCCAAGAAGTGATGCTGTGCCTGCTGGACGCCAGCTGCTCCTCCTACAGACCAAGGCAGAGCAGGGACACGTGTTGGGGTGTGCGAGGGGGACGAGGGCTGGGCACTCAGTCCTGTCCCTCGTCCCCGCTGAGACCAGTGCCCCTGTGTCCTCCGGGCACAGTGCAGACCCTTCCCTCCCCAAGGCCCACAGTGGGGGTGTCTGTCCTACCAGCCGCACAGCCACCATCTCTTGAAGCAGCGACCCCTCTGCTTCCTCTCTCTCTGCCTTCTTCTTCCTGCTAAGGCAATCATGGGGTTCTGGGATGTGAGAAGAGATCTCAGCCAACATGACACCCCCCCCAGTTGGATGACAGGGACCCAGGGTGCTGCCCAGCCTCTGCTGGGGCTGGCACCAGGCACCCCCACATCCTGGCATGGCACAGACATACTCCCCATCCCAGCCCTGGGGGGTACTGAGCAGCACCAGGAAACTGCCTAGCATCCAGCAGAGATGATTCCCGAGGGCCTCAGAGGTGTTTTGATCTGTTGTTTTTATGTAGATAGATATTTATAAGAGTAAAGCAGCTATCACTGTATTGAGAAACATTCTGTGGAACCACTCTGGTGGCAGAGGTAAGAACAGGAGTCAGCCTGTCAGTACCTCAGCGCTGCTGCTTCCAACCAATTTAAAATCACACAAAAAAGCCACAAGACTTTGCTGCCAGCTTGCTTGGCTGGTGTTTTACACTGCTACTCCCTCAGGGTTGGAGGGAGTGGCATAGTGAGAATGGCAACAGATCAAGGGCTCTGCAGAGCAGAGCAGAGCAGAGCAGAGCAGAGCAGAGCAGAGCAGAGCAGAAGACAGGAGCCAGAAAGATGTCTGGAAGTGGCAGAGGTCTGCCCGAAGCTGCTCAACAAGCCCCAGCCTACAGTCCCAGGTTTCAGTCAGGGCCCCATTGCCACTCACCAAGCTGTTTGCTCTCGGAGGCATTCCTCTCTCTGCAAGAGGTCCTGGATCTTGGCCCTGAGGAGCTGGAAAAGCAAAGGACCTGCTCAAGAGTCCATCTCATACTGGCTTTGTGGGGGCTTTCCTCCACAACTATGTTAAGCCACCATCCCTCCTGTCCCCAGTCAGTACCTTCCTGGACTCAGTGTGCTCCTGAATAGCCTTGGCCAGTTCTGACCACTGATGCCCCTGCAGAGAGAGCGGGACACTTTGTAGGGAGACGTGGTGGGACAGGGCATCCCCAGTCAGTCTCCAGAGCACTGGGAAGTCAGGCCAGGGCCAGGTGGCAGGCACAAGGTGGCACCATTGTTCAGCAGCTCGGGCCACTCCCGAGGGATTCGTGGTTCACAGACCTGGAAGAGCTCCTGCACTGCTCTGCGTCCCTTCTCCTGTTTCTGAAAGATCTCCTCCTAGCAGAGAAGAAAGTGGAAGCGCTGCAGGAAGGGCAGGGGATGGAGGACCACCCCCATGACACCAGGAGGGCCCAACACCAGACTACCCAGCACCCCCTCCAGCCCATGCCTGAGTTCCTCTTGCGCACAACACACAAGCGTTACCCCCTCCCAGCTCCTTGCGGGCACTGTCCTTGCCCTCGCATCCCCTCCTTCCCAGGGCTGCCGGCCCTGTGGGCAGACCAAGGGACCCCCAAGGCCCACTTTGGACGTGCTCCACATCTGGACACGGTCCTGAGCAACTGGCCCTCAGTGACTCTGCTGGAGCAGGGGCACTGCACAAGATGACCTCCAGAGGTGCCGTCCACCCTCAACCCCTCTGACCCGCTGAACTCACCTGCGCCTGAGCCATCCACCCCTTCAGCTGCTGGAGCTGCTGGCGGCTCCTCTCCAAAGCACTCGCTGTGAGGCGGTTCTGGGAAGAGGCGCCGGACACCAGGACTGAGCCCCTGACGCAGCCCTGGCCACCGCTGCTGGGTGAGGCGGGCAGAGGAGGGGACACTGACCTCTGCGCGATGCTGCTCCATGACTCCCTGTATCTCCTCCTGCTCCTTGCGCTGTGTGGGAATAGGGGGCTCAGGGGCCAGGCTCTCATTCCCAGCCTCCAAGTACAAGGGGAACACTCCACACCTACCAGCATCTGCAGCAGCTCCCTGTGCCTTCGTGTCTCCACAGCACAGCGCTGCAGGCACTCGCGGAGCTTGCAGAGGTCTTCCTGCATCGCTTCCTCACGCTTGGCTTCCTTCACTTCCTCCTCCTTCATGGCTGTGAGGGGAGCCAGTGGGGCGTGAGGGCAGAACTGTGGGCACAGTATAGTACCTGACACTCGTGGGGACAGTCCCCAAGCACAGGGGTGCCCACCCTCCCTCACAGACACAATGCAGCCAAGCGGATGCACAGACAGGGGTGCCAAAGATCCGCTTGGGCGATGAGTATGTGGCAGAAGGTGGTGGAGGGCACCAGGGACCGCTGAGAAGTCGTTAGCGATAGCTCTCTAAACTCCTGCCCAGCAGCACTGAGGTCAGGTTCTCCTCCAAATGCGCCCTTACCTCTTGGAGCTGCGTCTTCTATGGGCACCTGTGTCAGAAAATCTACTGTGACATCACAGTGACATGGCCATCATGGTGATGAGGCCCCACCCCTCCATTGTGAGGTCATTGCCAGGACAGGTATCCAAGTACGGACTCGCTCCCCCTTGGCTGAATGCAGATGCTGTCTCCACTCCTGCGCAGTCAGGGGAGGCAGCAGCTGCTGACAGGGAGGGACACCCAACGTTGGTGGCTGCTGGTGTCAGCACTTGGTTGATATCCCTGCAGCCATGAGCTGGCACGGTGTGGGACGAGGGCCCGTGGCACGCAACCACCCTTCGCCCTGCCGTGGCCTGGCGTGGCAGGACAGGCACAAGCAGCAGCTGGAGAGGCTGCGGGCTGAGCTGGAGGCCGAGCGACGCCGCTCCCAAGAGCTCTGCCAGCGCTTTGCTGCTGAAACTCGCCAGCTGAAGGAGGCGGCAGAGCGGGAGCGGCAGCTCCTGGCCCAAGGGCTGCAGGCCAGAGGGGAGCAGCAGCAGGCACAGGGGCTCCAGCGGCTGCGGAAGCAGAACCAGTGCCAGCGGGTGGTGGAAATCCGACAGCTGCTGCACTCGAAGGAGGCTGAGCTGGACGAGGTGCAGGGGATGCTGATGCAGCAGCGTGATAACACCACCCGACAGGCACGGGACCTGCAGAAGCAGCTGGCAAAGGAGCTGCTGAGAGGAGACCGGAGCAGTGGCGAGGCCCATGGTGAGATCCGGGACGTCCTGGGCAAGCTGCACTGGAAGGCCGATAGCAAGATGGCTGCTCACATCATCCAGCTCCAAGACCAACTGCTGCAGCAGAGGAGACTCTTTGAAAAGTGCATCTTGGAGCGGTTCGATGGCCAGCAGCCTGCTTCCTGCAGCGAGGCCAGGTCACGCCTGCAGACCCTCCTGGGCACCTGGGAATGCCCACCTCCAGGAGGAAGGAAACAGCCTGAGGCTGTACGGGCAGACTTGGTGCCCCACAACCTGTGCTCCGTGCCACAAGGAAGTGCCGGCACTGAGCGGGCTGTGGCAGAGGTGGGCGTTCAGACCCCAGGGCTGCAGGAGGACTGGCTGCCTGGTAGCAGTCACAGCAGGCTGCTGGAGCAGAGCAGCAGCCTCCGGGGTGCTGTAAAGGACCTGGAGAGGCGGTGCCGCGTCCTTCAAGAGGAGAACTGTCTGGTGGGCAAGGGAAGCTCTCCTCAAGTGCAGGAGAAGGGGGAGAGGCTCAAGCAGATTGCTGCTAGGCTGGGTCTCATCAGCCAGCAGCTGCAGGAAAGAGCCAGGGAACTGCAGACCATCCCTCACCTCATCAGTGCTCGAGGGCCACTGCACATGTAAAGCTCCCCTGAGGAACTGTGCACGATATGGTGTCTGTCCTGTCATCTGCTAATAAATCTCGTTGAACTCACTCTCTGTGGGATCTCGTTCTCAACCCTGTGTGTCTGTGAACCGAAAGGACCATGTGCCAGCTACTGGGAGTGGTGGGGGGGGGGCCGGGTGCCAGCTACTGGAGTTCACCAGTGGGTGTAGCACCCCCAGTTTGTGCCAGCTACTGGAGAGGGTCCCAGTCAGTGCAGCTTGTGGAGTGAGTGGGGGGGTCTCAGTGTAGGTGAAAAGACATGGAATAAATGAATAAAATGGAATGAAATAATAGGAAGCATGGTACAGGATAAAGGAAGGGAATGGAGCGGAGCTGTAGGGAATGGAATAGAAATGGCACTGGCAATGAAATGAAAGAAAACAGATGGAATGAACAGCGAAGTTAAAGAAATCATGGAAAGATATTTACAATGAAAGTAACCAGGTGAACTGAAATAATTACATGGTACAAATTTAATACAGGGATGAAGGAAAAGGAAAGAAAACCGCTGTTCCAGCCAGGCATCTCCTGGGCACGGATGTGCCTGCCACACACAACACCCTGCTGGGAGCTCCCTTGGAGGAATCCGGGGTACGTAGCCACGAGTACTGCTCCCTGCTAAGACGGCCAAAATCGCCCTTTTGCTGCTACTGCCAGGGGGAGACACGTGTGCCTGGGGCAGCTCTGACTGGGAGTTTGGCTAAAAGTTTCTAAAAAGCCAACTCTTGGTGCCTCATCAGCTACAGCCCACAGGAACACGGGCTGTGATCACTCTCTGCTTGGTAGGAACTCAAGCAGTTTAATTAGTCTTATTATCAGATTAATAAAATTGCATTAATCTTATTATCAGATTAATAAAGTTGCTCTAGGTCCTACCAAGGGGGAGGGGAATTAATTCAAGAACCTTACCAGCATTCCAATACTAACAGAGCACTGTGCTCGCAGATCTTTCTCCTTGTGTTTCACTGTCATGATATAAAGCCCCTATATGCCTTCCAGAGCTGTCCACAGAAGTATTATCAGCACCAAATCCGTGGTGGGTAACTGTGAAAAGTCACTGCCTGGCTTCCTTTGTGACTTCATCGTACTTTGTCAATGCTTTTAAGAACAGTTGCTGCACAACTGAAAAAACCCACCCTAAACCAAAACCCCAAACCAAACATAAATCCCAAACACCCCCCTCCCTCCCCAGTTATATTTTCTTGAATAAATAAACCCAGCAGCAGGTTTTCTCGTGGGATGCCCTTGGCACAGGAGCAGGGAGCTGTGCTGCTCCTTGGAGGCTCAGGAATGCCTAGCCTAGTGTAAGTGACTGTGATGCGGGGAGGCCGTGCCACGGGTGATTGTTAGGTAAAGGGTGCCGGTCATTCCTATGGGCTGGGGCAGTGCCTGGCTCACAGAAGGTGAGGGGCGATGGTTGGTGCGTCACTCGGGGGGAGCAGCCCAAGCTTTGGGGAGCAGCACAAAACCAGCTTTGCTGCAGTCTGTGAGGGGGGGCACCAGTGGAGGTGCTCCTGGGTGTTGCAGGCTGTGCCCTTGGTTCGAGGGACGCTAACGTCCATTGGAGGGAGAGTCATCTCGGCTCCTTCAGCAGCTGCAGATCAGTTTCTTGGAGAGCTGGCAGCTGCCCCTGGGTCGCCGCCACGTTGAGTGGCCCAGCGCCGAGGTGAGTGGGGTGGGGTGTGTGGGGTCTGTGTGGAGTCAGGCTGCCCTGCCTGGGAAATGTGGGCACCGGGGGTTTACAGGTCAGGCTGGGCAGGGGCAAACGCCTCCTGACCCAGGAGCTCTCTGTGCCCCAGAGCCCTGTGCCAAGGCGGGTCCCTTGTTCTGGGAGCGGGCAGGTGGGGTGGCAGGGAATGGGACCACTGGTGCCAGGCGTTGCCCTGTGGCAGTGCCTGGCTGCAGGTGCCCAGGTTGTGAGTTTCTGAGCACCCGGGCTTCCCCGAGGGGATGTGTGTTAGTGATACCGAGGAACCCAGGACCTCTGCGGCTCTCCCTGACAAAACATGGCACATCCTGGTTTTGTGGGCGATGCTTTCAATAAGGAACTAGTGTCAGAACTAAATCGTGGTCGTACAACCCACCTCCAAGTCGTGTTCCAGATTGGAACCTCCCAGGATCATGCCTGGCTTCTTCAAGAGACTTTTGAAAAGGGTGGTACGGGAAGGTCTCTCTTGAGAAGTAGTACCTAGAGCTGCAGCCAGATGGGAAAAAAGAAGAGTTGGCTCCAGCAAGAGAGATGTGTTTCTCTGAATGGGCAGCTAAGGGGTGACCCTGGCAGAGTAAATGGTACTGGAGGGTGAGTGGTGTGGGAAGCACTGGGGCTGCTGTCTGTGTGAAGCCAAAAGTCTGAGCTGCCCAGGCCAGGTCTCAGTAAAGTAAGTTGCACAAATTTGGCTCTCAAGGGGGTTACATGTGTGTGCATTGATTTCCTTTCAGATTTCTTGCGACGAGGAATAGCATTATGGACAAAGACTTGCCGGGATATTTAAGCAATCCTAGGCTAAGAACACATCTTCAGAGATCAGGACTGGTGAGACTGAAAAGTTTCTTTTCTCTGAATAGAAAAAAAAAAAAAAAAGGATTTGTGGTTTTGCATGTCTTGTGCATGTTCCACTGGGTCTAGGCACGCTGATGGTCACAGCTGTCCGATGACAGATGGACAGAAGGCGAGTTCAGGCATTGCCGTTAGAGTAGGTGGTACCTCAGTGACCTACATTTCTCAGACTAGAAAATGTCATTACCTGAAGGAACCTGAGAATCACTCATCCCTCCCAAATCTCTCCTCCAGTGCTATTTTGCTTTCCTGGGGTTTTGTTGATGATGTTTTTCCCCTTTACGTTGCTGTTCTGTACTGGAAACTGTACACTGAGACTTTGCAGCAGTTTTTCAAAGAATCACACGGTTGGAAAAGACCTTTAAGATCATCAAGTCCAACCATTCCCATCCTAAGCTGAACCATATCCCGGAGTACCCTGTTTTTAAACACATCCAGGGAAGGTGACTCCACCGCATCCCTGGGCAGCCTGTTCCAGGCTCTGACAACTCTTTCAGTGAAAATTTTTTTTCTAATATCTAATCAAACCTGCCCTGGTGCAGCTTTGTGCCATTTCCCCTCGTCCTATCTCCTATTACTCAGCTGAAGAGACCATTGCTGTTGGCCTTCCTGGCTGCCTGGGCACACTGCTGACTCCTATTCAGCCAGCAGTCAGCCAACACCCCCAGGTCCTTCTCTGCCTGACAGCTCTCCAGCCAGTCTCCCCCAAGCCTGCAGCGCTGCATGGGGTTGTTCTGTCCCATGTGCAGCACTCTACACTTGGCCTTGTTAAACCTCATCCCATTGGTCTCAGCCCATGGCTCCAGTCTGTTCAGATCCCTCTGAAGTGCCTCCCTGCCTTCAGGCAGATCAACACTTCCTCCCAGCTTAGTGTCACCTGCAGACTTACTGAGGGAACATTCAATCCCTTCATCAAGGTCATTGATAAAGATGTTGAACAAAACTGGACCCAGGACTGAGCCCTGGGGGACGCCACTCGTGAGCGGCCTCCAGCTGTTTTTTTTCCTTTTCTAGAGTTCCTGGAGCTCCTGGAGACCACATACAGCTCCAGGAAATGTGCAGCAGCCACTTCGGTTCCCACCAATTCGCAGCTCTGCTGGGTCTGCGGCAAAGAGTTCAGGCTCTGATCGAGAGTGCTGGGTACGTGACCATGCCCAGCAGTTTGCTGGTGGGGTGAGGCCATGTTTCCTTCTGCAGATAAGAGAATTGTAGGGACAGCTGGATAATTCTGCTGTAGTAGTTTAGTACCCAGAACTGTATACTGCAGGCAAGGTGTTGTCCAGACAGCTATCAGCTTTTATTTTAACTCTCCTTTTTAACCTTCCCGTAGTTTTTAAGACCTTGTTTTCCTGGTCTAATGGCCCATCGTCATCATCACAGTGAGGGAAAATAGGGCGGCTTATCTCCCATAGTATAAAATCTGTCTGCAAGGAAATTTTCTCTCTCTGCAGAGATTTTCTATTACACAGAGAGGGAGCCAGCCCCCAGTTAACATCAGCACCTGGGGATGTGTTCACACCGTCTCGAGTTTTCATCCACAGCTGCATAGCAGCACAACACGCCTTTCTCTCTCTTGCCATTCCTCCCGCTAGGTCGCCCTGGCAGGTTCAGAGGATGGCAGCTCTTTGAAGCAGCGAGGAAGTGTCAGGTGCCTGCACATGTGGAGGAGAGAGAGGCCTTCAGTCAAACCTAGAATTGGGAGGCACACAGAGACAGACTGAGGGATTGGAAGGGGGGGATCAGCAGCTGGAGAAGGCTGCAGGGAAACTAAATGTAGAAAGGACACAAGTCTTTTCCCTCGTCCAACTTTTGGTCTGCCCATGATTCCTCGCCCTCCTTGAGCAGGAGTTCCACTGGGTCTAGGCACGCTGATGGTCACAGCTGTCCGATGATGGACAGATAGAAGGCGAGCTCAGGCATTGCCATTAGAGTACTTCAGCCACCTGCATTTCTGTTTGCTCAGGTGGAACCATCCAGAAGAGCAGTGGAAGGTGCTGGACCTGTGCACTTGCCGCATCCACCAGCTGGTCCCAGAAAGGGTGGGTTCCAGGCAGTCGTGGCTGCAGAACCAGCTGCTCGCTTGCAAATGGTGAGTTTCACCCAGTGCTCCGTTTGCTGTGTGTAAGCACACACAGAGAAAGTGTGCACATAAGACCTCTGCCCTCTTGGTGCTTAGTCTAGAGCATCTCCTGCTGCCACTGTTCTTGCTTAGGGGCTCATCCTTTTTTACTCCCTTTTTGGGCGTAGACAAATGTGATCTTGATGTGTACACGGTTGCTTTCAGCTGAGTTTTTGACTTGCCTTTTCTTTTGGAACAAAATAACATGATTGACTTTGTGTGAGGAGTTCTGTGGGACTGTTGGATTTAAAATGGGACTGTGACCTGCTACAGCTGAGTGGCAGTCAGTATATGAACAGCTCCCTCCTGCTGCGCGTTGGCTCCGTGTCATGATGCTCAGGAGTGTTTGTCCAAGAACTGGTGTCTGCTTAAGTGGTGGTTGATTAAGGTGATTTCTTCCGTGCTCACCACTGTCAAGACAGCTCAGTCAGTCCTAGGGCATAAAGAGCTGATGCTGAGCTTGGATCCAAATCATGCAACATTTGTGGAATTTCTTCTCTAGTATGTCTTGCTTTTCAGGGCCTCATCACACTGTTGGCATTTCATCCCAAAAGAGCCCTAGAGCTGCCCTAGAAATGGGCAAGAAGCCTTCTGACCCACATCTTGTATGATTGATGTCAGGGATCTTATTGTTGGAATATTCTGGCTGCGTGGGAGTTGGCTTGCCAGCTGAGAGCACAGAGCAGGGCTGCAGGGACTGAGTAGCGTTCTGTCTGCTAGTGACCACAACTCTGCATGGGGACAAGCAGTACCTGCATCACAGTGTCGTGTGTATCTGTGGGAGATATTTTCAAGCAATCTGCCTGTAGCCTGGCAAAGGAAAGGGAAGGGGCACAGCCCAGAAGTGTTTTCATGACCAAACCTGAGAGCACTGAGTTACAGGGCTGTTCCCGAGCCATGTGTGTTGCTAAATGTAAAGCACAGTCAGACCCTGGTGCATTTCCTATGCTCAGTAGCTGTTTTGACAGAGCCTGTTTGACCTGGATAAATTGTTTCTGCAGGAGGAATGGAGTGGCTTAAACCGTAGGATCTCTGTGGGAGCTGTGGCTGGTACATGTTCCTGTCACCTCCCTCCCCTGAAGAATCCTACAGTACCAGTGCCACATCCGCCCCCGAGAAAGGGAGATGAACACCTCAAGTCAGCGAGAAATCGCCTGTACCGAGGGAGACGATTTCGTCCCCTCGCTGTACCAAATGGCTTAGAGGAACCTCTAAGAAGGGTGAGTGTTTGCCTGATGCTGGAAGGTGCCTGTACGTAGTGTGAGTGCAGGTTCACGGCATTTCTGAAAGACAGGTGAATGAATGTGCTTTTTGTGTCTCTCCTGCCTCAGAATGCCGGAGGATCCCCCCAGTCCCTGCTCTGCAGCAACGCACGTGTTACCATGGTCTTCCTGGGGAAACGTGTCCGTTTATCCCGCAGTGCTGCTGATGTCAGAGATAAAATCGCAGTCTACCAGCAGCACTGTGGAGGAGAGAACATCTGTGTCTACCAAGGCAGCCTGTTGGAAGGAGGTAAGGGTCCAGAGTCAGAGAGTTCCTGCTGATCCAGGCAGCTGGCTCCAGTGTGGGCGTGAGTGTGAGCGTCTTGGTGTGGGCCCAGAGCCCCTGGCGTGGCCGCTGTCCCCATGGGGAGCCTGGCTGCACTCTGCGAGGAGGCGCCGCTGAGCAACGCCTGCATCACCCTGCGGGAGCTCTGGCTCGCTGCTGCACGGCCCCATCAACGCAGGCACACGCCGGGATCCCCAGCTTCCTGCGCATCCCACACACTCTGCTAGGGGAGGTGGCAGAGGGCACCTTGCTGGGCCGTGAGGCTCTGGGTTCTGTTGGGCTGCAGTGCGAGCGGCCCAACTGAGGATGGATTGGCTTGTCACAGGCGTGCCCAGCTTGGTAGTGTGGGGTTGGGAAGTGCCAATGCTGTGGTGTGGGGAGGAGGTGGACTTTTGCCATCCGATTAATAGAGCTGAGAGCCAAAGTACCTGTCCTCAGAGGGCTGGCTGCTTTGATGGGGATGGGGTGTGATGATGGAAAGAGGCTGAAAGCAAAGCATAACCTGTTTCTGTGAACCCTTTCCTTTCTGTGATTGCAGAAAGCTTCCAGTTCATCTCCAGGAGGCACCATGGTTTCCCATTCAGCCTCAACTTCTTCCTCAACGGGATTTGGGTGGACCGGTTGAGCACGTGCTGCGAGTACAGACATCGGAAGTGCTGCAGGGTGGGAGGCAGAAGTGGATCCTTCGCGATCCTTAAGGTGGAGGGAGCATCTCCTTGCTACAGGTACAGAGACAAATGCATGTTTCTTGCTCCCCAGGACTTAGTGTCCCGCTTCTTAGAGGGTTTATCCCTCGTTTCCTCTTCTTGAATGTTCCCGGCACCCCACAGCTCTGTAGAGCCTCACCTGTCCCTTGAAACATGCAGAACTGAGCTTATCCCTCAGGGTCCCACAGGCCAGGCTGCCCCCCGAGTCCTCTGCTTGTGTGTGCCTCCTGAGTCGCTCTGTCGAGTGCGCACAGCCACGGACCGTGTTGGCACTGGATGTGTCAGCTGGTCGGGTGGCAGCCAGCACTTCCTCAGCAGCCGTGTGGGGGAACAGGGCTGGGGTGGCACACGTACACCACTTGCTCATGCTGCTGGTGGAAGCAAGAGTGAGAGAATTCTCCTGAGTGCTGCTGACTTCCCTGTAGTTTCCAGGGTTTTCTTCGGATGGTGAGGAGAAGTGAAGGTATTTTTAAACCGCTCTGCCGGTAAGGTGGGACCCTGTGGTGATTCCCCTGGCTGCAGCATCAGATGCTGTTCAATGTTAGCCACATCTCAGCTGGCAAATGTGTGCAGAAGGCTCATGGTTTGAGGCAAAAGACAATGCTGTGAGGAACAGGTGCCGTTTTGGCAAGAAGCTTTAATTTGACTGAAATCTTCCTCTTGCCTGATTGCTCAGTCATGCCAGAGAGGTAAACGTCTGCACACACGGATAGCTCTAAAGCCGTTTTGTCCTAGTGGTAAGTCATTTTGAAAGGAGCAGCAAGCAGTTGCAAGAAGAGAACCTCCACAGAGGTGTAGTCCCTGTTTTCAATAAGGACCCAGTGGTTAGAAAAAGCATGGACTGATAATTCAAAGGCTCTTCACAAATGCTCACATTGCCTACAGTGTCTGCCCGTGGAATGGAAGGATTTCTAGAGTGACTGACTGTAGGATGTTTCACGGCGCTTGTGAGCAGCCTGAACATGAGGGACAGTCAAGGCAATCAAGCCTTCCATAATACCAGAGGGAAAGAAAAGGAGCTCAGTGTAGCTTGACATTAGCAACACTGGAGGAACTTCATCAATGTCTGAGGAGCACTTGCAGATTGTAGGGTGCTTCTCCCAGCCAGTCCTTCCCTGTAATGGTGTTGTCTGAGTGGCAGTGCCAAGGCAGGCAGGGACATTGTGTTACTGCTGGTGACAAGCTGAATAGCTCTGTGTGCTGGCTGCTCTACCATCATGCAGAGACAGCACAATGTGACACTTCCCTGTTCTCCTTGGGCTTTTATAGGTGTATTGTTTCTGTGGACAAAAAGCCATCCCCTCCCACAGTGAGGACAGAGGACCACAAGGAGAAATATGTGGACTCAGGAGGGCATGAAGAGAGTACAGGAGTTGCTCAGGAGAAAATGGAGACAGGCCAGGAGTACAGAGAAGAAGATGATGATCATGACGATGAGAATGATGTAGATGATGACAACAAAAAAGTCATAGAAATCACTGAGGAAGAAGTTGTCAAAGAATTCATTCAGGAACAAATCTTAGACGAAAATATCATTGAAGAAATCGTCATGGAAAATGTCATTGATAAAGAAGTCGTCATTAATGAAGATGTCATCATCAAGGAAGAAATGGTTGATGAAGAAATAGAAGAGAAAAGTCTGTCTGATGGAGAGCATGAAGTCAGTGAGGAAGACTCCAGCCAAAATGGTACAGTATTGCAAAAGACAAGCAGGGTGGGTGACCCTGGGGCAGGAATGGGGTCTCCATTTTGCTTTGCCTGGAGCATCCCCTTCTCGGACAGCTGATGTGAGCACTGGGCTCACTCCTCCCAGTGCCTTCCCCAGCACACTGCCCCAGGCAGCGCTTCCCTGACTCCTGCCTAACCCTCCAGCTTCCTCTCCTGCCTGAGCATTTGCTCCCTCTGCTCCAGGTCTGCCTTCTCACCTTTTCTACCATCTCTGCTCCAGCCACAGGGGTGACTGTCCCTTCCACAGCGTTCCTGCTGCCTGTTGTAGCTGGCTGACCGTGCCCCTTGGCTTGTGCCCCATCTCCTTTCTCTTGAGGGAGATTTCAACAGGCAGACTGGAGAAAGGCTGTCCTTGCTGAAAGTTTGCCCAGTGCTGTTTCTTGCAAGACATTGTTCTCCTGCAATAAAAGCAAAGAGCATCTTGCGTTTTGTTCCTGAGCCTGCCCAGCTCTGAATCGTAGTCCCCACAGCAGAGTGTGTTAAATGGCTTTGTTTTTAACACTGATGCATCTGCTTTGCGAAGGCCAAAAGAGACGACTGAAGTCAATCTGCCTAAACAGAGCGGGTGTTTGAGTTGTGAATTCCGTTTCCTGTCTCACAGTCTGGGTCTTTTATTTCAGAGTACGAGGACGATTTTGAGTCATGTGAAGAGAGCGGAGAAGAGGAACTCTTCCAGCCTCGGTCACAGTCCCCGTCTGAATGTGACACCTCGTCAGGACTGCCTTCTGTGTCCTGGGACAGTGATGAAGAGAGCAGTGACGAGGATGAGTGTTTAGTCCACATTGCTTTCCAAATTTTGGTGGGTCAGGTGTCTTCACCTTCCTGTATAATTGCAGCTGCTAGTGATTGTATCCACAGCGAAGCCTGGAAACAATTAAGGGCCAGGAAAATGGGATTTAGGGCCACATTTAGTGCCTCTGTTATTAATTGGTGGTCCTTTCCCTTGACTGCTCCCCATAGAGGTAGTATATGCTGTAATATATGTGATAGGCGGTGAAATGCCAGCGGTGAAAGTGAAGATTGTAAGGGCTTGAAGTTTCACTCAGTTTAGGTCACTGGTTGCTGCTGGTAATTTCTTGGCAGCTATGCTGTTGAAACTGCTATTCCTGTTCCTTTAAAAACCCTGTCACATTTCTGTTCATTTCTGAGGAATGAGAGTCCTTCTGTGCAGCCATGCTGAGCATCCTACATACGATGTTCTCAGGAATGACAGGCTGGAAAGGTGGGACAGGGTGAACCTAATGAGGTTCAACACTGCAAAGTGTCAGGTCTTGCACTTGGGCCGGAGGAATCCCAGGCATACATGCAGACTGGGAGAAGAGTTCCTGGAGAGCAGCCCTGCTGAGAAGGACCTGGGGGTTCTGGTGGAGGAGAAACTTCCCATGAGCAGGCAGCTCCCTGTATTAATGTGCCTTTCTGGGCAGTGTTTGGAACTGTGGCAGTTAAAGGCACGGTGTCAACACTTAATTGTCCAAAGTCCACTATAAAACAGCACTGCCTGGTAGGTTTCTTTACTGGCCATACTGGTGAATTGTAAAGGGAGTAAGTTCTTTTAATTACACCCCCGTTTCCAATGCTGTTACCACCCCATCAGTCCTCGCAACGGCAATTGCTGGCAATGGATGTTGCTGAACATTAGTGACTGTGGAGGGGGTAAGAGTCCAGATGTTTCTGACAGTCTGGGTTTCATTGTGCCTGATGCATTTTATTTCAAGTCCTAAAATGTCCGTGTTTGTGGCCCCACCCAATTCTTCTGCTCTGGTTAAGCTCTGCTCTCCTGGCAGCCAGAGAGTTACTTTTGCAGTGGGGCATTTTTCACTATTTCCTCAGTTGTGGTGGTTTTCACCTTGCATCACCCAGGTTTTATGCTGAGGGCCTGTACTGTTTCTGTAGTGATTATTGACATTTAGGCCCCTGTAACAATGAGAAAATCTACCGGTATTTTTGGGGTCCAGTGGGGATGGCAACAGTGCTCCTGGCAATGCAGTGGCTTTTATCAGAGCGCCACTGAATTCCCAGTAGCCGCCAGGCAGGGTGGCTTCCTACCCTCTCCGGGGACAGAAAGCTTTTGCTGTCTGCTGTGCTGGGGTCCCGTTTCAGTTAGATTGTGCTCTGGGGCAGAAGGAGCACTTTCTTGATGGATTTGGATCTTAGGAGCTAGAGTTTCCCTCTGCTGAGTTACAGCTTGTACACAGAGAGTGGACTCAGGAGCAGAGGTCCTCTGCAGAGGCCCCATGCAGGAACTGTGGAGGTACACCCAGATTCAGGGCTTTGTGCCAGGACTCCCTGCATTCCTTGTGAGGTCCAAGTCTCCCACCAGGTTCAGGGTTGTGGGTAGAGACCTGACAGACTCGCTGGGCGAGGCCTGGAGATTTTCCCCTGGGTGAACTGACCCAGCCTATTTGGTGTCCGTATTTATCTATTTCTCGTACAAAGATGTTCCAGGGGGGTATAGGGCTGTGCTGGCTTTGTCTACAATTATGCCTGGCTTTTTCATGAGCAGTTTGAATGCAGGCTTGAGTATTTTCTACAAACTTCTGCAGACAATCAGAAAGGCCACGAATAAGAGGGGTTAATCGTGCTGGGTCAATGGCAGCTAACGTCAGGGATTTCCTTACACACCTCTCTCTCATACAGTGCTTGTATGCAGGCTGCTTTTTGTACTGCCTCTGCCAGATGAGAGTAGCCTGTGGCTTTAATCTCCAGCAGCCCCTCTCTCTCCTGTGGATTTATGACACCTGCTCAGTGTGCAGCTCGTGCAGTCAAGGAATAATCATGGTCTCCTGGCGTGGTGGTTAAAAATGCTCCTGGTCCCCCGTAGCTTCCGTCTGCCTCCTCACTTAACATAATCCTGTCTCCCCCTGCAAGAGAAACTCACCACACACAGTCAACTCCCGACTGCCCCGACCACCTGGAGAGGGTGTCCTGTACCTTTGCCAGCTCTGCTGGTGAGCATGGAATTGTACTGACGGTGGTGTGAATCTCGTCATCACTGCCAACTGCAGTGTTAGCTTTCAGCAGGGGCTGAATGGGAATTGCTTGAGGTTCAGAATCAGGGGTTCCTTTGATCTCAGCATCATCACTGTCAGACCAGATACCTCCATTCCAAGTTTCAGGGTTGATGCTACACAGGAATCTGTGAATCTGCCTGACTGGAGCAGAAGGTTGCATTTTATCTAATAGGAGATTTACCCTTTCCTAGCAGTTGTTTCAGATGACTATTTTCACTCACGAGTTTACCTACTCAGATTCATAATTTTTCTCCTGTCTCCCTCTCAAAGGTCAGTGATGACTTCAGCACCTCATTTCCCAGGTTCAGAGTTGTGTATTCTGTAGCAGAAATCTGCTTGAAAGCAGGGGCCTCCTCAGCTTCTTGTTGAGCACAAGGCCAGCAGGCTCCCAGCACCACACAAATGACACTGGTATTATTTTCACTCTACACTTTTGAGCAGCTTGACACTGCTTAACACACGCTTACTGCTTTGTGTTGATCCTTGTGAAAAATTGGAGCCCACTCCTTCCCAGTCGGGGAAGGGGCACAGTCACTTTTCTGTAGCAGCCGAATGTTCACATCTCACCCAAGGCGCCCTGGGGGTGGGGGAGAGAGGCTGGCTCTGTCCACGGCTCCCAGAAGTCAGCAATGGCTCGTGATGGTTTCTTCCCTAACATGCCTCTGTTTTGGGGCTACTTTGATACTATTTCTCCTTGTCAGGTGGAGCTTGAGTGCCTCTAGTCCTGTGTGTCTTTGTTGGGTTTGGTGTAAAGTTTCCTCGTGTCGTGTTGAAAGGTTCAGGCTAACAGACATTCAGAGCGTGTGCTCAGTGAGGGGTAGTGGTTGCACTTAGAGGCAGGTAGCTTTTGGGATGGAGGTGTGGTTTTGTATTCTAATGATATTCTAATGAGCGACAGTTGGCCTGAAGAACATGATCCTGCCAGGAAAATGATCAATGGCTAGCTGGGTTCTGCTCCAGTTCTCCCTCTGGGCAGAAACAATGCAGCATGGCAGTACCATCGTACACAGGTGCCCGTAGATCTCAGAGCCTCGCCACAGTGCCTCCCGCTTGGATTGTTCTCTCAGGCTTAGTGCATCGAGCTCCCCTGATGTTGCCAACCTCCAAGATTGCCTAGGGAACGTTTGTGAAGTGGGCTACTGGCACCCCGGGAGTTTCCTGAATGCTGAACCTTGGCTTAGAGTGTGAACATAAGTTTTAATTTTTATGTCACCTCCAGTATTTATTCCACAGTGTTTCTCAGTGTAAAGCACAGTCAGACCCTGGTGCACTTCCTATGCTCAGTAGCTATTTTTGCAGAGCCTGTTTGACCTGGATAAATTGTTTCTGCAGGAGGAACGCAATGGCGTATGCTGTAGGATCTCTTTGGGAGCTGTGGCTGGTTCATCTTCCTGTCACCACCCCCCCATGAAGAATCCTACAGTACCAGTGCCACATCCGCCCCCAAAAAAGGGAGATGAACACCTCAAGTCAGCGAGAAATCGCCTGTACCGAGGGAGACGATTTCGTCCCCTCGCTGTACCAAATGGCTTAGAGGAACCTCTAAGAAGGGTGAGTGTTTGCCTGATGCTGGAAGGTTCCTGTACGTAGTGTGAGTGCAGGTTCACGGCATTTCTCAAAGACAGACAGCTTGTAGCTACCAAAACAGAGAACTGCCACCCATGTCTGTATCTACTGCAGCACCTATGGGGTAAAAAAGGGGCTTTAAAAACTGCACCATGGGAACTGTAGCCTAAAGCCTCCCTTTCTAAGATTTTAGTCAACCTGCCCCCACCTCTGGCCCTAGCTGGTGCCAGGACTTCAGAGGGGTGTCTGAAAGACCTCAAGTGTATGAAACGCTCATCTGGTACACTGTTGTTCCAGCCACTTTTGGCTCCTGTAAAAGAAATTGTAGGAACATAGTCTTGGGAGGGACATCTTGTATGATTGATGCCAGGGATCTTCCTGTTGGAAGATTCTGGCTGCTTGGGAATTGGCTTGCCAGCTGAGAGCACAGAGCAGGGCTGCAGGGACTGAGTAGCGTTCTGTCTGCTAGTGACCACAACTCTGCATGGGGACGAGCAGTACCTGCATCACAGTGTCGTGTGTATCTGTGGGAGATATTTTCAAGCAATCCGCCTGTAGCCTGGCAAAGGAAAGGGAAGGGGCACAGCCCAGAAGTGTTTTATTGACCAAACCTGAGAGCACCGAGTTACAGGGCTGTTCCCGAGCCATGTGTGTTGGTAAATGTAAAGCACAGTCAGACCCTGGTGCATTTCCTATGCTCAGGAGCTGTTTTGACAGAGCCTGTTTGACCTGGATAAATTGTTTCTGCAGGAGGAAGGCAATGGCATATGCTGTAGGATCTCTGTGGGAGCTGTGGCTGGTTCATCTTCCTGTCACCACCCCCCCATGAAGAATCCTACAGTACCAGTGCCACATCCACCCCCGAGAAAGGGAGATGAACACCTCAAGTCAGCGAGAAATCGCCTGTACCGAGGGAGACGATTTCGTCCCCTCGCTGTACCAAATGGCTTAGAGGAACCTCTAAGAAGGGTGAGTGTTTGCCTGATGCTGGAAGGTGCCTGTACGTAGTGTGAGTGCAGGTTCACGGCATTTCTGAAAGACAGGTGAATGAATGTGCTTTTTGTGTCTCTCCTGCCTCAGAATGCCGGAGGATCCCCCCAGTCCCTGCTCTGCAGCAACGCACGTGTTACCATGGTCTTCCTGGGGAAACGTGTCCGTTTATCCCGCAGTGCTGCTGATGTCAGAGATAAAATCGCAGTCTACCAGCAGCACTGTGGAGGAGAGAACATCTGTGTCTACCAAGGCAGCCTGTTGGAAGGAGGTAAGGGTCCAGAGTCAGAGAGTTCCTGCTGATCCAGGCAGCTGGCTCCAGTGTGGGCGTGAGTGTGAGCGTCTTGGTGTGGGCCCAGAGCCCCTGGCGTGGCCGCTGTCCCCATGGGGAGCCTGGCTGCACTCTGCGAGGAGGCGCCGCTGAGCAACGCCTGCATCACCCTGCGGGAGCTCTGGCTCGCTGCTGCACGGCCCCATCAACGCAGGCACACGCCGGGATCCCCAGCTTCCTGCGCATCCCGCACACTCTGCTAGGGGAGGTGGCAGAGGGCACCTTGCTGGGCCGTGAGGCTCTGGGTTCTGTTGGGCTGCAGTGCGAGCGGCCCAACTGAGGATGGATTGGCTTGTCACAGGCGTGCCCAGCTTGGTAGTGTGGGGTTGGGAAGTGCCAATGCTGTGGTGTGGGGAGGAGGTGGACTTTTGCCATCCGATTAATAGAGCTGAGAGCCAAAGTACCTGTCCTCAGAGGGCTGGCTGCTTTGATGGGGATGGGGTGTGATGATGGAAAGAGGCTGAAAGCAAAGCATAACCTGTTTCTGTGAACCCTTTCCTTTCTGTGATTGCAGAAAGCTTCCAGTTCATCTCCAGGAGGCACCATGGTTTCCCATTCAGCCTCAACTTCTTCCTCAACGGGATTTGGGTGGACCGGTTGAGCACGTGCTGCGAGTACAGACATCGGAAGTGCTGCAGGGTGGGAGGCAGAAGTGGATCCTTCGCGATCCTTAAGGTGGAGGGAGCATCTCCTTGCTACAGGTACAGAGACAAAGGCATGTTTCTTGCTCCCCAGGACTTAGTGTCCCGCCTCTTTGCGGGTTTATCCCTCGTTTCCTCTTCTTGAATGTTCCCGGCACCCCACAGCTCTGTAGAGCCTCACCTGTCCCTTGAAACATGCAGAACTGAGCTTATCCCTCAGGGTCCCACAGGCCAGGCTGCCCCCCGAGTCCTCTGCTTGTGTGTGCCTCCTGAGTCGCTCTGTCGAGTGCGCGCAGCCACGGACCGTGTTGGCACTGGATGTGTCAGCTGGTCGGGTGGCAGCCAGCACTTCCTCAGCAGCCGTGTGGGGGAACAGGGCTGGGGTGGCACACGTACACCACTTGCTCATGCTGCTGGTGGAAGCAAGAGTGAGAGAATTCTCCTGAGTGCTGCTGACTTCCCTGTAGTTTCTAGGGTTTTCTTCGGATGGTGAGGAGAAGTGAAGGTATTTTTAAACCGCTCTGCCTGTAAGGTGGGACCCTGTGGTGATTCCCCTGGCTGCAGCAACAGATGCTGCTCAATGTTAGCCACATCTCAGCTGGCAAATGTGTGCAGAAGGCTCATGGTTTGAGGCAAAAGTCAATGCTGTGAGGAACAGGTGCCGTTTTGGCAAGAAGCTTTGATTTGACTCAGATCTTCCTCTTGCCTGATTGCTCAGTCATGCCAGAGAGGTAAACGTCTGCACACACGGATAGCTCTAAAGCCGTTTTGTCCTAGTGGTAAGTCATTTTGAAAGGAGCAGCAAGCAGTTGCAAGAAGAGAACCTCCACAGAGGTGTAGACCTTGTTATCAATAAGGACCCAGTGGTTAGAAAAAGCATGGACTGATAATTCAAAGGCTCTTCACAAATGCTCACATTGCCTACAGTGTCTGCCCGTGGAATGGAAGGATTTCTAGAGTGACTGACTGTAGGATGTTTCACGGCGCTTGTGAGCAGCCTGAACATGAGGGACAGTCAAGGCAATCAAGCCTTCCATAATACCAGAGGGAAAGAAAAGGAGCTCAGTGTAGCTTGACATTAGCAACACTGGAGGAACTTCATCAATGTCTGAGGAGCACTTGCAGATTGTAGGGTGCTTCTCCCAGCCAGTCCTTCCCTGTAATGGTGTTGTCTGAGTGGCAGTGCCAAGGCAGGCAGGGACATTGTGTTACTGCTGGTGACAAGCTGAATAGCTCTGTGTGCTGGCTGCCCTACCATCGTGCAGAGACAGCACAATGTGACACTTCCCTGTTCTCCTTGGGCTTTTATAGGTGTATTGTTTCTGTGGGTCTGGACAAAAAGCCATCCCCTCCCACAGTGAGGACAGAGGACCACAAGGAGAAATATGTGGACTCAGGAGGGCATGAAGAGAGTACAGGAGTTGCTCAGGAGAAAATGGAGACGGGCCAGGAGTACAGAGAAGAAGAAGATGATGACGATGATGGGAACGATGTAGATGACGACAACAGAGAACACAACAAAGTTGATGTCAGAGAAGACGAGGACAAAATCGAGGACAGAGAAGAAACTATTGACAAAAAAGTCACAGAAATCATTGAGGAAGAAGTTGTCAAAGAATTCATTCAAGAACAAATCTTAGATGAATCAATCGTTGAAGAAATCTTCAGGGAAGATTTCATTGATAAAGAAGTCGTTGTTGTAGAAGAGGTCATCATCAAAGAACAAATCATTGATGAAGAAAAAGAAGGGAAACGCCTCTCTGATGGAGAGCATGAAGATAGCGGGGAAGACTCTATCCAAACTGGTACAGTATTCCAATGGACGAGCAGGGTGGGTGACCCTGAGGCAGGAATGGGGTTCTGGGCAATGCGGTGGTGCCCGTGCCTGGTCAGCAAAAGGAGGGGGGCTCCTCTGAGCCAAGCAGAAGGAGGTAAGATTGTGCAAGAGCCATGGAAGTGAGTCAGGAAGGTCTGAGGGGCTGAAACAGGAGCCTGAGGTAGGTCACTGGGCTCTTCCCAGTGCCTTCCCCAGCACACTGCCCCAGGCAGCGCTTCCCTGACTCCTGCCTAACCCTCCAGCTTCCTCTCCTGCCTGAGCATTTGCTCCCTCTGCTCCAGGTCTGCCTTCTCACCTTTGCTACCATCTCTGCTCCAGCCACGGGGGTGACTGTCCCTTCCACAGTGTTCCTGCTGCCTGTTGTAGCTGGCTGACCGTGCCCCTTGGCTTGTGCCCCGTCTCCTTTCTCTTGAGGGAGATTTCAACAGGCAGACTGGAGAAAGGCTGTCCTTGCTGAAAGTTTGCCCAGGGCTGTTTCTTGCAAGACATTGTTCTCCTGCAATAAAAGCAAAGAGCATCTTGCGTTTTGTTCCTGAGCCTGCCCAGCTCTGAATCGTAGTCCCCACAGCAGAGTGTGTTAAATGGCTTTGTTTTTAACACTGATGCATCTGCTTTGCAAAGGCCAAAAGAGACGACTGAAGTCAATCTGCCTAAACAGAGTGGGTGTTTGAGTTGTGAATTCCGTTTCCTGTCTCACAGTCTGGGTCTGTTATTTCAGAGTACAAGGACGATTTTGAGTCATGTGAAGAGAGCGGAGAAGAGGAACTCTTCCAGCCTCGGTCACAGTCCCCGTCTGAATGTGACACCTCGTCAGGACTGCCTTCTGTGTCCTGGGACAGCGCTGAAGACAGCAGCGGTGGAGATCCTGTCTGTGACTCAGAGGATGGGACTTCTGTGGGGGGCAACCCTTGCTGAGAAAATCCTTTCTGCCCTGTTGAAGGGCTCTTCCTGAGTGCAGTGCCTGCGCAGGGCTTTCTGCAGTGGGGATGTTTGCTGCGGTGGGGAAGGTTTGACAGTCCACACTGCAAGTGCAGAGCTCTGCCCTGGACAGGCGCCCTTGGTGGGACAGGACCTGTGTCTGCGCTCTACTCTGCCTACAAGACCTGGAGCATCGCCACTGAGGTGCAGGTAAGCATGCAAGCAGGAGGGACTTGCAGGTGTCTGGAGAAACAGGGCTGGAAACCAGAGAGCTTGTAGTGAAAAGCGTCAGTCCTTGAGGGACGCGTTGGCTCATGTCTTGGGAAAAAGGTTACTGGGAGAAACGTGGTCCGTTCTCGTCCTTTGGGAGTGCGAAGACTTATTTAGGTCTGAGCATCCCCGCTGCCAGAAACATGAAGGAGACACAAGAGGGTGATGCTGGACAAAGAAAGCTTGTAATGATTCCTGTCAGCCCTTTGGTGATTAAGGAGAAGAGTGACATTTGGGGCTGGGAGGTGAGCAGCATTCTGGAAAGCTCTCCAAGTGTGGCCTTGGCTGTCAGAAATAAGACAGCCCTTGAGAGGGGTCTTGAGTGGCCTTGCCCTGAAGTGTGCTCCTTGCAAACCCCTCTCAAAGGCAGGAGGGGCAAAGGGCTCAGTTCTATCAGTAGAACCTAGATATGAGAAAGAGTTGTAAACGATTGGCAGTGCTGGTATTTAGGGGACTGGCATGCTTCCATCATGGCTGGTTTTCATCCACAGGCCTCCAAGAATGCCCCACAGCATCTCACTGCCTCTCTCTCTATCACTTGTCTTAAGGCCAAACAAGACACAGAGACACAGAGATGAGCGAGGGACAGATCCGCGTCGGAGCCGGTTTGCTGAGGGGAGGCTTGTGACCCCCTGGAGGACTGGAACTGAGAGACATTGTGATTTCTGACTGCACCCATAGCAGGGACCCACGCTGGGGCAGCTGGGAAGAGCTGAAGCCCCATGGGAAAGGACTAACATTGAAGAAGCGCGTGGAGGACTGTCTGCCGTGGGTGGGACCCCACCGTGCAGCAGGTGGAGGGTGAGGAATGAATGTCCCCACCATGGCCAGGGAGGAAATCAACTTGCAAGGAATTGACTGAACCCCCATTTTCCCAGTCCCTGCCCACTCCCCCTCCCTGTGCCACACCGGGGGGGAAGAAGGGAGCAAAACCCTGACTAAAGTCCGCTAAGAAGGGAGGGGTGGGGGAAGGTGCTTTGAGACCGGGTCGTGTTCTTTGAAGATCTGGTCCCACTTACCATTATCTGACTCTGGTTTCATTGTGTGTGTAGTGTAATAAATTAGTTTTCTTTCCTTCACTCTGTGTTGAGTCTGTTTTGCCTCTGTCCTTGATTACAGGATGATTCCTTCCTCTTCTCATCACCCGACTCTGGTGTCACTGGGGGTGCAGGGCAGTGCCATCAAGTAGAGTTTTCCTTCCTTTATTCTGTGTTGCGTCTGTTCTGCCCATGACACTGAGTGTGGAATGATCTTTCCCTGCCCTTATCTCCACTCCTGAGCCTCTCAACATATATTATCTCTCTTTCCCAGCCAAAAAGGGGAGTGATCGAGCGTCTTTGATGGGCATTTGGCCTCCAAACAGGGTGAAACCACCACACCTGTATCCAGGCCAACTTTTCTTCAGTAGCTACATCCTAAAGAGTTACATCCTTGTGTCACTATCCACAAGCAGACAGAGCAAGAGCTCCACTCCTGTTTATCTACAAAGTGTCCTCCTCAAAGCCCATCTTATCTACAATGTTTCCTCTCCAAGGCCTTTCTGAGGCTACCTGAAGTCCTTATCCACAGTTCTCTGATTAGTGAGTTAACACTCACTGGAAGCTGGTTTCTCAAGGATGTGCTGCTTGCTCAGGGCTCTTGTTACCTTCTAGCTACAGCTGCTTTCACAAAGGTCTTTTTCTTAACCCTCTGCATCCCTTCCCCGGCCTGTCCTGGGAACCCCCACGGCTGCAGGGCAGCCCGAGGCCTCAGGCCAGGAGCTGCTGGCACGGCCTGGGGTGCTGCTTCCTGCGGCCTGGCCCTGGGTGGGCACCATCCCCTGGCTCGGTGCCGCTCAGCCCATGGCCGCCTCCTTGGGCTTGCCCAGGATGGAGGCCCAGGGAGAAGTGAGCAGCACAGCCAGCTTGAGCAGGGGTACAAGCAGGAGATAGGGGGCAGGCTGCAGGAGAGAGGGAAAAGGAAGGCAGGAGGCAGGAGGGAGAAGAGAGAAATGCAGGGAGCAGGGGAGGGATGTGGACAAACATGGCAGCAGGCTGTAGGACAGAGGGAGGACACACAGAGGCTGTTTTGGAAAGCACCTCTAATTCTGTGGTGCTGTCATCCACCTGTTCTTCATCCAGGCATACCTGGGGTTGCTCTCGCTTCAGTCCCTGACCTCTGATGCCAGAGAAAGGGAGGGTTTCACCGAGGTGAAGGGTCTGCACTGTGCCCGGAGGACACAGGGGCACTGGTCTCAGCGGGGCCGAGGGAGCAGGACTGAGTGCCCAGCCCTCGTCCCCCTTGCACACCCCAACACGTGTCCCTGCTGTGCCTTGGTCTGTAGGAGGAGCAGCTGGCGTTTTAAATACACCGAGAGGATCACGCTCACACTGCCATGTCCCATAACACTCCTCTCCTAGTATTCCACCACATCTGGACACAGCACAGCTCACGTTGTTAGATCCACCCTCTGTCAGACACAGGGAGCTGAAATGGCATGGGTTAGCGTTACGGAATGTTCTCTGTGTGTCGGGAAGAGTCACCAGTCCTTCTGCCCCATACAGGTTGCGGTGTGAGGACTAACCAGGGAGGGTGACTACCCAAGCCTGCCCAGGGATTCTTCTGTTCCAACACATGGGCAACTCCTTTGTGAGTCACTTTTTATGGGTTTTTCACTTTTCAGAACTTCAAAGGTGCCGTGACTATGCCGTATTAATACAAGCAATGTGTGCAAATTCTGATTTGCCCTTACTTCAGGCACCCTCTGTATCAAGTGGACTCGCTGCTGCGTCATTTTCTGAAGCTTCCTGGCCTGTGAAATTCTGCTGACTCCTGGGAAGTGTTGGCCCCGTAAAATGCCTGGCGCTGCAGCTGCAAATCAGCCAGCGCATGCGACCTCGTTAAGCCAGGAACCTTCTGGGGTAGACTGCCCCCTAAAGCCCAAATTTCCCAGGTTTGAGTTGATCATGAAGTATATTGAGGAACTATGAAAATCTTCAACAAACCAGCCATGTCCTTATGCCATCACACTGACCAAAGCCGCTCAGGTATCTTAGTAATACTGGAAATCAGCCTCTGGGGCGGCACACCTTGTTTCCTTCAAAAACAAGCAAACAAACAAGCAAACAAACCTTAAGGTCTATTTTGTCTTCCATTTGTAGTCCTTTGCTTTGGATCAGCTGGACAAGAGACTTGGTACATAGTGGGTGACCCAATCCATCCAAGCAGCTTCACGGCTTCCTTTCGAAGGCACTCTCACCCCATTCCAGCTTGGGTGTTCCCAAGAACAGAAACGGTGTTCCTCTTTCCATACCTCACCTGCTTCATCTTCTGTTCTTTTCCTTTGGCAGCTGATGTGTCAAAGAGACTAAGCCATCAGCAGTTTGACTTGTAGGCGCTTTCAAAAGCATCTAGTTTTGAAATTCTAATTCTTGAAAGATGTAGACAGAAAACCAGGTACGACAATCCTCCCAGCCCTTCAGAAGCAGAGCAATGCACAATTTGGAGAGTTTCAGGCTTCTTCATAACATCATGAAGAAAGGTGGGAGGAGTAGCGTTAGTGAAATGGGTTAGAAATGTCTCTCGAGCCCCCTGGCTCTGTCAAGTGAGATCTCTGCTACTGGCTGTAGCCACAAAGTCCTTTCCTAATCCCAGAAAGAGCGGGAGCCATTGAAAACAATTTAAATTGCTTTCTCCTAACACCCGATGGAACTTCAGTCTAGTACCTAAAATGTCATTCCCAGTTGCCATTGGCGTCCCCCCCAGCAAGGCATTATGTATGTCATCTTGTCTGGTGGCTGAAAGGGAAACCAAAATCCATTTGTCTCTATTCATAGTGATTTTTTGTCCCTGAACACAGAATACTGTCTTAAGTGACTGTAATTGTCTCCCCAATGTGTGGAAGTTCCTTTTTATCCCAATTACAAAAGAAATATCATTTCATCCTAATTGTTAAAAAAACTCTCTCCTCTAAGTAAAAGATGGGGGAGAGGGGGGCGGAATTCTAAGCTACTACCTTTGCTGCACATGGGACAGAACAACCCCATGCAGCGCTACAGGCTTGGGGGAGACTGGCTGGAGAGCTGTGAGGCAGAGAAGGACCTGGGGGTGTTGGCTGACTGCAGGCTGAATAGGAGTCAGCAGTGTGCCCAGGCAGCCAGGGCTGCCAATGGCATCCTGGCTTGTATCAGAAATAATGTGGCCAGTAGGTCTGGGGAGGTGATTGTGCCCCTGTACGGGGCACTGGTGAGGCTGCACCTTGAGTGCTGGGACCAGTTCTGGGCTCCTCACCATCAGAAGGACATTGAGGTCCTGGAGCAAGTCCAGAGAAGGGCAAGCAGGCTGGTGAAGGAGCTGGAGGGCAAATCCTAGGAGGAGCGGCTGGGAGAGTGTGGGATGTTCAGCCACGAGAAGAGGAGGCTGAGGGGAGACCTTATCCCCGCCTACAACTACCTGAAGGGAGGTTGCAGAGAGATGGGCGATGGTCTCTTCAGCCTAGTAGTAGGAGATAGGACGAGGGGAAATGGCCTCAAGCTGTGCCAGGGCAGGGGCAGATCACATGTTAGGAAAAAAATCTTTACTGAAACAGTTTTTGGGGCCTGAAGAGGCTGCCCAGGAAGGGGATTGTGTCACCTTCCCTGGCTGTGTTTAAAAGCAGGGCAGATGAGGTACTTAGGGATCTGGTTTAGCTTAGGACAGGAACGGTTGGACTTGATGATCTTAAAGGTCTTTTCCAAGCTTGTGATTCTGTGACTTGCACCTAACCTGGCACATGGGCCTCAGCAGGACCGAGGCATTGAGGAGCAAGATGTGGGTGCCAGAGGGAACGACAGACCCCCACCCTCCCTCCTCCCCTACGCAGTCACAGGAACTAAGCACGCCTTTGGGTGAAAGGCAGCTTAGCCTGGCACACGTGTGCCGGCCCGTGAGGCTGCGGCAGGGGGTCGGTGGTGGCTGGGAATGGAGAGCTGAACACAGAGTAGAGGCTGAGGAGGGGAAGGGGCTCTGGGGGCAGGACCAGGCCGTGGGCAAGGAGCAGGAGGCGAGATGTGGGAGTGAGGAATCTCAGAGAGTGATGCCCCTTCTCCTGCAGCTTCCCGCCTTTGCCTGTCCCCCCACCAAGGCTCTAGTGCCAACACGTTTCTCTTGTGTGGCTGGAGGAAGAAGCTGGCCTGGCTGCAGAGTGCTATGGGCAGCTGACTCCTGCCACCCACAGGCTGAAAACTGAAGGGTGGCGATGAAGTTCCCTCCTTAACCATCTGCTTTGTTACCACCCTTCTTGTCCAGCCTGCCTTTCTGAGGCACGGACAGACACTCTGCCTTAGTGCTTGTGTTGAGGCCTGTTCTCGCGCCGTCAGTGACGGCTGCAGCTCTCTCACAGGGCCTGGCACAGACTCACAAGTGAAGGGGCTTCTGATTTGAGGTCCCAGTAACAGCAGAGACCCTGGAAAAGCTGCGCCCTCTCCATTGCTGTTGTTGCTCACAGCCACAGACCGTCAGCCGGCTGCTGCTGCTCCCCGTCTTTCCCCAGCTAAAGGGGAGGAGAAACCTGTTTCAAAAGGCAACGGTGGCAGCAAAAGCCCATCTCCACAAAAAGGAAACATGACTCCAAAGGTTTTGTCCTTGCCTGAACCCATGCTGGGGCTTGAAACAACACCCCCTTCCGCTTGGTGCAGGAGCGCGACTAGGCCTTGAGGCCTGTCTGGTGCAGTGACTGAGGCTAAGGGCTGTTGGAGAATTAACGGTTGCCCCAGGCTTACAGCATTCTGTCTGAAGGGTGGCGATAGATATAGAAGGAGCAAACTTCTATAGCCTCTTCATGGCTGACCCACAGCCTCCAGTCTGGTTTCAGGACTTCTCATTAACACCAGAAGCCCAACATTAGTATACAGAAGGTTGTCCCGCCCGGGCAGACCCCGGGGAAATGGCCTCAAGCTGCGCCAGGGCAGGGTCAGATCAGATGTGAGGGAAAAGTTCTTCCCTGGAAGAGTTGTCGGGGCCACTGAGTCACCTTCCCTGGATGTGTTTAAAACCAGGGTAGATGAGGTACTTAGGGATATGGTTTAGCTTAGGATGGGAATGGTTGGACTTGATGATCTTTAAAGGTCTCTTCCAATCCTGTGATTCTGTGATTCTTTGACATGGGGGCCATGGGGCCAAGGAGGACATGAGGGGACACTTGGGGACATGGGGGATGTGGTGGGACCTGGGGGTGACACTGGGACATGGGGGGATTTGGGGGACACTGAGGGGCACTGGGGGACATTGGAGACACTGGAGGACACTGGGGACATGGAGGGGACACTGTTCATCGTTCAATTAAAACCATTCTAAATGTCCAGCAGTAGCGCCCAAACCAAAGGAGCCAGGACTGAAAGACATCCCTGGCCTCAAACCTCCCCATGGAGCCCACCAGCAGCCCCTCTGGCCCTGGGGCTCTCATAGCCAGGGGAACATACCTAATACTTCCCCATGTAATTTCTCAGCTCTACCACTGTTGCATTGGGGTAACAATGTGCCCAATTAGTGGTTACAAGTCCGGTCGTGTTCCGTGCACTGAGCTATCATGATTGGGATTCACAAATAACAAAATACCCTGTCAACCCAGTGCCGTTCCTTGAACGACCACGGCTGCCTCCAAGGAGTGGGTCACGTTCAATGAGCACTAACAGGACAGGTTCCAATGGAAGAGGATTTTATTCAAGCGACAGACACACAGATTCTTTGGACAGCAGTGAGAAATTCACTGTCAGCAAAACATTAGTAAACGCTAAAGGTCTTAACTACTGACACGTTGTCGGTAGATAGGGCCTGGCAGTCGGAAGATTTCGGGCTGTACGGAAAGGTAGGACCCCCCCCCTCTCTTTAGGTAACCAATAGTAGGGAGCCGGTGAGGTAAGCGGACGGAAGTGACATCTGATCCCTGGGGTATAAAGCCCCGCGCCCCTCTCTAATAAACGCCATTTGCCGTCCACCACATTGGTGTCTGTGAGCTGAATGGACCGTGCTGCCAGAGTGTGGCGCCATTGCCGTTCCTGAACCAGGTCGCCATGCCTTACCAAAAGGCAACAAATGGTGCCGGAAACCCGGGAGACTCGCCTGCGTCAGGTGAACGGCGGCCGGGCGGCAGGACCAGCCCGGCGGAGGGGACGCCCTCGGACCCACAAGGAGGATGGAAGCCCTTGTGAAGGTCGTATTGCTATTGAGTGTGCAGTGGGATATTGAGTGTAAGGTTAAAGATTTTACTCTCGCCGTTGCGAGACTTTTGAAAAATCGGGGTCATTGACCAGCCGGTTGATATTCTCCATCCTAAGGTGTGGGTTAAATGTACTAAAGTTTTAGCCGAGGAAACTATGTCCTCCGGCAGTGGGAAAACTCTGAAATCGTGGGGGAGAGTCGTGCAGGCACTCCGAAAAGCGATACAAGAGCAGGACACTTGGAGGGAGGCGAAAGAATGTTTGTCGGTCATCCCAAAAATTGGGAATCGGGGCGGCCACACAAACTTTGCAGCCCCCAGATGGTGATAAGCCTGCCGAGCCCAAAGATCGAGAGGGTGATATGCCTCGTAAAAGTTCGTGTAAAGTATCATTGGTTTGTTTTCCTCCAGCCCCTGAACTACAAGGGACAGCAATATGACGTGATTTGGATTTTTGCAATTGGACACATTCAAATCGTTAATTAATGTCTATCTAATGTTAACAGTCCTTACTGACTATTGCAAATGCAATTTGAAAATTGTTAATTGTTTGAATGTTTTGATTGTAGCTATTGAGCTATTGCGCACACACTTTTCTTTTCCTTCCTCCTTACTTTATCTCTGTCCTCTACTATCACGGAGTACCATCTATAAGATGGCAATGTTGAGCCACGGGGTGGTGTGACATACCGTGTCCCTCAACGAATGCCTGTACCAGAGGACTTATGTCTCAACATTGCTGAAATGTTGCATTACGATGCTTGTAAAGGGTTAAGGAAGACTTGCTAACAGGATAGCTTGAAGTGCCATAGCAGTGACCTCACATAAACAATGTCTCGCTTGAAGGCCTCTGCCTCACTGATAAAGAAGAAACATCAAAAGGGACGTAAGTTTGGGTCTAACACCATATCTTAAGTAAAATACACACTCAAGGACTATGTGCTCTGTGGAAATAAAATGACTTCTTTGATGAGTTCCAGTACCCCCTCCTCCTTATCTGTTCATGAATTCCTTGCTTGTCTCTAATTGGCCACGAATGCAGGCAAAGCATTCCACTTTAACTAGTTCAAGCTCCCCTTTGTCCTTGAAGGTATACAAAACCTGCTAAATCAAAACTTGTAGTTTGGATCAGAGTCAAGGGGTAACTGAGTCTGCGCAAGACAGAAGGTTACTTGCGGTGATGGAGAGGAGCCATCCGACTTCATCCCCACGACCCTCAACGACCACCACCAAACAGCATTAGCAGGCACAATGGGGAGGAGTTAATGGAAATCACTTCTTGGGGCACATTTTAATATGAAGCGGGACAAGTTAGTAATATGTACAGGGGTATGAGGTAACCTAATGAGTAAGTATCATTGTTAGTGTGCGCATGTTGCAGGCTAAATAAAGTAACTTAAACCTTGACTCAGTTTTGAGTCTTAATTCTGTTCCCGAGAATTGTGAAGACCTCCTCATGATAAAGCACCTAATTGGATATCACTCAGGGGTTAAGTCCAGCCGCCCCCAGCCACCCAGAGCAATCTGAGGTCGGTTGGAATGCAAGGGGGTTTAACCTCTGCCAAAGCCGTTAATGTGGGTGTGGATCGTGACATTTTAATAGCGTAGTCAGCAGGATTCTCGGAGAACAGAAAGGTGTGAGGTCCTGAGAGTGAATAGGGGAAATTTGATACTTAAGTTGGACCCTCTCAGGATGTATTGCCCCTTTGAGTTGTATAGAACGGCTGCCCCTATGGCAGTCGGTAGAAGTAAACAAACAGTTGCTGCTAAGCAAGAGAACTCCTGCCTGTCACACAGGAGACCAGGGTTCCATTCCCCAACAGGGAGTCCTTTTCTGGTGACATTGATTTATTGGTATTGACTTCAGATATTGCTAAAAGGAACTGAGTTTTGGAAATTGATTTAAATTTGACGAACTATTTGTGTGAGTGAAATGAGTTAACTCTGGTGTGAATGGTATGTGACTGAGCTGCAGCGTAATTGCGAGAGAGAGAAAAACCTTTTCGTAACCATTGTTATGCTTTGCATATGCAAGAAATCTTTGTGCCCGGTACCGTGTGTTGTTTGAATGATTTAAGTGTTTGACTGAGATGCAGTCTGACTGTGAAGCGAGTGTGAGTTCTGATCTGTGGTTCTGTGTCTCCGCAAAGAGAGCAGCTGGAGACAGACAAAGCAAGTGGCAAATTTAAGCTGTTTGTGTGGACAGGAGTCACACTATGTGTTGAGAGTGTCCCTGTCAGTAGGAGATGGAATTTTGTTATCAGAAAGAGAAGAAAAAGGGAAATAATTACGGAAGGTATAGAAAACAAACATAATCGTCTGTGGACCACGGGATGGCAAAAAGGCATTTCCTGAGAACTCATGATGGGGTGCCAACAGATAAATTGGAAAAGTTAGTACTAAGACAACCCAAAAATCCACAAATCAAGGTAGAAAATCCTGTTCCTAGTGCTTTTTTATTGTATTTAACCGTGTCTCCCAAGCTGCCAGGAGGCTAGCTCCTTCGTCCCCTTGTAAGTGAGTGGGGGGCGAAGGGTGTATATATATATATATATATCAGAAAACTGACTGGAAACCACTGAGGTGATTTACTGATTACTTGTTTTGTAGAACCTAAGTTAATACCAGTAACTTTTTTGGTAGACACTACAGTTTATCTCCACACTTAGAACAGAAGATTCTATCTGCATAAGAAATTGCCTTGTTGCTGCCTTTAACATTAAGGGCTCACTTTCCCCTTTTCCCCACCTTGCTGTTTTTATCTCTTCTCACCGAGAAGCGAATTTGTTTATTTTCTTTCCAGGGGGAAGAAAGAAGTCACAGTGAGAATGCCTGCCTTATCAGCTGTGTTTATCTCTGCCCTCATTTATGGGGGTAGAGGGAAGCCAATGGAATGTAGCAACTCGCATCTTGCAATGTCGCTTATCTGATGGGTCGGTTTGCAGCATTCACGAATTAGCTAACTCAGAGCAAGGCTGGTTACAATTCGATCACAGACTCTCACCCTTCGGCTGGCAAATCATTCTTAGATGTGTTAGATGCTACTTTCCTATCACTGAATCGATCCAACCCCAATCTTACTAATGCATGTTGGCTGTGTTATGATGCTTATCCCCCTTACTATGAGGGTATTGCCCTCAACACTCCTTTTAGCTACTCATCGAAAGATAACCCGACTCAGTGCAAGTGGGATACACCACGGAGAGGAATCACTTTGGACCAGGTTAAAGGCCAAGGCATATGTTTTGGTAATGCCACCTTAGCGAGCTGGAACAGCGCGGTCTGTGCAAAAACGGTTGTGATCGATACAACCTATAAATGGGCAGTTCCATCCGCATCAGGGATGTGGATCTGTCATCAGACAGGTCTAACCCCCTGTGTGTCCATTAAGCGTTTTAACTCATCAACTGACTTTTGTGTACAAGTTTTGATTATTCCCAGGGTCCTATATCATTCGGATGAAGAAACGAGCCATTACTGGGGAGATGCAGACAACAGGATCCAAAAGAGAGAAATACTGACAGCACTGACAATAACAACACTGCTCGGCCTGGGAGTAGCTGGTACAGCCACAAGAGCGACCGCTATGCTGAACCATCACCAAGACCTGGCTCGACTACAAACTGCCATCGACGAGGATCTGCAAAGACTCGAGGAATCTACGACCCATCTAGGAAAATCTGTCTCTTCACTCTCAGAGGTTGTCTTGCAGAACAGACAAGGACTAGACCTCCTGTTCATGCAACAAGGAGGCCTTTGTGCTGCCTTGAAAGAGGAATGCTGCTTTTATGCTGACCACACAGGATTAGTCAGGGATTCGATGGCTCAACTGAGAGAAAGGTTAGCTCAGAGAAAAAAGGAAAGAGAGGCCCAACAAGGATGGTTGGGATCATGGTTTAGTTACTTGCCATGGCTAACCACCTTAATATCTACCTTGTTGGGACCAGTTGTAATGATCATAATAGCACTGATTTTCAGACCCTGCGTACTGAACAAGCTCACAGCATTCGTCAAGAGTCGTCTAGAGAGGGTTAACATTCTCTTTGTAGAAAACAGACAGATGCTTTAAGAAAGTAACCCCTGAGCACTACCCCTACTGTTCTGTGGTTGTCCCTAGTATACCCTACTGTCTAAGCTATCTCTGACTATCATTCACTTAATGTGCCTTATGCTATTAACATTATAAGCTATCAATATTATAACTTACCACTATTATATATTGTTACTAACATATTATCACTATTATTATCACTATTATGTATTATCACTATTATATATTGTCACTACTGTAGTCCAACACTGTTATAAGCTATCACCTTTTTATATATCAGTATTGTGTGTCACTTTTACACTTTGCACTATAAGTAGTTTTAGTGAGCACAGGGAGGGGGGAAATGTCGGTAGATAGGGCCTGGCAGTCGGAAGATTTCGGGCTGTACGGAAAGGTAGGACCCCCTCCTCTCCTTAGGTAACCAACAGTAGGGAGCCGGTGAGGTAAGCGGACGGAAGTGACATCTGATCCCTGGGGTATAAAGCCCCGCGCCCCTCTCTAATAAACGCCATTTGCCGCCCACCACATTGGTGTCTGTGAGCTGAATGGACCGTGCTGCCAGAGTGTGGCGCCGGTGCCGTTCCTGAACCAGGTCGCCGCGCCTAAACAAAAGGCAACACACGTTAACAGATGCCCAGAGCTACCATGAAGATTTCTAAGTTTCCCTGAGGAGGAAACTGGGTGAGGGCAACCTGGGTGGGGGCACTCATCTACAGCAACAAAGCCATGCTCTTGGCAGCCGTAAGCTCCGCCGTGGCAGGGTAGATCTGGACTTCGGGCTTTGGTGGTAGACAAGGAGGAACGTCTGAGTGGCCAAGGAGGAGACCACGGGGCTGGAGTCACTCCTTGCATTTAGCAGGGCTGTGGGAACAAAGCGGCATGGTGAGGTGACAGCCCCATGTCCCCTCCAGGCAGGGGGAGGAGAGGAGCCAGGAGGCAGGTGGCTCAGGTGGAAACAGCCCCCTCCCCAGAGAGGTGCTGGGAGCACACCCCCTCGCCCGGGCTCGGGGAGGTGTCCATGACAGCCACCTTCCTCTTCCTCACTGCCCTCACTCACCCACTGTGATGTCCTTCCTCTTCTCAGGCCCAGATACATGCTGTGCAAATAGCCCTGTGGGGACAGACAGAGCGTGTCAGGGACCCTGCTGCCCATCAGTGACCCCCCTGCCTGTAAGGGACCCCACTGCCTGACAGGGACCCTGCCACCCTGCCCGCACAGCTCCCCGGCTGACCCTGAGGTGCAGCAGTGGAGAGGGGACAGAGGAGCCTCCCTCCAGCCCCAAATGCACAGCCAGTGCGGGGAGCAGGGGAAGGAGCACCCCACAGGTCCTGTGCTGGGGCACAGGGACCCCAGGACAGAAAGGGACCCCAAGCTCATGGCTCACCAATGAACCTGATGGCCTCCCAGCGCAGGGGCACTTGTGGGCTCTTCAGGTAGGGCAGGCTCTGGTACAGGTAGTCCTCGGCCTTGCTCCTCTTCCTGGCCAGCTGGAGAGAGAAGAGCACAGGCTGGGCACAGAGCTGCCCCCCAGTCATGCCACCCCCTGCTTAGGGCCCCTGGGGACACCAGGAAACCATCCCAGCACCAGGCTCCCCTTTGGGAGCCCGGGGCTGGGGACAGCCTGCAGCAGAGACCCCCGTGTCCTGGCGACACTGGGCACAGGGCAGGGCTGGCCCGGGGCAGATCCCGGGGCGCTGGGGCTGTGCTTACCAGGCACTCGCTGATCCACCAGCCCTGCCAGGGCTGCGCCAGCTGCGCCAGCTGCCTCCACTTCAGGAACCGGCCGGCACTGCGGAGGGCTTCCTGGGAGGCCTGGGGAGCAGCAGAGATGTCACCACCACCGCCGGCCAGGGACACAGGACCCCGTGTCCCCCCTCTTGGCCGGGCTCAGGGCCTGTCCCAGTCCGTGCAGGGCAGACGCACCAGCTGAGCAGCGATGCTGCCGCCCGGTGCAGCCCCGCAGGGGAAGAGGAGGGCGACCGCCCTCTCTGCCTGGAAGCCCGGCAGCTCTCCAGCCGTTGGGCCTTGGTGGCCCCAGGCTGCTGCAGAGCAGTACCTGAGTCCCTGGGGCTGCAGGAAGCCCAGGCAGGGGCTGTGCGGAGGCAGCTGGGCAGGAAAGGGACCCACCTGCCCACCCCCACGGGCAGCAGGAGCACAAAGGCACCAGTGGGCAGGGAGGGGTCTCTGCCTGCTCCTAGGGACTGGGCAAGCCACACCTCGCAGTGACACACGTTCAAAAGGCTCCGGGGCTGGCACCGTCCTGCCCAAAGGACCACTCAGGTCGAGAATCCCACCTGGGCCACGCTCTCGTCCTGGTCGTGCAGGTGAAAGAGCAGCGGCAGCAGGCTGTCCCACACCTCCTCCTTCAGCTGCCTCTTTTCAGCACCCACCACCAGCTCCATCGTGGTTTGGAAGAGACTGATGGAGAGCTTCCGCACGGTGTCCAGTTTCTGTGGGAGGAGGGAGGGAGGCCCTCAGCCCCTAGCCCATAGCCAGCAAGGGCCTGATGTGGAGGTGGACATCCCCCAAAGGGCTGCAGGCAGCCCTGCTCCCAAAGAGAGTGAGCTGTGGCACACAGCAGGTCTGCCCAGGGGGGCTAGGGGTCAGAGAGGGGGGCCCTGAGAAGGGCTGGGGCATGCTGCCAGGCCAGGGTGCACATCAGGGGGACTCAGCACACTCGCCACCATCCTGCCACCACCATTTCCCACCCCCAGGCCAGGGTGATTCCCTGTGGAGGGTAGACAGGGACGGACACGTGCAGCCCAGAGCTGCTGCGGGCAGCAGCGAGGGGGTCTAGGGGCAAAGCAGCCCCCTCAGAGCACAGGGGCTGTGTCGGGGGGTGCAAATGGATGTGCCTGGGGAAGGGGGGAACAGGGCTCTCCCCAGCCTTACGCTGTTGAAGAACAGATGGAGCTTGCCAGCCAGCGCCAGGGCGGTTGGGCTGGGCATCTTCTCCTCCAGCAGCTGGAACACTTCATAGACCACGTACAGGGCCGTGGTTCTGGTGTCACTGTCAGGTCTCTCCAGGCACTCCATGACACAGGGCAGCAGGACGAGGGTTTTCCGTGCCTGGGGGAGACACCAAACAACTTCTTGTAAGGCAGCAACTGATGGCCGGGGTGGAAGTCCTCTCTGTGAACGCCAGCCTGCCCGCTGGCAGAGGGCCGGGCGGGCAAGGGAGCTGGCAGCAGCTGGCACAGCTCCCGAGGCTCGGAGGAGCCCGAGCTGTCCCGCTACCCACTGCCCGCTGCTCCAGCTGGGGGGTTGCTGTCCCGCCTGTCCCCTGCTCACCATGCTGGGCATCCGGATGAGGCTGAGGATGCCCCTGAGCACCAGGCTGGACATCTGCAGGCACTGGTTCTGCAGATACCTGGGGAAGATTTCCAGGGCCACATCCAGCTTGTCATTAAGGTCGGCGCAGTCCAGGATCTGAAACACAGGCGTTGGGAGCTGCCGGGGTGGGTGCTGGCTCCAACCATCAGCTCAGGGCCAAGGGAAAAGACGAAGCCCGGACAGAGGTGGGCAGGATGGCAGAGAGCCCCCGGGCCTCATGCCACATGCCACTGCTTGCTCCACGGTACCAACCAGAGCCCAACTGCCCCAGCCCCTCCCACAGCTGTGGGCATAGGAGAGCTGAGTCTGGCAGGGAGCTGGGGCTGCTGCCGTCGGGCTCACCTCGATGAGGAAGACCATGGCGAGCATCTCCCGGGTGGGGTCCTTCACCCGCAGGAGCTCTAACAGATGGCAGGCGATGGCGGAGAGCAGGGGTCTTGGGGTGTTCCTCATCTCCCTGGCAGGGGGAAGGAGGCACTGTCAGGCCTGAGCCGGGTGGGCACCTATCTTTGGGGCTTGCGCCAGCCTGGACGTCACCAGTCTGCAGCACTTCTTTGCAGCAACGGGGACCCCCTGCCATCAGCCCCAAGAGAGAGGGTGGCGTGGGGTGCCTGTTCCCACAGAGCACGGAGAAGGGGCTCTCACCTGGCCACGGCGCGCACTCCCATCAAGTGGGTCTTGACTCGGAGCAGAGCATCCCAGCCCCCCTGCGCCTCGATGGCCAGCACCTGGCTCTCACAGCCCATGTGGCAGAGCAGCATTTTCATAGACTGCACTGCAGACCTGCACAAGGAGAGAGAAATGCTCAGCTGATACGGGCCTGGCGCTGGGCAGCTGGCAGGGATGAGAGGGCAGGGATGGAGCACCTTTTTGGAGTGAGCCAATTCCCTTGCTGCCTCTGCCAGAGGATCTGCACCTCCTTCTGCATCAGCTCCCTGTCATACAACACTTGGAGAAGGAGCCCCAGGAAAAGCTGGGGGAAAATTGCCTCCACCACCTCCTGCTGCAGGCTGTTGGTCGGCAGGACCTCACATACTGCCTTGGCTGCCTGCAGAAGACACACGGACACCAAGATGTAGCCACGGCCCCTGGGAAAGCCAAAGCTTGGAGCGGGCAGGGGAGTGGGGTGGGGCTGAGAGCACCCTAAGGGTCAGCAAGGAGTCATCCAGCCACTCACAGCCAGGGAGAGGAAAGGGTTTTTTACACTGATGAAGGCAGAGGTCTGACACTGCGGCTGCATCATCAGGATGCTGACCAGCTCCTGCAGCACTTTCTCTGCTGTATCAGACCAGGAGAACACTTTTTTCCACATGTCCATGGCGACCCTGTGGGGACCAAGGGCTGCGTCAGTGGGACACCAACAGAGGATGGCCATGCTCAAGTCCCTGCAGAGGCTCTAGAGGCCCCTCTGCCAGTAGCAGAGGAGCCCCAAAGGCTGCTGGGCCACATACTGGTCGCATGTTGGGGAGCACTGCAGCAGGCTGATCACCACCACCCTGGGGTATTTGCCTGTCAGCAACCGCAGGGCCTTGTAAAGGCTGTTGATGGCTGCCACCTCCCCAGAGACACGGAGGTTCCTGTAGATGTTCCAGATGATTTGCTGCACCTGGAGACGTGGGTGGAAGTGGGGATGTCACAGGGTGAGCGCAGCCATTTCCCCAGCTCCTGCTGGGAGCTGCTTCCCTTCCCCTGGCAGGATGCTGCCGGCACGAGACCGCGTCAGTGCTGGCCCAGCGCGTTGCCAGGGGAGCAACAGGCCCCGGGTGGGCTGTTGCCACCCACAGGGCCCTCACCTGCTCCGGCTGTAAGGCAGAGTTTGCCACAAGGACATCCACCATGTCGGCAGCCACTGGGATGCTGGAGGCACTCTGGGCTCCCAGGCTGTCCATGGCCAGGAGGATGACGTGCACCCAGGCAGAGGGAAGGAGGTATTTCATGACTGCCTGCAGGACGAAGGAGCAGAAGGAACGTTTGTCACCTAGAGCATCACCCAGAGCACCTCAGCTGTGCGGGGAGAGCAGGACACAGAGCCAGGCTGCACTGGGGAGCAGAGTGAGGGCGGTGGCAGGGGCCCCGTGGGAAACTGGAGCACAGTGGGGGGCTTGGCCTAGTCCCCACTCAGGAGACGTACGAGCCCCCAACACCCCAATGCACTGCGTGTCCCTTCACTCCCCCGAAGCCCTTGGCTGGGAGCCACCAGCACTTCTTACCAAGATGATTTTCGTGTCTTCCCTGAGCTCCTGGGTATGAGGGCCCCCCTGGAGCCCTTCTCCATCTTGCAGGAAGGGACACCTGCCTGGGGAGGAGAAAAACTGGGGTGCTCAGAGAGAGGGGACAGACCTGGAGGTGCAGTCTGGAAGCATCAGGCTGCAAAGTCCCTGGCAAAGAAATAGGGTGGCTGGCCAGGTGCAGGGAGCCAATAGCCAGGGAGGTGCAGGGCTGTTGTGAGCAGGGGTGAGGGGAAATGGCTTTTCAGGCTGGTGGGCAGGAGAGCAGTCCCTAGCTGCTCTTACTTCTCTGCTGCTGGAAGATGATTTCCAGGTTGTAGAGAGCTTCTTCAGCCTCACGGTGGGTGCCTGTGTCTTGAAACATGCAGCAGAGGGTGAGGTGCACCACCAGCTCCTCCAGTATTGCAAAGGGATGGATCTTTTGGTCCTGGTGCCTGAAGAATACTCCTCCAGCGATGGGCCAGCCCTGGGGCAGAGAGGCAGTGTGGGAACAAGGGGAGCCCAGGCACAAGGGGAGCCCCAGCTGCTCCCAGAGCAGCAGGCAGCAGCCCAGAGCAGGCCAGGGCCTCCGGGGCACAGGGATGGGGCGCTGGGGCTGCCCGGAGCCGGAGCTCGGTACCTGTGGCAGGGTGTAGGTGGTGAGGACGTGGGCCAGCCTGGCGATGCGTGCCGTGGCCCTCTCCCGCACCACTGCCAGCTGGGAACGGGTGAAGGGCCGCAGGAGCTGGGAGGAGAAAAGCTGCTGGTGTGCCAGGGAAGTGGCGTGGCACAGCACGGCACACCAGGCTGGCTCCAGCACAGTGCCTGGGATGGGGCACGTGTGCTCCTTGCCCCTTGCAGCAGCCTGCCGAGGCCAGGCAGGTCACTGCATCACACTCCTGCTGTTGCCTCTGCTGCCTCGTGCTCACAAACCCCCTAAAAACATCCCTCCGCCCCCTACCCCAGGAACCCAACATTTTGCAGTAACCCAATCCCTGGGAACCAGCAGTGGGAGCTCTGGGATACGGCCACTGGTGAAGCCGGAGACCCCCAGGGCTGGGGTCCCCTTGCCAGACAGGCCGGTCCATTGGGGAGGGAATGTTGGGGGCAGGCTGTGGGCAAGGCTGCAGGGCTGGGCTGGGCTGGGGCAGGAGGAGAAGGGGCTCTGGCAGCAGACTGAAGGCAGCCGGCTGGTGGGCAGTGCTGGGGACACACACACGTCGTGGGGAAGGAGGGACATTCTCTGCCCCCCAACTCACACCAGGTGCTGGGACACACACACACACACCACTCAAACTGGGGGTCACTGCCCATGGGGACCCTGTGTTAAGGCCAGACCTCCAAAATGTTCTGTAGCTCCAGGAGGTCAAGGGTGCCAGTGCTGTGGAGCAGTGCCTGCAGCATCCCGTCCATGGCAGCCAGGGTCTGTGAGGGGATACAGAGTCTGGGGGGCAGCTCAGGAAGCTGGGGGGAGGTGGCCGTGGCCATGCAGTGCCCAGGAAGGGGCCTCCCTCCCGCCCTGCTTCACCTCAGCACATACCTTGGAGTAGAGGTGAGCTGTGGGGCCCTGGGTGTCCTGCGCAGGCAGGTGGAAGGTGCTGCAGAAGCAGGTCTCCAGGAGGCTGCTCTTCTTGTCCTGCAGCAGCAGCCCCGCTCTGCTGTGGGGACAGAGAGGTCTCTTCAGACCCAGCAAGGAGGAGGCAGAGCCCAGGGCTGGAGACGTGGCCACATTGCCGGGGACATCTCAACCCCATGACACTGACATTGGCCTTTGGGGGTAAACCCCACGGACCCCCCTGCTCTGCTCTCTGCCTTCCTCTTGACCTCAGGCCTGGAGATGCCCCCCACTCAGGACCAGTGCCATCAGGGCCACCCGGCACCGCGGAGGCCACGCTGGGTGTTGGGGCAGGTACCTCATGGTGGCGATGGCCAGCATGGCTTGCTGCCGCACCGTGGTGCGCAGGTGGTCAGCAGACTCCTCCTGCAGCAGCATCTGGGGAGCACGGCAGGGTGGGACGGGTTGGCACCCTGGAATAGATCTCTCCCCGCCCAACACAAGCCCTCTTCTTGCCCCCAGGGCTGTGTCCCTGCCGCAGCCTGGCTGGCTGTCCCCTCACCTTGATGGCCTCCAACACCTCCTCCTCGGAGAAGCAGGGTTGGTGGCCCGCAGTGGAGTCTGTCCCAGTGAGGCCACAGATGGTGCAGATGGAGGCCAGAAAGCTCAGCTTCTGGGCTTCTCCCTGACAAGCAGGGAGGGGACAGACGGACAGACAGGGTCAGGAGAGAGAGACAGTGTGTGTGGGGGGTGCTTAGCACAGCCCCCGTAAGCCTCTCAGCACAGGATGGGGACAGACAGACCAGCTGGAAGCCAGCTACATGCAACCTTGGAGAAGTGGTCCCAGATACCTTTGGTCTGCTCCTGAGGAAGGCTTGGATGTTATCCAGGTCGGTCTTTTCCTTCCTGGACATGGCCAAGCTGGAGCAGCCCAAACCTGGCCAAGAGAGAGCAGTCAGGGCTGGGGGCAGGCAGGGGCAACCCAAGCCCTTCTCCCCATCTCCCGTGGATGTCAGCAGCCAGGTTTCAAGGCTGGGCCACTGGTTTCCCCTTTGAGCCCCAGGGATGAGGGCACGATGCCGGGGAGCAGCACAGGGAGGAGACCCTGGCGTGCCTGCCTGAGGGATGTGCTGGCACTGGGGAGGCAGGGAAGGTCCCTGTCCTGGGGTACAATGATGGGGCTGGCTCCCTGGCCGCTGTGCCATGGGAGCCCTGATGCCAGCCTTGCTGGGCGGTGCGAGCCTGGCACAGAGCAGGGCAGGGTGGGTGGGCAGACCCCTGCCCGCAGCCCCCACACACTCACCAGTCGGTGATGGATAGTTGTGCTTCAGCCCCGAGCTGGGATCTTGGACAGCGCTGAGCTTCTCCTCCCTGTCCCTCCTGGGGCACGAAGGGGGTTCCTTCTTCTGCCCAGTCGTCCTGGGGTACCGAGGAGGTTCCTTCTCCCCAGCCCTCCTGAGGTACCGAGGAGGTTCCTTCTCCCCAGCCCTCCTGAGGTACTGAGGAGGTTCCTTCTCCCCAGCCCTCCTGGGGGACTGAAGGGGTTTCTTCTCCTCCTTGGCCCTCCTTGGGGACTGAGAGGATTCCTTCTTCTCCCCAGGAGGCCTGGGGGACCGAGGAGGTTCTTTCTCCCCAGCCCTCCTGGGGGGCCGAGGGGGTTCCTTCTCCTCCCTGGCTCTCCTGGAGGTTTCAGGGGGTTCCTTCTTCTCCTCGGCCCTCCTGGGGCTCTGAGAGGGTTCCTTCTCCTCCCTGGCACTGCTGGGGGACTGTGGTGTTTTTTTCTTCTCCCCAGCCATCCTGGGGGTTTGAGGGGGTTCCTTCTCCTCCCTGGCCCTCCTGGGGCTCTGAGAGGGTCTCCCCATCATCCTGGAGGAGAGAGGAGAGAGGGAGGGAGGCCGTGATGGAGACCTCATAGCCTCAGGGTGCCCTGCTAGGGGTGGTGGGGCAGAGATAGCTGTGTTCAGGGGGGCTTTTTACTCCCACCCTGTCCCAGCAATGTCCTCCCAGACACTGTGGGGTCCCTGGCTGACTCCCTCTTCCTCCTTCACGTGCCCCAGGGACAGGCCCCTCGTGCAGGGACCCCTCCCTCCCATCCCGTCCTGTCTCCTCACCCCGGGGACCTGGTGCCGCCCCTACCTGAGGCTGGTCTGAGCAGGGGTGCAGCTCCCAGCCCCTTGGGTACAGTAAGGCGCTTCTGTCTTCAGGGGATGCTGGAGACAAGGTCCGCTCGCCCCAAAGCCGCTGAGCACACGGGGACACTCAACGGTCGCCCGCTGCGCTCAGCTGCAGCCGCAGAGCTGTGACCCTCGGGCTGCTCCGGGTTCCACAGCGACAGTTGCCGTGGGACACAGGAGGGTTCCACTGATTCCTGGCTGGGGGGGGCATGATGACACAATCGCCCCGCTCCCCTCCCCAGTCCCACGGCCCCGCTGGACCCGGCCAGGGCTTCATGAGACATACGGGGGGTCGCAGGGACCCCCAGACCCCGGTGGTGCGGCAGTGGGCCCAGGAACCAGGGGCTGTGGCACAGAGGGGTCACACAGGGTGTGGGTGGCAGGACAGGGAGGGGATTTCACACGGCCAGCATGTCTTCACCTCGGGCAGGTCCTGCCTGACCCACCAAGTGGCTTTCTGCCAGGGGGGTGCCTGCAGCAGTGGACAAGGGAAGGGCAACGGTTATCATGGAATCCCAGAGTCCCAGACTGATTGGGGTGGGAAGGGCTCCAACCCGCCTGCCAGAGCAGGATCACCTTGAGCAGGTGTGGTGGTTTGGCCCTGGCTAGAGGCCACATGCCCACCAGAGCCGCTCGCTCACTCCTCTTTTCAGCTGAAAAGGGGAGGAGATACATATTGGGAGGCTTAGGATTCCAGATAAGGAGAGAGGGATCACTTTCCAATTAGTGCAATGGGCAAAACAGACTCAAAACAGACTGAATTTATTACTACTAAAACTACACAGCCAGTGACACCCGAGTCTGGTAATGAGAAGCGTGCCCAGGTCATAAAGCACCTTCCCCCCACCCCTCCAAACTGCGCAGACTTCACTTTAGTCAGGATTTTACTCCCTTCTTCCTCCCCCCAGATCACATCTGCTCTGACCCTGCCCTGGCACAGCTTTGTGCCATTTCCCCTTGTCCCATCTCCTGTTACTCAGCTGAAGAGACCATCGCCCACCTCTCTACAATCTCTCTTCAGGTAGTTGTAGGTGGGGATAAGGTCTCCCCTCAGCCTCCTCTTCTCCAGGCTGAACACCCCAAGCTCCCTCAGCTGCTCCTCCTAGGATTTGCCCTCCAGCCCCTTCCCCAGCCTGCTTGCCCTTCTCTGGACTCGCTCCAGGACCTCAATGTCCTTCTGATGGTGAGGAGCCCAGAACTGGACCCAGCACTTGAGGTGCAGCCTCACCAGTGCCCAGTGCAGGGGTACAATTACTTCCCTACACCTACTGACCACACGATTTCTGATACAAGCCAGGATGCCATTGGCATTCCTGGCTGCCTGGGAACACTGCTGACTCATATTCAATCAGCCAACACCCTCAGGTCCTTCTCTGCCTGACAGCTCTCCAGCCAGTCTCCCCCAAGCCTGCAGCGCTGCAGGGGGTTGTTCTGTCCCATGTGCAGCACTCTACACTTGGCCTTGTTAAACCTCATCCCATTGGTCTCAGCCCATGGCTCCAGTCTGTTCAGATCCTTCTGAAGAGCCTCCCAACCCTCAGGCAGATCAACACCTCCTCCTAGTTTAGTGTCATCTCCAAACTTACTGAGGGAGCGTTCAATCCCTTCATCAAGGTCATTGATAAAGATATTGAGCAGAACTGGACCCAGGACTGAGCCCTGGGGGTGCCACTCGTGACCGGCCTCCAGCTGGATTTGGCTCCATTCACCCTTTGGGCCCGGCCATCCAGCCAGTTTTGAACCCAGCTGAGGGTCCACGTGTCAAGGCCAGTGGCAGCCAGTTTCTCGCTCAGAATGCTGTGAGAAACCGTGTCAAAGGCTTTCCTGAAGTCCAGGTAGACACATCCACAGCCTTCCCCTTGTCCATTAAGCGGGTCCCCTTGTCATAGAAGGTTATCAGGTGAGTTTGACAGGATCAGCCTTCTGTAAACCTGTATTGACTGGGCCTGATGCCCTGGTCATCACTCACATGCTGCATGGCAGCTCCCAAGATGACCCTCTCCATGATCCTCCCGGGGACTGAGGTCAGTGTTGCCTTTTGTTTAGGCGCGGCGACCTGGTTCAGGAGCGGCACCGGCGCCACACTCTGGCAGCACGGTCCATCCGCTCACAGACACCAATGTGGTGGGCGGCAAATGGCGTTTATTAGAGAGGGGCGCGGGGCTTTATACCCCAGGGATCGGATGTCACTTCCGTCCACTCACCTCACCGGCTCCCTACTGTTGGTTACCTAAGGAGAGGGGGGGGTCCTACCTTTCCGTACAGCCCGAAATCTTCCGACCCCAAGGCCCTATCTACCGACATTTCCCCCCTCCCTGTGCTCACTAAAACTACTCATAGTGCACAGTGCAAGGTGCAAAAGTGACACACAATACTGATATATATAAAGGTGATAGCTTATAACAGTGTTGGACTACAGCAGCGACAATAGATAATAGTGATAATACATAATAGTGATAATATGTTAGTGATAATATATAATAGTGGTAAGTTATGATATTGATAGCTTATAATAGTGATAGTTTATAATGTTGATAGCATAAGGCACATTAAGTGAATGATAGTCAGAGGTAGCCTAGACAGTAGGGTGTATTAGGGACAGCTACAGAACAGTAGAGGTAGTGCTCAGTGGTTACTTTCTTAAAGAATCTGTCTGTTTTCTACAAAGAGAATGTTAACCCTCTCTAGACGACTCTTGACGAATGCTGTGAGCTTGTTCAGTACACAGGGTCCGAAAATCAGTGCTATTATGATCATTACAACTGGTCCCAACAAGGTAGATATTAAGGTGGTTAGCCATGGCGAATAACTAAACCATGATTCCAGCCATCCTCCTTGGGCCTCTCTTTCCTTTTTTCTCTGAGCTAACCTTTCTCTCAGTTGAGCCTTCGAATCCCTGGCTCAGCATAAAAGCAGCATTCCTCTTTCAAGGCAGCACAAAGGCCTCCTTGTTGCATGAACAGGAGGTCTAATCCTCGTCTGTTCTGCAAGACAACCTCTGAGAGTGAAGAGACAGATTGTTCTAGATGGGTCATAGATTCCTCAAGTCTTTGCAGATCTTCATCGATGGCGGTTTGTAGTTGAGACAGGTCTCGCTGATGGTTCACCGGAGAGGTCACTCCTGTGGCTGTACCAGCTGCTCCCAGGCCGAGCAGTGTTGCTACTGTCACAGCTGTCAGTATTTCTCTCTTTTGGATCCTGTTGTCTACATCTCCCCAATAATAGCTCATTTCTTCATCCGAATGATACAGGACCCTGGGACTAATCAAAATTTGTGCACAAAAGTCAGTTGTAGAGTTGAAACGCTGAATGGACACACAGGGGCTTAGACCTGTCTGATGACAGATCCACATCCCTGATGCGGATGGAACTGCCCATTTATAGGTTGTATCGATCACAACCGTTTTTGCACAGACCGCGCTGTTCCAGCTCGCTAAGGTGGCATTACCAAAACATATGCTTTGGCCTCTAACCTGGTCCAAAGTGATTCCTCTCCATGGTGTATCCCATCTGCACTGAGTCGGGTTATCTTTCGATGAGTAGCTAAAAGGAGTGTTGAGGGCAATACCCTCATAGTAAGGGGGATACGCATCATAACACAGCCAACATGCATTAGTAAGATTGGGGTTGGATTGATTCGGTGATGGGAAAGTAGCATCTAACACACCTAAGAATGATTTGCCAGCCGAAAGGTGAGAGTCTGGGATCAAATTGCCTAAGGGAACCTTTCGTTCTGCTGGTAGGGGACTGGTTGGGGCCGAAGTAGGAACTGTCAAGTTGTCTTTTCCTTGTTGGTTATTGCTTTCGATCCCAACATTGGGACCGATTGCTGAGGTGGTTCTCAACTCCTTTCTTTTAATAAAAAATAGTCCTCCCCTATTAATGCCACCTTCCCAGTACCTAAAGCCCCAGGTTTTGCCATTAGTCCATCCCCAGTCATTCTCATTTCTTACATTGAATAGAAAATATTTACATAACTCCCCCTCCTTAGGTCTTCTTACACCCGGAACCCTCCAAGATCTCCCCACTACCGGTTTTTTGTACCTAACGCAATTGTGAGGTCTGAGTTGCATTTTGAGGTACCTGTCTGGTCCTGCATCTGGTGTCCAGTCAGAGGCTATGGTCTCACATCCCCAAAGAGGACAATGGTACTGACTAGGGGAGTAGCACTGAGGTCTGCCTGGATTAAAGCTAGGACATACCTTGCGTCCCACCAACAAGGGTCCACTGGGAAAAAGCTACAGAGGTGCACCTTAAAGCTAGGAGGGCCTCAGGTGACGATTTTCTGGAGTATTTTCTGATCCTCCATTTCCTCATCCTCCCATCTTCCTAACGTCCATTCCCGCGGTCGATGATCATACAAACCTGTAGTCGGCACGACAAACCCTAAAAGTAAAATCACACAGAGACATTGTGGCCCTTTGCCACGGGGACTGTTTTGCTGTTGTTGGGGTTCTGCCGGTTTGGGAGTCTTGGATGCAGACGGGATGCTTGCTGGGTTGTCATCCTCCTCAGCCACCGGGGTGTATTGGTCACAGGGGCGCCCGATGATCCAGTCCTGTGGACAAAGACTCTACGACCGGGCCTTTTGCTTCCAGAGGCAGCGCTGACGAGTCTGCTGCTGCTTGGAGGCGATCCACAAACTGTGTGAAGCTTTCGCTTTCCCTCTGCTTTATTGTGGCCCATGGTGATGGCCTAGTGATGGCTCTAGAGACTGCGCTAATGGCTTCTCTGGCTGCACGAGTAGTTGCCGCGACCTCAGGGGCCCATAAGCCCTGTGCTTGTGCCTGAGGGGTAAGCATTGCTGGATCTGTACCCAGTAGCCGCTGCAGGCTAGAGCCACGCAGAGCATGATTGTCCCCAACTACTTGGGCCAGTAGCCTCGTACAGTTCTCCCCCCATTCTTGTTTAAACACGATCATTCCTGCCCCGTCAAAAATCAGTCTACAAGTTTGCTTTATGTCAAAGGGAAGTAAGTCATCTCCTCCAAAAACCCCATCTATGAGAGTGGAGACCACGGCCAAATTAAGCCCTTTATCCGCTGTCGCTTTAACGATCGCTTGTATATCCTTAGGGTTTATTGGCGAGTGAGCCCTCCGTCTCCCGGGCATCACCCGGACCGGGAACGCTGACGCGGCTGATGGTGCCCAGTCGGCACACGCAATTTGTATTTTTTTCCAATCTGTAAGAGGAATATTTTCCTCTAGTGATTCTTTTGTATTTTGGATGCAAATATTTTTCCGCATATTTTTCCTCCGCTACTTAATAGGGGCTATCCCTTGGGCTGCTCTGTTTGAAGGAATGGGAGCCTGTGAGAGCTGGCTACTATTCAAACAGCACTTCTTCCAAGCACAGGAACGATGCATCCCTTTGAGTAAGAAATTGGGAAAGAGAGGCAGAAGTCCTGCGTGGATGAACACAGAGCTATTGGGTAAACTCAAAGAGAAGCAGAAGATCTATTAATTGTGGAAAAAGGGTCTGAGCACCTGGGGAGAATACAGGAATGTGGTCAGGGCCTAGAGATGCAACTAGGAAGGCTAAAGCCCTCTTGGAAATGAAGCTGGCAAGGGACATAAAGGATAATAAAAAGGGTTTCTTTAGATACGTTAATAGTAAGAGGATGACCAGGGATAATGTAGGACCCTTGCTGAATGAGGAGGGTGTCCTGGTAACAGGGGATGCTGAGAAGGTGGAGATACTGAATGCTGCCTTTGCTTCGGTCTTCACTTCAAAGGCGCCTCGGGACCCACAGATCCTGTATGAAAGTTGGAGTGTTGGGGAAACGAAGAATTTCCCTCTGGTTGAGGTAGGGGAGGTCCAGGAGTGGCTCCAAGGGATTAATACACACAAAACCATGGGCCCTGATGGGTTTCATCCACATGTGCTGAGGGAGCTGGCGGAGGTGATTGCTGAGCCGCTCCCTATCATCTTCAACAGGTCTTGGAGGACAGGAGAAGTGCCTGAAGACTGGAGGATAGCCAATGTCACTCCAGTCTTTAAAAAGGGCAAGAAGGAGGAACCTAGTAACTATAGGCCAGTCAGCCTCACCTCTGTCCCAGGAAAGGTAATGGAACAGCTTGCTCTGGATGCCATCTCCAAGCAACTGGAAGAGAAGAAGGTCATGAGGAGCAGTCAGCAGGGATTCACCAAGGGGAGATCGTGCTTGATCAATCTCATAGCCTTCTATGATCTCATGACAGGCTGGGTAGATGGAGGGAGAGCAGTGGATGTCATCTACCTTGACTTCAGCAGGGCCTTTGATCCTGTCTCCCATGACACCCTGATAGCAAAGCTGAGAGAGCACGGGATAGATGAGTGGACGGTGAGGTGGGTTGAGAATTGGCTGTCGGACTGAGCCCAGAGGGTCGTGATTCGAGGAGCAGAATCTGACTGGAGGCCTGTGACTAGCTGTGTTCCCCAGGGCTCGGTGTTGGGTCCAGTCCTGTTTAATATCTTCATTGACGACCTTGATGAGGGAACAGCATCCACCCTCAGCAAGTACCCGATGATCCAAAGCTGGGAGGAGTGGCTGACACGCAGGACACTGCGCTGCCATCCAGAGAGACCTGGACAGGCTGGAGAGCTGGGCAGGGAGAAACCAGATGAGGTTCAACAAAAGCAAGTGGAGAGTCTGGCACCTGGGAAGGAACAACCATTTGTATCAGTACAGGCTGGGGGATGAGCTGCTGGAGAAGAGCTCAGTGGAGAAGGACCTGGGGGTCCTGGTAGATGACAGGTTGGCCATGAGCCAGCAGTGTGCCCTGGGGGCTGAGAGAGCCGATGGGATCCTGGGGTGCATCCGGAGGAGTGTAGCCAGCAGGTCAAAGGAGGTGATCCTCCCCCTCTACTCTGCCCTGGGCAGGCCCCACCTGGAGTGTTGTGTCCAGTTCTGGGCTCCTTGGTTTAAAAAGGACAGGGATCTCCTGGAGAGAGTCCAGAGAAGGGCCACGAAGATGATTAGGGGCCTGGAACATCTCCCCTATGAGGAAAGGCTGAGTGAGCTGGGGCTGTTCAGCCTTGAGAAGAGAAGACTAAGGGGGAACCTAATTAAAGTTTATAATTATCTGAAGCAGGGGATGCAGGGGGAATCAGCCAGCCCCTTTTCAGTGTCTGTGGGGACAGGACAAGGGGCAATGGCTGCAAGTTGGAGCACAGGAAGTTCCGCACCAACATGGGGAAGAACTTTTTCATAGTGAGGGTGACAGAGCCCTGGGACAGGCTGCCCAGGGAGGTGGTGGAGTCTCCATCTCTGGAGATATTCAAGACCCGTCTGGACGCCTGTCTGAGTGACATGTCCTGGGGAGCTGCTTTGGCAGGGGGTTTGGACCCGATGATCTCTGGAGGTCCCTTCCAACCCCTACAATTCTATGATTCTGTGATTTCTAGTCCAAAGTAGCCCCCTTTTGCCTCTTTTGCCCCATTTCCCCTCAAATTTTGGCAACATTTATCCATTTTAGGGCATTCCACCCCATCTCTCCACCTCACTATGATTAGTCCATATCTGTCCTTTTTTCCTCCCTTTTTAGCCAAATTTTTGCCGCTTTTGGGGAATTTTCACCAGGTTTTAAAGTTTTTCCTTTTTCTCGCCATTTTTCACCCAATTTTTGCCCAAATCAAACACTTTTCTCCGTGAAAGGCACCCAAAAAATCCCAATATCGACTATGCACCCCAAAAAATCCAAGAAATTTTTGAAATAATTTGAAAAATTTAAAATAATTTGAAAATCTCAAAGAATTTTTGAAAATTCTGGACTTGGCTTTTTAGCCCCCCAAAATTTGGGAGGGGAAGCACCGGCTGTGAATCACAGTGCTCATCCTGGTGCTACTGAGTTTTGGGGCACCAGGATCATCGTCTCTGTCTCTTCCGGTAAGTCCTCGTCACCATCATCTCTCCGGGACCAATTTTGGCCTTTTTTGCCCCAAAATTTCACCTTCCCAAGGTGGGAGATGGTGGGGGAAAGGACGAGGGTCAAACTCCCTCCAACTCCCCAATTTCCACCCTTGAGGACATCATTGCGTAAAAATGTGGGGGTTTTGGGGGGGGAATTCAATTTTGAGGTGAGAAATTTGATTTTTGGGGAAAATTTGGGGAATTCTGGAGAATTTTGGGGGTATTTAATATCGTCAGGCACTCTGTCAGGCCAAAAATGTAAGTTTTCAGGGTGTTTTGGCAATTTCCATTCTTAAAATATCACAGCAAGGCAATTTAATGTTAGAAAACGGGGAATAAAGCCAAAATTGGTCCCGGACCAATTGGGGGAATTTGGAAATTTTTTAGAATGGAATTGAAAATTCTGGGGAATTAAGTTGTTTTTTGAGGGAAAAATGGAATTCTGGAGACCCAAATTACCCTAAAAATGAATTTTTAAGGATTTTTTGGGGGTGAAAAATAATCCATAGGAGAGTTGCTGGTGGAAAATTAAATCCCGGACAATTTTGATGAGAAAATTAAAAAATTAGGGGAAAAAAAATAGTGCTGCTGGTGGTTGTGGTACAACTCACGGTGACGCGGGCAATGACAAAAACCTGGCGCTTCCTCTTTCTGCCGAGTTTCTCAGCAAATTTCAGATGATTTTCCCAGTTTTCCAGGGTTTTAACAAAATTCTGGTCACTTTTTGACCCAAAATGCATGAATTTTCCACTTTAGACCCGGTTTTCACCCAAATAGTTCAACTCTTTTCTCACTTTTGCCTCATTTTGCCCCAAATCTCCACATTCTTTTAACATTTCTGTCATTTTTTACCCCTCAAATTTACATTTCCCACCAAAAATCACCATTTTTGACCCAAAATTGGGGAATTTCCCTTATTATACCCATTTTTAACTCAAATATTTAAACTCTTCTCCCTCTTTGACCTTTTTTGTCCAAATCTTCACATTCTTTTACCATTTATGCCACATTTACCCCCCCTAATTAGGGACTTGTGTGCCTAAAATAGTCACTTTTTGCCCTCAAATTGCCCTTTTTTACCTCTTTTCCACAACATATAGGCATTTTACAGCTTAAAATTGCCATTTTTGACACCAAATTGGGGAATTTTCTAATTTAAACCCAATTTTGACCCAAACATTTCAACTGTTTTCCCACTTCTGCCCCCTTCCCCCCAAATCTTCATATTCTTTTACAAATTATGTCTTTTTTTCCCCCAAATATTGCCTTTAATTACCATAAATCAGCATTTTCACTCCAAAGTAAGCCTTTTTAAACTCTTTTTGGCCAATTCCCCCCACATTTGGGCAACACTTGACCATTTCAGAGCACTTCACCCCCATCTCTCCCAATTTCTACCATGTACCCAAAAAAATCCTAGACATTTTTGAAATAATTGGAAATTTTAAAAAATTGTAAATTTCAAAGAATTTTTGAAAATTCTGGAAATGTTTTGAATGTTTTGAATTTTTTTTTTCCCAAAATGTGACTTTTTAACCCCAAAAACTTAGGGAGGGGAAGCGCCGGGTGTGAATCACGGTGGTCATCCTGCTTATATTAATGTGTGGGGCACCGGAGCCGTCGTCACTGTCTCCTCCGGTAAGACCTCGTCACCATCATCTCCCCGGGACCAATTTTGGCCTTTTTTGCCCCAAAATTTCACCATGCCATGGCAGAGGCGAGTGGGGGAGGTGACGTACAATCCTGGCCCATTATCAGCCTTTTTTGCCCCAACCTTAAGTGTTTTCAGGCCAAATCGTGAGCGTTCTTCTCAACCCCTTGACCGAGTGACCTGAGTCCCCTGACCCCATTTCCCTGACCCAATTTTTGATGGAAAATTGTTCTAATTTTGGGTAAGAATTTGAAGGATTGAATTTTGGCAGGTCTGGGTCGCGTAGAAATAGTGATTTTTGGAAATAATCCCCATCCTCTCCAGTTGATGTGAGCTTAAAAATTTTAAATTTAAAATTTTCAGTGGATAAGTTTAAAAATGCTGAAATTTAAAATTAAAAAAAATTAACCCCCCCCTAAAGCCCCCTATCCCACCCCCAGACCCTCCCAACCCCCCCCTAAGCCCCCTGTACCACCCCCATTACTCCCCAAGGACCCCTCTCACCCCCCTGTCCCACCCCCCAAACCACCCCATAAACCCCCTAAACCCCCCCAAGCCCCCCTAACCCCCCCCGACACCCCTCACCCCTCTATCCCTCTCCCAGCCCCCCCGTCCCACCCATATCACCCCCCTAAACCCCCTATACCCCCCAAGCCCCCCTAACCCCCCCAAATCCCCCCTATCCCCCCCTAAACCCCCCATCCCACCCCCATCACCCCCCTGTCCCCTCTCCTTGGGGCACCCCCCACCCCTCAGCTCCATGGGACACCCCTATCCCCCCCCCAAACCTCCTCCTAACCCCCCCATCCCACCCCCCACCCCCCTAACCCCCCACCCCGTGACATCACTGATGTCACTGATGAGGTCACACCCCCCAGAGGTGGAGCGTCACCGCCGGGGGCTGGGGCTGTACCCGGAACATCAGGTCACTCTGGCCATGGGGGGGGGGAGCTGGGACCCCACGAAAGGCCCCACAACCACCGCCTCGTCCTCCAGGTGCCGGATGGGGGGGGCCTGAGGGGGTTAGAGGGGGGTTTGGGGTGGGTTTGGGGGGCTGGAAGAGGGGTGGGAGGAGGTTAGAGGGGTGTTGGGGGGGTTAGAGGGGGTTGGGGGTGGGTTTGGGGGGGTGGGAGGGGGTTAGAGGGGTTTGGGGGGCAGTTGGGGGGCATTTGGGGGTTTTAAAGGGGATTTGGGGGAGTTAGAAGGGGGTTGGGGGGGGTGGGGTGGGTTTGGCGGCATTAGAGGGGTGTTGGGGGGCATTTGGGGGGGTTGTGGGGCAGTTCAGGGGGGTTGAGGGGAAGGAAGGGGGGGTGGGAGGGGGAGTTAGGGGGCATTTGTGGGGGTTTGGGGGTGGGCAGGGGGGTTAGAAGGGATTTGGGGGGGCAGGGAAGGGGGTTTGGGGGCAGTTGAAGGGGTTACAGGGGATTTGGGGGGCGGGCAGGGGGGTTTAAGGGGTGTTGGGGAGCCGTTGGGGCGATTAGAGGGCAGTTGGTGGGCGGGCAGGGGGGTTGGGGGGCATTTGGGGGGGTCTGGGGGACAGCTGTGGCCCCTCATTGCCTCTCCCCCCCACACACACAGCTGGAACAGGCCATGGCCCAGCAGCTGCTCGACACCCTGCGGCACCCAGGCCAGAGACCCCCAGGAGGGATCCAGGGACCCCCAGGAGGGATCCCCAGACCATCTGGGATGGACCCACAGACACCCAGGAGGGACCCAGAGACCCCCAGGATGGACCCAGAGACTCCCAGGACGAAGCCAAAGACCCCTGGACTGACCCCAGAGCCCCTGGAACCCACCAGACCCCCGGCACCAGCCCCAGAGCCCCCAGAACCAGCCCCAGAGGCCACAGGACTGACCCCAGGACCAGCCCACAGCCCCAGACCCCCCCATTCCCCACCCCCATACCCCACTGTCCCCGCCCCAGAATCCCCAGACCCCCGATCCAGCCCCAGATGCCCCAGGACCAGCCCCAGACCCCCGTTCTCCAGCCTCAGACCCCCTGGGACTGACCCCAGGACCCATTCCCCGCCCCCAGACCCCCCTGTCCCTGCCCCCAGACCCCCATTCCCCACCCCCAGAGACCCCAGACTCCCTTGTCCCCTCTCCCAGACCCCCCGATCCAGCCCCAAACCCCTCTGGGACCGGCCCCAGACCCCCGTTCTCCAGCCTCAGACTCCCTGGGATTCACCCCAGAACCCATTCCCAGCCCCAGACCCCCCTGTCCCCACCCCCAGACCCCCGTTCCCCACCCTCAGAGCCCCCAGACCCCCCTGTTCCCGCCCCCAGACCTCCGTTCCCCACCCCCAGAGCCCCCAAACCCCCCTGTCCCCGTCCCCAGACCCCCCGATCCAGCTCCAAACCCACCGGGACCGGCCCCAAACCCCCTGTCCCCGCCCCAGAGACCCCAGACCCCCCTGTCCCCGCCCCCAGACCCCCGATCCAGCCCCAAACCCCCGTCTCCAACGCCGGGACCGGCCCCCAGCCCCATCCCCGCCTCAGACCCCCGTCCCTGCCCCCCCCCCGGGACTGACCGACACGGCACCGATCACCCCCCCACACCCCCACCCCCACCCCCATCCCCGCCCCCGCCCCCGCGCTGCTCTCCCCCTCTTCCGGCCGCTGAGGGGGCAGCGCCTCCCATGGGCTGCCCACCGCGGGGCGGGCGGGCTTAGGGCGAGAACCAATTATGTCATATTTTTTTGCCCTGAATATGACCTTTTATTGCCAAAAATCAGCATTTTTGCCGAGTCCCTCTTTTTAAAACTCTTTTTGCCCGATTTCCCCCAAATTTGGGCAACAATTGACCATTTTAGGACATTCCCCGCCCATCTTTCCTCCTCACTATGATGAGCCCAAATCTGTCCTTTCCCCCCCCCCCCGTTTTTATCCCAATTTTTTATGATTTGGGGAAAATGTTAATCATTTTTTTGATAATTTTTCCTTTTTTTAACATTTTCACCCAATTTTTGCCAATTCCATCACTTTTCTCTCCCAATTTCTGCCATGCACCTCAAAAAATCCAAGAAATTTCTGAAATGATTTGGAAATTTAAGAAAAAAAAATTAATTTCAAATAATTTTAAAAATCTATTTTATTTTTAACTCTTTTTGCCTAATATTTGTCTATTTAGCCCCGGAAAATTTGGAAGGAAAAGCGCTGGGCATGAATCACAGTGGTTATCCTGGTTGGATTGAGTTTTGGGGTGCCAGGATCGTTGTCACTGTCTCCTCTGGTTATTCCTCGTCAACATCATTTCACCAGGACAAATTTTGGCCATTTTTGCCCCAAAATCTCACCCTCCCGGGGCTGGTGTGTGTGTGGGGGGGATAATAAGGGTCAAACTCCCTCCCCACACACCTCAAATTTCACCCTTGAGTCCATCGTTGGGTCAAAATGTGGCGGTTTTTTGGGGGAGGGAAATTCCATTTTGAGGTGAGAAATTTATTTTTGGGGGAGATTTGGGGGAATTTCAGGGAATTTTGAGGGGTTTTATGAAGGTGGGGCAATCTGCTGGGCCAAAAATTTCAAATTTTAGGATGTTTTGGTGATTTCCACCCCCAAAAAAATAACTCTGAGGCAATTTAATGGCAGAAAGAGGGAAAAAAATAAAATTTGGGGAATGTGGAAAATTTCTGAGGAAGGAAATAAAAATTTTTGTGAATGAAGTTTATTTTTGAGGGAAAAATGGAATTTTGGAGACCAACATTTGCCCAAAAATGAAGTTGTAAGGATTTTCTTTGAGTGAAATATAATCCATTAGTGAGTTGCTGGTAGAAAATGGAATCCAGGGTGAATTTGATGGTAAAATTCTTCAGATTTGGGGTAAAAATTTGAAAAAAAAATTTGAATTTTTGAAGGTTTGTGTGGAGTCAAAATAGCAACTTTTGGCAATAATTCCCACTCCTGACAGTCGATGTGCTCTTAAAATTTTAAATTTTTTATTGGGCAAATTTTACAATGATGTTAATTAGATGTTTTAAATTGGAGAGTGAAGTGCATCCTGGGAGAATAAGGGAGGGATCTGGGGGGGTGGTTTAGGTTTGGCCCATCCCCATGGGCACCCGCTGTCACTGACGTCACTGATGAGGTCACACCCCCCAGAGGTGGAGCGTCACCGCCGGGGGCTGGGGCTGTACCCGGAGCATCGGGTCACCCTGGCCGTGGCGGGGGGGAGCTGGGACCCCACGACGGGCCCCACAACCGCCGCCTCGTCCTCCAGGTGCTGGATGGGGGGGGGGAGGTTGGGGGGGTTAGGGGGGGGGTTGGGGGTGGGTTTGGGGGGGTTAGAGGGGGGTTTGGGGTGGGTTTGGGGGGCTGGAAGAGGGGTGGGAAGGGGTTAGAGGGGTGTTGGGGGGAATTAGAGGGGGTTGGGGGTGGGTTTGGGGGGGTGGGAGGGGGTTAGAGGGGGGTTGGGGGGCTGTAAGAGGGGTGGGAGTGGGTTAGAGGGGGCTGGAGGGCAGTTGGGGGGCATTTGGGGGGGTTAAAGGGGATTTGGGGGAGATAGAAGGGGTGCTTGGGGGGGTTGGGGTGGGTTTGGGGGTATTAGAGGGGTGTTGGGGGGCCATTTGGCAGGGTTAAAGGGGATTTGGGGTAGTTAGAGGGGTGCTTGGGGGGGTTTAGAGGGGGGTTGGGGGGCATTTGGGGGGGTGTGAGGGGTTTTAGGGGGGGTTTGGGGGAGTTACAGGGGGGTTAGGGATGGGTTGGAAGGGATTGGGGGGTTTGGGGGGCTGGAAAGGGGGGTGGGAGGGGGTTAGAGGGGTTTGGGGCCAGTTGGGGGGCATTTGGGGGAGTTGTGGGGCAGTTCAGGGGGGGTTGGGGGTGGGCAGGGGAGTTAGAAGGGATTTGGGGGGGCAGGGAAGGGGGGTTGGGGGCAGTTGAAGGGGTTACAGGGGATTTGGGGGGCGGGCAGGGGGGTTTAAGGGGTGTTGGGGAGCCGTTGGGGCAGTTAGAGGGCAGTTGGGGGGCGGGCAGGGGGGTTGGGGGGCAGTTGGGGGGATTAGGGGGAGTCTGGGGGGCAGCTGTGGCCCCTCATTGCCTCTCCCCCCCCCACACACAGCTGGAACAGGCCATGGCCCAGCAGCTGCTCGACACCCTAGGCCCCCCCCCCTGCGGCACTCAGGCCTGAGACCCCCAGGAGGGATCCAGGGACCCCCGGGAGGGATCCCCAGACCCCCTGGGATGGACCCACAGACCCTGGGAGAGACCCAGAGACCCCCGGGATAGACCCAGAGACTCCCAGGAGGGACCCAGAGACGCCCAGGACGAAGCCAAAGACCCCTGGACTGACCCCAGAGCCCCTGGAACCCACCCAGACCCCCGGCACCAGCCCCAGAGCCCCCAGAACCAGCCCCAGAGACCCCAGACCCCCCTGTCCCCGCCCCCAGACCCCCATTCCCCACCCCCAGAGACCCCAGACCCCCCGACCCAGCCCCAAACCCCCCGGGACCGGCCCCAGACCCCCGTTCTCCAGCCTCAGACTCCCTGGGACTCACCCCAGGACCCATTCCCAGCCCCAGACCCCCGTTCCCCACCCCCAGAGACTGCAGACCCCCCTGTCCCTGCCTCAGAAACCCCAGACCCCACTGTTCCCGCTCCCAGACCCCCCTGTCCCTGCCCCAGAGACCCCAGACACCCCTGTCCCCACCCCCAGACCCCCCCGGACCGGCCCCAGACCCCCCAATCCAGCTCCAAACCCCGCGGGACCGGCCCCAGATGCCCCTGTCCCCGCCCCAGAGACCCGAGACCCCCCTGTCCCCGCCCCCAGACCCCCGATCCAGCCCCAAACCCCCCGGGACTGACCCCAGGACCCATTCCCCACCCCCAGACCCCCCTGTCCCCACCCCCAGACCCCCGTTCCCTACCCTCAGAGCCCCCAGACCCCCTGTCCCCGCCCCCAGACCCCCGTTCCCCACCCCCAGAGCCCCCAGACCCCCTGTCCCCGCCCCAGATCCCCGTTCCCCAACCCCAGAGACCCCAGACCCCCGATCCAGCCCCAACCCCCCCGGGACTGACCCCAGAACCCATTCCCCACCCCCAGACTCCCTGTCCCCGCCCCCAGACCCCCCGATCCAGCCCCAAACCCCTGTCCCCAGCCCCCGGGACCGGCCTCCATCGCCATCCCCACCTCAGACCCCCGTCCCAACCCCCTCCGGGGACTGACCGAGGCGGTAACGATCACCCCCCCCCCCCTCCCCGCCGCTTCCAATTCGCCCGCCCCCCCCGCCCCCGCCCCCGCCCCCGCGCTGCTCTCCCCCTCTTCCCGCCGCTGAGGGGGCAGCGCCTCCCATTGGCTGCCCACCGATTGGCCGCGGCATTCCCGCCTCGCAACGGAACACGCCGATTGGCCGCCGCCTCTCAGGCGGCCGCGCCTCCCATGGGCTTCTTACCGAGGGGGGAGGCGGGATTAAAAGCGAAGGGAATCTCCCCGCCCCCCTCCGCCACCTCGAGCTCCGATTGGCCGGCGCGGCGGCGAACGGCGCGCCGATTGGACCAGGAGACGGAGAGTGGGCGTGGCGAGGCGGACCCGCCTGGCTATAAAAGCAGCGGCGGGGAGGGCAGCCGCCTTCTCACACAGTCCAGAGACAGAGGAGCTACGGGGGTTGCTGCTTCCCCGCCCCCCCGCCTCCCCTCACAGCCTCATCAGCCCTTATTACCGCTAATTGGCGCCTCGATCCGAGCCCGGGGAGGAGCCGGAGGCGGCAGTGACCCCCGGGGAGGGGCTTGGGGGGGTGTGAGGGGCGGGATTATGCTAATTTATGCTGATTGATGCTAATTACAGGCGGCTTCCTGTCGTTTTGGGGCGAATTCGGGGGGGTTGGGGCTTTTTGGGGCGATTTTAGGGGGTTTTGAGGTGGTTTTAGGGGGCTTTGAGGCGATTTCAGGCTGTTTGGGGGGCTGTTGAGGCTTGTAAAGGGCTCTGAGGGTTGTGGGGTGAATTCAAGGGATTTGGGGGCGATTTTCGGGGGTTTTGAGGTGGTTTTGGGGTTTTTTAGCCTTTTTTGGGTCAGTTTTGGGGTGTTTTTGGTCAGGTTTAGCCCATTTTGGGGCCACTTTGGGTCAGTTTTAGTACTTTTTAGGTCAGTTTTGGGCTTATTTGGCCAAGTTTGGGTCGGTTTTGGGGGGTTTTGGGTCAGTTTTGGGGGATTTGGGGGGAGTTAGCCCATTTTGGGTCAGTTTTAGGGGATTTTTAGCCCATTGTGGGTCAGTTTTAGGGGGTTTAGCCCATTTTGGGTCAGCTTTGGGTGATTTTGGGGGGTTTTAGCTTGGTTTGGGTCAGTTTTAGGGGGTTTTGGCCCGTTTTGGGTCAGTTTTAGGTGGGTTTGGCCCGTTTTGGGTGATTTTGGGGGGTGTTTAGCCCATTTTGGGTCAGTTTTGGGGTGTTTTGGGGTCGCCACCGCCGCCATGTTCTATTACCCTGAGGTGCTGCAGCGGCACACAGGCTGCTTCGGCACCATCTGGTGAGGAGATGACGTCATATGGGGGGGTGGGGGGGTGTGACGGCTCTGACGTCATGGGGCGATGACGTCATCGGGGAGAGGGTGATGATGTCATTACACCCCCCCAGGCTGGCGGCCACCTGCAGCTCCCGCCTCCTGCGCAGAGAGTACCTGGCGGTCGATGTGCCCAGGGCCTGGTAATGAGGGGGGATAATTAGGGGGTGTTAATTAGGGGAGGGGGGTTAATCAGGGGGGTAATGGGAGGAGGGGGTTAAAGAGGGGGTAATTAGGGGAGGGGGTTAAAGAGGGGGTAATTAGGGGAGGGGGTTAAAGAGGGGGTAATTAGGGGTGGGGGGTAATGAGGGAGTAATTAGGGGTGAGGGTAATGAGGGGGGTAATTAGGGACAACAAGGGGAGAGGGTTAATGAGGGGGGTAGTTAGGGGTGGGGGCTAATGAGGGGGGAAATTAGGGGTGGGGGTAATGGGGGGGCAATTAGGGGTGGGAGGTAATGAGGGGTTTAATTAGAGGGGTAACTAGGGGGGTAAGGATGGAGGGGGCTATTGAGGGGGTGATTAATGAGGGGCTAAGTGGGGGGGCTAATGAGGGGCTAATTGGGAGGGGAGTTAATGAGGGTGGGGTCAATAAGGGGGGCTAACGAGGGAGGGGGGTAGTGAGGGGGTGGGTGAGTTCATGGCCTCGTTAACTAACCAGGGGGCTAACGAGCTGATGAGCTCATTAATTAGTGAGCTAATGAGGTCATCAGGGGGGTGTGATGTCATCGAAGGGGGTGACGTCATCGGGGGGGGGGGGGGTTAGGTGTGATGTCATGGATGGATGAACAAGCTAATTAAGGAGCTAATGAATGAATGGGCTAATGAACCTCCCCCGTCCCCCCCCAGCGCGGCAGTAACGTCGTTCCTGATTGGCCAGGGCGGGTGGGAGGAGCCTCCGGCGCCCCCCGGCCCCGCCCCCCGCTGCTCCCTCTACCTGGCGGCGCTGCTGCAGCTGGGGCTGGTGCGGGTCCTGCAGCGCCAGAGCCTCCTGCTGCTGGGTGAGGCTGCCCCACGGCTGCCCCATAGCGCCCCACAGCCGCCCCACACGCCCTGCCCCACACCCCCTCCTGCCCCACACCCCCCCAACCCCACAGCGGGGGCTGGTGAGGGTCCTGCAGCGCCAGAGCCTCCTGCTGCTGGGTGAGCCCACCCCACGGCTGCCCCATAGCGCCCCACACCTGCCCCACACCCTGCCCCACATCTTTCCCCCCTCCTTTCCCCCCTCCAGAGGAGGCCACCCTGGTCCTGAGCCGCCTGCACCGCGCACACCCCCCGCCCCACATCGACCTCGAGCCCCCCCGCAGGTGAGGGCCTGACCCATAGCTTGACCCATGGCTCCCTGCCCCATAGCCTGACCCATAGCGTGACCCATGGCTCCCTGCCCCATAGCGTGGCCCATAGCGTGACCCATGGCTCCCTGCCCCATAGCGTGGCCCATAGCCTGATCCATGGCTCCCTGCCCCATAGCCAGACCCATAGCATGACCCACAGCTCCCTGCCCCATAGCCTGACCCATGGCTCCCTGCCCCATAGCCAGACCCATAGCCTGACCCACGGCTCCCTGACCCATAGCCAGACCCATAGCGTGATCCATGGCTCCCTGCCCCATAGCCTGACTCACAGCCTGCCACACGGCTCCCTGACCCACAGCTCCCTGCCCCATAGCCTGTCCCATGGCTCCCTGCCCCATACCCAGACCCATAGCGTGACCCACAGCTCCCTGCCCCATAGCCTGACCCCATCGCTTGGTCCCGCCCCCTGCCCCATAGCACCGTCCCTGTCATGTGGCCCCGCACCCTTGTATGACCCCGCCCCCTCCCCGTGGCCCCGCCCCCCAGGCCGCAGCTGCTGCCGGACGCGCGGGCGCTGATGTCGGCGCTGGAGCTGGCGCCAGACCCCTGGTTTGGGGTGCCGGGCGACACCCGCCCACACAGCCCCCCCCTGCTGCTGCCACAGGTACCCCGACCCACAGATTCTGCCCCACAAATCATCCCCTGCCCCATAGATACACCCCTGCCCCATAGATCCCCCTACCCCATAGATCATCCCCTGACCCAGAGATCCTGACCCATAGATACCTCCTGACCTACAGATCCTGCCCCACAGATCCCCCCTGCCCCACAGATCCTCCCCTGCCCCACAGATCCTCCCCTGCCCCACAGATCCTCCCCTGCCCCATAGATCATCCCCTGATTCACAGATCATCCCCTGACCCATAGATACCCCCTGACCCACAGATACACCCCCGTACCACAGATCCTGACCCATAGATACCCCCTGCCCCATAGATCCTGCCCCATAGATCCCCCTGCCCCACAGCTCCTGCCCCATAGCTCCCCCCAACATCCCCCTCTCCCCGCAGCTGCTGCCAGAGGAGCTCCTGCCCCCCCCCGGTGAGCGACCCCCACGTGTGGGGGAGGGTGTGGGGTGCTATGGGGCGCTGTGGGGCAGGGCCTGACCCCCCCCTGCCCCCCCAGGGCCCCCCCTGACTGTGTCCCCTGAGAGCATCACCCTGCGCGAGCCAGAGGCCCCCCGGGCCCCCCCGGCCCCCGAGGTGGGGCTGCCCCACACATCCTGCCCCATAGATCCCCTCTCTCTGCCCCATAGATCACCCCTGCCCCAGAGATCCACCCCCACAGCCCCATAGATCCCCCCTCCCTGCCCCATAGATCCCCCTCCCTGCCCAATAGATCCCTCCTCCACCACCATAGTTACCCCGTGGCCCCATAGATCCCCTTCCCTGCCCCATAGATTCCCACTGCCTGCCCCATAGATCCCCCCCAGCCCTATAGATCCGTGGGGCTGCCCCATAGATCCCCCCATGGAGGTATGGGGCAGCACCACAACTGTAGGGGGCAGGGGTGGGGAGGTGTGGGGCTGCCCCATAGATCTGTGGGGATGGTGGGGATCTATGGGGCTGGGGGGATCTATGGGGCAGCCCCCCCCGGATCTCTGGGGCAGGGGGATCTATGGGGCAGGGGGATCTATGGGGCAGCCCCCCGGATCTGTGGGGCAGGAGGAGCTGCCTGAGGTGACCCTGCGGGAGCTGCAGCTGCTGAGCGAGGCCGAGGCCGAGATCCTGCCCCCCGGTCAGCAGGGGGGCACTTGGGGGGCGGGGGGGGGGGCACTTATGGGGCTGGGGGTGACTTGTGGGTCTCTCCCCGCAGTGGAGGAGCTGCCAGAGGTGCCGCCGCCACCCCCGGCCCCGGGTCAGTGGGGAAGGTGTGGGGCTGGGGTGGCACTTGTGGGGCTGGGGGCATCACTTGTGGGGCTGGGGTGGCACTTGTGGGGCTGGGGGCATCACTTGTGGGGCTGGGGGGGGGCACTTGTGGGGCTGCCCCCCAACCTGCTGTCATCCCCCCCCCAGCCCCCCCTGTCCCAGCAGAGCCCAGTCTGCCCCCTGAGGTACCCCAGTGTCTGCCCCACACATCCTGCCCCACAGCTACCCACAGTGACCCACCCCCTGCCCCATAACGCCCCATAGCGTCCCCATAGCACCCCAGCCCCATAGTGATCCCCAACCCAGCCCCATAGCACCCCACACCTGCCCCAAACCCTGCCCCATAGCGACCCCACACCCTGCCCCACAGCACCTCAAAGCCCCTGCCCCACACATCCCCTGCCCCATAGTGCCCCATAGTGCCCCCCAATCCAGCCCCACCCCCTGCCCCATATCACCCACCCCCAGCACCACCCCCTGCCCCATATCACCCCTGCCCCACCCCCTGCCCCATATCACCCCACCCCCTGCCCCACCCCCTGCCCCACAGCACCCCACACCCTGCCCCACCCCCTGCCCCATATCACACCAGCCCCACCCCCTGCCCCACACCCTGCCCCACAGCACCTCAAAGCCCCTGCCACACACATCCCCTGCCCCATAGTGCCCCATAGCGCCCCCAATCCAGCCCCACCCCCTGCCCCATATCACCCACCTCCAGCCCCACCCCCTGCCCCACAGGACCCCACCCCCTGCCCCACCCCCTGCCCCATATCACCCACCTCCAGCCCCACCCCCTGCCCCACAGCACCCCACCCCCAGCCCCACCCCCTGCCCCGTAGCGCCCCCCCCCAGCTCCCCCCCGCCGCCGCCGCCGGCCCCGCGTGGACCCCCAGCCCCAGATCCCCCAGAGCCTCTTCCGGGAGCAGCTGCTGCAGCCCCAGGCCCACTGCCGGCCCCTGGTGAGACGGGGCAGCCGTGGGGCGCTATGGGGCAGGGGGTGGGGTGCTATGGGGCAGGGGATGTGTGGGGCAGGGGATGTGTGGGGCAGGGCCTCAGACCCCCAATTCTGCCCCACAGATCATCGCCGAGCCGCCCGCCAAGCGCCGCCGCCCCCCAAGTGAGCTGCTCAGCACCCCCACCTGCGGTGAGACCCATGGATCCCCCTGCCCCATAGATCCTGACCCATGGATCCCCCTGCCCCATAGAGACCCCCTTGCCCCCTAGATCCACCCCCAGCCCCATAGATCCCCCTGTGCCCCATGGATCCTCCCCTGCCCCATAGATTTCTCTGCCCTATGGATTCTCCTGCCCCATAGATTCTCCTGCCCCATGGCGCCATGGGGCAGCCCTATAGATCCTCCTGCGCCATAGATCTCCCACTGCCCCATAGATCCCTGCCTGCCCCCCAGATCTATGGGGCAGCCCCCCAGCTGCCCTGACCCCCAGCCCTGCCCCATAGATCCCTCCTGCCCGCCAGATCTATGGGGCAGCCCCCCAGCTGCCCCTGACCCCCAGCCCTGCCCCGCAGACTGGCTGCCCCCCGAGCTCTGGGACCTGTGGGGCCGCTGCGCCCACCCCCCCCCCGGCCCTGCCCCACGGCCGCCCCCCCCGGAGCTGCCCAGTGAGCTGGAGGTGGGTCACACCCCCCCTGCTCTGCCCCATAGATCCCTGGGGCTGTGCCCCATAGATCTGGGCTCTCCCTGCCCCATAGATCTCTGAGCCTCTGCCCCACAGGTGCCACGGGAGGTGCTGGAGCCCAGCCTGTCCGGGCTGCCCTCCTCGGGTGAGCTGTGGGGCAGCTCTGGGGCAGCTCTGGGGGGGTTGTGGGTCACTTGTGGGTCGCTGTGGGTCACTGTGGGGCAGTTATGGGTCACTTGTGGGTCGCTGTGGGTCCCTATGGGTCACTTGGGTGTCATTTGTGGGTCGCTGTGGGTCCCTGTGGGTGACTTGGGGATCATTTGTGGGTCGCTGTGGGTCACTTGTGGGTCTCTATGAGTCACTGTGGGTCGCTGTGGGGCAGTTATGGGTCCCTATGGGTCACTTGGGGGCCACTTGTGGGTCTCTGTGGGGCAGTTATGGGTCCTTATGGGTCACTTGGGGGCCACTTGTGGGTCACTGTGCGGCAGTTATGGGTCCCTATGGGTCGCTGTGGGTCACTTGTGGGTCACTTGTGGGTTACTTGTGGGTCGCTATGGGTCACTTGGGGGTGACTTGGGGGTTGCTGTGGAGCAGAGGTGTTCCTATGGGTCACTTGTGGGTCGCTATGGGTCGCTGTGGGTCACTTGTGGGTCACTGTGGGGCAGCTATGGGGCAGTTATGGGTCGCTGTGGGTCACTGGGGGGTCACTTGTGGGTCGCCGTGGGGCAGAGGTGTCCCTGGAGCTGCTGGAGGAGGAGCCGCGGCCCCGGCTGCCGCCGCCCGAGGAGCGTCGGTCAGTGACCCCCCCCCCCAGCCCCCCAACTTATGGGGCAGAGACCCCCCACTTATGGGGTGGGCCTGACCCCCCCTGTGCCCCACAGGCCCCTCCCCCCCTCGCCCCCCTCCCCGCCGCTGCCCCGGCTCCCCGAGGGCCCCGAACCGGAGCTGCCCCCCAGCGCCGCCGCCCTGCACAGGTCAGGGATCCCCTGCCCCACACTTGGGGTCTGCCCCACAGATGGGGGTTGGGGGGGTACTTGGGGGGCTGGGAGGTACTTGGGGGTCTGGGGGGCACTTGGGGGGCTGAGGGCACTTGGGGGGCAGGGGGGGCACTTGGGGGGTGACCCACGCTTGGGGGTTGCGAGATATTTGGGGGGCTGCCCCACACTTGGGGGTCACTTGTGGGGCAGCCCCATGACCCCCCGTCCGCAGGCTGGTGGCGGCGGCGGCGCGGGCGCCAGGAGGGGCGGAGCTGGGGGCGCTGCTGCCCCCCGGGACCCCCCGCGGCCTCGCGGGGCGACTCTTCTCCCTCTGCCTGGGTGAGGGGGGCTGCCCCACACTTGGGGGGCTGGGGGCACTTGGGGGCCTGCCCCACACTTGGGGAGTGACCCATAAGTTGGGGAGCTGGGGGCACTTGTGGGGTGGGGGGCACTTCTGGGGCAGCTCCACACTTGGGGGGGCTGGGGGCACTTGGGGGGCTGCCCCACACTTGGGGAGTGACCCATAAGTTGGGGGGCTGGGGGCACTTGGGGGCTGGGGGGCACTTGTGGGGTGGGAGGCACTTGTGGGGCAGCTCCACACTTGGGGGCTGGGGGCACTTGGGGGGCTGCCCCACACTTGGGGGGCTGAAGGCACTTGGGGGGCTGCCTCACACCAGATAGATCTATGGGGCTGCCCCCCAAGTGTGAGGCAGCCCCCCAAGTGCCCCAAGCCCCCCAAGTGTGGGTCCCAACCCCCCCAGCCCCCCATCTATGGGGCAGCCCCCCAAGTGTGGGTCCCGTGTGTCCCCAGCGCTCTGCGCCGCTGGTTGGCTGCGGCTGGAGCAGCCCCAGCCCTACGGACCAATCAGGATGCGGCCCGGACCCCGCGGGGCTCCCCCGGCCTCACCCCCCGTGGGGTAGGGGATGGGGGGGAAGCCCTGGCCACGCCCCCCGACCCCGCCCCACGTGGGGCAGGAGGGGCGGCCCCGCCCCCCCGAATAAACAGCCTCGTTCTCACCCCACCCCCCCTCCCGGTGTCGGTGTCGCTGATTGGCTGAGGGGGGATAAGGTCATCAGGGACTGCCCAGTGTCTCCCAGTCCCCTCCCAGTCCTTCCCAGTTACCTCTCAGTCCCTCCCAGTTGCCTCCCAGTTACCTCCCAGTCCCTCCCACTCCCCTCCCAGTCCCCCTAATCCCCTCCCAGTTCCCCCCAGTCCCTCCCAGTTGCCTCATCGCGGCCGTTGCGCCATCGCGGGGGGGGGGGAAATTGGGTGGAGGGGAGGGGTCAGTGTGGGGCCGGGTGGGGGATGGGAACCGCCCCTCCCCCCCATGGCGGGTGCGTCAGCGGCGATGACCTCACGCGGCCCTGCCAAATAGTGATCCATAGCCCTGCCCTGCCCCGGGGCCGCGGCCCCGCCCTGCTCCACGCCCTGCTAAATAGTGAGCCGCCCTATGGCTCATCCCACGCGGGGTGTGGGGGGGGACGCGCCCCACAGCCCTGCCCCATAGAGACCCCCCTGCTAAATCGTGAGCCATTGACTGCCCCATAGAGACCTCCTGCTAAATAATGAGCCATTGACTGCCCCTTAGAGACCCACTGCTAAATAGTGAGCCTTTGTCCCATAGAGACCCACTGCTAAATAGTGAGCTATTGACTGCCCCATAGATCCCCCTGCCACATACTGAGCCTTTGCCTGCCCCATAGACACCCCTGCCCCATAGATCCCCTGCCAGATAGTGAGCCATTGCCTGCCCTATAGAACCCCCCCTGCCCCATAGTGACCCGTAGCCCACCCTACAGACTCCTCTGCCACATAGTGAGCCATCGCCTGCCCCATAGCCGCACCCCTGCCACATAGTGATCCTGGATGGGGCCGCGGGTGCGCTGGTTCCCCCCCCCCCTTCCCTCCTCCAAGTGTGGGACAGTTGAGGGGCGTGGCCTCCCCTGGCTCCGCCCCTTCCTCCCCAGGCCCCGCCCCCACCCCCTTGATCTACCAGCCCCAGTGAGCACCGGACACTGGGAGCTACTGGGAGGTACTGGGAGGTACTGGGAGGGGTGGTGGTGTGGGGTATGGGGGGTGTGAGGGGGTAACTGGTTATACTGGGAGGGTGGGAGAGGGGAACTGGGCTTACTGGGAGCGCTGGGAAGGGGTTTACTGGGTGAACTGGGAGGTGCTGGGAGGGTTAATGGGAAGACTGGGAGGACCCGGGGTGGGGGGAGTGGGGAGGGGAGATGTGGGGGGAACTGCGAAGACTTGGGAGGGGTCACTGGGAGGACTGGGAGGGTGTAAGTGGGGGATACTGGGAGGACACGGAGGGGGGTAACTGGGAGGAGGGAACTGGGAGAACTGGGGGAACTGGTCGGGCTGGGAGCGCTGGAGGACGCGGGAAGGGGGGGGCTCGGGCGGGGCACTGGGAGGAACTGGGAGGGGACTGGGGCTGACTGGGCAGGTGGGGAGGGGGATACTGAGCCACAGTGGGCTTGTGCTGGGCTTGTACTGGTCTATACTGGGCCATACTGGTCTTTGGTGAGCTGTACTGGGTCATACTGGGGAGGGAATGGGAGGTTTAATGGGCTAGGATTGGGAGGTTTCAGCTCTCACTGGTCTATACTGGACTTGTACTGGGCTTGTACTAGGCCATACTGGGGTTGTACTGGGCTGTACTGGTCTATACTGGGACATACTGGGAAGGGACTGGGGGGTTTAATGGGCCAGACTGGGAGGTTTTGGCTCTTACAGGTCTATACTGGGAAATACTGGGCTTGTACTGGGCTATACTGATCTTCACTGGGCCACACTGGTCCTTGATGAGCCATACTGGGCCATACTGGTCATACTGGGAAGGGACTGGGAGGTTTAATGGGCCAGGCTGGGAGGTCTCACCGCTTCCTGGAGGCTCTTACTGGTCTATACCACACATCCTGCCCCACACATCCTGCCCCATAGATCCTGCCCCACACATGCTGGCTCATAGAGGCGCTTTGAGGTGAAAATGCTGATTTTTGGCAATAAAAGGCCATTTTTTGAGCAAAAAATGACATAATTGGTAAAAAATGTGAAGATTTGTGAGGGAAAGGGGCAAAAGTGGGAAAAGAGTCAAAATATTTTGGTCAAAAATGGGTTTAAAGTAAAAATTCCCCAATTTTTGGTCAAATATTGATATTTTAGGCTGAAAATGACCATATTTGGGGCAAAAGAGAGAAAAAGGGCAACTTGGAGGCAAAAAGTTACAATTCTAGGCACACAAATTCCAAATTAGGGGGACATGGGGCATAAATGGTGACAGAATGAGAAGATTCGGAGCAAAAGGGTTCAAAAGTTGGAGAAGAGTTGAAATATTTGGGTTAAAAATGAGTATGAAAACAAAAATTCCTCAATTTCAGGTCAAAACTGGTAATTTTTGGTCCAAAATGGTAATTTTTGGTGAGAAAAGTCCATTTTTGGGGTAGAAAATCACAGAAATGGTAAGAGAATATGAAGTTTTGGGCTGAATTTGTCAAAATTGGGAGAAGAGTTGGAATATTTGGGTGAAAAATGAGTATGAAAATGGAAAAAATGGTCAAAAATGGTAATTTTTGGTGAGAACAGCCCATTTTTGGGGTAGAAAATCACAAATGGTAAGAGAATATGAAGTTTTAGGCTGAATTTGTCAAAATTGGGAGAAGAGTTGGAATATTTGGGTGAAAAATGAGTATAAAAATGGAAAAATGGTCAAAATTGGTAATTTTTGGTGAGAACAGCCCATTTTTGGGGTAGAAAATCACAAATGGTAAAAGAATATGAAGTTTTAGGCTGAATTTGTCAAAATTGGGAGAAGAGTTGGAATATTTGGGTGAGAAATGGGTCTAAAGTGGCAAAGTGGCTCCAGGAGCCTCCTGCAGTCTGCAGGTGACAACTGGCGGGTTCCAATAGTGGGCAGAGCGACCAGAGGTGACGCGTCGCTGGGCCTGGTGCTCCCCAGCCTGGGGGAGACCAGGAAAGGTGTTAAGGCTGGAGACAGCCTGGGCTGCAGTGACCATGCCCTGGGGGAGTTTGTGATCTCAAGGAATGTGGGGCTGGCACAGAGTGGGATCAGGACCCTGAACCTCAGGAGAGCAAACTTGAGGCTGTTTCTGGACTTGTTGGCCAAGATCTCCTGGGAGGTGGTCCTGAGAGACAAACGTTGAGGGAAGTTGGCTGCTCTTTCAGGAGCCTTTCTGAGAGCTCCAGAGCTCTCTGTCCCTCTGAATAAGACAGTGGGCAGGAGGGGCAGGAGACCAGCATGGCTGGGCAAGGACCTGCTGGCCAAACTGAGGGAAAAGAAAGGCAAGTCCAAGCTCTGGATACAAGGGTGTGTTGCCTGGAAAGAATCCAGGGATGCTGTTGGGAATTGCAGAGATGGGATGAGGAAAGCCAAGGCGCAGATGGACCTGAACTTGGTGAGGGATGTTAAAACCAACAAGAAGGGATTTGACAGGTCCAGTGGCCAGAAGAGACAGGCCTAAGAGAGCGTACCCCCTTTGGTAAAGGAGAATGGAGAATTGGCTGCAAGTGACGTGGAGAAGGCTGAGGGACTGAATGAGTTCTTTGCCTCGGTCTTGTCTGGCAGCCAGGATTCTCATCATTCTCAAGTCCCAGAACCTTGCATCCCTGCACCTCTAGGTGGGAATGGGGGAGTAAATCCCCCTCCCCCACTGTGAGGGCAGAGCAAGTCCGTGACCGCCTCATGAGACTGAATGCCTACAAGTCTCTGGGGCGGATGACATGCATCCCAGGCTCCTGAAGGAGCTGCTGATGTGGTTGCTGAGCTGCTCTCCATCATCTTTGAAAAGTCGTGGCTGTCGGGAGAGGTCCCTGGGGACTGGAGAAAGGGTCACGTCACTCCCATTTATAAGAAAGGGAGCAAGGAAACCCAGGGAATTACAGGCCGGTGAGCCTCACCTCTGTGCCTGGGAAGATCATGGAACAGATCCTCCTGGATGACATGTTGGAGCACATGAGGGATGAGCGTGTGATCCGCGACAGCCAGCACGGCTTCACCAAGGGAAGGTCGTGCCTTACTAGTCTGGGGACCTTCTCTGATGGAGTGACAGCATCGGCAGATAAAGGGAAGGCAACCCATGCCATCCACCTGGACTTGTGCAAGGCCTCTGACACAGTCCCCCACCACATCCTTATCCCTAAATTGGAGAGATGTGGATTTGATGGGTGGAGCATCCAGTGGATAAGAAACTGGTTAACAGAAGGTAGACAAAGGGTGGTGGTCAATGGGTCTGTGTCCAGGTGGAGGCCGGTGACCAGCGGTGTCCCCCAGGGGTCTGTCTTGGGACCGGTGCTCTTTAACATCTTTATCAGTGACACTGATGATGGAATTGAGTGCACGCCCAGCATGTTTGCGAATGACACCAAGCTGAGTGGTGTGGTTGACACAAGAGAAGGAAAGGAAGCCATCCAGAGGGATCTTGACAGGCAGGAAAGGTGGGCCCGGGTGAACCTAATGAGGTTCAACACTGCCAAGTGTCAGGTCTTGCACTTGGGCAGGAAGAATCCCAGACATAGATACAGGCTGGGAGAAGAGCTCCTTGAGAGTAGTCCCTGCTGAGAAGGACTTTTTAGAAAAGTGGCAAGTAAAGGACATTATCTTTAAAAAAGGAGTAAGAAGGTTTAGTAGCATTTGGAAAGGCAGAAGTTGGGGAGGAAAGGCGAGGCGGTAGTGAAACTCCTTTACGATACGCTCTCTAAGAGAGGGATTAAAAACAATTATGAAAAGTCTTTAAAACTCCTCCTTTTTGGGGAGTGAAGACAGAACACTGATAACAAGCCTTGACAGTGCTTTTGATTTGCCTACTTGGGAAGCTATTGGAGCTCAAACCTAAGTCCTTAATAACTCTCTGGAAATTAAGGAAAAGGACTTTAGCGGAACGTGTTGCTGCTACTTCAGCCTTTGCAGCTTTAGCACCAGTTCTGGGTTCTACAGAACCGATTTAAAAAGGGAAAAAATCTACTATGGAGAATGTGTTTTTGTTTCTGGGTGCTCTTTCACCTCCCCCAGTGACTATGCTCAGTAATAATGCCGTGTTATCAGAGCAAAGTGATAAATCTGTGGGAACTGAGCGGGAAGGGGAGCGAGTGGTGAGCGTAAATCTGCCACCACGGCCTGCGCCCCTCCCCACTACTATATCTCTGGAAGGAAAAATGTGGAAACAAACGTACAACCAACTGCTGAACTTTGACTGAGCCTAAAACACCCCATGACGCAGTGGAGAATGTGAACTGGCATCAACAACTTCAGCCTGTCCTTGAGAAGCTGGAAAAAGCGAAGTGGGCGACGGCATGCCCTGCTGTGAAAGGGTGTGCGGAACTGCCCACCCACCCACCCGAGACCTACTGAGAGAGAAACTACCTACATGAAGAATCACCAACTGAGGCACAGAGCAATGTTGCCCCCATGGACAAGGAACTTCAGCAGTGGGACAAGAATCCTACGGAGATGGACACGTATCGACTTTGACACCCATCAGATCAGGGACACATTTCATATCAATACCCCCTGCTCCCACCCACACCCCCCAGCCAACTCATCAACACATCACTGTCTCCTGATGCCCGAGACACTCTGCAGAGACTGCTCATCCCAGCCTGGGCATGTCAGATGGTGTCAGAACGGGAAAAAGGGTTACATCAGGGTATTTTGATTCACTTGTGGGACTTACTGGGGAGAAGTTTATGTGGGAATGAGTGTGTGGTGGAGAGAGTTAATAGTGGGCTGGTGGGAGGTGGAGGGAACACGGAGACTGTGCGGCGGGTCCTTGCGCTCCAGCAGGTCCAAGTGCTCACTCAGGGCTCGGCCCCGGTGACCGTCGGGGTCGCGCTGTGGTTCATGGCACGGGGAGAAGGGCGCTGCTTGGGGCAGCAGCCGACACCACTGACACCATGCTGCGCAGCCCAGTGCTTTGGCAGAATTGCCATAGAAGTGGGAGAACTGACCCCCCACCCCCCCATACGGACTGGATGTGACAACTCGTGTCTTGCAATGTCTTTTGTTTGATGACTTGCTTTGCAGCATTTGTTTGTATGTGCTGCGGGTTCAGAGATGCGTTTATCCACTGAGAGCACGGCTGCCTACTTAGCAAAGGGATTTTTGATAGCAATCATTGGAACTGGACAGCTTACTTTAGAAATTGATCCTGGAAAACAGAAAATCCCCATTTGGGCTGATTACTAGCTACTTACTTAGAAAAAAATTGCCCATTTGCAACGTTTAATACAGGAGGAGCTGACTAAGGGGCATATAAAGCCTCCGCAAGTTTGTGGACCATGCAAAAATTTTAAGAAATTGGGTTTGTTTTTTTTTTTTTTCAAAAGGTGTTATTGGGTCTTGCTTCCACAAGGCATAAAAATTCACCAACTATGTGCCAGACTTATGTAGCCTGGACACTTGCTCCAGTATGAAAAATGCATCCTGATCTGATCTTTTATCATCACATGGATGAGAATTTGATTACTGAAAAAACTTGGACATTGAAAGTTTGATTCATGAGTTACCAGTGCAAGGGATTAGAGATTACTGTGTTTTCTGGCAGTGTGAGCTACTGCACAACTGGGAGAATCCAGTAAGTGTGCTCTGCTGTAGCAGCACTTGACTACCCTGTGAAATCAAACTGGACAACAGCTCAGAATATATGGCACGAACATTGCCTGTGTTACAGGGACACCACATTTGCCTACAGGCAAAATCATGGTAAAACATATGAATCAAACTCTCCCAAAGCTCTTTATGTTTTGAACTAGTTCTGTCTCTCACAGAACAGTTTGGTACCTCCAATGGTAAACCATGCAGGAGGTTTAAAAGAAGGTTTGAGAAGAAAAACAAACAAAGAGGGGGGAAAAGGGAGAGAAAAGTCGATGTCAAGTGTTATGAAGAATGAAGTTCCAGGTACTAACTTGGGCAGGAGATCTGCCTGTGTCATTACAGAGACGGGAGCCAAGCGGATAAAGCCGTGGATCCAGAAGAAGTCAAGCTTGCCTGAACCAGGACGAGATCCTGATCCCAGGAACTGAAGTCAAGTGTTCCAAGTGCAGCCACAGTGGACTATGAACTTTGCTGCGGGATATTTTGAATGGTCTGACAGTCTTTGAAAAATGCCTGTGTTTGTGCTAAATGAAAATTGGGGAAATAGTGATTTCTGAACAGCCGAAGGTCACAGATTGCAATCGGTGCCTGTAGGAAAACGTGAGGCTGATGTTATCTGCACTCCTGACACTCCTGATTGGCCAAACAAACAAGTGCAACAGCAAAGGTATCAAGGCACTTACAATTGGTTTCATGACTGGGGAATTTCAGGATGGATATTGTCGATGGTCAAATTTGGATTATTGGATTTGGTAATTATGGTACTTGTCTTACATTTACTGTCATGTTTCTTGAGCTTTCTGCAAAGGGCCCTTGCAGAGACCTCAAAAAGCAGTTTTTGTAACACAGATACTAAAAGGGGAAAATTGGCAAGGAGGACAGTGGGCCTGCCGGCGGCCTGGCTCTCCTCACAGAAGACAATATCCTTGAATTCCCATAAGACAGGAAAATTACTCATGCTGAGAGGTATTTGGTAATTCCATTCTCAAATCTAGTGACCTTGAAGACAGAAGTACACACTGCCTCAACCCAAGAAGGAGTTGTAGGAAAGTATTTGGAAGTAAGTGAATATGTCGTTAACCAGCCATAATAAGATGGCCAAACCACAGCAGGTGTGCAGATAACTTTTAGACATCAAAGGGAAACTAACAATGATTAGCTATAAGATATGCTTCTCAAAGCTCGTTCTAAGTACTAATTAATCACTTTGGTGTGAGCAGTATGTGTAGCCAATTAGCAGTTTTAGCTTGCCACTCTTTACAGTATGGTTTTCTGTTGATGGGATGGTTTTTAGATTTAGTTAAACAAGGGCTTATGTTTTTGTCAGTTATTTTTGCCTTAGTGTTATTTTTGCCGTGTATGTCACAGTATTTCCCTGGCAGGATGGATAATGCTCTTTGCAAAAATCTGGCTGGTCCCTAAACTAAAAGGGGGAATTGTAGTAATGCAGTTTGAGAGGAATGGTGGTTTTGGCCCGTCCAGATTTATTTCTCACCCGCATGTAATCAGACCTGGGGAAGCCAACAGAGACATGTCAACAGGAGAGCAGATGTCTGAGAACAGGAGTTTGTCAGAAACTCCATGAGATAACAAACTGCAAGAACGTTAGCAACTGCCTTAGAGGAACAAAGTGACTGTGTAGCCTCAACCAATCATTAGCAATACTGAGAGGCATGAACAGAGCATCTAACCAATAGCAATGGAATGTAACTCGTATACTGATAGAGAAACTTAGATAAGCTCGGTGTGTGTTTCAGTGAAGGAGCTCACTTGACCATATTGAACAGAGTTGAGTCCACAAAACTTCGACTCTGGCAAATCAGCACTGGCCTCATGGGGTAGCAGCTGCTGCTGCCTTAAAGAAACTAACAAACTGAGGCTGTTGGCTGAGTGAACAAACCAATGCTACATCTCTTGCTCTTAGTGCCCTACTTGCTGATGTAGATAGTGTGAGACATGCCACTTTGCAAAGCAGAGCTGCTGTTGATGGCTGCAAGTGCTGGTAGAGGCTCGTTCCAACGCAGGGTCACAGCATCTTCTCTGTGTGTGCACCTGCTCCATCCAGGGTGGAACCCTCCATGGGCTGCAGGTGGGGTCTCAGCCTTTTCCATGGGGACACCCGCTCCACCATGGCTTTCTGCAGGGGCTGCAGGGGCATCTTTCTCTCCAGCATGTGGGGTGCCTCCTCCCCCTCTTCCCTGCCCTTGGAGCCTGCACAGCTCATTACTTCTTCTCACTCCCTTCTCTGGTGGCGAAATGCAGCTGCTTGTGGGTTTTCTCTCCTATATGTGATTGTGGCTGGGGTGGCAGCAGGGACAGAGGGGATTGTCCCTCTCTGCTCTGCCCTCGTGAGGCCCCATCTGGAGTCCTGTGTCCAGAGCTGGGGCCCCAATACAAGAAAGATGTGGAACTGTTGGAGAGGGGTCAGAGGAGCCACAGTAATGATCAGAGGGCTGGAGCAGCTCCCCTACGAAGAGAGGTTGAGGGAGCTGGGCAGGTTCAGCCTGGAGAAGAGAAGGCTGTGGGGGGACCTCATTGCAGCCTTCCAGTCCCTGAAGGGAGCAGAGGAACAGGAAGGGAATGAGCTTGTTAAAAGTGTAGACAATGGCAGGACAAGGGGGATGGATTAAAACTAAAGGAAGGAAGGTTTAGATTAGATATTGGGGGGAGGTTCTGTACAGAGAGAGTGGTGAGGTGCTGGAACAGGTTGCCCAGAGAAGGGGTGGATGCCTTGTCCCTGGGGGTGTTCAAGGCCAGGTTGGATGGAGCCCTGGGCAACCTTGTGTAGCTCCAGGCCTGGAGGTTGGTGGCCCTGCCTGTGGTAGGGGGTTGGAGCTCTGTGACCCTTGGGGACCCTTCCAACCCATGCCATTCTATGATTCTGTGATTCTCAGAGGTGCTATGATTATCTCGAGCCATGACTTTGGCCTTGAATTGCCTGAAGTATACCCTGAGGCTGGCAGAAAACTGTCACAGCTGCTTACAAAACCCATCTCAGCAGCGCAGCCCCACAAAACTGCAACACAAGGTTTAACAGATGGGGCTCTGAAACAAGATTTTTAATGGAAATACAGAAAGGGGAGACGTGGGAAATGAAGAGTGGCCCTGGAAAGGAGCCGCAGTTGTGCTTGTTGGGGGGGGGAGGGAAGGAAGATCCCAGTCCTTGTCCTGGGGAGGGCTGCACCCCCGCCTGGCTTAGCAGCACCAGCAGCACAGAGCTCCCAGGGTGTGTCGGGATGCGCCCTGTGCCCTTGGGCAGCTCAGGATGAGGATGGTCTGAGCTGCCAGGGAGCCGGCGGGTTCACTGTCCGTTTCCAAGGACCGAAGGGCTACGACAGAGACAAACAGAACTGGGATGAAGCCCAGTGCCTGCAGAGAGCCCCAGGCATCCCCTCCCGACCATGGCAGCCACCTCTTTCCGAGGCCAGGACACAGCTGCTGCACAGCAAAGCCCCAGATGCCCCGGAGATGTTCCCCTGACCCCGAGGCGCTTCCCTGGAGCACCCAGGCCAGGCTCTGTGCCCTGCCCCAGCAGCTCCAGCCAGCACAGCACTCCCCCTACTCACCGCTGATGACCTCAGACAGCTTCTCTTGGCTCAGTGGCCTCGCAGCAAGCCCTAGGCACAGAGAGCTTTGTCAGAGCCCTGCTCCCAGCACGCTCCCAGCAGCACGGCCCCCAGCCCCGCGCGCTCGGCTGCGCGGCCTCGTCGGGGCTGACCCCAGAGAGCACAAATAACCGAGGGGGGTGGGACAGAGCGCAGCAGCCACCAAGCCCCCTTGCCCGAGCAGGGGTAGGGGAGGGAGCCCACGCTCTGCCCAGGGCAGCTGGGGGTCTGGCAGCGACCAGGCTGCCCAAATTGGGACCCGGGGGGGGGCTGTGGCTCACCGATGAACCTCACGGCTGCCTCTTGCAAGGTGGCCTGAGCATCTTTCAGGTATGGAATGCTCTGATGACAGTATTCTTCAGCCCTGCTCCTGTCCTTCAGCAGCTGGAGAGAGCACAAGGGTAGGGAAGGACTTGTGGTTTGGGTTTGCTGTGCAAGGTTTTAGCAGTGGGGGTGCTTCCCAGGCGGCTCCTGTTTCCTGTGAGAAGCCGCTATAGAAACTTCCCAGCCAGGGTCAACCCACCACAACATGTCACAGTCCCCCCTCTGCTGGGCCAGACCAGTCCCTCCTCCCAGCACCCCCCAGTCCCCTTCCCCCACAGGCTATTCCACCTCCCCACCAGGAGCCCTGTGGGATTGATGCTGAGAGCCAGCCACCAGCCGAGGAGTGCCGGGGGTGCTGAGACTCCTCCACCCCACCGCATGGCCCAGGTGGGTCAGGGTCTCCAGGCCCTGGGGCTTGTCCTCACCAAGCACTCTCCGATCCTCCAGGTCTGCTGCGTCTGCACCAGGTACTGGAGCTTTTTCCACTTGAGGAGCTGAGCTAAAGCAAGGAGGGCTTCCCCGGCAGCCTGCAGAACAGCACAAGCTGGGAGATGGCACCGCAGCCTGGGGAAGGGGGCCTGGCATCCCCCTCCTCTTGCCTTTCTTCCTGGAGCGATCCCACCCCTAGGAAGCTGGGACATGCCCTGGCCCAAATGTCTGGGGCTCTCTTGGGAGCAGCCCTGGGGGAAGGGGATGGATGCTCAAAGCCCCAGCCTTTGAGCCCTGCAGGGGCAGCTGAGAAGCCTGCAGGGACGCCACTTTGCAGGCCTCGCTGGCCACGGGCTGCTGCTCGACCAGCTAGGGCAGGTGTTGGAAATGCCCATGCCAGCTTCTCTGCCCCTGCTCATGCTGCTTCTGCAGGGACCCTTCTTCCTATGGGCTGCGCTGGAGGCAGGCTGAATGGAGGGAGCGTGGCTGGGAGGGGACCCTGCCCGCCCTTCCACCTCTGCAGAAGAGCCACTGGGCAACGAGGAAGGCAGGGATGGCATCAGCACAAGGATGGAGGGGAGCTCTGCTCTGTCCTCAGTGACTCAGGCAGATGGAGCCCGGAGTCTTGAGTGCCAGCAGCTTTTGCCCCTGATGCCCAGGGCGTCAGCACGCCCTTGCCCGTGTCACTAACCAGCCTGGGAATCTCTACCTTGGCCACGCTGTCGGCCTGGTCGTGCATGCGGAAGAAGAGGGGGAGCAGGCCCCTCTGAAGCCTTTTCTGCACGCTCTTCTGCTCCTTCTCCAGCACAGTCTCCAGAGCGTCTCTGAAGAGGCTGATGGAGAGCTCTCTCATCTGACTGCACTCCTAGTAGGGAGAAGGTGAGCGGGACATCAGGCAGAGCCACTCCCCGTTCCCTGTGAGCATTAGTCCAGAAGTGTGGGCACGGCAGATGGGAGGGGAGATGCTGCAGGGTGGGGCTCTGCTCCACAAGAGCTGTGGGAACCTCTGGTCCTGCCTGGCAGTGCAGCTGGGGAACCCTGTGGGGCTCTGGGAGCAGCTCTGGGCCTGCGGGTGCTTTGCACAGGGGCAGAGCTGGGCCCCAGCACAGGGCAGGATCCTCAACCCGTGGCGGGCAGCAGGGCTGAGCTGCAAAGCCCAGAAGCCATCCCATGAGAGCCCCAGGCAGTGAGGAGGGCAGAAGGCCCTGCCCACAGGGCTGCCTGTCAGCTCTCATTGCCAGGTGCCCATCCTCAGGGCTCAGTCTCCCACGTCAGCCTTACAGCGTCAAAGAGGGGCAGGAGCTCCTCCGCCAGCTGCAGCAAGATGGGGCTGGCCTCCTCCCTCTTCAGGTGACCTGTCACATTCTTCAAGACCACCAGGACCATCGTCTTGCTATCCCCAGTCCTGCTGAGCCAGAGCACTTCCAGCATGTTTGGCAGGAGGACCTGCATTTTTCTGGCCTGTAGGAAAGATGGTTTCCTTGCTGTGAACTGGTCAAAGAGCGCTCCGGCAAAAAAGGCTCCAGCCTCCTATCCAGCTTCCTGGCAGATGGAGGCCCAGGAATCTCTGTGCCAGCATCCTGCTGGGTGCTGGCCATGGGCACACGGATGGGGATGTGAGAGAGCAGGGGTAGGGGTGTGGGGGGTGCAGGAAAGCCTGTCCCGTACTCAGCCACCCCCTTCTCCCTCAGGCTGGGAGGGGCAGATGGCTTGGCACCCCTCCATGCCTGGAAAGCTCCCCAGGCAGCCACCAGAACCCCACCATGGAACGTTCAGAGCAGGCACCCCACCTCCTGACCCTCAGCCAAGGCCAAGCCACCGCCTTAGCCACGGCCTGGGCCCCCTGGCTGCCAACAGGGGGGTCACTGCTCACCGTGTCAGCTCGCTCTGACAGCACAACGAGGCCTCTGAGCAACAGGGAGAGCTTCAGCAGGCTGGCATGTAGTAAAGCGCTCTCGTCCTGGAACTCGGCACCCAACTCCTGCCACTTCATCAGCTGAAGCAAACACAGCAGTGAGACAGTGGCAGAGCCTGCAGAGCTCCTGGAGCTGAGCAAGGGCTTTTGCTGGCAACTCACAGGCTCCCAAAGCTGGCGGTCTTCCTCCCTAGCCAAGATGGCCCGCCTGTGCAAGCTCACATCCTGGACTTCGCTGAGGAGCTGCTTGAAGATCTTCTCCAAGGTCTGGGGCACAGAGAGCATCTCCTCCCACAGGGCCATGGCAGAGCTGCAAGCCAGAGCGCTCTGTCAGCAGGGCTGCCTCGGCCACAGCAGCACAGCCTGGGCCAGCGCTGCAGGACACAGGCCCTGCCCCTCGGTTGGCATGCCCTGGGCAGCAGGAGAGGGCTGTGGGGGTGTTCTCTGTGGGGCAGAGAGGAGCATGGGGGCTCTGGGCTGGCTTGGCCAGCTGCGGGATGGAAAGCGCGGTGGGAAGGAGCGGCCTGCTCTCAGGGAAGTCCTGCAGTATTCCTTGGCTCTGGGACCCACCCAGAGTCCCCAGTCCCCCTTCCCAAAAGAAAGAAGCCCTCGTGGCTTTGGGGGCCAGTACCTGTCTCCTTGTGGAGGGAACTTCAAGAGGCTGATGAGCACGTTGGTGGGGAACTCCTCGGTCATCAGGAGGAGGAGCAAGTCCACGCTCTGCCGGCATGACTCTGTGGTGATGCTTTTCAAGTGCTTGGAGATGCAGCTCATGATCTCGGGTACCTGGAGGGGCCACAGGTGAGGATGTTGCTGCTCCTGGAACACAGCCCTTTCCTCGGCCGCTCTTCCCATCCCTCTGTGCTACCTTGAGGTGGCTGCAGGTGCCTGAGACCACTGTTGGGGAAGGAGGGAGGGAGGGACAGGGCCTGACGGGCAGGGACATCCGGCCACAGAGGCCACTTACATCCTCCAGCCAGAAGTCAGGGTCTATCGTGATCACATCCACAACTTTTCTTGCTGCTTCCTCTTGAAAGACGCTGAAGGGTCTCATCGCCTCGATGGCGGAGAGGACGATGCTTGTCTTCTCATCAGGTCGGAGGTACGGCGCCAGGTGCTGTGGGAGGAAGGAAGAGAGCGAAGCCATGGCACACCGAGTGCCCTGAGGGTGCTGCTCAGCTGGGCAGCGCCAGCAGCCCTGGTGAGAGATGCCCGGCGCGTTGGCAGCGGTGCCTGAAGGAAGCTGGCAGTGGGGGCTGTGGTCAGTGCACAGGGGAGGATGGGGAGAGAAGGCCCCCAGGGTGAGGGACGAGGGGTGGCCTCCTGGGCACAGTGTGCCCATGCTATGGCAAACCAGGGCTCGCTGTGGCCAGCAGGGCTGGAGCTGCTGCTGGTGGCACACCGGAGCACAGCCCTGGCATCGTCCCTGCTCAGGGGCGGTAGGAACCCTCTCGCCAGGGACGCTGAGGCCACGCCAGCCCCACCGGTTCTGGACACCTTTGCTCCCACCAGTCTCCTGGGCATGTCACAGACAAGAGTCCCAGCGAGGGGGGGGGAGCTCGTTACCCTCATAAGGTCTCTGGTGGTGGGTCCGTGCAGAAGGGAGGTGACCTCAGGTTGGCAACGGAGCTGTCGCACTCCATACTCTGCCACTGCCCTGCCTGAAGGGAGGAGAAAACACACAGGCTTCAGTCAGACACGGCAGCTTCCCCAGACAGCTTCCCAAACCCCCCTGAGTTGTGCTGGCAAAATGACAGGATACAAGAAGCCAAGGAAGAGTCCTGCAGGCTGTCAGGAAGAGCTTCTGGCTACGAGCACCAGAGGCACCAGCCAGGGTGAGGCACAGGTGGCCCTGCTCTTCACTAACAGGGAAGAATATGGCTTTGGGACATGGTAATCAATGGTAGATTGGGCTGTGGGGACCACAAAGCAGTGGGCTTCCAGATCCAGAACAGAGGGAGGAAGGAATGCAGGAGAGAGCAGATCCTGGACTCCAGGAGAGCACTCAGCTTCAGCAGCAAAAGGAGAGGCCTATCAGGAGATCTCTGTGTGCAGAAGGATGAAGCCCCACACAAAACTCTTACTTTCTTGGAGGTGGAAGAAGTCTAAGATGTAAAGAAGAGCAGTCATGGCTTCGCTGCCTATGAATTCCTTGTAAGAGCGGAACAGGAGGAGAGGTCCCAGCAGCTCTTTCAGGATTGGGATCTGGAGCTCTCCATAGCAGACGGGGCCACACGTGACTCTTTTAAAGTGGTGCCAGCACTGGGTGAGGGAAGCAGAAGAGCACAAGGAAAGGTTGAGGGCAGGAAGCTGGTGCCAAAGCCCCAAGCCCAGGAGTGTGTCCAGGGTTGGATCCCTGCCGTGCCGCACGCGGCTCCCAAAGCAGCGAGCTGGGCAGCAGCTGGAGATGCAGGGAGAGCTGCAGGCTGCTCTGGTGTGCAGGGAGGGGGAGATGGTGCCGGGTCCTTACATCCACTGTGGGGTTCCTGCACAAAAGACAGCACAGCTTCTGAATCCTTTTCACAGCCCTCTCCTGCACATGCAGATTCTCAAAGTCGATGAAGTTCAGCAGCATCTGGGGAAAGAGAAGCTGCTGGTGTGCCAGGGAGCAGGCAGCCACTCCAGGAGCAGCAGCAGCATTGCTCAGCTCCTGGGCTGGACTCACATCAAGGCTTCCTCTGATCTCAAACAAAGCCTGTTCTTTCCCCTTGGGCCCCTCACAGGCGTGGGACAAGGGCCCCAGGCCAACCTGGTGGCCAGGCAGGGAGGCAGATGCCTCACTCTGCAGCCACTGTGCTCTGGAAGGGCACCCTCCCTGCTCGGGGCTCTTTCTGCAGGGCGCTGGGGTCGGGACCACCCACTCAAGAGTGGACACCCCTTTCCCCCCAGGGCGAGGAACAGCCCCTGTCAAGACCACTCTTGTGTGTGCCAGACCTGGAAGATACTCTGCAGCAACCCAGTGATCCTGGAGGGAGAACACTTGAGCACCAAGACGGTCATCATCTTGTCCATGGCTGACACGGTCTGCAAGGAAGACAAAGAGCAGTGGCAGCGTTTCCTGTTGTCCCTCCCACTCCAGACGACTGATCCCAACTCCCAGAGCCCAGGGAGGACTCTTGTGTTGCCCCAGGGCGGACCCAGGGGCAGACAACCCACGGTGGCCAGGCTCAGAGGAAGGGGGTGAAGGGATGAGGGTGGGAAAGCAGAGCTGAGCCCGTGTCCTGCCTTGGATCTCTGGCTGGGGGTGGCCAGGGAGCAGCCCCAAGGGACTGGGGGGGCTCCTGTAGCTCCCCCTGCACTTACCCAAGTGTAGGTCCAACAGTCCTGGCGGTTCATTTCTTCTTCTGGAGGAAGGAAGAAGACACTGTTGAAGGCGGCTTGGAGGAGGCTCTTCTCTTTGCCCTCCAGCACTGTCTCTACTGAGCTGCAGGGAATGAGAGGGGCCGGTCAGACAGCGGTGCTGGGAGCCGTGCCTCGAGGCCCCGTGCAGGCGGACAGGGACCTCTGGGGCAGGGCTCCCCAGGAGGGATGGGCAGGTACCTCAATTCAGCAATGACACTCATGGCTTTTTCTCGCAAAAGCGTGCTCAGTTGGTGTCTGGGCTCCTCTTCCAGCAGCCCCTGCAGAGTACAATGGGGATGGGACTGCGCGGGTGCCAGCACCCAGTGCCACCGGACCCTCGCCCTGCCCAAACACTGTCCTCACCAGGTGCTGGGGAGCCTTGCCCCCTTCCCTAGAGCCACCGGCTGTCTCCTCACCTTGATCTTCTCTACCAGCTCATATCTGTGGCAGAGCGCAGCCAGGTCCTGTGAACATGTGTCCACGGGTGTCAGTTTGCACAGGGAGCTGATGCTTTCAAGAAACAGCATCTTCTGTCTCTCGTTCTGGCAACCAAAGGAACCAGGAGACAAAGAGGGAGCATGAAGTGGGGGACGCAGCCAGCAGGACCGGAGCAGGGAGGGGGCAGTTCCACGTGGGAGGCAGTGCTGTGCCCAGCCAGCACACCTCCAGCAGCCCAGCAGCAGAGCCCCTGCCCAGCGGACAGCGGCACAGCCACGCTTGACATGGTTACCGGTTCTGGGCTGCTGAGAAAGCATGCGATGAGGGATGTGTATTCCTCTAGCTCTGAGCGTACCATTGACCACTCTTCACTGCCTAAAGGAGGAGAGCAGGGAGGGCTGTAGACAGGTCTGGTGGCAAGAGAGAGCAGAGGAAGGAGCTCTGCCCTCCAGCCAGCCCCGCGCCCGCTCCCCTGGCGCAGTCGTTCCGTGCCTGCCAGGGCTGGAGGATGCCAGGCACACAGTCTGCAATGCTGGAGCCAGTGTGGCAGGGAAAGCCCCCAGTGCTGCAGGGTGAGGAACCCACAGCATCTCTGCCTCCCGCCAGCCCAGCTGCCTCTCGCTGCCAGGGCTCTGGAGCAGCATCTGGGTCCCCTCTGCTCCCTCCTCCTCTGCTCGGGCCAGCTCCCAGCCCCGAGCAGCCCTGGCATTTGGGCAGCACTCTGCCTGCTACCCACGGGACCCCTGTTGCCAGCCCCTTGGGCACACGCAATGGTGGTGTCGAGCAGGGTGCGCTCGCAGGCCCCAGCCCTGCCCACACCAACCAGGCCCCTCACTCACTAAGCAGCAGTGACAGTAACATGTGCAGCTTATTGGGCTCCGGTGGAGAGCTGCTCTCCTGGGGATCCTCATTCTCTTCCTCCTTGACGCTGCTGAGGGCTCTTTTCTCCATCCTGAGGAACAGAAGAAAGGGCTGGAGGCGGGAAATTGGAAGCTTTGGCCAAGCTCCTCAGCACTGCGAGTCTGCTGGGCACAGTGGAGAAAGATGTAGGCTGAGCCCAGGGCTTCCTCTGGGGAGGACCCTTGCTTTCTCCAGCTCTGAGGACGTCCTGGTCCCTGGCAGAAGCAATCACCAGCGCCCTGTGGCACACAAGGTACCTCAGGAGAGGTGCACAGCCGCGACCAGGAGGATGCCCTCACCTCACAGCGCGAGGCTGCACACTGAGGCCTCTGTGCTGGGTGACAGGTGCCCACCCTCACAGCCGGGTCGCAACCGCCTGGCAGTGACATCAAGCAGGTGGTTCCACAACCAGTTAACACACAGCCAGACTGGGGGGGTGAGGTGCTGAGCGGGCTCCCTTCCATGGGGTGCTGACCTTCGGGCCCAGACTGCTCCGGCCTGGGGCTGTGACCAGCGCTGATGGGCCCAGCCCTGCTCAGCAGCAGCTCTGTCCTTGAATTGCATGAGGTTTACTCCCTGGGGCCTGAAGAGAGCTTGTAGTAACTTCTTGGAGAAGCCAGCTCAGCAGCACACCCCTTCTCTATTAAAACCTATGCAAAACTGCAACACTTCTCCAGGGAACTCTCCTGGCATTCCTAAGGCTTCCCTATGGACTGTAATAGGCTCTACCTGCATTCAGTTAACAACATGCTAAACATCCAGCAGTAGCTCCCAAACCAAAGGAGTGAGGACTCACAGACATACCTGGCTTGAAACCTCCCCTAGGAGCCCCCAAGCAGCCCCTCTGAGCCTGGGGCTCAGGGCTTGCTTTGGTCATGGAATGGCCCTAGTAATTCCCTAGGTACTTCAATAGGCTCTCCCAGCATTCCCATTCAAACCTGCTCAGCATCCAGCAGTAGGTCCCAAACCCAAGGAGCCAGGACTGACACACATCCCTGCCCAGGACTGGCAGACATCCCTGCCCTGATGATGTGTATTTCAAGCCAGGGGCTCTGACTGCTCTGGATCTGAGACAACTCTGACAACACCTGAGGAAACTTTTATCCCCCAGTCAGGTTCCCGCCCTTCCGCTAAGGCCAGAACCACAACTTCCTGACCCAAAACGTTGTCCCACCCTGGGGAAGTCCCACTGAGCAGGTGTCTGTCTGTCTGTCTGCACCTTCCTTACCACGGCACAGAGCAACCAGGCACCTCCCTGCTGAAGGACACGGGGCTTCAGCTCGCAATGGCTGCTCAGCCTCCAGTCCCCTGTATTGGGTGCTTGGACCCCCTCAAAAATGGGTGATCAGCCCCCTGCAATGGGTGCTCAGACCCCAGATCCCCCCGTACTGGGAGCTTGGACCCCAGACCCCCCTCATATCGGGTGCTTGGATGCCCCCGTAATGGGTGCTCAGACCCCATCAGTGGGTGCTTAGGCTCCCGCAATGGGTGCTCAGCCCCCAGCACCCCCCATATTGGGTGCTCAGACCCCCACAATGTGTGCTGGGACCCCATATCCCCCCATAGTGGGTCCTTAGACCCCCACAATGGGTCCTCATACCCCAGATCCCTGTTGAACCCCCTGTATTGGGTGCTAGGACCCCCCCATAGAGGGGGATCAGATTCCCCCTGTAATGGGTGCTCAGACAACCTCAGTGGGTGCTCAGACCGCAGATCCTCCCCCTGAACCCCCTTTATTAGGTGCTCAGACCCATCCATAGTGGATGATCAGCTCTCAGAGGCCCCCATATTGGCATTCAGACACCCACAATGGGTGCTCAGACCCCAGAAACCCCCTCTAATGGGCACTCAGACCCCTGCAATGGCTGCTCAGACCCCAGATCTCCCCAGACACTCCCGTAGTGAGTGCTCAGACCCCATCAGTGGGTGCTTAGACTCCTGCAATGGGTGTTCAGCCCCCAGCACCCCCCATATTGGGTGCTCAGACCCCCACAATGTGTGCTGGGACCCCATATCCCCCCATAGTGGGTCCTTAGACCCCCACAATGGGTCCGCATACCCCAGATCCCTGTTGAACCCCCTGTATTGTGTGCTCAGACACCCCCATAGTGGGGGATCACATTCCCCCTGTAATGGGTGCTTAGACAACATCAGTGGGTTCTCGGACCCCAGATCCTCCCCCTGAACCCCCTTTATTAGGTGCTCAGACCCTCCCATAGTGGATGATCAGCACTCAGAGGCCCCCATATTGGCATTCAGACACCCACAATGGGTGCTCAGCCCCCACAAACCCCCACTAATGGGCGCTCAGACCCCTGCAATGGGTGCTCAGACCCCAGATCCCCAAAAAACCCCTGTAAGTGAGTGCTCAGACCCCATCAGTGGGTGCTTGGACACCACGGGGTGGGCAGGAGAAGGAAACGCCACACAAGCTCTGACTGTTTACCACTTTCTTTCAGAAGAGGGATCAAATACTCTTGAATGAGCAGAAGCTGCCAGAACAGAAGCAGGTGCATTAGTCCACGAGGAAGCAGAAGAACCCAAACTAAGTTTATCCTAAAGCCCAAGGCAGAATGTCTGGAGCTTCAACACACTGTCCCAATGAAAGGTCATGTCTGCACTCTCCTCCCTGCACACAGTGTCACAGCTCTCTCTTGGAAAGGTCACAGGGAAGATGGAAGTTCAGTGACAGGAGTATTGTTCCTTGAGCTACAGCAAGCAGTGCTGCACAAGTGTCTATCACTAACTCTGCAGGCAAGGACGCTGCACAGTCCTTGTGCCTGCGCTGGTGGGAAAGCACGGGGGGGCAGGAGAAGGAAGCGCCACACAAGCTGTGACTATTTACCACTTTCTGTTAGAAGAGGGATCAAATACTCTCCAATGAGCAGAAGCTGCCAGAACAGAAGCAAGGCTTCTCAGCGCAGCAGCCAAAGGGACATTTTGCTACCTAAATGCTTCTACCTTCATCTTTAGGGCCACTTCTACCTGACACAATCTGAAACAGCAACAAAAGAAAATAAAAAAGAGGAAGAAATGTGTATGTGGTGTCAGACAGCAAAACGTAGGAATAAAAACTAATTCAGGATCAACACATGAAATTCAAACCAAGCATTTCAGTACCCCATGAGCAGGGTAAAAAGAAAGACCATTCGCATGACAACTGACTCTAAGAAAGTGTTGCTGACACTCATTTTAGTCTTCCTTCTCTTGAACAAGTAAGATTTCATTCACCACACACAAGGGAACTGTGCACACCTGACTGTCTCTGAGGAGATGACACCAAAGACAGGAAGGTTTGATGAGCAGTTCTCTACTGCAACAGAACCGGTTGCAAAGGATCCTTCATTCTCAACATTCAGATCTATTTTAGCTGCACAGGCAACTGTTTTACAGCTTTGCTTGAAGATGTTTTGTAAAGAAGAGCTGTACTTCTGTGGGGTTGGGTGTTAGTTAAGTATTTTGACTAACAACTACAGTACTTGTTTTAAACACTATCTAATCATTCCCCAAAGCTGGGTAAGCAGACCAAAAGCAGCAAACAAAATGCAAAACCTCAAATGCAGCGTGCCAGGCAGGCTCTGAAACACAAGGAACCTAAGGGCAAATAAAATGTTGTCAACTAGCAAGAAAGAAATCTAAAAACATGATCTCACTGTGGAGTTCTGGGCACTGGCTGCCATGTCAGTCTAGTCTAGATCTCCTTTTATTCCCCCCTTTGTTCCTCACTTCCTATTTGGTAGGCTGCAGCTTTACTGTTCAAGGCTTCAAACTACCTTCATCAATTTCCCTCTCAGCCTAGTGCCAACATGAAAGAATACAACAACTTTAAGTACATTTGTAGTCATTTTGGGATCTTGACCAGTACCCTAAATTACTACCCTGCAGCTGAACTTCAACCTCCTTCACTTGTTGATAAAAGTACAAAGGGAAAATGTGCTCAATTGACAGGATTGTAACAAGTGTCCCTGCCCCTCGCCCATTCCAGGACAGACACTTTCAAAGCTGCTGCAGCACTACTGAGGTTTCAGAACAGACATTTATTAACTAACCATCAGTGGTACAAAACGGGGAGGAACTAAGGAGAACTTTTCCACAAATGGGTAGACCTATTTTTGCTCTGCAGGTTGCATTAACCCAATTAGGGGGTGACCTTGAAAATCCTCATTAGCCAGAAAGTAGCAAAGCCCTTCCTTGTCTCTCAGACACTGGTAACACAGGAAACAGCAGGAAGACCATCTAAACCTCTATCTGCACAGCCCTAGGAGTTGTTTAGTAATCTTAATCACAAATACTGGTTAAGGGACCTGCAAGGCTGCCAAGAGACAAAGGTTGGAACCATCTGAGCTTTCAGCTGCCCAAAGAAAGCTTTCTGCAGAACCTTCAAGAAAACCATTCCCTGCATTTTTTCTTTCCCTGACATCACAGGTTATCAGCTCCAGAAGTTTTCCCTCTTCACTTCAGTGAGGTCACATTCTGTGTGCACTTCAAGACAGAAGAACATGACAGGAATCACATTTCTTTAAAATTAAAGAAACCCCCAATCACACCCACACCACACCCACACCCCCCCAATGAAATTACACACAATTTATGCTTTTAGCAGAGGAATGTAACACCTTGTTTTTGCCAAGAGGGGGAAGGACATGGAAGTGGAAGCAGGATTCATTCAAACCAAAGGGCACGTGCAGATCAGAAACAAGGGCACAGCAAAGCCCCAGCTCCCTTGCATCCCTCCTGGCTAACAAACTTTCCCCCCCCCATGCTTAACAGCAATAGTATCTTCATATCCTCAAAATGTGGGAGTGGGTTCAAATGAGTCCCCACGCCTGGATCAGCATCTCTCTATTCAAACTGTATGCTTTGCAGGACCAGTGAAAAAAGAGGCAACAGTGGGTAAAGCAAAACTGCATCAAAATAAAAGGACTGTCTGTTAGCAGATGCAAAGTACCTGCTGCAACTCCAAAAGTCAACCCCACCATTCAATCAAACTGCTTTTCACACCGCAGAAGCTGCATCTGAATCAAGTTCCCAGAGCTGCAGTGACACATGTGCTGTGCTAACAGCATCCTTTAACGGTGCTGTGAATCCCTGAGGCAGAAGGTCACAGCACAAACATCCCATTCTCAAGGGACTATTTTTCCCCAACACAAACACAAAAACGTAACATCAGCCAGCAACCAAAACACTACAAGCAAGAACAGATCAAGACTGAAAATCAACGGGGAAGCGAGAATATTTGGTGATGTAGCATGCAACAAGCAATTCAAGTGGTGTTTCTGGAATGCCTCTTCTCCTTTACAACCCACTGAGAGATGAGGCTGGGAGCTACATTAGTAAATGCTGAAGGTAAAACTAAATGAATGAAAAACACACAAGTTGGAAGGAATCAATGCTGACAATGGGAGATTACTTCTTTTTAAATCAAGAAATAGTAAGAGGAACAAGCATCTACACAGTTTCTCTGCAGTTTGACTTCCTACAACAAACTAGCCTTTTCTCAATAACATCACCTTGAAATGTCTTACACCTTTTCTTGTGTTAAGAGAAACTGAGAATTAGCATGGAGCTATGGTTTCTGTTGTTGGCGTCTAAAAGTGGAAGTGTGAGTTTCACCACTGAATTGAAAGGTATGGGGCAGTAGCTCCCATGTATCCATAGATCATGGGAACTTTCTATATAACTAAACTAAGACTGGCTATTTTCTCTTTTCATTTAAAAATGGACTGTTTCATTATAAACATATTCATGATAAATTATAAACCCGTTAATTATTAATTATAAATCCCTCTTTCACTTTAATTAATGCCATTCATTAAAAATATTACCCTACCAAAAGAAAAGGGTACACAGCTGCCCTTGCCTGCATTTTCTCCTCTTCCTCTCACACAGAATCCCAGGGGAGATGGACGGTGTTTACTGGTAGGACAAAACATCAAGTTCCAATCACATCTGGCTGCCAACTGATCAGCTGGGATAAGGCAGGATTGCCAAGAGAGGCTGTGTCTGTGCTACTGGACAGGAGACAATTGCTACTACAACCAGCACTAATAAATGTTGTATCGTTGCATCCAAAAGCACCACCAAGTAAAGTGGAAGTGAAAAAGGCATTTCCTAGGCTTTTTCCCCAAACCAGAGGGCATCACTGTAACACTCCCACTCCTGCCATCCTTATTACAACAAAGGATTCCAATCTGACTCGAGGGACAAACAGGCTGTAAGGAAAGCGCCTGCTGCTCTGTCAGAGCTCAGCTCAGAGCTGCACTGGGGGAAACAAACTCAACAGCGGGGGGAAGCAGGGAAATGCTTTGCTCAGACCCTCCAGACAGGTGGCACACTGCCAAATTGGCACCAGAATTGACCAGCACAAAGAAAAGGGGGTGGAAAAGAGGGGTGAACTTACCGGGGACTGAGGGCCTGAAGCTCTGGGGGTGCCAACTCCACACGAGGCCAAGATGGCTCCGGCAGGGACTTGCTGCCCAGGCTGTGGCAGATACCATAGGCCCTGGCTGGGCGGGGGAGAGGGGCTGCAGGGAGAAGGGGTGTCAGGGGTGGGGAGAGGCTGGTGGGGGGGAAACGCCCCCCTCCTGTGGGGAATGGAACAGCCGCCCGGGAAAGGAGACACCTTGTGCTGGTGGGACAGGAGCTGTGAGAGCCCGAGGAGCAGCAGCAAAGCCCGAGACAGGGGGTCTGGCAGCCATGTCAGTGTGGGTGCTGCCTGGCAGCCATGTCAGTGTGGGTGCTGCCTGGCAGCCATGTCAGTGTGGGTGCTGCCTGGCAGCCATGTCAGTGTGGGTGCTGCCTGGCAGCCATGTCAGTGTGGGTGCTGCCTGGCAGCCATGTCAGTGTGGGTGCTGCCTGGCAGCCATGTTAGTGTCGAGTGCTGCAAATCTCTTCTCATGGCACAGCTCTGGAATAAGGGCAAAGCAATTCACTGCTGGCAAAGCTTCACCTTGCCCTGAAACCTCTGGGCTGACATTGCAACTTCCCCATAGCTGCTGTGCACGGGCAAATCCCTCCCTGCCCGGTCACACGAGAAAAATACTGTCACTCTCTGCAACAGAAAGCCCCTCCTGTCAGTCCATACAGAGCGGGAAGGGCAATGAGCCACCACCGTATTTGTCATAAAAACCCCTCTCCCCATTTCCCTGGGAACTGAGCAAACAGAACCACAGCAGCACCTGCGCTGAAAGGATCCAGTGACTGTACCGACCGCATTGCTCAGACAGATCATCACCAGGCAGGGTCATCAACGTGTGTCAGCACCACAGACACGTGGTTTTCCCTTCTGCTCACTGGCCCTTGTTCCCACCACCCCTTTGTCCATCTGCTGTTACTCTGCCTGGGCTGGGGCAGCCCCAGGGAGGCAGCCATGGTGCCTGTGGGAGCCAGGCTGGGGGATGGTGTCCCTGCAGTAAGGAGCACCCTGGGGCACGGTGGGAGCTGTAGGCATGGGACTGGCCATCCCTGGGATCACTGGGAAAGATGAGCTCTCAGTAGCCAGAATCAAACTGACCTGCCTAGCCAAAGGAAAAGAGCACTGTGACCCACAGTGGCAGTAGGGCCCCAGAATATGTGAGCTCTGGATGTATTCACAGCCCAGGCTGTTAGGAATCCCTCAGGCCCACGGGGGCCAAGCCATCAGACCCAGAACTCCGTGGTGTCTGTAGAACAAATCCTGCTTTTTAGGACAGGATATAGGCAGGAACGTGGACCCGAGCTGAGCACAGGGATGTTCCTGCCTCCAAACCAGGCAGGGGAGAGGCCTGAGGCAGAGCCATGGTGGGGTGTGTGCAGGAAGAAGGGAAAGCAGCAGCTCCCTCCGCCCGAGCCGCCAGCTGACATTGCCTGACAAGGTCACAGGCTGGAGAGGCCCAGATGTCTTTGTTCTGTTTCTCCTTTTATTTCAGTAGATATGGGGCCCCAGCACCCCAAGCTCCCTGGGCAACTCCCCACAGCCAAGAAGTGATGCTGTGCCTGCTGGACGCCAGCTGCTCCTCCTACAGACCAAGGCACAGCAGGGACATGTGTTGGGGTGTGCAAGGGGGACGAGGGCTGGGCACTCAGTCCTGTCCCTTGTCCCCTCTGAGACCAGTGCCCCTGTGTCCTCCAGGCACAGTGCAGACCTTTCCCTCCCCAAGGCCCACAGTGGGGGTGTCTGTCCTGCACAGCCGCACAGCCACCATCTCTTGAAGCAGCGACCCCTTCTTCTTCCTGCTAAGGCAATCATGGGGTTCTGCATTGTGTGTCACCAGTTTTGGTTTTTCTGCTGTCCCAGTAAACTGTTCTTATCCCAGCTCTGGGGTTTCCCCTTGTCTCACCATTCTCCTCCTCATTCTGTGGGGTGAATATGGCTGATGAAGTGGCTGCATGGGGCTCAGCCACCAGCTGGGGCTAAACCACTGCACTGCCACATTCTCCCCTCAGCAGCTGTTAACAGGCTTAACAAAAGCGTATCAGCCAGTGGCCTGATGCCCAGTGGGAAAACTAATGATTGTTTTTGTAAGAAAGATGCAGAATCAAGCAGAAGGCACGGGGCATAACAGACCTTTCCAGAGCAGGGGTTGTCAGAGAGTGTTTTCTGCCCACAGAGCACCTGAACCCCCAGGTAGAAACCATAATGACTACCACCTCTCTATAGCCTTTTCCCCCTCCTCTGTACTCAGGGTTTACCCTGAAGACTTGAACTCCCAGGTATTGCAGCAGCTCTACACCCTCTCACAGGGCTAACCCAGCTGGCCCCACACTGCAGTCTGGTGAGCATGGGCTGAAACTCTGGCTCAGGCAGCCACCCGGCTGTGTATGGCCATGTCACCAGAGCTGTAGAAAAGAGAGGACCCCCATAGTTCCACAGGAGATGGGAAATTCCTGAACATGACAATAAGAATTACAAATCTCCTTGGTGGGGGGAGAGATCCTCATGTGAAGCTGCCTTTCTGCACTGGCATGACAAGAGAGGAAAGGAGACCCCAGCACTACCCAGCTCATGGCAGCGTCCCAGCCCCTGGGACACCTCGGTGAAACCCTCCCTTTCTCTGGCATCAGAGGACAGGGACTGAAGCAAGAGCAACCCCAGGGATGCCTGGATGAAGAACAGGTGGATGACAGCACCACAGAATTAGAGGTGCTTTCCAAAACAGCCTCTGTGTGTCCTCCCTCTGTCCTACAGCCTGCTGCCATGGTTGTCCACATCCCTCCCCTGCTCCCTGCATTTCTCTCTTCTCTCTCCTGCTTCCTGCCCTCCTTTTCCCTCTCTCCTGCAGCCTGCCACCTCTCTCCTGCTTGTACCCCTGCTCAAGATGGCTGTGCTGCTCACTTCTCTCTGGGCCTCCATCCTGGGCAAGCCCAAGGAGGCGGCCATGGGCTGAGCGGCACCGAGCCAGGGGATGGTGCCCACCCAGGGCCAGGCCGCAGGAAGCAGCACCCCAGGCCGTGCCGGCAGCTCTAGGCCTGAGGCCTGGGGCTGCCCTGCAGCCGTGGGGGTTCCCAGGACAGGCCGGGGAAGGGATGCAAAGGGTTAAGAAAAAGACCTTTGTGAAAGCAGCTGTAGCTAGAAGGTAACAAGAGCCCTGAGCAAGCAGCACATCCTTGGCAAACCGGCTTCCAGTGAGTGTTAACTCACTAATCTGAGAACTATGGATAAGGACTTCAGGTAGCAGCAGAAAGGCCTTGGGGAGGAAACACTGTAGATAAGCAGGGCTTTGAGGAGGACACTCTGTAGATCAACAGGAGTGGAGCTCTTGCTCTGTCTGCTTGTGGATCATGACACAAGGATGTAACTCTTTAGGATGTAGCTACTGAAGAAAAGTTGGCCTGGATACAGGTGTGGTGGTTTCACCCTGTTTGGAGGCCACATGCCCACCAAAGACGCTCAATCACTCCCCTTTTTGGCTGGGAAAGAGAGATAATATATGTTGAGAGGCTCAGGAGTGGAGATAAGGGCAGGGAAAGATCATTCCACACTCAGTGTCATGGGCAGAACAGACCAAACACAGAATAAAGGAAGGAAAACTCTAATTGATGGCACTGCCCTGCACCCCCAAAGACACCAGAGTCGGGTGATGAGAAGTGTGGCCAGATCTTAAATCATCTCCCCCCACCCCTCCCTTCTCAACAGAATTCGCTTTAGTCATCATTTCACTCCCTTCTTCCCCCCCATTGTGGCACAGGGAGGGGCAGGGACTGGAGGAATGGGGGCTGCAGTCAGTTCCTCACCAGGTTTTCTGCCCCTCAACTGGGGGTGAAGGGGTGGATTCCTTCACTCTTCCCCTGTTGCACTGTGGTGGCCCCCCCACACCACCCCCAGTAGCTGGCACATGGTCCTTTTGGTTCACAGACACACAGGGTTGAGAACGAGATCCCACAGAGAGTGAGTTCAACAACATTTATTAGCAGACGACAGGACAGACACCATATCGTGCACAGTTCCTCAGGGGAGCTTTACATGTGCAGTGGCCCTCGAGCACTGATGAGGTGAGGGATGGTCTGCAGTTCCCTGGCTCTTTCCTGCAGCTGCTGGCTGATGAGACGCAGCCTAGCAGCAATCTGCTTGAGCCTCTCCCCCTTCTCCTGCACTTGAGGAGAGCTTCCCTTGCCCACCAGACAGTTCTCCTCTTGAAGGACGCGGCACCGCCTCTCCAGGTCCTTTACGGCACCCCGGAGGCTGCTGCTCTGCTCCAGCAGCCTGCTGTGACTGCTACCAGGCAGCCAGTCCTCCTGCAGCCCTGGGGTCTGAACGCCCACCTCTGCCACAGCCCGCTCAGTGCCGGCACTTCCTTGTGGCACAGAGCACAGGTTGTGGGGCACCAAGTCTGCCCGTACAGCCTCAGGCGGAACCTCCGCACTGTTTCCTTCCTCCTGGAGATGGGCATCCTTTACACTCTCCTGGGTTTCCCAGGCACCCAGGAGGGTCTGCAGGCGTGACCTGGCCTCGCTGCACGAAGCAGGCTGCTGGCCATCGAACCGCTCCAAGATGCACTTTTCAAAGAGTCTCCTCTGCTGCAGCAGTTGGTCTTGGAGCTGGATGATGTGAGCAGCCATCTTGCTATCGGCCTTCCAGTGCAGCTTGCCCAGGACATCCCGGATCTCACCATGGGCCTCGCCACTGCTCCGGTCTCCTCTCAGCAGCTCCTTTGCCAGCTGCTTCTGCAGGTCCCGTGCCTGGCGGATGGTGTTATCACGCTGCTGCATCAGCATCCCCTGCACCTCGTCCAGCTCAGCCTCCTTTGAGTGCAGCAGCTGTCGGATCTCCACCACCCGCTGCCGCTGGTTCTGCTCCCGCAGCCGCTGGAGCCCCTGTGCCTGCTGCTGCTCCCCTCTGGCCTGCAGCCCTTGGGCCAGGAGCTGCCGCTCCCGCTCTGCCGCCTCCTTCAGCTGGCGAGTTTCAGCAGCAAAGCGCTGGCAGAGCTCTTGGGAGCGGCGTCGCTCGGCCTCCAGCTCAGCCCGCAGCCTCTCCAGCTGCTGCTTGTGCCTGTCCTGCCACGCCAGGCCACGGCAGGGCGAAGGGTGGTTGTGTGCCACGGGCCCTCGTCCCACACCGTGCCAGCTCATGACTGCAGGGATAGCAACCAAGTGCTGACACCAGCAGCCACCAACGTTAGGTGTCCCTCCCTGTCAGCAGCTGCTGCCTCCCCTGACTGCGCAGGAGTGGAGACAGCATCTGCATTCAGCCAAGGGGGAGCGAGTCCGTCCTTAAATACCTGTCCTGGCAATGACCTCACAATGGAGGGGTGGGGCCTCATCACCATGATGGCCATGTCACTGTGATGTCACAGTAGATTTTCTGACATAGGTGTCCATAGAAGAAGCTGCTCCAAGAGGTAAGGGCGCATTTGGAGGAGAACCTGGCCTCAGTGCTGCTGGGCAGGAGTTTAGAGAGCTATCACTAACGACTTCTCAGCGGTCCCTGGTGCCCTCCACCACCTCCTGCCACATACTCAGCACCCAAGCGGATCCTTGGCACCCCTGACTGTGCATCCGCTTGGCTGCATTGTGTCTGTGAAGGAGGGTGGGCACCCCTGTGCTTGGGGACTGTCCCCACGAGTGTCAGGTGCTGTACTGTGCCCACAGATCTGCCCTCACGCCCCACTGGCTCCCCTCACAGCCATGAAGGAGGACGTGGTGAAGGAAGCCAAGCCCGAGGAAGCGATGCAGGAAGACCTCTGCAAGCGCCTGCAGCGCTGTGCTGCGGAGACACAAAGGCACAGGGAGCTGCTGCAGATTCTGGTAGGTGTGGAGTGTTCCCCTTGTACTTGGAGGCTGGGAATGAGAGCCTGGCCCCTGAGCCCCCTATTCCCACACAGCGCAAGGAGCAGGAGGAGATGCAGGCGGCCATGGAGCAGCATCGCGCAGAGGTCAGTGTCCCCTCCTCTGCCCGCCTCACCCAGCAGCGGTGGCCAGGGCTGCGTCAGGGGCTCAGTCCTGGTGTCCGGCGCCTCTTCCCAGAACCGCCTCACAGCGAGTGCTTTGGAGAGGAGCCGCCAGCAGCTCCAGCAGCTGAAGGGGTGGATGGCTCAGGTGCAGGTGAGTTCAGCGGGTCAGACGGGTTGAGGGTGGAGGGCACCTCTGGAGATCATCTTGTGCAGTGCCCCTGCTCCAGCAGAGTCACTGAGGGCCAGTTGCTCAGGACCGTGTCCAGATGTGGAGCACGTCCAAAGTGGGCCTTGGGGGTCCCTTGGTCTGCCCACAGGGCCGGCAGCCCTGGGAAGGAGGGGATGCGAGGGCAAGGACAGTGCCCGCAAGGAGCTGGGAGGGGGTAACGCTTGTGTGTTGTGCGCAAGAGGAACTCAGGCGTGGGCTGGAGGGGGTGCTGGGTAGTCTGGTGTTGGGCCCTCCTGGTGTCATGGGGGTGGTCCTCCATCCCCTGCCCTTCCTGCAGCGCTTCCACTTTCTTCTCTGCTAGGAGGAGATCTTTCAGAAACAGGAGAAGGGACGCAGAGCAGTGCAGGAGCTCTTCCAGGTCTGTGAACCACGAATCCCTCGGGAGTGGCCCGAGCTGCTGAACAATGGTGCCACCTTGTGCCTGCCACCTGGCCCTGGCCTGACTTCCCAGTGCTCTGGAGACTGACTGGGGATGCCCTGTCCCACCACGTCTCCCTACAAAGTGTCCCGCTCTCTCTGCAGGGGCATCAGTGGTCAGAACTGGCCAAGGCTATTCAGGAGCACATTGAGTCCAGGAAGGTACTTACTGGGGACAGGAGGGATGGTGGCTTAACATAGTTGTGGAGGAAAGCCCCCACAAAGCCAGTATGAGATGGACTCTTGAGCAGGTCCTTTGCTTTTCCAGCTCCTCAGGGCCAAGATCCAGGACCTCTTGCAGAGAGAGGAATGCCTCCGAGAGCAAACAGCTTGGTGAGTGGCAATGGGGCCCTGACTGAAACCTGGGACTGTAGGCTGGGGCTTGTTGAGCAGCTTCGGGCAGACCTCTGCCACTTGCAGACATCTTTCTGGCTCCTGTCTGCTGCTCTGCTCTGCTCTGCTCTGCTCTGGAGAGCCCTTGATCTGTTGCCATTCACACTATGCCACTCCCTCCAACCCTGAGGGAGTAGCAGTGTAAAACACCAGCCAAGCAAGCTGGCAGCAAAGTCTTATGGCTTTTTTGTGTGATTTTAAATTGGTTGGAAGCAGCAGCGCTGAGGTACTGACAGGCTGACTCCTGTTCTTACCTCTGCCACCAGAGTGGTTCCACAGAATGTTTCTCAATACAGTGATAGCTGCTTTACTCTTATAAATATCTATCTACATATAAACAACAGATCAAAACACCACTGAGGCCCTCGGGAATCATCTCTGCTGGATACCAAGCAGTTTCCTGGTGCTGCTCAGTACCCCCCAGGGCTGGGATGGGGAGTATGTCTGTGCCATGCCGGGATGTGGGGGTGCCTGGTGCCAGCCCCAGCAGAGGCTGGGCAGCACCCTGGGTCCCTGTCATCCAATTGGGGGGGTGTCATGTCGGCTGAGATCTCATCTCACATCCCAGAACCCCATGATTGCCTTAGCAGGAAGAAGAAGGCAGAGAGAGAGGAAGCAGAGGGGTCGCTGCTTCAAGAGATGGTGGCTGTGCGGCTGGTAGGACAGACACCCCCACTGTGGGCCTCGGGGAGGGAAGGGTCTGCACTGTGCCCGGAGGACACAGGGGCACTGGTCTCAGCGGGGACGAGGGACAGGACTGAGTGCCCAGCCCTTGTCCCCCTCGCACTCCCCAACACGTGTCCCTGCTGTGCCTTGGTCTGTAGGAGGAGCAGCTGGCGTCCAGCAGGCACAGCATCACTTCTTGGCTGTGGTGAGTTGCCCGGGGAGCTTGGGGTGCTGGGGCTCTTCCACAGGCAGTGGAATGGCCATTCCAGTGGTTCCAAGGGCATTAGGCAGCTTTAGACTTGTCTGGGATGAAATGTTTCAGTATTGCTGTTCTTCCTTGCTTGGGGGCAGATTTGGGGGCAGATATAGGTGCCCGGTGTGGAGTCAAACAGTAGAGCTGAGAGAGATGCACAGGCCTCTCGGCCCAGCCGAGTGGGGGGAGTTGTGCCCGGCACGGTGCAAGGTCCCACCAGGGGCTTTCAAAGAGGGTGTCTGGAAAGAGCTCAGACAAATGTTCCCCCTGCTCTCCTAATCCCTCTCCTGTCCTCCCCCTCCAGGAGATTCCTTCTGTTCCTCGCCTTCCTGCAGATCATCCTCCTCACCGTGGCCCTACTGGAGAGGGACACCCTTCACTGGGTCCTGCCACCCAAGATGGCGGTTGCCTTTGGGAGCCACCCAGTAAGGCCCCATTTCTGCTGAAATAAAAGGAGAAACTGAACAAAGACATCTGGGTCTGTCAAGCCTGTGACCTTGTCAGGGAATGTCAGCTGGCAGCTCGGGCGGAGGGAGCTGCTGCTTTCCCTTCTTCCTGCACACACCCCACCATGGCTCTGCCTCAGGCCTGTCCCCTGCCTGGTTTGGAGGCAGGAACATCCCTGTGCTCAGCTCGGGTCCACGTTGTGGAAAATGCTAGGAAATGTTGCTTTTGCAAATTGAAAAGGGTTATTGTATTCTCTGTAGAAGAATGTAGGATATATAGAAACTCTTGGTTAACTGAACAAAACTGAACTTTATTGGTGTACACAACTATAACAACAATAGAAACCAGCCACAATAAGAAAAATAATCAAAATAATAATAAGTCCGGACAACAGATAACATTCAATTTTAAAGCGCCGCTCCCAAATATCCTGATCATTTTCAGCAGAAGCCTGGGTCGTCTGCCTGGAATTAAAACAATTAACAGAAAAAGAAAATCTTGATTCTTTCTAAATTATCTGAGCTTGAAGAGACCTTTTAGTCTCAGTAATACCCACCTGTCTGGTTGCTCCGGTGGGTAGAACCGCACTCGTTCCGAAGGCGACAACCTGAAAGTCTAATGGCAGGGGAACAATATACCACTAGAGCCACAGCAGGGACATTGTCCCTACTGCCTGGCTATAGTGCTGTAGAAAGGAAAATTTACCACTCGTGGAGTTGTAGACGCATCCCGTGATTCAGGCAGGGGGTTTGAGGTCTCGTCTTCTCTAACGCCGGCCATTTTGTACGGCTCTGCTGCTCAACTGCGTGTTCAGCTAACTGTGTGTTCTCGGAAACGCGCAGGCGCAGTTTTCCCTCACCACCTCCCCACAGAAAGTACTAGAAAAGGAAGCTCACGCATGCGTGAATCCAGGGAACCCAGTAGTTCTGCCATGATGGTGGCGTATGACAAAAAAAAAAGACTCCAGCCGGTTTGGACCAGGCCTGGAGACCCACCTAAAGTCTAATGTGCTAAGTAATGGGTGACGAGGTGGGAAAACTCTGCACTGCCTGCATTGCAACATTGATCGGTTTTGCATTTCCAAGACCACAACAAACAAGGGGATGTATTCATTTGATGGTGCCAATTTATGATGCATTTTTGTTAACTTTTGCTTCATGTGATCCTCACAAATACTCATCTTGTGAATATTCGTGTAAAATATCATTGTTTTGTTTTCCTCTACCCCTGAACTAAAAGGGAACAGTTCTTATTGATTACTGCAAATGCAGATTGTTAATTGTTTGAATATTTTGATTGTAGCTTTCAAGCTATGGTACACACTTTTCCTTCCTCCTTTATCTCTATCCTCTGCCTATAAGATGGCAATGTCGAGCCACAGGGTGGTGGGACGTACTGTGTCCCTCAACGAATGCCTGTACCAGTGGACTTATGTCTCAACATTGCTGAAATATTGCATTAAAGATGCTTGTAAAGGGTTAAGGAAGACTTGCTAACAGGATGGCTTGAAGTGCCACAGTGGCGACCTCCCATAAACAATGCCTGGCTTGAACGACTCTGCCTCACTGATAAAGAAGAAACATCAATTGGGACATAAGTTTGAGTCTAACACCGTATTTTAAGTAAAATACACACTCAAGGACTATGTGCTCTGTGGATATAAAATGACTTCTTTGACAAGTTCCAGCACCCCCCCCTCCTCCTTATCTGTTTGATGAATTCCTTGCTTGTCTCGAATTGGTTTCAGCAGGTTTTGTGTATCTTCAAGGACAAGGGGGAGCTTGAACTAGTTACAATGAAATGCTTTGCCTGCATTTCTGACCAAACTTGTAGTTTGGATCAGAGTCAAGGGGTAACTGAGTCTGCGCAAGACAGAAGGTTACTTGTGGTGACGAAGAGGAGCCATCCGACTTCATCCCCACGACCCTCAACGACCACCACCAATCAGCAGTGCGCAGGCACAGCTGGGAGGAGTTGATGGAAATCACTTCTTGGAACTCATTTTAATACGAAGTGGGACAGGTTACGAATATATACAGGTGTATGAGGTAACCTAATGATTTTTGGATAAGGATATGCTATAAAAGTGCTACAAACTCTGACCAAAGGTGTGCCTGCTTTGTTAGGTCACTCGTTCTTGCAAGAATGTATAATAAATTACTGTTTCACTAATGTGTCTGCCTCAAGTCCTGTTTTTAGGACCTTTGTCTTCTCTAACACACCTGACTGTCTGTTTGTGGAAATGCACATGTGCAGTTTCCCCCCCACACCTCCCCAAAGAAAGTTCTAGAAAAGGAAGTTCACGCCTGCGTGAATCCAGTGAACCCAGTAATTCTGCCATCTTGATGGCGCAGGACAAAAAAGAAATTGATTTAAAGGCCATAATTGGCAGAGAAGACTCCAGCCGGTTTTGACCAGGCCTGGAGACCCACCTAAAGCTTAATTTGCTAAGTAATGGGTGATGGGGTGGGAAAACGGTGGACATATGTCTCAACATTGCTAAAATATTACATTAAGACACTTGTAAAGGGTTAAGGAAGACTTGCTCAAAGGATGGTTTGAAGTGCCACAGTGGTGGCCTCCCATAAATAATGCCTGGCTTGAATGACTCAGCCTCACCGATAAAGAAGAAACATCAATTGGGACATAAGTTTCAGTCTAACACTATATTTTGAGTAAATTATGCACACAGGGACGATGTGCTCTGTGAAAATTAAATGATTTCTTTGATGAGGTGCAGTTCCCCCCCCCCATCAGTCTAACAAACTCCTTATCTGTCTTGTAATTGGTCATAAAATCAGGCAAAGCATTTCATTGTAACTAGTTAAGCTCCCCCTTGTCCTTGAAGATACACAAAACCTGCTGAAACCAAACTTGTAGTTTGGATCAGAGTCAAGGGGTAACTGAGTCTGCGCAAAACAGAAGGTTACTTGTGGTGACGAAGAGGAGCCATCTGACTTCATCCTCACAACCCTCAACGACCACCACCAATCAGCAGTGCGCAGGCACAGCTGGGAGGAGTTGATGGAAATCACTTCTTGGAACTCATTTTAATACGAAGTGGGACAGGTTACGAATATGTACAGGTGTATGAGGTAACCTAATGATTGTTGGATGAGGGTATGGTATAAAAGTGCTACAAACTGACCAAAGGTGTGCCTGCTTTGTTAGGTCATCTGCTCTTGCAAGAACATATAATAAAGGCAACCGATGCCATCTACCTGGAGTTGTGGGTTCGGTGAGAAACTGCATTGTGTATCAACAGTTTCCTGTATTTTTTGCTCTAAAGTCCTGTTAGCATTGTTATATTTGATCTTTCTGCTACTTTAGTAAACTATCCTTATCCCGACCCACGGGCTTTCGGTTTCTTGGTTTTGGGGTTGTTATTTGCCCCTTCCTTTTCCCTTCCCTTGCCTCACACTCCACACCCTCTCCCTCTTCTCCCCCTCCTCTTTTCCTTTCAAGAGCAGGCAGCTGCGTGGATCTCGTCTCACAGCCGGGGTAAACCCACGACAACGTGTCTACCTCGAGTCCTTTCTTTAGGACCATTGGCATTTCTAACATGGGGGACCAGGCTGCAGCACTCTGGGCCTGAAGGTCAACATCCATGGAAGGGAGACACACTGAGCAAGTGGTGAGGAGATGACCCCCCGGCAGAAAGAACTCATGCTGGAGAAGTTCATGGAGGATGGGGCTTTGCCGGGAGGTTGAATTAAGGTGGTGAGGGATCTTTCCAGCCTCGGCGCGGTTCTGGGGTTTGGAGAACTGAAAAGGAGGGAATGGGGGAAGGATTTTGGGTCAGGGCTGAGTTGCGCCCAGAGAAACTCGCTCAGCGTAACAGCTCTTGTTGTTTTACGCCACCGAGTAGCGGTTCAGAAGCACCTGAGAGGAACGCTGTGCGGAAAGTACACCCGGAACCTTCCCCTGGGTCCTCGGTGAGGTGGGAGACGCAGCCAGAGATGGAAGAACCCCCCTCGGAACCCCAGGTGTTCTTCGATGACATCACACCGTTACCCCTGGTGATACCGGTCTGTGTACCAGTAACAGACTCGCAGGAGGGAAGGAGGTGAGCAGCACCTCCAGCTCTTCCGCCGTTTGGGAGAAACTTAGTGACTTGGCCGTGGCTGATTCTCACCGCCTTTGCCAGCAGCGGAGAGCTCGGGCTCCTGAAACCCCCGAACTGCGCTCAGGTAAGGCCACTGCGAGGCTCCGCTGCGGTAACGGGTTTGGTAACGGATCCAGGGTCCGGTAACGGATCTATCTGTGCGGGATAGATCGTGGTGTTACAGCCAGAGAGAACACCTCCCATTTCACTGGGCAGCTTAAGGAATTTCATGATCACCTCGCGCTTTTCTAGGTTACTCTTATTCTATTCGGTTCTCCCTGGCTACAAAAACCCCACGGAGCCCCTAACTGCACCCCAGACCTCCCTCCCCGCACGGGTTTCGGGAGGCGGCTAATGACCCAACGCCGCTGGGGGTTCTCAGGTGCCTCAAACTACCCTCAAACCTGGGATGTGAGGGGTTATCCTTTGGAATCCTTTCTTCAGGTGATCCCAGACCAGGAGAACCAAACTCATCTGGAATTGGTTCTTCTCCCATCTCTGCCAGCGGTGATCCCAGCCGGCTCTTCGGTGCCGTTTTAGGTAACAAAAATCACTATTTCAGGCAGCGGCCAGATAGAAACGGGGCTGGGGGCGGCAGTGGGTAGTTTCTTTGCTCCCCACTTCCTCCCGCTTGCTTGTCAGCTGTAAGATTTGGGAGGGGGGGAGACAAAGACCCAGCGATGTCCCTGAAATTCTGGGGATTCCCAGAGAAGGTCGGGGGTTTGGGGCGGCGAGGGTGAAGTTAAGGCTGGGGGACAGTCTCAGCAAGCATTTTTTATCTTTTTAGAAGCAGAATGGAGGGGGATCTTGGACTGTCTCCGGAGGAAGCCATCAGCGTTGAGCCGTGAGTCTCTGCCGTAGTGATTGGAATTAAGATTGGGGTGATGAGGGGACCGCGGTTTTGGGCATCAGCGATACCCCGCACCGGCCAGAAGGGAATTGTGCTGCTCTTTGTGCCGTTGCCGTGCCCAGCTCACCTTCCTCACCTTCTCTTTTCCTCCTCGACTTCAGGCGTGTGAACATCGGGAGCCAGTTCCAAGCGGAGTTGCCGGAACTCCGGGACAGGTCCCAGGCCGACGCTGACAACCACGGGGCCACGCTGGTGTGGAAGCCGTGGGGGGACATCGAGACCAACCCCGAAACGCAGGACACAGGTTTTTCTTTCAACACTTTTCTTCCTCATCTGGCTCCCATCGGTCCGCGCTCCCACCGCAGCTTCCCCGCTTTCCCTTCGCCTCCTCCGCACGCATTCAGAGGGAAGGGGTTCTCACTCGGCTCTGCTGGGATGCGCAACAACTGAACACTTGGGTTTCTTCCCTGTTCCCTTGAGTGGAAACTTGACCTTCCCTTGGTTCTCCTTGCCTTTGCAGTGACCCAGCTGCTCAACGTGGCCTGCTCCAGCATCATGCCGGGGGGCGGGACAAGCCAGGAGCGAGCCTTGCACTGCCTGCACCAAGCGCAGGGCAACGTCATGGTAAGGAACGAGAAGTTCACCTGGTCCAGGTGAACGGGCCAGCTCAGGCTTCCCAGAGGAGTCTTCTCCTGGGGCACGGTGGCGAAAGGGGATCCTGTGGCTCCCAGATCTCCCCAAATTCTGAAACAGAGGGAGGAAATTCCTTGTGGGGTGAGGAAATTCCTTGCAGTGTGAGGGAAGAAATGCTTCCCCTGTGCCCAGGTGATCCCAAAGCACCAGAGCCGAAGCTGCTCTACCAAGGGCTGAGTCAAAGGTGCCAGAAAGGGAAAGTTTCACCCGTGTTCCCCCTCCTGTGGGGGGAATCTAACCTCTCCTCTCCTTGGGTGTTCTTCTCCAATATCAAACCCCGCAGGACGCTCTGGCCATGCTGCTTTTCGGGATGCCTCAGGAGTCCGAATCCCATCCGCTGGCGGATTATCATTACACAGGTAACTGGGGAACCCCTTCATTGGCCGGCACAGCCAGCACCTCCCCTTTCTACCTCGGGCTGGCGAGGATTTGGTTCTACAAAGCCGTTCCCCTTTCCCGGGTGCGGGGGAGGAAACGCTTCACTTCCCACCCCGTGACATGATTTGACGCCCAGTTTGGCTCTGTGGGGCTTTTCTTTTAACGCGGGAATGACAACAGGTGGATAATAAACCCCGGCGCTTTCTCCTCGCTCGATTCCCAGGGTCGGATTCTTGGAGCCCTCTCGAGGAGCAGCTCTTCCGGGAGGCTTTCTGCCGGCACAAGAAGGATTTTAATCGCATTCAGAAGAAGGTAAAGCTGCCGGGGTGGGGCAGCCTAGGCTTTTAACCCAACATGTCGTACCTTTCGCTGTCTGTCACCCCCCTGCTCTTTGAAACCAAGAGTATTTGCCCCGATGTGTAACCACACGGGGATATTTGACGCCCCTGTTAACCAACCCCCAGAGATACCAACAGAATTAACCATCCTTCCTCTGACAGCCAGTTAGAAACGCACAATTGCGCCCTGAGGCAGAGGAAGGTGTGTTTACGAGACTGGCCTCCTCCGTTTTGTGCTGTGCCCAGGGGGAAAAGATAATCCTCTGCCATGGTTTCGTTGCACGCCTGTGCCCAGATTCTTTCACCTATGGAACTGCCGGTACAGATTGCTGATGCTTCTCTCCCAACAGGTTCAGACCAAGACCGTGGCGCAGTGCGTCGAGTATTATTACACCTGGAAGAAAAAAGTCAAATTCGGCCGCAGACAGCCTCAGGGTTCCAGAAAAAACATCAAAAGGACCAGGGACGAGGCGGAAAACCCTGGAGAAGAGGTAGAAAACCCTGTGAGATGCCTCTCCACGAGGAATCCGCCCCGAGATGGGCAGCATGAGTTTCTGGGAGAGTTTCTGGTCCCTGCTAAAACCCGTTGGCATTGCTGACGAATTTCAGGGGTGCCCGAAAACTTCCCAGCGCTCTGTAAAAGGAGCTGCCGGTTCCCCTGCTGCTGCGCGGGGATGGATGGATCGTCCCTTTGCCAGCACACGGGAGGTTGGGTTTGCAAAGGTTCCTCCTTTGTGCTGAGAACCGGGTTGATTTCGGCACTCACCCATCCTGCTGGGGAGGAAAACGCCGTTCTGTGCATGGGAACGCCGACAGCGTGTTCTGTGTTTGTGCCCCGTCCTTGGGGTGGGGTAATTGAGGCGGCGTTTTTCAGCTGTTTGGTGTTCGGGGGAGCAGATTTCGGCTGATATTGAGACTTCTGTGCTTTCTCACCACCTCCAAGGTGTTATTTTATCATTTTTCAGAGGGATTTGGGGCAATTTTAAGCTCTTTTGGGGCTTGTTTTGGTTTTTTACTCTCTGCCTTTCTGCAGAGCAGGCAACGTTTACTAAAGCCTCTTGGACTTTACAGGCTGGCTGCAACCGGGAGAAGCGCCGCCGCCTTCCATCAAAGGGAAAGAAGGGGAGAAAGGAGAAGAGTGTCCCAAAAGTTCCCTGCAGCGCAGACATTCCCTCCATCAGCCCAAGTGCCGCTCCGGTCCCCGCTGAAATTCCACCACAGCAGGACATCATTCCGTGGGAGGAGCGTGAAAGGTAGCTGTTCTCCTTGGAGAAACCCACCGGTTTTGGGCTAGAACAGATTTAGACTTGAAAAGCTGCCCCAGGGGTGGAGGAGGGAGTGGAATTAAGGTTACCCCAAGGTTTTTTTGGTTGATTTCCACCCAAAATTCTAGCTGGTCGAACCACCAACACCCCCTCAGCCTGGGATACCGGCTGAGTTACTGCCAAAACGGCATAGTGCCAGCGAGGAGGCCCCGGGAGTAGCAGTACCGAAGCTCCCTTTAACGGGGTTTGTGGGGAAAAAAGGGATTTAAAAGGACTCCAACAGAAATCCCCATCGCTGTTCTGCCTGGCAGGGTGTCTGACAACATCAAAGAGGAGGAGGCCGACATGGGAAAACACTGTCATCTGCCAGAGGAGTTGCAGCCTCTCTTGAAGATCAAAATACCCCCAGAGGCGGCTGAAATTAGCAAGTTTTATGAATAAAAACTCTAGAGTTTCTGGTTTTATTGTTTAAAGGAGTGCTCTGCCTCTGCTTGGAAGGGAAATCAGATGCCCTCAGCCTTCGCTTGTTGCCAGCGCGTTCGAAATGAATTTGAGCTTTTGTGACCTTTGGTGCTTTGGTACAGGTGGCTTTTCAGCCTAAAATTTGAATGGATTACTGGGGAAGTCTGATAAAAATTAGAAAGAAAAGAACGGGCTTGGTGCGTCCTCCTGGGCGAGCTCTGCTGCCTGGGGTCTCCACGGAGGAGGGCTCCCAGGCCCCCACGGGTGGCTGCTCCCGACCCATGAAGGCTGCCAAGCCCATCCAGTCCCTGAGGGCATTCCCGGGGGCGGTCCCAGTGGCTGGGAAGCACCAGGCCCTTCCTCTCCTCAGCTGCCCCAGGGATGTGGGGGGCCAGGAGAAGCGCGGGACTGGCTCAGGCTTCAGGCCGCCTGCCTGGCAGCAGCCTGGCCTGGTCTGACCCAGCCCAGCTGGAGCCTGTCTCAGGCTTCAGGCCATACAAATCAGGCTTTGTACCCTCCAAACAAGGGGCCCCACATGGCAAAGGATTCTTTAGGTGCCCAAAGGGTGGCTTCAGCAGGTGGGCCAGCTCCTGGGACACAGGGAGCCACAGCTTGTAACCCACTGAGCCCCAGGGGTGCCCTGCACGCCGTGACGGGGTGGAGGGGAGCAGGGCGGATGGGAGGACGGCAGGGTGAGGAGGAGCTCACCTCCTCAGGACATCCTGCACAGCCAGGTACTGGGTGGTCACCTTCTGTGCGGCACAGACCTTCACCAGCATCTTCTCCATGTTGTTCTCCAGCTGATGAATCACCTGGGGCAGAGATGGGATGCAAGCAGGGGGTTACCCTGCAAACCAAGCCCGGCACTCCCCCCGGGGGCACCAGGCTCGGACTAAAGCTCCCTGTGGGTGCTGCCCCCAAGAGAAGGGGTCCTGGGTACCCGCATCTGCTCCTGGTGCTGCCTGTCACGGCTCACCTGGCACCCTAGGGAGAAGTGGGCAGCTTCCAAAACTCCCCCCCTCCCAGGGTAGAGCCGGGGAAGCTGGGATGTTGCTCTGCGCATTGTCACTCCCTTAGCAGTGTGGGGGGTGGGAGAGCTTTGCTCTGGGGGGCTGGTTGGGGTGAGGCAGAGCTGGGCATCTGCTGGTGACAGCAACGGGATGGGCTCAGGGACTCTGCATAAGGCAGACCCCGGGCTGGGCCTCCATCAATCCATCAGTGGCCCAGAGGTGGCTGCTGGTGGAGAGCGGTGGCACCATTCCCTCCCTGCCAGAGAGCCCTGTTGAAAGGCAGCTGTAAGTGGCCAGCGCCTCTGTCTCCAGGGGCTTTATAGCCAGACCAGAAAATTGGGACAGGCAGTAGAGGGCAGAGCCAGCACCTCTCCAGGGATGTGGCTGGACCCCACAGGAAGCCAGGCAGCCCTGGGGACCTGCCAGGTGGGACGGCCAGCAGCTCTGCTGGGGCCAAGGAAGCTCAGGGTGCCAGAGGAGGACCTGCACAGATGGGGCTGCGCTGGAAGGGGACCCATGGGACCACAAGTGAACACCCCAGGTCTTGCTGCACCAGCCCTGCCGTGCTGCCCTTGCGCAAGCACCACGTCCCTGTGCCGTGCACCCTGTTCTTCTGAGCACCCCTGGGGCCCCAGTCCCTGCAAGCAGCTCCTGCCTGCCCGCCCCTCCTGCTACCTTGATCACCTTCCTGGCCATAAGGACTCCCATGGGCCTCTCTGCTCTACAGGCCTCCGAGAAGGTGACCTGTGGGCAGCAGAGGGAAAGCAAGACCATCACTGCCAGCCCGGGCACAGTCACATCCTGCTACTGGAGAGGAGATGGCTCTGCAGGGACAGCACCAGGGGGGTCCAGCACCTACCAGGGACGCCCGGATGGTGTCTGGTATAAACAACAGTGACGAATTGTTCACTCTAGTTTAGAGTATCCAAATAGAATTGATTTGAGCAAGTAAGAAGCCGGCAAAAGCAGCGCTGGGGGGCCGTGGAATCTCCGCTCCACCAACGGCGTGCACTCAAGCAGCAGACCGACCACAAATTTATGCAGTAAAACAATGAATATTCTATTAATGCCTATACATAATTATTACCAAAACCCACCTACTCTGGCTTCACATGTTAATTAGCTTATCAGTCCTTTGCGCTTGCGCAGATCTTTCCAAGAATTGTGAGCGAGGGTCTCTGGTGGTCCTTGGAAGAAGGCCATGAGTCGTCCTCAGGATGTACTTTCCAACTTTCACCTGGAATGTGAGGGTCTTGCAAGCTTGCAGTGTTCTTATCAGTCTGAGCTAGTTTATGTCCTTGTTACTAAGTTTTTCTGTAGCCATGGGATAAACTATGTATCGGTGGTGGATGCCAGGTGTGTTGCCTGGAAAGAATACAGAGATGCTGTTGGGAATTGCAGAGACGAGATCAGGAAAGCCAAGGCACAGATGGACCTGAACTTGGTGATGGATGTTCAAAACAACAAGAAGGGATTTGACAGATACAGTGGCCAGAAGAGACAGGCCTAAGAGAGCGTACCCCCTTTGGTAAAGGAGAATGGAGAATTGGCTGCAAGTGACGTGGAGAAGGCTGAGGGACTGGATGAGTTCTTTGCCTCGGTCTTGTCTGGCAGCCAGGATTCTCATCATTCTCAAGTCCCAGAACCTTGCATCCCTGCACCTCTAGGTGGGAATGGGGGAGTAAATCCCCCTCCCCCACTGTGAGGGCAGAGCAAGTCCGTGACCGCCTCATGAGACTGAATGCCTACAAGTCTCTGGGGCCGGATGACATGCATCCCAGGCTCCTGAAGGAGCTACTGATGTGGTTGCTGAGCTGCTCTCCATCATCTTTGAAAAGTCGTGGCTGTCGGGAGAGGTCCCTGGGGACTGGAGAAAGGGTCACGTCACTCCCATTTATAAGAAAGGGAGCAAGGAAACCCAGGGAATTACAGGCCGGTGAGCCTCACCTCTGTGCCTGGGAAGATCATGGAACAGATCCTCCTGGATGACATGTTGGAGCACATGAGGGATGAGCGTGTGATCCGCGACAGCCAGCACGGCTTCACCAAGGGAAGGTCGTGCCTTACTAGTCTGGTGACCTTCTCTGATGGAGTGACAGCATCGGCAGATAAAGGGAAGGCAACCCATGCCATCCACCTGGACTTGTGCAAGGCCTCTGACACAGTCCCCCACCACATCCTTATCCCTAAATTGGAGAGATGTGGATTTGATGGGTGGAGCATCCAGTGGATAAGAAACTGGTTAACAGAGTGTAGACAAAGGGTGGTGGTCAATGGGTCTGTGTCCAGGTGGAGGCCGGTGACCAGCGGTGTCCCCCAGGGGTCTGTCTTGGGACCGGTGCTCTTTAACATCTTTATCAGTGACACTGATGATGGAATTGAGTGCACGCCCAGCATGTTTGCGAATGACACCAAGCTGAGTGGTGTGGTTGACACAAGAGAAGGAAAGGAAGCCATCCAGAGGGATCTTGACAGGCAGGAAAGGTGGGCCCGGGTGAACCTAATGAGGTTCAACACTGCCAAGTGTCAGGTCTTGCACTTGGGCAGGAAGAATCCCAGACATAGATACAGGCTGGGAGAAGAGCTCCTTGAGAGTAACCCTGCTGAGAAGGACTTTTTAGAAAAGTGGCAAGTAAAGGATATTATCTTTAAAAAAGGAGTTAGAAGGTTTAGTAGCATTTGGAAAGGCAGAAGTTGGGGAGGAAAGGCGAGGCGGTAGTGAAACTCCTTTACGATACGCTCTCTAAGAGAGGGATTAAAAACAATTATGAAAAGTCTTTAAAACTCCTCCTTTTTGGGGAGTGAAGACAGAACACTGATAACAAGCCTTGACAGTGCTTTTGATTTGCCTACTTGGGAAGCTATTGGAGCTCAAACCTAAGTCCTTAATAACTCTCTGGAAATTAAGGAAAAGGACTTTAGCGGAACGTGTTGCTGCTACTTCAGCCTTTGCAGCTTTAGCACCAGTTCTGGGTTCTACAGAACCGATTTAAAAAGGGAAAAAATCTACTATGGAGAATGTGTTTTTGTTTCTGGGTGCTCTTTCACCTCCCCCAGTGACTATGCTCAGTAATAATGCCGTGTTATCAGAGCAAAGTGATAAATCTGTGGGAACTGAGCGGGAAGGGGAGCGAGTGGTGAGCGTAAATCTGCCACCACGGCCTGCGCCCCTCCCCACTACTATATCTCTGGAGAGAAAAATGTGGAAACAAACGTACAACCAACTGCTGAACTTTGACTGAGCCTAAAACACCCCATGACGCAGTGGAGAATGTGAACTGGCATCAACAACTTCAGCCTGTCCTTGAAAAGCTGGAAAAAGCGAAGTGGGCGACGGCATGCCCTGCTGTGAAAGGGTGTGCGGAACTGCCCACCCACCCACCCGAGACCTACTGAGAGAGAAACTACCTATATGAAGAATCACCAACTGAGGCACAGAGCAATGTTGCCCCCATGGACAAGGAACCTCAGCAGTGGGACAAGAATCCTACGGAGATGGACACGTATCGACTTCGACAGCCATCAGATCAGGGACACATTTCATATCAATACCCCCTGCTCCCACCCACACCCCCCAGCCAACTCATCAACACATCACTGTCTCCTGATGCCCGAGACACTCTGCAGAGACTGCTCATCCCAGCCTGGGCATGTCAGATGGTGTCAGAACGGGAAAAAGGGTTACATCAGGGTATTTTGATTCACTTGTGGGACTTACTGGGGAGAAGTTTATGTGGGAATGAGTGTGTGGTGGAGAGAGTTAATAGTGGGCTGGTGGGAGGTGGAGGGAACACGGAGACTGTGCGGCGGGTCCTTGCGCTCCAGCAGGTCCAAGTGCTCACTCAGGGCTCGGCCCCGGTGACCGTCGGGGTCGCGCTGTGGTTCATGGCACGGGGAGAAGGGCGCTGCTTGGGGCAGCAGCCGACACCACTGACACCATGCTGCGCAGCCCAGTGCTTTGGCAGAATTGCCATAGAAGTGGGAGAACTGCCCCCCCCCCCCCCCATATGGACTGGATGTGACAACTCGTGTCTTGCAATGTCTTTTGTTTGATGACTTGCTTTGCAGCATTTGTTTGTATGTGCTGCGGGTTCAGAGATGCGTTTATCCACTGAGAGCACGGCTGCCTACTTAGCAAAGGGATTTTTGATAGCAATCATTGAAACTGGACATCTTACTTCAAAAATGGATCCTGGAAAACAGAAAATCCCCATTTGGGCTGATTACTAGCTACTTACTTAGAAAAAAATTGCCCATTTGCAACGTTTAATACAGGAGGAGCTGACTAAGGGGCATATAAAGCCTCCGCAAGTTTGTGGACCATGCAAAAATTTTAAGAAATTGGGTTTGTTTTTTTTTTTTTTCAAAAGGTGTTATTGGGTCTTGCTTCCACAAGGCATAAAAATTCACCAACTATGTGCCAGACTTATGTAGCCTGGACACTTGCTCCAGTATGAAAAATGCATCCTGATCTGATCTTTTATCATCACATGGATGAGAATTTGATTACAGAAAAAACTTGGACATTGAAAGTTTGATTCATGAGTTACCAGTGCAAGGGATTAGAGATTACTGTGTTTTCTGGCAGTGTGAGCTACTGCACAACTGGGAGAATCCAGTAAGTGTGCTCTGCTATAGCAGCACTTGACTACCCTGTGAAATCAAACTGGACAACAGCTCAGAATATATGGCACGAACATTGCCTGTGTTACAGGGACACCACATTTGCCTACAGGCAAAATCATGGTAAAACATATGAATCAAACTCTCCCAAAGCTCTTTATGTTTTGAACTAGTTCTGTCTCTCACAGAACAGTTTGGTACCTCCAATGGTAAACCATGCAGGAGGTTTAAAAGAAGGTTTGAGAAGAAAAACAAACAAAGAGGGGGGAAAAGGGAGAGAAAAGTCGATGTCAAGTGTTATTAAGAATGAAGTTCCAGGTACTAACTTGGGCAGGAGATCTGCCTGTGTCATTACAGAGACGGGAGCCAAGCGGATAAAGCCGTGGATCCAGAAGAAGTCAAGCTTGCCTGAACCAGGACGAGATCCTGATCCCAGGAACTGAAGTCAAGTGTTCCAAGTGCAGCCACAGTGGACTATGAACTTTGCTGCGGGATATTTTGAATGGTCTGACAGTCTTTGAAAAATGCCTGTGTTTGTGCTAAATGAAAATTGGGGAAATAGTGATTTCTGAACAGCCGAAGGTCACAGATTGCAATCGGTGCCTGTAGGAAAACGTGAGGCTGGTGTTATCTGCACTCCTGACACTCCTGATTGGCCAAACAAACAAATGCAACAGCAAAGGTATCAAGGCACTTACAATTGGTTTCATGACTGGGGAATTTCAGGATGGATATTGTCGATGGTCAAATTTGGATTATTGGATTTGGTAATTATGGTACTTGTCTTACATTTACTGTCATGTTTCTTGAGCTTTCTGCAAAGGGCCCTTGCAGAGACCTCAAAAAGCAGTTTTTGTAACACAGATACTAAAAGGGGAAAATTGGCAAGGAGGACAGTGGGCCTGCCGGCGGCCTGGCTCTCCTCACAGAAGACAATATCCTTGAATTCCCATAAGACAGGAAAATTACTCATGCTGAGAGGTATTTGGTAATTCCATTCTCAAATCTAGTGACCTTGAAGACAGAGGTACACACTGCCTCAACCCAAGAAGGAGTTGTAGGAAAGTATTGGGAAGTAAGTGAATATGTCGTTAACCAGCCATAATAAGATGGCCAAACCACAGCAGGTGTGCAGATAACTTTTAGACATCAAAGGGAAACTAACAATGATTAGCTATAAGATATGCTTCTCAAAACTCGTTCTAAGTACTAATTAATCACTTTGGTGTGAGCAGTATGTGTAGCCAATTAGCAGTTTTAGCTTGCCACTCTTTACAGTATGGTTTTCTGTTGATGGGATGGTTTTTAGATTTAGTTAAACAAGGGCTTATGTTTTTGTCAGTTATTTTTGCCTTAGTGTTATTTTTGCCGTGTGTGTCACACTATTTCCCTGGCAGGATGGATAATGCTCTTTGCAAAAATCTGTCTGGTCCCTAAACTAAAAGGGGGAATTGTAGTAATGCAGTTTGAGAGGAATGGTGGTTTTGGCCCGTCCAGATTTATTTCTCACCCGCATGTAATCAGACCTGGGGAAGCCAACAGAGACATGTCAACAGGAGAGCAGATGTCTGAGAACAGGAGTTTGTCAGAAACTCCATGAGATAACAAACTGCAAGAACGTTAGCAACTGCCTTAGAGGAACAAAGTGACTGTGTAGCCTCAACCAATCATTAGCAATACTGAGAGGCATGAACAGAGCATCTAACCAATAGCAATGGAATGTAACTCGTATACTGATAGAGAAACTTAGATAAGCTCGGTGTGTGTTTCAGTGAAGGAGCTCACTTGACCGTATTGAACAGAGTTGAGTCCACAAAACTTCGACTCTGGCAAATCAGCACTGGCCTCATGGGGTAGCAGCTGCTGCTGCCTTAAAGAAACTAACAAACTGAGGCTGTTGGCTGAGTGAACAAACCAATGCTACATCTCTTGCTCTTAGTGCCCTACTTGCTGATGTAGATAGTGTGAGACATGCCACTTTGCAAAACAGAGCTGCTGTTGATGGCTGCAAGTGCTGGTAGAGGCTCGTTCCAACGCAGGGTCACAGCATCTTCTCTGTGTGTGCACCTGCTCCATCCAGGGTGGAACCCTCCATGGGCTGCAGGTGGGGTCTCAGCCTTTTCCATGGGGACACCCGCTCCACCATGGCTTTCTGCAGGGGCTGCAGGGGCATCTTTCTCTCCAGCATGTGGGGTGCCTCCTCCCCCTCTTCCCTGCCCTTGGAGCCTGCACAGCTCATTACTTCTTCTCACTCCCTTCTCTGGTGGCAAAATGCAGCTGCTTGTGGGTTTTCTCTCCTATATGTGATTGTGGCTGGGGTGGCAGCAGGGACAGAGGGGATTGTCCCTCTCTGCTCTGCCCTCGTGAGGCCCCAGCTGGAGTCCTGTGTCCAGAGCTGGGGCCCCAATACAAGAAAGATGTGGAACTGTTGGAGAGGGGTCAGAGGAGCCACAGTAATGATCAGAGGGCTGGAGCAGCTCCCCTACGAAGAGAGGTTGAGGGAGCTGGGCAGGTTCAGCCTGGAGAAGAGAAGGCTGTGGGGGGACCTCATTGCAGCCTTCCAGTCCCTGAAGGGAGCAGAGGAACAGGAAGGGAATGAGCTTGTTAAAAGTGTAGACAATGGCAGGACAAGGGGGATGGATTAAGACTAAAGGAAGGAAGGTTTAGATTAGATATTGGGGGGAGGTTCTGTACAGAGAGAGTGGTGAGGTGCTGGAACAGGTTGCCCAGAGAAGGGGTGGATGCCTTGTCCCTGGGGGTGTTCAAGGCCAGGTTGGATGGAGCCCTGGGCAACCTTGTGTAGCTCCAGGCCTGGAGGTTGGTGTCCCTGCCTGTGGTAGGGGGTTGGAGCTCTGTGACCCTTGGGGACCCTTCCAACCCATGCCATTCTATGATTCTGTGATTCTCAGAGGTGCTATGATTATCTCGAGCCATGACTTTGGCCTTGAATTGCCTGAAGTATACCCTGAGGCTGGCAGAAAACTGTCACAGCTGCTTACAAAACCCATCTCAGCAGCGCAGCCCCACAAAACTGCAACACAAGGTTTAACAGATGGGGCTCTGAAACAAGATTTTTAATGGAAATACAGAAAGGGGAGACGTGGGAAATGAAGAGTGGCCCTGGAAAGGAGCCGCAGTTGTGCTTGTTGGGGGGGGGAGGGAAGGAAGATCCCAGTCGCTGTCCTGGGGAGGGCTGCACCCCCGCCTGGCTTAGCAGCACCAGCAGCACAGAGCTCCCAGGGTGTGTCGGGATGCGCCCTGTGCCCTTGGGCAGCTCAGGATGAGGATGGTCTGAGCTGCCAGGGAGCCGGCGGGTTCACTGTCCGTTTCCAAGGACCGAAGGGCTACGACAGAGACAAACAGAACTGGGATGAAGCCCAGTGCCTGCAGAGAGCCCCAGGCATCCCCTCCCGACCATGGCAGCCACCTCTTTCCCAGGCCAGGACACAGCTGCTGCACAGCAAAGCCCCAGATGCCCCGGAGATGTTCCCCTGACCCCGAGGCGCTTCCCTGGAGCACCCAGGCCAGGCTCTGTGCCCTGTCCCAGCAGCTCCAGCCAGCACAGCACTCCCCCTACTCACCGCTGATGACCTCAGACAGCTTCTCTTGGCTCAGTGGCCTCGCAGCAAGCCCTAGGCACAGAGAGCTTTGTCAGAGCCCTGCTCCCAGCACGCTCCCAGCAGCACGGCCCCCAGCCCCGCGCGCTCGGCTGCGCGGCCTCGTCGGGGCTGACCCCAGAGAGCACAAATAACCGAGGGGGGTGGGACAGAGCGCGGCAGCCACCAAGCCCCCTTGCCCGAGCAGGGGTAGGGGAGGGAGCCCACGCTCTGCCCAGGGCAGCTGGGGGTCTGGCAGCGACCAGGCTGCCCAAATTGGGACCCGGGGGGGGGCTGTGGCTCACCGATGAACCTCACGGCTGCCTCTTGCAAGGTGGCCTGAGCATCTTTCAGGTATGGAATGCTCTGATGACAGTATTCTTCAGCCCTGCTCCTGTCCTTCAGCAGCTGGAGAGAGCACAAGGGTAGGGAAGGACTTGTGGTTTGGGTTTGCTGTGCAAGGTTTTAGCAGTGGGGGTGCTTCCCAGGCGGCTCCTGTTTCCTGTGAGAAGCCGCTATAGAAACTTCCCAGCCAGGGTCAACCCACCACAACATGTCACAGTCCCCCCTCTGCTGGGCCAGACCAGTCCCTCCTCCCAGCACCCCCCAGTCTCCTTCCCCCACAGGCTATTCCACCTCCCCACCAGGAGCCCTGTGGGATTGATGCTGAGAGCCAGCCACCAGCCGAGGAGTGCCGGGGGTGCTGAGACTCCTCCACCCCACCGCATGGCCCAGGTGGGTCAGGGTCTCCAGGCCCTGGGGCTTGTCCTCACCAAGCACTCTCCGATCCTCCAGGTCTGCTGCGTCTGCACCAGGTACTGGAGCTTTTTCCACTTGAGGAGCTGAGCTAAAGCAAGGAGGGCTTCCCCGGCAGCCTGCAGAACAGCACAAGCTGGGAGATGGCACCGCAGCCTGGGGAAGGGGGCCTGGCATCCCCCTCCTCTTGCCTTTCTTCCTGGAGCGATCCCACCCCTAGGAAGCTGGGACATGCCCTGGCCCAAATGTCTGGGGCTCTCTTGGGAGCAGCCCTGGGGGAAGGGGATGGATGCTCAAAGCCCCAGCCTTTGAGCCCTGCAGGGGCAGCTGAGAAGCCTGCAGGGACGCCACTTTGCAGGCCTCGCTGGCCACGGGCTGCTGCTCGACCAGCTAGGGCAGGTGTTGGAAATGCCCATGCCAGCTTCTCTGCCCCTGCTCATGCTGCTTCTGCAGGGACCCTTCTTCCTATGGGCTGCGCTGGAGGCAGGCTGAATGGAGGGAGCGTGGCTGGGAGGGGACCCTGCCCGCCCTTCCACCTCTGCAGAAGAGCCACTGGGCAACGAGGAAGGCAGGGATGGCATCAGCACAAGGATGGAGGGGAGCTCTGCTCTGTCCTCAGTGACTCAGGCAGATGGAGCCCGGAGTCTTGAGTGCCAGCAGCTTTTGCCCCTGATGCCCAGGGCGTCAGCACGCCCTTGCCCGTGTCACTAACCAGCCTGGGAATCTCTACCTTGGCCACGCTGTCGGCCTGGTCGTGCATGCGGAAGAAGAGGGGGAGCAGGCCCCTCTGAAGCCTTTTCTGCACGCTCTTCTGGTCCTTCTCCAGCACAGTCTCCAGAGCGTCTCTGAAGAGGCTGATGGAGAGCTCTCTCATCTGACTGCACTCCTAGTAGGGAGAAGGTGAGCGGGACATCAGGCAGAGCCACTCCCCGTTCCCTGTGAGCATTAGTCCAGAAGTGTGGGCACGGCAGATGGGAGGGGAGATGCTGCAGGGTGGGGCTCTGCTCCACAAGAGCTGTGGGAACCTCTGGTCCTGCCTGGCAGTGCAGCTGGGGAACCCTGTGGGGCTCTGGGAGCAGCTCTGGGCCTGCGGGTGCTTTGCACAGGGGCAGAGCTGGGCCCCAGCACAGGGCAGGATCCTCAACCCGTGGCGGGCAGCAGGGCTGAGCTGCAAAGCCCAGAAGCCATCCCATGAGAGCCCCAGGCAGTGAGGAGGGCAGAAGGCCCTGCCCACAGGGCTGCCTGTCAGCTCTCATTGCCAGGTGCCCATCCTCAGGGCTCAGTCTCCCACGTCAGCCTTACAGCGTCAAAGAGGGGCAGGAGCTCCTCCGCCAGCTGCAGCAAGATGGGGCTGGCCTCCTCCCTCTTCAGGTGACCTGTCACATTCTTCAAGACCACCAGGACCATCGTCTTGCTATCCCCAGTCCTGCTGAGCCAGAGCACTTCCAGCATGTTTGGCAGGAGGACCTGCATTTTTCTGGCCTGTAGGAAAGATGGTTTCCTTGCTGTGAACTGGTCAAAGAGCGCTCCGGCAAAAAAGGCTCCAGCCTCCTATCCAGCTTCCTGGCAGATGGAGGCCCAGGAATCTCTGTGCCAGCATCCTGCTGGGTGCTGGCCATGGGCACACGGATGGGGATGTGAGAGAGCAGGGGTAGGGGTGTGGGGGGTGCAGGAAAGCCTGTCCCGTACTCAGCCACCCCCTTCTCCCTCAGGCTGGGAGGGGCAGATGGCTTGGCACCCCTCCATGCCTGGAAAGCTCCCCAGGCAGCCACCAGAACCCCACCATGGAACGTTCAGAGCAGGCACCCCACCTCCTGACCCTCAGCCAAGGCCAAGCCACCGCCTTAGCCACGGCCTGGGCCCCCTGGCTGCCAACAGGGGGGTCACTGCTCACCGTGTCAGCTCGCTCTGACAGCACAACGAGGCCTCTGAGCAACAGGGAGAGCTTCAGCAGGCTGGCATGTAGTAAAGCGCTCTCGTCCTGGAACTCGGCACCCAACTCCTGCCACTTCATCAGCTGAAGCAAACACAGCAGTGAGACAGTGGCAGAGCCTGCAGAGCTCCTGGAGCTGAGCAAGGGCTTTTGCTGGCAACTCACAGGCTCCCAAAGCTGGCGGTCTTCCTCCCTAGCCAAGATGGCCCGCCTGTGCAAGCTCACATCCTGGACTTCGCTGAGGAGCTGCTTGAAGATCTTCTCCAAGGTCTGGGGCACAGAGAGCATCTCCTCCCACAGGGCCATGGCAGAGCTGCAAGCCAGAGCGCTCTGTCAGCAGGGCTGCCTCGGCCACAGCAGCACAGCCTGGGCCAGCGCTGCAGGACACAGGCCCTGCCCCTCGGTTGGCATGCCCTGGGCAGCAGGAGAGGGCTGTGGGGGTGTTCTCTGTGGGGCAGAGAGGAGCATGGGGGCTCTGGGCTGGCTTGGCCAGCTGCGGGATGGAAAGCGCGGTGGGAAGGAGCGGCCTGCTCTCAGGGAAGTCCTGCAGTATTCCTTGGCTCTGGGACCCACCCAGAGTCCCCAGTCCCCCTTCCCAAAAGAAAGAAGCCCTCGTGGCTTTGGGGGCCAGTACCTGTCTCCTTGTGGAGGGAACTTCAAGAGGCTGATGAGCACGTTGGTGGGGAACTCCTCGGTCATCAGGAGGAGGAGCAAGTCCACGCTCTGCCGGCATGACTCTGTGGTGATGCTTTTCAAGTGCTTGGAGATGCAGCTCATGATCTCGGGTACCTGGAGGGGCCACAGGTGAGGATGTTGCTGCTCCTGGAACACAGCCCTTTCCTCGGCCGCTCTTCCCATCCCTCTGTGCTACCTTGAGGTGGCTGCAGGTGCCTGAGACCACTGTTGGGGAAGGAGGGAGGGAGGGACAGGGCCTGACGGGCAGGGACATCCGGCCACAGAGGCCACTTACATCCTCCAGCCAGAAGTCAGGGTCTATCGTGATCACATCCACAACTTTTCTTGCTGCTTCCTCTTGAAAGACGCTGAAGGGTCTCATCGCCTCGATGGCGGAGAGGACGATGCTTGTCTTCTCATCAGGTCGGAGGTACGGTGCCAGGTGCTGTGGGAGGAAGGAAGAGAGCGAAGCCATGGCACACCGAGTGCCCTGAGGGTGCTGCTCAGCTGGGCAGCGCCAGCAGCCCTGGTGAGAGATGCCCGGCGCGTTGGCAGCGGTGCCTGAAGGAAGCTGGCAGTGGGGGCTGTGGTCAGTGCACAGGGGAGGATGGGGAGAGAAGGCCCCCAGGGTGAGGGACGAGGGGTGGCCTCCTGGGCACAGTGTGCCCATGCTATGGCAAACCAGGGCTCGCTGTGGCCAGCAGGGCTGGAGCTGCTGCTGGTGGCACACCGGAGCACAGCCCTGGCATCGTCCCTGCTCAGGGGCGGTAGGAACCCTCTCGCCAGGGACGCTGAGGCCACGCCAGCCCCACCGGTTCTGGACACCTTTGCTCCCACCAGTCTCCTGGGCATGTCACAGACAAGAGTCCCAGCGAGGGGGGGAGCTCGTTACCCTCATAAGGTCTCTGGTGGTGGGTCCGTGCAGAAGGGAGGTGACCTCAGGTTGGCAACGGAGCTGTCGCACTCCATACTCTGCCACTGCCCTGCCTGAAGGGAGGAGAAAACACACAGGCTTCAGTCAGACACGGCAGCTTCCCCAGACAGCTTCCCAAACCCCCCTGAGTTGTGCTGGCAAAATGACAGGATACAAGAAGCCAAGGAAGAGTCCTGCAGGCTGTCAGGAAGAGCTTCTGGCTACGAGCACCAGAGGCACCAGCCAGGGTGAGGCACAGGTGGCCCTGCTCTTCACTAACAGGGAAGAATATGGCTTTGGGACATGGTAATCAATGGTAGATTGGGCTGTGGGGACCACAAAGCAGTGGGCTTCCAGATCCAGAACAGAGGGAGGAAGGAATGCAGGAGAGAGCAGATCCTGGACTCCAGGAGAGCACTCAGCTTCAGCAGCAAAAGGAGAGGCCTATCAGGAGATGTCTGTGTGCAGAAGGATGAAGCCCCACACAAAACTCTTACTTTCTTGGAGGTGGAAGAAGTCTAAGATGTAAAGAAGAGCAGTCATGGCTTCGCTGCCTATGAATTCCTTGTAAGAGCGGAACAGGAGGAGAGGTCCCAGCAGCTCTTTCAGGATTGGGATCTGGAGCTCTCCATAGCAGACGGGGCCACACGTGACTCTTTTAAAGTGGTGCCAGCACTGGGTGAGGGAAGCAGAAGAGCACAAGGAAAGGTTGAGGGCAGGAAGCTGGTGCCAAAGCCCCAAGCCCAGGAGTGTGTCCAGGGTTGGATCCCTGCCGTGCCGCACGCGGCTCCCAAAGCAGCGAGCTGGGCAGCAGCTGGAGATGCAGGGAGAGCTGCAGGCTGCTCTGGTGTGCAGGGAGGGGGAGATGGTGCCGGGTCCTTACATCCACTGTGGGGTTCCTGCACAAAAGACAGCACAGCTTCTGAATCCTTTTCACAGCCCTCTCCTGCACATGCAGATTCTCAAAGTCGATGAAGTTCAGCAGCATCTGGGGAAAGAGAAGCTGCTGGTGTGCCAGGGAGCAGGCAGCCACTCCAGGAGCAGCAGCAGCATTGCTCAGCTCCTGGGCTGGACTCACATCAAGGCTTCCTCTGATCTCAAACAAAGCCTGTTCTTTCCCCTTGGGCCCCTCACAGGCGTGGGACAAGGGCCCCAGGCCAACCTGGTGGCCAGGCAGGGAGGCAGATGCCTCACTCTGCAGCCACTGTGCTCTGGAAGGGCACCCTCCCTGCTCGGGGCTCTTTCTGCAGGGCGCTGGGGTCGGGACCACCCACTCAAGAGTGGACACCCCTTTCCCCCCAGGGCGAGGAACAGCCCCTGTCAAGACCACTCTTGTGTGTGCCAGACCTGGAAGATACTCTGCAGCAACCCAGTGATCCTGGAGGGAGAACACTTGAGCACCAAGACGGTCATCATCTTGTCCATGGCTGACACGGTCTGCAAGGAAGACAAAGAGCAGTGGCAGCGTTTCCTGTTGTCCCTCCCACTCCAGACGACTGATCCCAACTCCCAGAGCCCAGGGAGGACTCTTGTGTTGCCCCAGGGCGGACCCAGGGGCAGACAACCCACGGTGGCCAGGCTCAGAGGAAGGGGGTGAAGGGATGAGGGTGGGAAAGCAGAGCTGAGCCCGTGTCCTGCCTTGGATCTCTGGCTGGGGGTGGCCAGGGAGCAGCCCCAAGGGACTGGGGGGGCTCCTGTAGCTCCCCCTGCACTTACCCAAGTGTAGGTCCAACAGTCCTGGCGGTTCATTTCTTCTTCTGGAGGAAGGAAGAAGACACTGTTGAAGGCGGCTTGGAGGAGGCTCTTCTCTTTGCCCTCCAGCACTGTCTCTACTGAGCTGCAGGGAATGAGAGGGGCCGGTCAGACAGCGGTGCTGGGAGCCGTGCCTCGAGGCCCCGTGCAGGCGGACAGGGACCTCTGGGGCAGGGGTCCCCAGGAGGGATGGGCAGGTACCTCAATTCAGCAATGACACTCATGGCTTTTTCTCGCAAAAGCGTGCTCAGTTGGTGTCTGGGCTCCTCTTCCAGCAGCCCCTGCAGAGTACAATGGGGATGGGACTGCGCGGGTGCCAGCACCCAGTGCCACCGGACCCTCGCCCTGCCCAAACACTGTCCTCACCAGGTGCTGGGGAGCCTTGCCCCCTTCCCTAGAGCCACCGGCTGTCTCCTCACCTTGATCTTCTCCACCAGCTCATATCTGTGGCAGAGCGCAGCCAGGTCCTGTGAACATGTGTCCACGGGTGTCAGTTTGCACAGGGAGCTGATGCTTTCAAGAAACAGCTGCTTCTGTCTCTCGTTCTGGCAACCAAAGGAACCAGGAGACAAAGAGGGAGCATGAAGTGGGGGACGCAGCCAGCAGGACCGGAGCAGGGAGGGGGCAGTTCCACGTGGGAGGCAGTGCTGTGCCCAGCCAGCACACCTCCAGCAGCCCGGCAGCAGAGCCCCTGCCCAGCGGACAGCGGCACAGCCACGCTTGACATGGTTACCGGTTCTGGGCTGCTGAGAAAGCATGCGATGAGGGATGTGTATTCCTCTAGCTCTGAGCGTACCATTGACCACTCTTCACTGCCTAAAGGAGGAGAGCAGGGAGGGCTGTAGACAGGTCTGGTGGCAAGAGAGAGCAGAGGAAGGAGCTCTGCCCTCCAGCCAGCCCCGCGCCCGCTCCCCTGGCGCAGTCGTTCCGTGCCTGCCAGGGCTGGAGGATGCCAGGCACACAGTCTGCAATGCTGGAGCCAGTGTGGCAGGGAAAGCCCCCAGTGCTGCAGGGTGAGGAACCCACAGCATCTCTGCCTCCCGCCAGCCCAGCTGCCTCTCGCTGCCAGGGCTCTGGAGCAGCATCTGGGTCCCCTCTGCTCCCTCCTCCTCTGCTCGGGCCAGCTCCCAGCCCCGAGCAGCCCTGGCATTTGGGCAGCACTCTGCCTGCTACCCACGGGACCCCTGTTGCCAGCCCCTTGGGCACACGCAATGGTGGTGTCGAGCAGGGTGCGCTCGCAGGCCCCAGCCCTGCCCACACCAACCAGGCCCCTCACTCACTAAGCAGCAGTGACAGTAACATGTGCAGCTTATTGGGCTCCGGTGGAGAGCTGCTCTCCTGGGGATCCTCATTCTCTTCCTCCTTGACGCTGCTGAGGGCTCTTTTCTCCATCCTGAGGAACAGAAGAAAGGGCTGGAGGCGGGAAATTGGAAGCTTTGGCCAAGCTCCTCAGCACTGCGAGTCTGCTGGGCACAGTGGAGAAAGATGTAGGCTGAGCCCAGGGCTTCCTCTGGGGAGGACCCTTGCTTTCTCCAGCTCTGAGGACGTCCTGGTCCCTGGCAGAAGCAATCACCAGCGCCCTGTGGCACACAAGGTACCTCAGGAGAGGTGCACAGCCGCGACCAGGAGGATGCCCTCACCTCACAGCGCGAGGCTGCACACTGAGGCCTCTGTGCTGGGTGACAGGTGCCCACCCTCACAGCCGGGTCGCAACCGCCTGGCAGTGACATCAAGCAGGTGGTTCCACAACCAGTTAACACACAGCCAGACTGGGGGGGTGAGGTGCTGAGCGGGCTCCCTTCCATGGGGTGCTGACCTTCGGGCCCAGACTGCTCCGGCCTGGGGCTGTGACCAGCGCTGATGGGCCCGGCCCTGCTCAGCAGCAGCTCTGGCCTTGAATTGCATGAGGTTTACTCCCTGGGGCCTGAAGAGAGCTTGTACCTACTTCTTGGAGAAGCCAGCTCAGCAGCACACCCCTTCTCTATTAAAACCTATGCAAAACTGCAACACTTCTCCGGGGAACTCTCCTGGCATTCCTAAGGCTTCCCTATGGACTGTAATAGGCTCTACCTGCATTCAGTTAACAACATGCTAAACATCCAGCAGTAGCTCCCAAACCAAAGGAGTGAGGACTCACAGACATACCTGGCTTGAAACCTCCCCTAGGAGCCCCCAAGCAGCCCCTCTGAGCCTGGGGCTCAGGGCTTGCTTTGGTCATGGAATGGCCCTAGTAATTCCCTAGGTACTTCAATAGGCTCTCCCAGCATTCCCATTCAAACCTGCTCAGCATCCAGCACTAGGTCCCAAACCCAAGGAGCCAGGACTGACACACATCCCTGTCCAGGACTGGCAGACATCCCTGCCCTGATGATGTGTATTTCAAGCCAGGGGCTCTGACTGCTCTGGATCTGAGACAACTCTGACAACACCTGAGGAAACTTTTATCCCCCAGTCAGGTTCCCGCCCTTCCGCTAAGGCCAGAACCACAACTTCCTGACCCAAAACGTTGTCCCACCCTGGGGAAGTCCCACTGAGCAGGTGTCTGTCTGTCTGTCTGCACCTTCCTTACCACGGCACAGAGCAGCCAGGCACCTCCCTGCTGAAGGACACAGGGCTTCAGCTCGCAATGGCTGCTCAGCCTCCAGTCCCCTGTATTGGGTGCTTGGACCCCCTCAAAAATGGGTGATCAGCCCCCTGCAATGGGTGCTCAGACCCCAGATCCCCCCGTACTGGGAGCTTGGACCCCAGACCCCCCTCATATCGGGTGCTTGGATGCCCCCGTAATGGGTGCTCAGACCCCATCAGTGGGTGCTTAGGCTCCCGCAATGGGTGCTCAGCCCCCAGCACCCCCCATATTGGGTGCTCAGACCCCCACAATGTGTGCTGGGACCCCATATCCCCCCATAGTGGGTCCTTAGACCCCCACAATGGGTCCTCATACCCCAGATCCCTGTTGAACCCCCTGTATTGGGTGCTAGGACCCCCCCATAGTGGGGGATCAGATTCCCCCTGTAATGGGTGCTCAGACAACCTCACTGGGTTCTTGGACCCCAGATCCTCCCCCTGAACCCCCTTTATTAGGTGCTCAGACCCTGCCATAGTGGATGATCAGCCCTCAGAGGCCCCCATACTGGCATTCAGACATCCACAATAGGTGCTCAGCCCCCAGAAACCCCCACTAATGGGCACTCAGACCCCTGCAATGGCTGCTCAGTAACCAGATCTCCCCAGACCCTCCCGTAGTGAGTGCTCAGACCCCATCAGTGGGTGCTAGGACCCCTGCAATAAGTGCTCAGGCCCCAGACCCCCATCTTGGGTGCTCAGACCCCAGACACCCCCTGTAATGGGCACTCAGACCCCCACAATGTGTGCTCAGACTGCATATCCTCCCAGTACCCCCCGTAGTGGGTCCTTAGACACCCTCAATGGGTCCACAAACCCTAGATCCATGTTCAACCCCCCTTAATGGGTGCTCAGACCCCCTCAATGGGTGCTCGGAACCCAGATTCCCACCCCCGAGACCCCCTTTATTAGGTGCTCAGACCCCTCCCATAGTGGACAATAAGCACTCAGAGGCCCCCATACTGGCATTCAGACATCCACAATAGGTGCTCAGCCCCCACAAACCCCCACTAATGGGCGCTCAGACCCCTGCAATGGGTGCTCAGACCCCAGATCCCCCCAAAACCCTCCTGTAAATGAGTGCTCAGACCCCATCAGTGGGTGCTTGGACACCACGGGGTGGGCAGGAGAAGGAAACGCCACACAAGCTCTGACTGTTTACCACTTTCTTTCAGAAGAGGGATCAAATACTCTCGAATGAGCAGAAGCTGCCAGAACAGAAGCAGGTGCATTAGTCCACGAGGAAGCAGAAGAACCCAAACTAAGTTTATCCTAAAGCCCAAGGCAGAATGTCTGGAGCTTCAACACACTGTCCCAATGAAAGGTCATGTCTGCACTCTCCTCCCTGCACACAGTGTCACAGCTCTCTCTTGGAAAGGTCACAGGGAAGATGGAAGTTCAGTGACAGGAGTATTGTTCCTTGAGCTACAGCAAGCAGTGCTGCACAAGTGTCTATCACTAACTCTGCAGGCAAGGACGCTGCACAGTCCTTGTGCCTGCGCTGGTGGGAAAGCACGGGGGGGCAGGAGAAGGAAGCGCCACACAAGCTGTGACTATTTACCACTTTCTGTTAGAAGAGGGATCAAATACTCTCCAATGAGCAGAAGCTGCCAGAACAGAAGCAAGGCTTCTCAGCGCAGCAGCCAAAGGGACATTTTGCTACCTAAATGCTTCTACCTTCATCTTTAGGGCCACTTCTACCTGACACAATCTGAAACAGCAACAAAAGAAAATAAAAAAGAGGAAGAAATGTGTATGTGGTGTCAGACAGCAAAACACCTCTGCATGGCATCGATACAAACGTCAAGAATGAACACCTGGGATAATATGCTATTCTTGTCTTTGTAAGAAATACTTTGGCACGGATTTCAGTTTATTTCCTAAAAATTCCAGCTGCCACATGCACTTGCCAGAACCCCTGACCTGATCAATTCCGCAAATCATCACTTCAATTCCTGATGGAAACCCAACCGGGCTGGCCCCATGTGATTTGGAACAGTGCTTGTCTTTACTTCCAGCCACTCAGATGTCTACACCCCTCTCTGCTCTTCTAAAGAGATGCTATTGCACACAACACCCAGACCCACACACACCATCTACCTCAGCTGACTTTTGGCTGAGTTCAACACGTAGGACTAAAAACTAATTCAGGATCAACACATGAAATTCAAACCAAGCATTTCAGTACCCCATGAGCAGGGTAAAAAGAAAGACCATTCGCATGACAACTTACTCTAAGAAAGTGTTGCTGACACTCACTTTAGTCTTCCTTCTCTTGAACAAGTAAGATTTCATTCACCACACACAAGGGAACTGTGCACACCTGACTGTCTCTGAGGAGATGACACCAAAGACAGGCAGGTTTGATGAGCAGTTCTCTACTGCAACAGAACCGGTTGCAAAGGATCCTTCATTCTCAACATTCAGATCTATTTTAGCTGCACAGGCAACTGTTTTACAGCTTTGCTTGAAGATGTTTTGTAAAGAAGAGCTGTACTTCTGTGGGGTTGGGTGTTAGTTAAGTATTTTGACTAACAACTACAGTACTTGTTTTAAACACTATCTAATCATTCCCCAAAGCTGGGTAAGCAGACCAAAAGCAGCAAACAAAATGCAAAACCTCAAATGCAGCGTGCCAGGCAGGCTCTGAAACATAAGGAACCTAAGGGCAAATAAAATGTTGTCAATTAGCAAGAAAGAAATCTAAAAGCATGATCTCCCTGTGGAGTTCTGGGCACTGGCTGCCATGTCAGTCTAGTCTAGAGCTCCTTTTATTCCCCCCTTTGTTCCTCACTTCCTATTTGGTAGGCTGCAGCTTTACTGTTCAAGGCTTCAAACTACCTTCATCAATTTCCCTCTTAGCCTAGTGCCAACATGAAAGAATACAACAACTTTAAGTACATTTGTAGTCATTTTGGGATCTTGACCAGTACCCTAAATTACTACCCTGCAGCTGAACTTCAACCTCCTTCACTTGTTGATAAAAGTACAAAGGGAAAATGTGCTCAATTGACAGGATTGTAACAAGTGTCCCTGCCCCTCGCCCATTCCAGGACAGACACTTTCAAAGCTGCTGCAGCACTACTGAGGTTTCAGAACAGACATTTATTAACTAACCATCAGTGGTACAAAACGGGGAGGAACTAAGGAGAACTTTTCCACAAATGAGTAGACCTATTTTTGCTCTGCAGGTTGCATTAACCCAATTTGGAGGTGAGCTTGAAAATCCTCATTAGCCAGAAAGTAGCAAAGCCCTTCCTTGTCTCTCAGACACTGGTAACACAGGAAACAGCAGGAAGACCATCTAAACCTCTATCTGCACAGCCCCAGGAGTTGTTTAGTAATCTTAATCACAAATACTGGTTAAGGGACCTGCAAGGCTGCCAAGAGACAAAGGTTGGAACCATCTGAGCTTTCAGCTGCCCAAAGAAAGCTTTCTGCAGAACCTTCAAGAAAACCATTCCCTGCATTTTTTCTTTCCCTGACATCACAGGTTATCAGCTCCAGAAGTTTTCCCTCTTCACTTCAGTGAGGTCACATTCTGTGTGCACTTCAAGACAGAAGAACATGACAGGAATCACATTTCTTTAAAATTAAAGAAACCCCCAATCACACCCACACCACACCCACACCCCCCCAATGAAATTACACACAATTTATGCTTTTAGCAGAGGAATGTAACACCTTGTTTTTGCAAAGAGGGGGAAGGACATGGAAGTGGAAGCAGGATTCATTCAAACCAAAGGGCACGTGCAGATCAGAAACAAGGGCACAGCAAAGCCCCAGCTCCCTTGCATCCCTCCTGGCTAACAAACTTTCCCCCCCCCCCATGCTTAACAGCAATAGTATCTTCATATCCTCAAAATGTGGGAGTGGGTTCAAATGAGTCCCCACGCCTGGATCAGCATCTCTCTATTCAAACTGTATGCTTTGCAGGACCAGTGAAAAAAGAGGCAACAGTGGGTAAAGCAAAACTGCATCAAAATAAAAGGACTGTCTGTTAGCAGATGCAAAGTACCTGCTGCAACTCCAAAAGTCAACCCCACCATTCAAGCAAACTGCTTTTCACACCGCAGAAGCTGCATCTGAATCAAGTTCCCAGAGCTGCAGTGACACATGTGCTGGACTAACAGCATCCTTTAACGGTGCTGTGAATCCCTGAGGCAGAAGGTCACAGCACAAACATCCCATTCTCAAGGGACTATTTTTCCCCAACACAAACACAAAAACGTAACATCAGCCAGCAACCAAAACACTACAAGCAAGAACAGATCAAGACTGAAAATCAATGGGGAAGCGAGAATATTTGGTGATGTAGCATGCAACAAGCAATTCAAGTGGTGTTTCTGGAATGCCTCTTCTCCTTTACAACCCACTGAGAGATGAGGCTGGGAGCTACATTAGTAAATGCTGAAGGTAAAACTAAATGAATGAAAAACACACAAGTTGGAAGGAATCAATGCTGACAATGGGAGATTACTTCTTTTTAAATCAAGAAATAGTAAGAGGAACAAGCATCTACACAGTTTCTCTGCAGTTTGACTTCCTACAACAAACTAGCCTTTTCTCAATAACATCACCTTGAAATGTCTTACACCTTTTCTTGTGTTAAGAGAAACTGAGAATTAGCATGGAGCTATGGTTTCTGTTGTTGGCGTCTAAAAGTGGAAGTGTGAGTTTCACCACTGAATTGAAAGGTATGGGGCAGTAGCTCCCATGTATCCATAGATTATGGGAACTTTCTATATAACTAAACTAAGACTGGCTATTTTCTCTTTTCATTTAAAAATGGACTGTTTCATTATAAACATATTCATGATAAATTATAAACCCGTTAATTATTAATTATAAATCCCTCTTTCACTTTAATTAATGCCATTCATTAAAAATATTACCCTACCAAAAGAAAAGGGTACACAGCTGCCCTTGCCTGCATTTTCTCCTCTTCCTCTCAAACAGAATCCCAGGGGAGATGGACGGTGTTTACTGGTAGGACAAAACATCAAGTTCCAATCACATCTGGCTGCCAACTGATCAGCTGGGATAAGGCAGGATTGCCAAGAGAGGCTGTGTCTGTGCTACTGGACAGGAGACAATTGCTACTACAACCAGCACTAATAAATGTTGTATCGTTGCATCCAAAAGCACCACCAAGTGAAGTGGAAGTGAAAAAGGCATTTCCTAGGCTTTTTCTCCAAACCAGAGGGCATCACTGTAACACTCCCACTCCTGCCATCCTTATTACAACAAAGGATTCCAATCTGACTCGAGGGACAAACAGGCTGTAAGGAAAGCGCCTGCTGCTCTGTCAGAGCTCAGCTCAGAGCTGCACTGGGGGAAACAAACTCAACAGCGGGGGGAAGCAGGGAAATGCTTTGCTCAGACCCTCCAGACAGGTGGCACACTGCCAAATTGGCACCAGAATTGACCAGCACAAAGAAAAGGGGGTGGAAAAGAGGGGTGAACTTACCGGGGACTGAGGGCCTGAAGCTCTGGGGGTGCCAACTCCACACGAGGCCAAGATGGCTCCGGCAGGGACTTGCTGCCCAGGCTGTGGCAGATACCATAGGCCCTGGCTGGGCGGGGGAGCGGGGCTGCAGGGAGAAGGGGTGTCAGGGGTGGGGAGAGGCTGGTGGGGGGGAAACGCCCCCCTCCTGTGGGGAATGGAACAGCCGCCCGGGAAAGGAGACACCTTGTGCTGGTGGGACAGGAGCTGTGAGAGCCCGAGGAGCAGCAGCAAAGCCCGAGACAGGGGGTCTGGCAGCCATGTCAGTGTGGGTGCTGCCTGGCAGCCATGTCAGTGTGGGTGCTGCCTGGCAGCCATGTCAGTGTGGGTGCTGTCTGGCAGCAGGTTTCAGCCACGCAGGCACTGCTACAAGCTCTGCATCTCTTCAAGGCTGTCACTTGCCACTGATGACTAGTTCCAGCCTTGAAGAGGTGCACAGCTCTCCCCATGTCCTGGTGTAGATCACACTGTACTTCAAGTCACTGGAAACACAGACTGTGGTGGCAAGGTTCAAGCATCACTTTTCTGACGGGGAGATGTGGAAAATGCTGGGGAATGTTACCTTTGCAAATTGAAAAGGGTTATTGTATTTTCTGTAGAAGAATTTAGGATATATAGAAACTCTTGATCAACTGAACAAAACTAAACTTTATTAGTGTACACAGCTGTAACAACAATAGTAACCAGCCACAATCAAAACCAAAACCAAAATAACATTTCCTGCTGATCCAGTGCTTGTTCACCTCGCTGTCTGTTTGTGGAAATGCACATGTGCAGTTTCCCCCCCCCACCTCCCCACAGAAAGTTCTAGAAAAGGAAGTTCACGCCTGCGTGAATCCAGTGAACCCAGTAATTCTGCCATCTTGATGGCGCAGGACAAAAAAAAATTGATTTAAAGGCCATAATTGGCAGAGAAGACTCCAGCCGGTTTTGACCAGGCCTGGAGACCCACCTAAAGCTGAATTTGCTAAGTAATGGGTGATGGGGTGGGAAAACGGTGGACTTATGTCTCAACATTGCTAAAATATTGGGGGGAAGTTCTTTCCAGAGAGATTGGTGAGGGGCTGGAACAGGCTGCCCAATTTTTACCCCGATCTTGAATAACTTTGGGGTTTGGGGCCAATTTGGACCCAAATCTGCTCTTCCTTTCCCTTTTTTCCCAATTTTGACCCAAATCCACAGGTTGAGAGGAGGCGGCTGTGTCGATTGAGGGGGGATTTTCCCCCCCCGTGTCACCGTGGTGCTGCTGGTGGTTGGGGTGCTGCTCACAGTGACGCGGGTGGTGACAAAAACCCAGCGCATCCTCTTTCTTCTGAGTTGCTTGGCAAATTTGGGCTGGTTTTCCCAATTTTCCAGGATTTTGACCCAATTCTGGGCATCTTTTGACCCAAAATGCATGAATTTTCCACTTTATACCCATTTTTCAACCAAATATTTCAACTCTTCTCCCACGTTTGCCCCATTTTTCCACAAATCTTCACATTCATTCACCATTCCTGCCATTTTTTGCTGCCAAAACGGAGTTTTCCCACCAAAAAATACCATTTTTGAGCCAAATTTGGGGAATTTCCCTCTTTATACCCATTTTTAACCCAAATATTTAAAGTCTTCCCCCCATGACCATTTGTGTTTTAAATCTTGACATTCTTTTACCATTTATGCCACATTTTCCCCAAAATTTGACCTTTGTGTGCCTATAATTATCACTTGTTGCCAACAAGTTTCCCTTTTTTACCTCTTGTGCCCAGATACGGACAGTTTTCAGCCTAAAATTGCCATTTTTGACCCCAAATTGAGAATTTTTTTACTTTAAACCCATTTTTGACCTAAATATTTTTACTCTTCTCCCACTTTTGCGCCATTTCTCCCACAACCTTCACACTCATTTACCAATTATGTCATATTTTTTTCCCTGAATATGACCTTTTATTGCCAAAAATCAGCATTTTTGCCGAGTCCCTCTTTTTAAAACTCTTTTTGCCTGATTTTCCCCCAAATTTGGGCAACAATTGACCATTTTAGGACATTCCCCACCCATCTTTCCTCCTCACTATGATGAGCCCAAATCTGTCCTTCCCCCCCCCCCCCGTTTTTATCCCAATTTTTTATGATTTGGGGAAAATGTTAATCATTTTTTGATAATTTTTCCTTTTTTAACATTTTTCACCCAATTTTTGCCAATTCCATCACTTTTCTCTCCCAATTTCTGCCATGCACCTCAAAAAATCCAAGAAATTTCTGAAATGATTTGGAAATTTAAGAAAAATTTTAAATTTCAAATGATTTTTAAAAACTATTTTATTTTTAACTCTTTTTGCCTAATATTTGTCTATTTAGCCCCGGAAAATTTGGAAGGAAAAGCGCTGGGCATGAATCACTGTGGTTATCCTGGTTGGATTGAGTTTTGGGGTGCCAGGATCGTTGTCACTGTCTCCTCCGGTTATTCCTGGTCACCATCATTTCACCAGGACAAATTTTGGCCATTTTTGCCCCAAAATCTCACCCTCCCGGGGCTGGTGTGTGTGGGGGGGATAATAAGGGTCAACCTCCCCCCCCCCGCCTCAAATTTCACCCTTGAGTCCATCGTTGGGACAAAATATGGCGGTTTTTTGGGGGAGAGAAATTCCATTTTGAGGTGAGAAATTTATCTTTGGGGGAGATTTGGGGGAATTTCAGGGAATTTTGAGGGGTTTTATGAAGGTGGGACAATCTGCCAGACCAAAAATTTCAAATTTTAGGATGTTTTGGTGATTTCCACCCCCAAAAAAATAACTCTGAGGCAATTTAATGGCAGAAAGAGGGAAAAAAATAAAATTTGGGGAATGTGGAAAATTTCTGAGGAAGGAAATAAAAATTTTTGTGAATGAAGTTTATTTTTGAGGGAAAAATGGAATTTTGGAGAGCAAAATTTGCCCAAAAAATGAAGTTTTAAGGATTTTCTTTGAGTGAAATATAATCCATTAGTGAGTTGCTGGTAGAAAATGGAATCCAGGGTGAATTTGACGGTAAAATTCTTCAGATTTTGGGTAAAAATTTGAAAAAAAAATTTGAATTTTTGAAGGTTTGTGTGGAGTCAAAATAGCAACTTTTGGCAATAATTCCCACTCCTGACAGTCGATGTGCTCTTAAAATTTTAAAATTTTTATTGGGCAAATTTTACAATGATGTTAATTAGATGTTTTAAATTGGAGAGTGAAGTGCATCCTGGGAGAATAAGGGAGGGATCTGGGGGGGTGGTTTAGGTTTGGCCCATCCCCATGGGCACCCGCTGTCACTGACGTCACTGATGAGGTCACTGATGAGGTCACACCCCCCAGAGGTGGAGCGTCACCGCCGGGGGCTGGGGCTGTACCCGGAGCATCGGGTCACCCTGGCCGTGGGTGGGGGGAGCTGGGACCCCACGACGGGCCCCACAACTGCCGCCTCGTCCTCCACGTGCCGGATTGGGGGGGGGGGGTTGGGGGGGTTGGAGGGGGGTTTGGGGTGGGTTTGGGGGGGTTAGAGGGGTGTTGGGGGGCTGGAAGAGGGATGGGAAGGGGTTAGAGGGGTGTTGGGGGGAATTAGAGGGGGTTGGGGGTGGGTTTGGGGGGGTGAGAGAGGGTTAGAGGGGGGTTGGGGGGCTGTAAGAGGGGTGGGAGGGGGTTAGAGGGGGGTTGGAGGGCAGTTGGGGGGCATTTGGGGGGTTAAAGAGGATTTGGGGGAGTTAGAAGGGGTGCTTGGGGGGGTTGGGGTGGGTTTGGGGGTATTAGAGGGGTGTTGAGGGGGCCATTTGGCGGGGTTAAAGGGGATTTGGGGTAGTTAGAGGGGTGCTTGGGGGGGTTTAGAGGGGGGTTGGGGGGCATTTGGGGGTGTGTGAGGGGTTTTAGGGGGGTTTGGGGGAGTTACAGGGGGGTTAAGGATGGGTTGGAAGGGATTGGGGGGTTTGGGGGGCTGGAAAGGGGGGTGGGAGGGGGTTAGAGGGGTTTGGGGCCAGTTGGGGGGCATTTGGGGGAGTTGTGGGGCAGTTCAGGGGGGTTGAGGGGAAGGAAGGGGGGGTGGGAGGGGGAGTTGGGGGGTATTCAGGGGGGGTTTGGGGGTGGGCAGGGGGGTTAGAAGGGATATGGGGGGGCAGGGAAGGGGGGTTGGAGGCAGTTGAAGGGGTTACAGGGGATTTGGGGGGCGGGCAGGGGGGTTTAAGGGGTGTTGGGGAGCCGTTGGGGCAGTTAGAGGGCAGTTGGTGGGCGGGCAGGGGGGTTGGGGGGCAGTTGGGGGGATTAGGGGGAGTCTGGGGGGCAGCTGTGGCCCCTCATTGCCTCTCCCCCCACACACACAGCTGGAACAGGCCATGGCCCAGCAGCTGCTCGACACCCTGGGCCCCCCCCCCGCGGCACCCAGGCCTGAGACCCCCAGGAGGGATCCAGGGACCCCCGGGAGGGATCCCCAGACCCCCTGGGATGGACCCACAGACCCGCAGGAGGGAACCCCAGACCCTGGGAGAGACCCAGAGACCCCCGGGATGGACCCAGAGACTCCCAGGAGGGACCCAGAGACCCCCAGGACGAAGCCAAAGACCCCTGGACTGACCCCAGAGCCCCTGGAACCCACCCAGACCCCCGGCACCAGCCCCAGAGCCCCCAGACCCCCTGTCCCCGCACCCAGACCCCCGTTCCCCACCCCCAGAGCCCCCAGACTCCCTGTCCCCGCCCCAGAGACCCCAGACGCCCCTGTCCCTGCCCCCAGACCCCCGATCCAGTTCCAAACCCCCCGCGACCGGCCCCAGACTCCCCTGTTCCCGCTCCAGACACTCCAGACCCCCTGTCCCCGCCCCCAGACCCCCCGATCCAGCCCCAAACCCCGGTCCCCAGCCCCCGGGACCGGCCTCCATCCCCATCCCCGCCTCAGACCCCCGTCCCAACCCCCTCCGGGGACTGACCGAGGCGGTAACGATCACTCCCCCCCCCCCCCCCCCCGCTTCTACCCCGCCCGCCCGCCCCCCCCGCCCCCGCCCCCGCCCCCGCCCCCGCCTCAGCGCTGCTCTCCCCCTCTTCCCGCCGCTGAGGGGGCAGCGCCTCCCATTGGCTGCCCACCGCGGGGTGGGCGGGCTTAGGGCGAGAACCCCGCCCTCCGATTGGCCGCGGCATTCCCGCCTCGCAACGGAACACGCCGATTGGCCGCCGCCTCTCAGGCGGCCGCGCCTCCCATGGGCTTCTTACCGAGGGGGGAGGCGGGATTAAAAGCGAAGGGAATCTCCCCGCCCCCCTCCGGCACCTCGAGCTCCGATTGGCCGGCGCGGCGGCGAACGGCGCGCCGATTGGACCAGGAGATGGAGAGTGGGCGGGGCGAGGCGGACCCGCCTGGCTATAAAAGCAGCGCCGGGGAGGGCAGCCGCCTCTTCACACAGTCCAGAGACAGAGGCTTGACGGGGGTTGCTGCTGCCCCCCCCCCCCCCCCCCCCCCGCCTCCCCTCACAGCCTCATCAGCCCTTATTACCGCTAATTGGCGCCTCGATCCGAGCCCGGGGAGGAGCCGGAGGCGGCAGCGACCCCCGGGAAGGGGCTTGGGGGGGTGTGAGGGGCGGGATTATGCTAATTTATGCTGATTAATGCTAATTACAGGCGGCTTCCTGTCGTTTTGGGGCGAATTCGGGGGGGTTGGGGCTTTTGGGGGCGATTTTAGGGGGTTTTGAGGTGGTTTTAGGGGGCTTTGGGGCGATTTCAGGCTGTTTGGGGGGCTGTTGAGGCTTGTAAAGGGCTCTGAGGGTTGTTGGGTGAATTCAAGGGATTTGGGGGCGATTTTTGGGGGTTTTGAGGTGGTTTTGGGGTTTTTTAGCCTTTTTTGGGTCAGTTTTGGGGTGTTTTTGGTCAGGTTTAGCCCATTTTGGGGCCACTTTGGGTCAGTTTTAGTGCTTTTTAGGTCAGTTTTGGGCTTATTTGGCCAAATTTGGGTCGGTTTTGGGGGGTTTTGGGTCAGTTTTAGGGGATTTTTAGCCCATTGTGGGTCAGCTTTGGGTGATTTTGGGGGGTTTTAGCCTGGTTTGGGTCAGTTTTAGGGGGTTTTGGCCCGTTTTGGGTCAGTTTTAGGTGGGTTTGGCCCATTTTGGGTGATTTTGGGGGGTGTTTAGCCCATTTTGGGTCAGTTTTGGGGTGTTTTGGGGTCACCACCGCCGCCATGTTCTATTACCCCGAGGTGCTGCAGCGGCACACAGGCTGCTTCGGCACCATCTGGTGAGGAGATGACGTCATATGGGGGGGTGGGGGGGTGTGACGGCTCTGACGTCATGGGGCGATGACGTCATCGGGGAGAGGGTGATGATGTCATTACACCCCCCCAGGCTGGCGGCCACCTGCAGCTCCCGCCTCCTGCGCAGAGAGTACCTGGCGGTCGATGTGCCCAGGGCCTGGTAATGAGGGGGGCTAATTAGGGGGTGTTAATTAGGGGAGGGGGGTTAATCAGGGGGGTAATGGGAGGAGGGGGTTAAAGAGGGGGTAATTAGGGGAGGGGGTTAAAGAGGGGGTAATTAGGGGTGGGGGGTAATGAGGGAGTAATTAGGGGTGAGGGTAATGAGGGGGGTAATTAGGGGTAACAAGGGGAGAGGGTTAATGAGGGGGGTAGTTAGGGGTGGGGGCTAATGAGGGGGGAAATTAGGGGTGGGGGTAATGGGGGGGCAATTAGGGGTGGGAGGTAATGAGGGGTTTAATTAGAGGGGTAACTAGGGGGGTAAGGATGGAGGGGGCTATTGAGGGGGTGATTAATGAGGGGCTAAGTGGGGGGGCTAATGAGGGGCTAATTGGGAGGGGAGTTAATGAGGGTGGGGTCAATAAGGGGGGCTAACGAGGGAGGGGGGTAGTGAGGGGGTGGGTGAGCTCATGGCCTCGTTAACTAACCAGGGGGCTAACGAGCTGATGAGCTCATTAATTAGTGAGCTAATGAGGTCATCAGGGGGGTGTGATGTCATCGAAGGGGGTGACGTCATCGGGGGGGTTAGGTGTGATGTCATGGATGGATGAACAAGCTAATTAAGGAGCTAATGAATGAATGGGCTAATGAACCTCCCCCGTCCCCCCCCAGCGCGGCAGTAACGTCGTTCCTGATTGGCCAGGGCGGGTGGGAGGAGCCTCCGGCGCCCCCCGGCCCCGCCCCCCGCTGCTCCCTCTACCTGGCGGCGCTGCTGCAGCTGGGGCTGGTGCGGGTCCTGCAGCGCCAGAGCCTCCTGCTGCTGGGTGAGACTGCCCCACGGCTGCCCCATAGCGCCCCACAGCCGCCCCACACGCCCTGCCCCACACCCCCTACTGCCGCACACCCCCCCAACCCCACAGCGGGGGCTGGTGAGGGTCCTGCAGCGCCAGAGCCTCCTGCTGCTGGGTGAGCCCACCCCACGGCTGCCCCATAGCGCCCCACACCTGCCCCACACCCTGCCCCACATCTTTCCCCCCTCCAGAGGAGGCCACCCTGGTCCTGAGCCGCCTGCACCGCGCACACCCCCCGCCCCACATCGACCTCGAGCCCCCCCGCAGGTGAGGGCCTGACCCATAGCTTGACCCACAGCTCTCTGCCCCATAGCCAGACCCATAGCGTGACCCATGGCTCCCTGCCCCATAGCGTGGCCCATAGCCTGATCCATGGCTCCCTGCCCCATAGCCAGACCCATAGCATGACCCACAGCTCCCTGCCCCATAGCCAGACCCATAGCCTGACCCACGGCTCCCTGACCCATAGCCAGACCCATAGTGTGATCCATGGCTCCCTGCCCCATAGCCTGACTCACAGCCTGCCACACGGCTCCCTGACCCACAGCTCCCTGCCCCATAGCCTGCCCCATAGCCTGTCCCATGGCTCCCTGCCCCATACCCTGACCCCATAGCGTGACCCACAGCTCCCTGCCCCATAGCCTGACCCCATCGCTTGGTCCCGCCCCCTGCCCCTGGTTTGGGGTGCCGGGCGACACCCGACCACACAGCCCCCCCCTGCTGCTGCCACAGGTACCCCGACCCACAGATTCTGCCCCACAAATCATCCCCTGACCCATAGATACACCCCTGCCCCATAGATCCCCCTACCCCATAGATCATCCCCGATCCCCAGATCATCCCCTGACCCAGAGATCCTGATTCATAGATACCTCCTGACCCACAGATCCTGCCCCGCAGATCATCTCCTGCCCCATAGATCATCCCTTGCCCCATAGATACCGCCCCACAGAGCCTCCCCTGCCCCATAGATCATCCCCTGACCCATAGATACCCCCTGACCCACAGATACACCCCCGTACCACAGATCCTGACCCATAGATACCCCCTGCCCCATAGATCCTGCCCCATAGATCCCCCTGCCCCACAGCTCCTGCTCCATAGCTCCCCCCAACATCCCCCTCTCCCCGCAGCTGCTGCCAGATGAGCTCCTGCCCCCCCTGGTGAGCGACCCCCACGTGTGGGGCAGGGTGTGGGGTGCTATGGGGCGCTGTGGGGCAGGGCCTGACCCCCCCCTGCCCCCCCAGGGCCCCCCCTGACTGTGTCCCCTGAGAGCATCACCCTGCGCAAGCCAGAGGCCCCCCGGGCCCCCCCGGCCCCCGAGGTGGGGCTGCCCCACACATCCTGCCCCATAGATCCATCCCTGCCCCATAGATCACCCCTGCCCCAGAGATGCCCCCTCCCTGCCCCATAGATCCCCCTCCCTGCCCAATAGATCCCTCCTCCACCACCATAGTTACCCCGCGGCCCCATAGATCCCCCTCCCTTCCCCATAGATCCCCACTGCCTGCCCCATAGATCCCCCCCAGCCCCATAGATCCGTGGGGCTGCCCCATAGATCCCCCCATGGAGGTATGGGGCAGCACCACAACTGTAGGGGGCAGGGGTGGGGAGGTGTGGGGCTGCCCCATAGATCTGTGGGGATGGTGGGGATCTATGGGGCAGGGGGATCTATAGGGAAGGGGAGGATCTATGGGGCTGGGGGGGATCTATGGGGCAGGGATCTATGGGGGTGGGAGGGGATCTATGGGGCTGGGGGGATCTATGGGGCAGCCCCCCCCGGATCTGTGGGGCAGGGGGATCTATGGGGCAGCCCCCCGGATCTGTGGGGCAGGAGGAGCTGCCTGAGGTGACCCTGCGGGAGCTGCAGCTGCTGAGCGAGGCCGAGGCCGAGATCCTGCCCCCCGGTCAGCAGGGGGGCACTTGTGGGGCTGGGGTGGCACTTGTGGGGCTGGGGGGGGGCACTTGTGGGGCTGCCCCCCAACCTGCTGTCATCCCCCCCCCAGCCCCCCCTGTCCCAGCAGAGCCCAGTCTGCCCCCTGAGGTACCCCAGTGTCTGCCCCACACATCCTGCCCCACACATCCTGCCCCACAGCTACCCACAGTGACCCACCCCCTGCCCCATAACTCCCCATAGCGTCCCCATAGCACCCCAGCCCCATAGTGATCCTCAACCCAGCCCCATAGCACCCCACACCTGCCCCAAACCCTGCCCCATAGCGACCCCACACCCTGCCCCACAGCACCTCAAAGCCCCTGCCCCACACATCCCCTGCCCCATAGTGCCCCCAATCCAGCCCCACCCCCTGCCCCATATCACCCACCCCCAGCACCACCCCCTGCCCCATATCACCCCTGCCCCACCCCCTGCCCCACAGCACCCCACACCCTGCCCCACCCCCTGCCCCATATCACACCAGCCCCACCCCCTGCCCCACACCCTGCCCCACAGCACCTCAAAGCCCCTGCCACACACATCCCCTGCCCCATAGTGCCCCATAGCGCCCCCAATCCAGCCCCACCCCCTGCCCCATATCACCCACCCCCAGCACCACCCCCTGCCCCATATCACCCACCCCCAGCACCACCCCCTGCTCCACAGCACCCCACCCCCTGCCCCACCCCCTGCCCCATATCACCCACCTCCAGCCCCACCCCCTGCCCCACAGCACCCCACCCCCAGCCCCACCCCCTGCCCCGTAGCGCCCCCCCCCAGCTCCCCCCCGCCGCCGCCGCCGGCCCCGCGTGGACCCCCAGCCCCAGATCCCCCAGAGCCTCTTCCGGGAGCAGCTGCTGCAGCCCCAGGCCCACTGCCGGCCCCTGGTGAGACGGGGCAGCCGTGGGGCGCTATGGGGCAGGGGGTGGGGTGCTATGGGGCAGGGGATGTGTGGGGCAGGGGATGTGTGGGGCAGGGCCTCAGACCCCCAATTCTGCCCCACAGATCATCGCCGAGCCGCCCGCCAAGCGCCGCCGCCCCCCAAGTGAGCTGCTCAGCACCCCCACCTGCGGTGAGACCCATGGATCCCCCTGCCCCATAGATCCTGACCCATGGATCCCCCTGCCCCATAGAGACCCCCTTGCCCCCTAGATCCACCCCCAGCCCCATAGATCCCCCTGTGCCCCATGGATCCTCCCCTGCCCCATAGATTTCTCTGCCCTATGGATTCTCCTGCCCCATAGATTCTCCTGCCCCATGGCGCCATGGGGCAGCCCTATAGATCCTCCTGCGCCATAGATCTCCCACTGCCCCATAGATCCCTGCCTGCCCCCCAGATCTATGGGGCAGCCCCCCAGCTGCCCTGACCCCCAGCCCTGCCCCATAGATCCCTCCTGCCCCCCAGATCTATGGGGCAGCCCCCCAGCTGCCCCTGACCCCCAGCCCTGCCCCATAGAACCCTCCTGCCCGCCAGATCTATGGGGCAGCCCCCCAGCTGCCCCTGACCCCCAGCCCTGCCCCACAGACTGGCTGCCCCCCGAGCTCTGGGACCTGTGGGGCCGCTGCGCCCACCCCCCCCCCCGGCCCTGCCCCACGGCCGCCGCCCCCGGAGCTGCCCAATGAGCTGGAGGTGGGTCACACCCCCCCTGCTCTGCCCCATAGATCCCTGGGGCTGTGCCCCATAGATCTGGGCTCTCCCTGCCCCATAGATCTCTGAGCCTCTGCCCCACAGGTGCCACGGGAGGTGCTGGAGCCCAGCCTGGCCGGGCTGCCCTCCTCGGGTGAGCTGTGGGGCAGCTCTGGGGCAGCTCTGGGGGGGTTATGGGTCACTTATGGGTCGCTGTGGGTCACTGTGGGGCAGTTATGGGTCACTTGTGGGTCGCTGTGGGTCCCTATGGGTCACTTGGGGATCATTTGTGGGTCGCTGTGGGTCCCTGTGGGTGACTTGGGGATCATTTGTGGGTCGCTGTGGGTCACTTGTGGGTCTCTATGAGTCACTGTGGGTCGCTGTGGGGCAGTTATGGGTCCCTATGGGTCACTTGGGGGCCACTTGTGGGTCTCTGTGGGGCAGTTATGGGTCCTTATGGGTCACTTGGGGGCCACTTGTGGGTCGCTGTGGGGCAGTTATGGGTCCTTATGGGTCACTTGGGGGCCACTTGTGGGTCACTGTGCGGCAGTTATGGGTCCCTATGGGTCGCTGTGGGTCACTTGTGGGTCACTTGTGGGTTACTTGTGGGTCGCTATGGGTCACTTGGGGGTCACTTGGGGGTTGCTGTGGAGCAGAGGTGTTCCTATGGGTCACTTGTGGGTCGCTATGGGTCACTGTGGGTCACTTGTGGGTCACTGTGGGGCAGCTATGGGGCAGTTATGGGTCGCTGTGGGTCACTGGGGGGTCACTTGTGGGTCGCCGTGGGGCAGAGGTGTCCCTGGAGCTGCTGGAGGAGGAGCCGCGGCCCCGGCTGCCGCCCCCCGAGGAGCGTCGGTCAGTGACCCCCCCCCCAGCCCCCCAACTTATCGGGCAGAGACCCCCCACTTATGGGGTGGGCCTGACCCCCCCTGTGCCCCACAGGCCCCTCCCCCCCCCGCCCCCCTCCCCGCCGCTGCCCCAGCTCCCCGAGGGCCCCGAACCGGAGCTGCCCCCCAGCGCCGCCGCCCTGCACAGGTCAGGGATCCCCTGCCCCACACTTGGGGTCTGCCCCACAGATGGGGGGTGGGGGGGCACTTGGGGGGCTGAGGGCACTTGGGGGGCAGGGGGGGCACTTGGGGGGTGACCCACGCTTGGGGGTTGCGAGATATTTGGGGGGCTGCCCCACACTTGGGGGGTGGGGGGGGCACTTGGGGGACTGGAGGGCACTTACGGGTCTGCCCCACACTTGGGGGGCTGGGAGGTATTTGGGGGGCTGCCCCACACTTGGGGGTCACTTGTGGGGCAGCCCCATGACCCCCCGTCCGCAGGCTGGTGGCGGCGGCGGCGCGGGCGCCAGGAGGGGCGGAGCTGGGGGCGCTGCTGCCCCCCGGGACCTCCCGCGGCCTCGCGGGGCGACTCTTCTCCCTCTGCCTGGGTGAGGGGGGCTGCCCCACACTTGGGGGGCTGGGGGCACTTGGGGGCCTGCCCCACACTTGGGGAGTGACCCATAAGTTGGGGGGCTGGGGGCACTTGGGGGCTGGGGGGCACTTGTGGGGTGGGGGGCACTTGTGGGGCAGGGGGCACTTGTGGGGCAGCTCCACACTTGGGGGGCTGGGGGCACTTGGGGGGCTGCCTGACACCAGATAGATCTATGGGGCTGCCCCCCAAGTGTGAGGCAGCCCCCCAAGTGCCCCAAGCCCCCCAAGTGTGGGTCCCACCCCCCCCAGCCCCCCATCTATGGGGCAGCCCCCCAAGTGTGGGTCCCGTGTGTCCCCAGCGCTCTGCGCCGCTGGTTGGCTGCGGCTGGAGCAGCCCCAGCCCTATGGACCAATCAGGATGCGGCCCGGACCCCGCGGGGCTCCCCCGGCCTCACCCCACGTGGGGTAGGGGATGGGGGGGAAGCCCTGGCCACGCCCCCCGACCCCGCCCCACGTGGGGCAGGAGGGGCGGCCCCGCCCCCCGAATAAACAGCCTCGTTCTCACCCCACCCCCGCTCCCGGTGTCGGTGTCGCTGATTGGCTGAGGGGGGATGAGGTCATCAGGGACTGCCCAGTGTCTCCCAGTCCCCTCCCAGTCCTTCCCAGTTACCTCTCAGTCCCTCCCAGTTGCCTCCCACTCCCCTCCCAGTCCATCCCAGTTACCTCCCAGTCCCTCCCAGTTGCCTCCCAGTTACCTCCCAGTCCCCCTACTCCCCTCGCAGTCCCCTTAATCCCCTCCCAGTCCTTTCCCAGTCCCCCTAATCCCCTCCCAGTTCCCCCCAGTCCCTCCCAGTTGCCTCATCGCGGCCGTTGCGCCATCGCGGGGGGGGGGGGGGGGGGTGGAAATTAGGTGGAGGGGAGGGGTCGGTGTGGGGCCGGGTGGGGGATGGGAACCGCTCCTCCCCCCCATGGCGGGTGCGTCAGCGGCAATGACCTCACGCGGCCCTGCCAAATAGTGATCCATCCCCCTGCCCTGCCCCGGGGCCACGGCCCCGCCCTGCTCCACGCCCTGCTAAATAGTGAGCCGCCCTATGGCTCATCCCACGCGGGGTGTGGGGGGGGACGCGCCCCACAGCCCTGCCCCATAGAGACCCCCCTGCTAAATCGTGAGCCATTGACTGCCCCATAGAGACCTCCTGCTAAATAATGAGCCATTGACTGCCCCTTAGGGACCCACTGCTAAATAGTGAGCCTTTGTCCCATAGAGACCCACTGCTAAATCGTGAGCTATTGACTGCCCCATAGATCCCCCTGCCACATACTGAGCCTTTGCCTGCCCCATAGACACCCCTGCCCCATAGATCCCCTGCCAGATAGTGAGCTATTGCCTGCCCTATAGAACCCCCCCTGCCCCATAGTGACCCGTAGCCCACCCTACAGACTCCTCTGCCACATAGTGAGCCATCGCCTGCCCCATAGCCGCACCCCTGCCACATAGTGATCCTAGACGGGGCCGCGGGTGCGCTGGGTCCCCCCCCCCTTCCCTCCCCCAAGTGTGGGACAGTTGAGGGGCGTGGCCTCCCCTGGCCCCGCCCCTTCCTCCCCAGGCCCCGCCCCCACCCCCTTGATCTACCAGCCCCAGTGAGCACCGGACACTGGGAGCTACTGGGAGGTACTGGGGGGGGGGGGGTGGTGTGGGGTATGGGGTATGGGGGGTGTGAGGGGGTAACTGGTTATACTGGGAGGGTGGGAGAGGGGAACTGGGCTTACTGGGAGCGCTGGGAAGGGGTTTACTGGGTGAACTGGGAGGTGCTGGGAGGGTTAATGGGAAGACTGGGAGGACCCGGGGTGGGGGGAGTGGGGAGGGGAGATGTGGGGGGAACTGCGAAGACTTGGGAGGGGTCACTGGGAGGACTGGGAGGGTGTAAGTGGGGGATACTGGGAGGACACGGAGGGGGGTAACTGGGAGGAGGGAACTGGGAGAACTGGGGGAACTGGTCGGGCTGGGAGCGCTGGAGGACGCGGGAAGGGGGGGGCTCGGGCGGGGCACTGGGAGGAACTGGGAGGGGACTGGGGCTGACTGGGCGGGTGGGGAGGGGGATACTGAGCCACAGTGGGCTTGTGCTGGGCTTGTACTGGTCTATACTGGGCCATACTGGTCTTTGGTGAGCTGTACTGGGTCATACTGGGGAGGGAATGGGAGGTTTAATGGGCTAGGATTGGGAGGTTTCAGCTCTCACTGGTCTATACTGGACTTGTACTGGGCTTGTACTAGGCCATACTGGGGTTGTACTGGGCTGTACTGGTCTATACTGGGACATACTGGGAAGGGACTGGGGGGTTTAATGGGCCAGACTGGGAGGTTTTGGCTCTTACAGGTCTATACTGGGAAATACTGGGCTTGTACTGGGCTATACTGATCTTCACTGGGCCACACTGGTCCTTGATGAGCCATACTGGGCCATACTGGTCATACTGGGAAGGGACTGGGAGGTTTAATGGGCCAGGCTGGGAGGTCTCACCGCTTCCTGGAGGCTCTTACTGGTCTATACCACACATCCTGCCCCACACATCCTGCCCCATAGATCCTGCCCCACACATGCTGGCTCATAGAGGCGCTTTGAGGTGAAAATGCTGATTTTTGGCAATAAAAGGCCATTTTTTGAGCAAAAAATGACATAATTGGTAAAAAATGGGAAGATTTGTGAGGGAAAGGGGCAAAAGTGAGAAAAGAGTCAAAATATTTTGGTCAAAAATGGGTTTAAAGTAAAAATTCCCCAATTTTTGGTCAAATATCGATATTTTGGGCTGAAAATGACCATATTTGAGGCAAAAGAGAGAAAAAGGGCAACTTGGGGGCAAAAAGTTACAATTCTAGGCACACAAATTCCAAATTAGGGGGAAATGGGGCATAAATGGTGACAGAATGAGAAGATTCGGAGCAAAAAGGGTCAAAAGTTGGAGAAGAGTTGAAATATTTGGGTTAAAAATGAGTATAAAAATGGAAGTTCCCCAATTTTTAGTCAAAAATGGTTATTTTTGGTTGAAAATGGTAATTTTTTGTGAGAAAAGTCCTTTTTTGGGGTAGAAAATGACAGAAATCGTAAGAGAATATGAAGTTTTGGGCTGAATTTGTCAAAATTTGGTGAAGAGTTGGAATATTTGGGTGAAAAATGAGTATAAAAATGGAAAAATGGTTAAAAATGGTAATTTCTTGTGAGAACAGTCCATTTTCAGGGGTAGAAAATCACAGAAATGGTAAAAGAATATGAAGTTTTAGGCTGAATTTGTCAAAATTGGGAGAAGAGTTGGAATATTTGGGTGAAAAATGAGTATGAAAACAAAAATTCCCCAATTTCAGGTCAAAAATGGTAATTTTTGGTCCAAAATGGTAATTTTTGGTGAGAAAAGTCCATTTTTGGGGTAGAAAATCACAAATGCTAAGAGGATATGAAGTTTTGGGCTGAATTTGTCAAAATTGGGTGAAGAGTTGGAATATTTGGGTTAAAATGAGTATAAAAATAGAAAAAATGGTCAAAAATGGTAATTTTTGGTGAGAACAGTCAATTTTTGGGGTAGAAAATTACAGAAATGGTAAAAGAATATGAAGTTTTAGGCTGAATTTGTCAAAATTGGGAGAAGAGTTCGAATATTTGGGTGAAAAATGAGTATAAGAATGGAGAAAATGGTCCAAAATGGTAATTTTTGGTGAGAACAGCCCATTTTTGGGGTAGAAAATTACAGAAATGGTAAAAGAATATGATTTTAGGCTGAATTAGTCAAAATTGGGAGAAGAGTTGGAATATTTGGGTGAAAAATGAGTATAAAAATGGAGAAAATGGTCAAAAATCGTAATTTTTGGTGAGATCAGTCCATTTTTGGGGTAGAAAATGACAGAAATGATAAAAGAATATGAAGTTTTAGGCTGAATTTCTCAAAATTGGGAGAAGAGTTGGAATATTTGGGTGAAAAATGAGTATGAAAACAAAAATTCCCCAATTTCAGGTCCAAAATGGTAATTTTTGGTCCAAAATGGTAATTTTTGGAGAGAAAAGTCCATTTTTGGGGTAGAAAATCACAGAAATGGTAAGAGAATATGAAGTTTTAGGCTGAATTTGTCAAAACTGGGAGAAGAGTTGGAATATTTGGGTGAGAAATGGGTCTAAAGTGGCAAAGTGGCTCCAGGAGCCTCCTGCAGTCTGCAGGTGACAACTGGCGGGTTCCAATAGTGGGCAGAGCGACCAGAGGTGACGCGTCGCTGGGCCTGGTGCTCCCCAGCCTGGGGGAGACCAGGAAAGGTGTTAAGGCTGGAGACAGCCTGGGCTGCAGTGACCATGCCCTGGGGGAGTTTGTGGTCTCCAGGAATGTGGGGCTGGCACAGAGTGGGATCAGGACCCTGAACCTCAGGAGAGCAAACTTGAGGCTGTTTCTGGACTTGTTGGCCAAGATCTCCTGGGAGGTGGTCCTGAGAGACAAACGTTGAGGGAAGTTGGCTGCTCTTTCAGGAGCCTTTCTGAGAGCTCCAGAGCTCTCTGTCCCTCTGAATAAGACAGTGGGCAGGAGGGGCAGGAGACCAGCATGGCTGGGCAAGGACCTGCTGGCCAAACTGAGGGAAAAGAAAGGCAAGTCCAAGCTCTGGATACAAGGGTGTGTTGCCTGGAAAGAATCCAGGGATGCTGTTGGGAATTGCAGAGATGGGATGAGGAAAGCCAAGGCGCAGATGGACCTGAACTTGGTGAGGGATGTTAAAACCAACAAGAAGGGATTTGACAGGTCCAGTGGCCAGAAGAGACAGGCCTAAGAGAGCGTACCCCCTTTGGTAAAGGAGAATGGAGAATTGGCTGCAAGTGACGTGGAGAAGGCTGAGGGACTGAATGAGTTCTTTGCCTCGGTCTTGTCTGGCAGCCAGGATTCTCATCATTCTCAAGTCCCAGAACCTTGCATCCCTGCACCTCTAGGTGGGAATGGGGGAGTAAATCCCCCTCCCCCACTGTGAGGGCAGAGCAAGTCCGTGACCGCCTCATGAGACTGAATGCCTACAAGTCTCTGGGGCGGATGACATGCATCCCAGGCTCCTGAAGGAGCTGCTGATGTGGTTGCTGAGCTGCTCTCCATCATCTTTGAAAAGTCGTGGCTGTCGGGAGAGGTCCCTGGGGACTGGAGAAAGGGTCACGTCACTCCCATTTATAAGAAAGGGAGCAAGGAAACCCAGGGAATTACAGGCCGGTGAGCCTCACCTCTGTGCCTGGGAAGATCATGGAACAGATCCTCCTGGATGACATGTTGGAGCACATGAGGGATGAGCGTGTGATCCGCGACAGCCAGCACGGCTTCACCAAGGGAAGGTCGTGCCTTACTAGTCTGGGGACCTTCTCTGATGGAGTGACAGCATCGGCAGATAAAGGGAAGGCAACCCATGCCATCCACCTGGACTTGTGCAAGGCCTCTGACACAGTCCCCCACCACATCCTTATCCCTAAATTGGAGAGATGTGGATTTGATGGGTGGAGCATCCAGTGGATAAGAAACTGGTTGACAGAGTGTAGCCAAAGGGTGGTGGTCAATGGGTCTGTGTCCAGGTGGAGGCCGGTGACCAGCGGTGTCCCCCAGGGGTCTGTCTTGGGACCGGTGCTCTTTAACATCTTTATCAGTGACACTGATGATGGAATTGAGTGCACGCCCAGCATGTTTGTGAATGACACCAAGCTGAGTGGTGTGGTTGACACAAGAGAAGGAAAGGAAGCCATCCAGAGGGATCTTGACAGGCTGGGAAGGTGGGCCCGGGTGAACCTAATGAGGTTCAACACTGCCAAGTGTCAGGTCTTGCACTTGGGCAGGAAGAATCCCAGACATAGATACAGGCTGGGAGAAGAGCTCCTTGAGAGTAGCCCTGCTGAGAAGGACTTTTCAGAAAAGTGGCATGTAAAGGACATTATCTTTAAAAAAGGAGTTAGAAGGTTTAGTAGCATTTGGAAAGGCAGAAGTTGGGGAGGAAAGGCGAGGCGGTAGTGAAACTCCTTTACGATATGCTCTCTAAGAGAGGGATTAAAAACAATTATGAAAAGTCTTTAAAACCCCTCCTTTTTGGGGAGTGAAGACAGAACACTGATAACAAGCCTTGACAGTGCTTTTGATTTGCCTACTTGGGAAGCTATTGGAGCTCAAACCTAAGTCCTTAATAACTCTCTGGAAATTAAGGAAAAGGACTTTAGCGGAACGTGTTGCTGCTACTTCAGCCTTTGCAGCTTTAGCACCAGTTCTGGGTTCTACAGAACCGATTTAAAAAGGGAAAAAATCTACTATGGAGAATGTGTTTTTGTTTCTGGGTGCTCTTTCACCTACCCCAGTGACTATGCTCAGTAATAATGCCGTGTTATCAGAGCAAAGTGATAAATCTGTGGGAACTGACCGGGAAGGGGAGCGAGTGGTGAGCGTAAATCTGCCACCACGGCCTGCGCCCCTCCCCACTACTATATCTCTGGAAGGAAAAAATGTGGAAACAAACGTACAACCAACTGCTGAACTTTGACTGAGCCAAAACCACCCCATGACGCAGTGGAGAATGTGAACTGGCATCATCAACTTCAGCCTGTCCTTGAAAAGCTGGAAAAAGCGAAGTGGGCGACGGCATGCCCTGCTGTGAAAGGGTGTGCGGAACTGCCCAGCCACCCACCCGAGACCTACTGAGAGAGAAACTACCTATATGAAGAATCACCAACTAAGGCACAGAGCAATGTTGCCCCCGTGGACAAGGAACCTCAGCAGTGGGACAAGAATCCTACGGAGATGGACACGTATCGACGTCGACAGCCATCAGATCAGGGACACATTTCATATCAATACCCCCTGCTCCCACCCACACCTCCCAGCCAACTCATCAACACATCACTGTCTCCTGATGCCCGAGACACTCTGCAGAGACTGCTCATCCCAGCCTGGGCATGTCAGATGGTGTCAGAACGGGAAAAAGGGTTACATCAGGGTATTTTGATTCACTTGTGGGACTTACTGGGGAAAAGTTTGTGTGGGAATGAGTGTGTGGTGGAGAGAGTTAATAGTGGGCTGGTGGGAGGTGGAGGGAACACGGAGACTGTGCGGCGGGTCCTTGCGCTCCAGCAGGTCCAAGTGCTCACTCAGGGCTCGGCCCCGGTGACCGTCGGGGTCGCGCTGTGGTTCATGGCACGGGGAGAAGGGCGCTGCTTGGGGCAGCAGCCGACACCACTGACACCATGCTGCGCAGCCCAGTGCTTTGGCAGAATTGCCATAGAAGTGGGAGAACTGCCCCCCCAACCTCCCCCCATGCGGACTGGATGTGACAACTCATGTCTTGCAATGTCTTTTGTTTGATGACTTGCTTTGCAGCATTTGTTTGTATGTGCTGCGGGTTCAGAGATGCGTTTATCCACTGAGAGCACGGCTGCCTACTTAGCAAATGGATTTTTGATAGCAATCATTGAAACTGGACAGCTTACTTCAAAAATGGATCCTGGAAAACAGAAAATCCCCATTTGGGCTGATTACTAGCTACTTAATTAGAAAAAAATTGGGTTTTGTTTTTTTTTTCAAAAGGTATTATTGGGTCTTGCTTCCACAAGGCATAAAAATTCACCAACTATGTGCCAGACTTATGTAGCCTGGACACTTGCTCCAGTATGAAAAATGCATCCTGATCTGATCTTTTCTCATTACATGGATGAGAATTTGATTACAGAAAAAACTTGGACATTGAAAGTTTGATTCATGAGTTACCAGTGCAAGGGATTAGAGATTACTGTGTTTTCTGGCAGTGTGAGCTACTGCGCAAACGGGATAATCCAGTAAGTGTGCTCTGCTATAGCAGCACTTGACTACCCTGTGAAATCAAACTGGACAACAGCTCAGAATATATGGCACGAGCATTGCCTGTGTTACAGGGACACCACATTTGCCTACAGGCAAAATCATGGTAAAACATATGAATCAAACTCTCCCAAAGCTCTTTATGTTTTGAACTAGTTCTGTCTCTCACAGAACAGTTTGGTACCTCCAATGGTGAACCATGCAGGAGGTTTAAAAGAAGGTTTGAGAAGAAAAACAAACAAAGAGGGGGGAAAAGGGAGAGAAAAGTCGATGTCAAGTGTTATGAAGAATGAAGTTCCAGGTACTAACTTGGGCAGGAGATCTGCCTGTGTCATTACAGAGACGGGAGCCAAGCGGATAAAGCCGTGGATCCAGAAGAAGTCAAGCTTGCCTGAACCAGGACGAGATCCTGATCCCAGGAACTGAAGTCAAGTGTTCCAAGTGCAGCCACAGTGGACTATGAACTTTGCTGCGGGATATTTTGAATGGTCTGACAGTCTTTGAAAAATGCCTGTGTTTGTGCTAAATGAAAATTGGGGAAATAGTGATTTCTGCACAGCCGAAGGTCACAGATTGCAATCGGTGCCTGTAGGAAAACGTGAGGCTGATGTTATCTGCACTCCTGACACTCCTGATTGGCCAAACAAACAAGTGCAACAGCAAAGGTATCAAGGCACTTACAATTGGTTTCATGACTGGGGAATTTCAGGATGGATATTGTCGATGGTCAAATTTGGATTATTGGATTTGGTAATTATGGTACTTGTCTTACATTTACTGTCATGTTTCTTGAGCTTTCTGCAAAGGGCCCTTGCAGAGACCTCAAAAAGCAGTTTTTGTAACACAGATACTAAAAGGGGAAAATTGGCAAGGAGGACAGTGGGCCTGCCGGCGGCCTGGCTCTCCTCACAGAAGACAATATCCTTGAATTCCCATAAGACAGGAAAATTACTCATGCTGAGAGGTATTTGGTAATTCCATTCTCAAATCTAGTGACCTTGAAGACAGAGGTACACACTGCCTCAACCCAAGAAGGAGTTGTAGGGAAGTAAGTGAATATGTCGTTAAGCAGCCATAATAAGATGGCCAAACCACAGCAGGTGTGCAGATAACTTTTAGACATCAAAGATAAACTAACAATGATTAGCTATAAGATATGCTTCTCAAAACTCGTTCTAAGTACTAATTAATCACTTTGGTGTGAGCAGTATGTGTAGCCAATTAGCAGTTTTAGCTTGCCACTCTTTACAGTATGGTTTTCTGTTGATGGGATGGTTTTTAGATTTAGTTAAACAAGGGCTTATGTTTTTGTCAGTTATTTTTGCCTTAGTGTTATTTTTGCCGTGTATGTCACAGTATTTCCCTGGCAGGATGGATAATGCTCTTTGCAAAAATCTGGCTGGTCCCTAAACTAAAAGGGGGAATTGTAGTAATGCAGTTTGAGAGGAATGGTGGTTTTGGCCCGTCCAGATTTATTTCTCACCCGCATGTAATCAGACCTGGGGAAGCCAACAGAGACATGTCAACAGGAGAGCAGATGTCTGAGAACAGGAGTTTGTCAGAAACTCCATGAGATAACAAACTGCAAGAACGTTAGCAACTGCCTTAGAGGAACAAAGTGACTGTGTAGCCTCAACCAATCATTAGCAATACTGAGAGGCATGAACAGAGCATCTAACCAATAGCAATGGAATGTAACTCGTATACTGATAGAGAAACTTAGATAAGCTCGGTGTGTGTTTCAGTGAAGGAGCTCACTTGACCGTATTGAACAGAGTTGAGTCCACAAAACTTCGACTCTGGCAAATCAGCACTGGCCTCATGGGGTAGCAGCTGCTGCTGCCTTAAAGAAACTAACAAACTGAGGCTGTTGGCTGAGTGAACAAACCAATGCTACATCTCTTGCTCTTAGTGCCCTACTTGCTGATGTAGATAGTGTGAGACATGCCACTTTGCAAAACAGAGCTGCTGTTGATGGCTGCAAGTGCTGGTAGAGGCTCGTTCCAACGCAGGGTCACAGCATCTTCTCTGTGTGTGCACCTGCTCCATCCAGTGTGGAACCCTCCATGGGCTGCAGGTGGGGTCTCAGCCTTTTCCATGGGGACACCCGCTCCACCATGGCTTTCTGCAGGGGCTGCAGGGGCATCTTTCTCTCCAGCATGTGGGGTGCCTCCTCCCCCTCTTCCCTGCCCTTGGAGCCTGCACAGCTCATTACTTCTTCTCACTCCCTTCTCTGGTGGCGAAATGCAGCTGCTTGTGGGTTTTCTCTCCTATATGTGATTGTGGCTGGGGTGGCAGCAGGGACAGAGGGGATTGTCCCTCTCTGCTCTGCCCTCGTGAGGCCCCAGCTGGAGTCCTGTGTCCAGAGCTGGGGCCCCAATACAAGAAAGATGTGGAACTGTTGGAGAGGGGTCAGAGGAGCCACAGTAATGATCAGAGGGCTGGAGCAGCTCCCCTACGAAGAGAGGTTGAGGGAGCTGGGCAGGTTCAGCCTGGAGAAGAGAAGGCTGTGGGGGGACCTCATTGCAGCCTTCCAGTCCCTGAAGGGAGCAGAGGAACAGGAAGGGAATGAGCTTGTTAAAAGTGTAGACAATGGCAGGACAAGGGGGATGGATTAAAACTAAAGGAAGGAAGGTTTAGATTAGATATTGGGGGGAGGTTCTGTACAGAGAGAGTGGTGAGGTGCTGGAACAGGTTGCCCAGAGAAGGGGTGGATGCCTTGTCCCTGGGCAGGTTGGCCAGGTTGGATGGAGCCCTGGGCAACCTTGTGTAGCTCCAGGCGTGGAGGTTGGTGGCCCTGCCTGTGGTAGGGGGTTGGAGCTCTGTGACCCTTGGGGACCCTTCCAACCCATGCCATTCTATGATTCTGTGATTCTCAGAGGTGCTATGATTATCTCGAGCCATGACTTTGGCCTTGAATTGCCTGAAGTATACCCTGAGGCTGGCAGAAAACTGTCACAGCTGCTTACAAAACCCATCTCAGCAGCGCAGCCCCACAAAACTGCAACACAAGGTTTAACAGATGGGGCTCTGAAACAAGATTTTTAATGGAAATACAGAAAGGGGAGACGTGGGAAATGAAGAGTGGCCCTGGAAAGGAGCCGCAGTTGTGCTTGTTGGGGGGGGGAGGGAAGGAAGATCCCAGTCGCTGTCCTGGGGAGGGCTGCACCCCCGCCTGGCTTAGCAGCACCAGCAGCACAGAGCTCCCAGGGTGTGTCGGGATGCGCCCTGTGCCCTTGGGCAGCTCAGGATGAGGATGGTCTGAGCTGCCAGGGAGCCGGCGGGTTCACTGTCCGTTTCCAAGGACCGAAGGGCTACGACAGAGACAAACAGAACTGGGATGAAGCCCAGTGCCTGCAGAGAGCCCCAGGCATCCCCTCCCGACCATGGCAGCCACCTCTTTCCCAGGCCAGGACACAGCTGCTGCACAGCAAAGCCCCAGATGCCCCGGAGATGTTCCCCTGACCCCGAGGCGCTTCCCTGGAGCACCCAGGCCAGGCTCTGTGCCCTACCCCAGCAGCTCCAGCCAGCACAGCACTCCCCCTACTCACCGCTGATGACCTCAGACAGCTTCTCTTGGCTCAGTGGCCTCGCAGCAAGCCCTAGGCACAGAGAGCTTTGTCAGAGCCCTGCTCCCAGCACGCTCCCAGCAGCACGGCCCCCAGCCCCGCGCGCTCGGCTGCGCGGCCTCGTCGGGGCTGACCCCAGAGAGCACAAATAACCGAGGGGGGTGGGACAGAGCGCGGCAGCCACCAAGCCCCCTTGCCCGAGCAGGGGTAGGGGAGGGAGCCCACGCTCTGCCCAGGGCAGCTGGGGGTCTGGCAGCGACCAGGCTGCCCAAATTGGGACCCGGGGGGGGGCTGTGGCTCACCGATGAACCTCACGGCTGCCTCTTGCAAGGTGGCCTGAGCATCTTTCAGGTATGGAATGCTCTGATGACAGTATTCTTCAGCCCTGCTCCTGTCCTTCAGCAGCTGGAGAGAGCACAAGGGTAGGGAAGGACTTGTGGTTTGGGTTTGCTGTGCAAGGTTTTAGCAGTGGGGGTGCTTCCCAGGCGGCTCCTGTTTCCTGTGAGAAGCCGCTATAGAAACTTCCCAGCCAGGGTCAACCCACCACAACATGTCACAGTCCCCCCTCTGCTGGGCCAGACCAGTCCCTCCTCCCAGCACCCCCCAGTCCCCTTCCCCCACAGGCTATTCCACCTCCCCACCAGGAGCCCTGTGGGATTGATGCTGAGAGCCAGCCACCAGCCGAGGAGTGCCGGGGGTGCTGAGACTCCTCCACCCCACCGCATGGCCCAGGTGGGTCAGGGTCTCCAGGCCCTGGGGCTTGTCCTCACCAAGCACTCTCCGATCCTCCAGGTCTGCTGCGTCTGCACCAGGTACTGGAGCTTTTTCCACTTGAGGAGCTGAGCTAAAGCAAGGAGGGCTTCCCCGGCAGCCTGCAGAACAGCACAAGCTGGGAGATGGCACCGCAGCCTGGGGAAGGGGGCCTGGCATCCCCCTCCTCTTGCCTTTCTTCCTGGAGCGATCCCACCCCTAGGAAGCTGGGACATGCCCTGGCCCAAATGTCTGGGGCTCTCTTGGGAGCAGCCCTGGGGGAAGGGGATGGATGCTCAAAGCCCCAGCCTTTGAGCCCTGCAGGGGCAGCTGAGAAGCCTGCAGGGACGCCACTTTGCAGGCCTCGCTGGCCACGGGCTGCTGCTCGACCAGCTAGGGCAGGTGTTGGAAATGCCCATGCCAGCTTCTCTGCCCCTGCTCATGCTGCTTCTGCAGGGACCCTTCTTCCTATGGGCTGCGCTGGAGGCAGGCTGAATGGAGGGAGCGTGGCTGGGAGGGGACCCTGCCCGCCCTTCCACCTCTGCAGAAGAGCCACTGGGCAACGAGGAAGGCAGGGATGGCATCAGCACAAGGATGGAGGGGAGCTCTGCTCTGTCCTCAGTGACTCAGGCAGATGGAGCCCGGAGTCTTGAGTGCCAGCAGCTTTTGCCCCTGATGCCCAGGGCGTCAGCACGCCCTTGCCCGTGTCACTAACCAGCCTGGGAATCTCTACCTTGGCCACGCTGTCGGCCTGGTCGTGCATGCGGAAGAAGAGGGGGAGCAGGCCCCTCTGAAGCCTTTTCTGCACGCTCTTCTGGTCCTTCTCCAGCACAGTCTCCAGAGCGTCTCTGAAGAGGCTGATGGAGAGCTCTCTCATCTGACTGCACTCCTAGTAGGGAGAAGGTGAGCGGGACATCAGGCAGAGCCACTCCCCGTTCCCTGTGAGCATTAGTCCAGAAGTGTGGGCACGGCAGATGGGAGGGGAGATGCTGCAGGGTGGGGCTCTGCTCCACAAGAGCTGTGGGAACCTCTGGTCCTGCCTGGCAGTGCAGCTGGGGAACCCTGTGGGGCTCTGGGAGCAGCTCTGGGCCTGCGGGTGCTTTGCACAGGGGCAGAGCTGGGCCCCAGCACAGGGCAGGATCCTCAACCCGTGGCGGGCAGCAGGGCTGAGCTGCAAAGCCCAGAAGCCATCCCATGAGAGCCCCAGGCAGTGAGGAGGGCAGAAGGCCCTGCCCACAGGGCTGCCTGTCAGCTCTCATTGCCAGGTGCCCATCCTCAGGGCTCAGTCTCCCACGTCAGCCTTACAGCGTCAAAGAGGGGCAGGAGCTCCTCCGCCAGCTGCAGCAAGATGGGGCTGGCCTCCTCCCTCTTCAGGTGACCTGTCACATTCTTCAAGACCACCAGGACCATCGTCTTGCTATCCCCAGTCCTGCTGAGCCAGAGCACTTCCAGCATGTTTGGCAGGAGGACCTGCATTTTTCTGGCCTGTAGGAAAGATGGTTTCCTTGCTGTGAACTGGTCAAAGAGCGCTCCGGCAAAAAAGGCTCCAGCCTCCTATCCAGCTTCCTGGCAGATGGAGGCCCAGGAATCTCTGTGCCAGCATCCTGCTGGGTGCTGGCCATGGGCACACGGATGGGGATGTGAGAGAGCAGGGGTAGGGGTGTGGGGGGTGCAGGAAAGCCTGTCCCGTACTCAGCCACCCCCTTCTCCCTCAGGCTGGGAGGGGCAGATGGCTTGGCACCCCTCCATGCCTGGAAAGCTCCCCAGGCAGCCACCAGAACCCCACCATGGAACGTTCAGAGCAGGCACCCCACCTCCTGACCCTCAGCCAAGGCCAAGCCACCGCCTTAGCCACGGCCTGGGCCCCCTGGCTGCCAACAGGGGGGTCACTGCTCACCGTGTCAGCTCGCTCTGACAGCACAACGAGGCCTCTGAGCAACAGGGAGAGCTTCAGCAGGCTGGCATGTAGTAAAGCGCTCTCGTCCTGGAACTCGGCACCCAACTCCTGCCACTTCATCAGCTGAAGCAAACACAGCAGTGAGACAGTGGCAGAGCCTGCAGAGCTCCTGGAGCTGAGCAAGGGCTTTTGCTGGCAACTCACAGGCTCCCAAAGCTGGCGGTCTTCCTCCCTAGCCAAGATGGCCCGCCTGTGCAAGCTCACATCCTGGACTTCGCTGAGGAGCTGCTTGAAGATCTTCTCCAAGGTCTGGGGCACAGAGAGCATCTCCTCCCACAGGGCCATGGCAGAGCTGCAAGCCAGAGCGCTCTGTCAGCAGGGCTGCCTCGGCCACAGCAGCACAGCCTGGGCCAGCGCTGCAGGACACAGGCCCTGCCCCTCGGTTGGCATGCCCTGGGCAGCAGGAGAGGGCTGTGGGGGTGTTCTCTGTGGGGCAGAGAGGAGCATGGGGGCTCTGGGCTGGCTTGGCCAGCTGCGGGATGGAAAGCGCGGTGGGAAGGAGGGGCCTGCTCTCAGGGAAGTCCTGCAGTATTCCTTGGCTCTGGGACCCACCCAGAGTCCCCAGTCCCCCTTCCCAAAAGAAAGAAGCCCTCGTGGCTTTGGGGGCCAGTACCTGTCTCCTTGTGGAGGGAACTTCAAGAGGCTGATGAGCACGTTGGTGGGGAACTCCTCGGTCATCAGGAGGAGGAGCAAGTCCACGCTCTGCCGGCATGACTCTGTGGTGATGCTTTTCAAGTGCTTGGAGATGCAGCTCATGATCTCGGGTACCTGGAGGGGCCACAGGTGAGGATGTTGCTGCTCCTGGAACACAGCCCTTTCCTCGGCCGCCTTTCCCATCCCTCTGTGCTACCTTGAGGTGGCTGCAGGTGCCTGAGACCACTGTTGGGGAAGGAGGGAGGGAGGGACAGGGCCTGACGGGCAGGGACATCCGGCCACAGAGGCCACTTACATCCTCCAGCCAGAAGTCAGGGTCTATCGTGATCACATCCACAACTTTTCTTGCTGCTTCCTCTTGAAAGACGCTGAAGGGTCTCATCGCCTCGATGGCGGAGAGGACGATGCTTGTCTTCTCATCAGGTCGGAGGTACGGCGCCAGGTGCTGTGGGAGGAAGGAAGAGAGCGAAGCCATGGCACACCGAGTGCCCTGAGGGTGCTGCTCAGCTGGGCAGCGCCAGCAGCCCTGGTGAGAGATGCCCGGCGCGTTGGCAGCGGTGCCTGAAGGAAGCTGGCAGTGGGGGCTGTGGTCAGTGCACAGGGGAGGATGGGGAGAGAAGGCCCCCAGGGTGAGGGACGAGGGGTGGCCTCCTGGGCACAGTGTGCCCATGCTATGGCAAACCAGGGCTCGCTGTGGCCAGCAGGGCTGGAGCTGCTGCTGGTGGCACACCGGAGCACAGCCCTGGCATCGTCCCTGCTCAGGGGCGGTAGGAACCCTCTCGCCAGGGACGCTGAGGCCACGCCAGCCCCACCGGTTCTGGACACCTTTGCTCCCACCAGTCTCCTGGGCATGTCACAGACAAGAGTCCCAGCGAGGGGGGGAGCTCGTTACCCTCATAAGGTCTCTGGTGGTGGGTCCGTGCAGAAGGGAGGTGACCTCAGGTTGGCAACGGAGCTGTCGCACTCCATACTCTGCCACTGCCCTGCCTGAAGGGAGGAGAAAACACACAGGCTTCAGTCAGACACGGCAGCTTCCCCAGACAGCTTCCCAAACCCCCCTGAGTTGTGCTGGCAAAATGACAGGATACAAGAAGCCAAGGAAGAGTCCTGCAGGCTGTCAGGAAGAGCTTCTGGCTACGAGCACCAGAGGCACCAGCCAGGGTGAGGCACAGGTGGCCCTGCTCTTCACTAACAGGGAAGAATATGGCTTTGGGACATGGTAATCAATGGTAGATTGGGCTGTGGGGACCACAAAGCAGTGGGCTTCCAGATCCAGAACAGAGGGAGGAAGGAATGCAGGAGAGAGCAGATCCTGGACTCCAGGAGAGCACTCAGCTTCAGCAGCAAAAGGAGAGGCCTATCAGGAGATGTCTGTGTGCAGAAGGATGAAGCCCCACACAAAACTCTTACTTTCTTGGAGGTGGAAGAAGTCTAAGATGTAAAGAAGAGCAGTCATGGCTTCGCTGCCTATGAATTCCTTGTAAGAGCGGAACAGGAGGAGAGGTCCCAGCAGCTCTTTCAGGATTGGGATCTGGAGCTCTCCATAGCAGACGGGGCCACACGTGACTCTTTTAAAGTGGTGCCAGCACTGGGTGAGGGAAGCAGAAGAGCACAAGGAAAGGTTGAGGGCAGGAAGCTGGTGCCAAAGCCCCAAGCCCAGGAGTGTGTCCAGGGTTGGATCCCTGCCGTGCCGCACGCGGCTCCCAAAGCAGCGAGCTGGGCAGCAGCTGGAGATGCAGGGAGAGCTGCAGGCTGCTCTGGTGTGCAGGGAGGGGGAGATGGTGCCGGGTCCTTACATCCACTGTGGGGTTCCTGCACAAAAGACAGCACAGCTTCTGAATCCTTTTCACAGCCCTCTCCTGCACATGCAGATTCTCAAAGTCGATGAAGTTCAGCAGCATCTGGGGAAAGAGAAGCTGCTGGTGTGCCAGGGAGCAGGCAGCCACTCCAGGAGCAGCAGCAGCATTGCTCAGCTCCTGGGCTGGACTCACATCAAGGCTTCCTCTGATCTCAAACAAAGCCTGTTCTTTCCCCTTGGGCCCCTCACAGGCGTGGGACAAGGGCCCCAGGCCAACCTGGTGGCCAGGCAGGGAGGCAGATGCCTCACTCTGCAGCCACTGTGCTCTGGAAGGGCACCCTCCCTGCTCGGGGCTCTTTCTGCAGGGCGCTGGGGTCGGGACCACCCACTCAAGAGTGGACACCCCTTTCCCCCCAGGGCGAGGAACAGCCCCCGTCAAGACCACTCTTGTGTGTGCCAGACCTGGAAGATACTCTGCAGCAACCCAGTGATCCTGGAGGGAGAACACTTGAGCACCAAGACGGTCATCATCTTGTCCATGGCTGACACGGTCTGCAAGGAAGACAAAGAGCAGTGGCAGCGTTTCCTGTTGTCCCTCCCACTCCAGACGACTGATCCCAACTCCCAGAGCCCAGGGAGGACTCTTGTGTTGCCCCAGGGCGGACCCAGGGGCAGACAACCCACGGTGGCCAGGCTCAGAGGAAGGGGGTGAAGGGATGAGGGTGGGAAAGCAGAGCTGAGCCCGTGTCCTGCCTTGGATCTCTGGCTGGGGGTGGCCAGGGAGCAGCCCCAAGGGACTGGGGGGGCTCCTGTAGCTCCCCCTGCACTTACCCAAGTGTAGGTCCAACAGTCCTGGCGGTTCATTTCTTCTTCTGGAGGAAGGAAGAAGACACTGTTGAAGGCGGCTTGGAGGAGGCTCTTCTCTTTGCCCTCCAGCACTGTCTCTACTGAGCTGCAGGGAATGAGAGGGGCCGGTCAGACAGCGGTGCTGGGAGCCGTGCCTCGAGGCCCCGTGCAGGCGGACAGGGACCTCTGGGGCAGGGGTCCCCAGGAGGGATGGGCAGGTACCTCAATTCAGCAATGACACTCATGGCTTTTTCTCGCAAAAGCGTGCTCAGTTGGTGTCTGGGCTCCTCTTCCAGCAGCCCCTGCAGAGTACAATGGGGATGGGACTGCGCGGGTGCCAGCACCCAGTGCCACCGGACCCTCGCCCTGCCCAAACACTGTCCTCACCAGGTGCTGGGGAGCCTTGCCCCCTTCCCTAGAGCCACCGGCTGTCTCCTCACCTTGATCTTCTCTACCAGCTCATATCTGTGGCAGAGCGCAGCCAGGTCCTGTGAACATGTGTCCACGGGTGTCAGTTTGCACAGGGAGCTGATGCTTTCAAGAAACAGCATCTTCTGTCTCTCGTTCTGGCAACCAAAGGAACCAGGAGACAAAGAGGGAGCATCAAGTGGGGGACGCAGCCAGCAGGACCGGAGCAGGGAGGGGGCAGTTCCACGTGGGAGGCAGTGCTGTGCCCAGCCAGCACACCTCCAGCAGCCCGGCAGCAGAGCCCCTGCCCAGCGGACAGCGGCACAGCCACGCTTGACATGGTTACCGGTTCTGGGCTGCTGAGAAAGCATGCGATGAGGGATGTGTATTCCTCTAGCTCTGAGCGTACCATTGACCACTCTTCACTGCCTAAAGGAGGAGAGCAGGGAGGGCTGTAGACAGGTCTGGTGGCAAGAGAGAGCAGAGGAAGGAGCTCTGCCCTCCAGCCAGCCCCGCGCCCGCTCCCCTGGCGCAGTCGTTCCGTGCCTGCCAGGGCTGGAGGATGCCAGGCACACAGTCTGCAATGCTGGAGCCAGTGTGGCAGGGAAAGCCCCCAGTGCTGCAGGGTGAGGAACCCACAGCATCTCTGCCTCCCGCCAGCCCAGCTGCCTCTCGCTGCCAGGGCTCTGGAGCAGCATCTGGGTCCCCTCTGCTCCCTCCTCCTCTGCTCGGGCCAGCTCCCAGCCCCGAGCAGCCCTGGCATTTGGGCAGCACTCTGCCTGCTACCCACGGGACCCCTGTTGCCAGCCCCTTGGGCACACGCAATGGTGGTGTCGAGCAGGGTGCGCTCGCAGGCCCCAGCCCTGCCCACACCAACCAGGCCCCTCACTCACTAAGCAGCAGTGACAGTAACATGTGCAGCTTATTGGGCTCCGGTGGAGAGCTGCTCTCCTGGGGATCCTCATTCTCTTCCTCCTTGACGCTGCTGAGGGCTCTTTTCTCCATCCTGAGGAACAGAAGAAAGGGCTGGAGGCGGGAAATTGGAAGCTTTGGCCAAGCTCCTCAGCACTGCGAGTCTGCTGGGCACAGTGGAGAAAGATGTAGGCTGAGCCCAGGGCTTCCTCTGGGGAGGACCCTTGCTTTCTCCAGCTCTGAGGACGTCCTGGTCCCTGGCAGAAGCAATCACCAGCGCCCTGTGGCACACAAGGTACCTCAGGAGAGGTGCACAGCCGCGACCAGGAGGATGCCCTCACCTCACAGCGCGAGGCTGCACACTGAGGCCTCTGTGCTGGGTGACAGGTGCCCACCCTCACAGCCGGGTCGCAACCGCCTGGCAGTGACATCAAGCAGGTGGTTCCACAACCAGTTAACACACAGCCAGACTGGGGGGGTGAGGTGCTGAGCGGGCTCCCTTCCATGGGGTGCTGACCTTCGGGCCCAGACTGCTCCGGCCTGGGGCTGTGACCAGCGCTGATGGGCCCAGCCCTGCTCAGCAGCAGCTCTGGCCTTGAATTGCATGAGGTTTACTCCCTGGGGCCTGAAGAGAGCTTGTACCTACTTCTTGGAGAAGCCAGCTCAGCAGCACACCCCTTCTCTATTAAAACCTATGCAAAACTGCAACACTTCTCCGGGGAACTCTCCTGGCATTCCTAAGGCTTCCCTATGGACTGTAATAGGCTCTACCTGCATTCAGTTAACAACATGCTAAACATCCAGCAGTAGCTCCCAAACCAAAGGAGTGAGGACTCACAGACATACCTGGCTTGAAACCTCCCCTAGGAGCCCCCAAGCAGCCCCTCTGAGCCTGGGGCTCAGGGCTTGCTTTGGTCATGGAATGGCCCTAGTAATTCCCTAGGTACTTCAATAGGCTCTCCCAGCATTCCCATTCAAACCTGCTCAGCATCCAGCACTAGGTCCCAAACCCAAGGAGCCAGGACTGACACACATCCCTGTCCAGGACTGGCAGACATCCCTGCCCTGATGATGTGTATTTCAAGCCAGGGGCTCTGACTGCTCTGGATCTGAGACAACTCTAACAACACCTGAGGAAACTTTTATCCCCCAGTCAGGTTCCCGCCCTTCCGCTAAGGCCAGAACCACAACTTCCTGACCCAAAACGTTGTCCCACCCTGGGGAAGTCCCACTGAGCAGGTGTCTGTCTGTCTGTCTGCACCTTCCTTACCACGGCACAGAGCAGCCAGGCACCTCCCTGCTGAAGGACACGGGGCTTCAGCTCGCAATGGCTGCTCAGCCTCCAGTCCCCTGTATTGGGTGCTTGGACCCCCTCAAAAATGGGTGATCAGCCCCCTGCAATGGGTGCTCAGACCCCAGATCCCCCCGTACTGGGAGCTTGGACCCCAGACCCCCCTCATATCGGGTGCTTGGATGCCCCCGTAATGGGTGCTCAGACCCCATCAGTGGGTGCTTAGGCTCCCGCAATGGGTGCTCAGCCCCCAGCACCCCCCATATTGGGTGCTCAGACCCCCACAATGTGTGCTGGGACCCCATATCCCCCCATAGTGGGTCCTTAGACCCCCACAATGGGTCCTCATACCCCAGATCCCTGTTGAACCCCCTGTATTGGGTGCTAGGACCCCCCCATAGTGGGGGATCAGATTCCCCCTGTAATGGGTGCTCAGACAACCTCACTGGGTTCTTGGACCCCAGATCCTCCCCCTGAACCCCCTTTATTAGGTGCTCAGACCCTGCCATAGTTGATGATCAGCCCTCAGAGGCCCCCATACTGGCATTCAGACATCCACAATAGGTGCTCAGCCCCCAGAAACCCCCACTAATGGGCACTCAGACCCCTGCAATGGCTGCTCAGTAACCAGATCTCCCCAGACCCTCCCGTAGTGAGTGCTCAGACCCCATCAGTGGGTGCTAGGACCCCTGCAATAAGTGCTCCGGCCCCAGACCCCCATCTTGGGTGCTCAGACCCCAGACACCCCCTGTAATGGGCACTCAGACCCCCACAATGTGTGCTCAGACTGCATATCCTCCCAGTACCCCCCGTAGTGGGTCCTTAGACACCCTCAATGGGTCCACAAACCCTAGATCCATGTTCAACCCCCCTTAATGGGTGCTCAGACCCCCTCAATGGGTGCTCGGAACCCAGATTCCCACCCCCGAGACCCCCTTTATTAGGTGCTCAGACCCCTCCCATAGTGGACAATAAGCACTCAGAGGCCCCCATACTGGCATTCAGACACCCACAACGGGTGCTCAGCCCCCACAAACCCCCACTAATGGGTGCTCAGACCCCTGCAATGGGTGCTCAGACCCCAGATCCCCCCAAAACCCTCCTGTAAATGAGTGCTCAGACCCCATCAGTGGGTGCTTGGACACCACGGGGTGGGCAGGAGAAGGAAACGCCACACAAGCTCTGACTGTTTACCACTTTCTTTCAGAAGAGGGATCAAATACTCTCGAATGAGCAGAAGCTGCCAGAACAGAAGCAGGTGCATTAGTCCACGAGGAAGCAGAAGAACCCAAACTAAGTTTATCCTAAAGCCCAAGGCAGAATGTCTGGAGCTTCAACACACTGTCCCAATGAAAGGTCATGTCTGCACTCTCCTCCCTGCACACAGTGTCACAGCTCTCTCTTGGAAAGGTCACAGGGAAGATGGAAGTTCAGTGACAGGAGTATTGTTCCTTGAGCTACAGCAAGCAGTGCTGCACAAGTGTCTATCACTAACTCTGCAGGCAAGGACGCTGCACAGTCCTTGTGCCTGCGCTGGTGGGAAAGCACGGGGGGGCAGGAGAAGGAAGCGCCACACAAGCTGTGACTATTTACCACTTTCTGTTAGAAGAGGGATCAAATACTCTCCAATGAGCAGAAGCTGCCAGAACAGAAGCAAGGCTTCTCAGCGCAGCAGCCAAAGGGACATTTTGCTACCTAAATGCTTCTACCTTCATCTTTAGGGCCACTTCTACCTGACACAATCAGAAACAGCAACAAAAGAAAATAAAAAAGAGGAAGAAATGTGTATGTGGTGTCAGACAGCAAAACGTAGGAATAAAAACTAATTCAGGATCAACACATGAAATTCAAACCAAGCATTTCAGTACCCCATGAGCAGGGTAAAAAGAAAGACCATTCGCATGACAACTGACTCTAAGAAAGTGTTGCTGACACTCACTTTAGTCTTCCTTCTCTTGAACAAGTAAGATTTCATTCACCACTCACAAGGGAACTGTGCACACCTGACTGTCTCTGAGGAGATGACACCAGAGACAGGCAGGTTTGATGAGCAGTTCTCTACTGCAACAGAACCGGTTGCAAAGGATCCTTCATTCTCAACATTCAGATCTATTTTAGCTGCACAGGCAACTGTTTTACAGCTTTGCTTGAAGATGTTTTGTAAAGAAGAGCTGTACTTCTGTGGGGTTGGGTGTTAGTTAAGTATTTTGACTAACAACTACAGTACTTGTTTTAAACACTATCTAATCATTCCCCAAAGCTGGGTAAGCAGACCAAAAGCAGCAAACAAAATGCAAAACCTCAAATGCAGCGTGCCAGGCAGGCTCTGAAACACAAGGAACCTAAGGGCAAATAAAATGTTGTCAATTAGCAAGAAAGAAATCTAAAAGCATGATCTCACTGTGGAGTTCTGGGCACTGGCTGCCATGTCAGTCTAGTCTAGAGCTCCTTTTATTCCCCCCTTTGTTCCTCACTTCCTATTTGGTAGGCTGCAGCTTTACTGTTCAAGGCTTCAAACTACCTTCATCAATTTCCCTCTTAGCCTAGTGCCAACATGAAAGAATACAACAACTTTAAGTACATTTGTAGTCATTTTGGGATCTTGACCAGTACCCTAAATTACTACCCTGCAGCTGAACTTCAACCTCCTTCACTTGTTGATAAAAGTACAAAGGGAAAATGTGCTCAATTGACAGGATTGTAACAAGTGTCCCTGCCCCTCGCCCATTCCAGGACAGACACTTTCAAAGCTGCTGCAGCACTACTGAGGTTTCAGAACAGACATTTATTAACTAACCATCAGTGGTAGAAAACGGGGAGGAACTAAGGAGAACTTTTCCACAAATGGGTAGACCTGTTTTTGCTCTGCAGGTTGCATTAACCCAATTAGGAGGTGACCTTGAAAATCCTTATTAGCCAGAAAGTTGCAAAGCCCTTCCTTGTCTCTCAGACACTGGTAACACAGGAAACAGCAGGAAGACCATCTAAACCTCTATCTGCACAGCCCTAGGAGTTGTTTAGTAATCTTAATCACAAATACTGGTTAAGGGACCTGCAAGGCTGCCAAGAGACAAAGGTTGGAACCCTCTGAGCTTTCAGCTGCCCAAAGAAAGCTTTCTGCAGAACCTTCAAGAAAACCATTCCCTGCATTTTTTCTTTCCCTGACATCACAGGTTATCAGCTCCAGAAGTTTTCCCTCTTCACTTCAGTGAGGTCACATTCTGTGTGCACTTCAAGACAGAAGAACATGACAGGAATCACATTTCTTTAAAATTAAAGAAACCCCCAATCACACCCACACCACACCCGCACCCCCCCAATGAAATTACACACAATTTATGCTTTTAGCAGAAGAATGTAACACCTTGTTTTTGCAAAGAGGGGGAAGGACATGGAAGTGGAAGCAGGATTCATTCAAACCAAAGGGCACGTGCAGATCAGAAACAAGGGCACAGCAAAGCCCCAGCTCCCTTGCATCCCTCCTGGCTAACAAACTTTCCCCCCCCCATGCTTAACAGCAATAGTATCTTCATATCCTCAAAATGTGGGAGTGGGTTCAAATGAGTCCCCACGCCTGGATCAGCATCTCTCTATTCAAACTGTATGCTTTGCAGGACCAGTGAAAAAAGAGGCAACAGTGGGTAAAGCAAAACTGCATCACAATAAAAGGACTGTCTGTTAGCAGGTGCAAAGTACCTGCTGCAACTCCAAAAGTCAACCCCACCATTCAATCAAACTGCTTTTCACACCGCAGAAGCTGCATCTGAATCAAGTTCCCAGAGCTGCAGTGACACATGTGCTGGACTAACAGCATCCTTTAACGGTGCTGTGAATCCCTGAGGCAGAAGGTCACAGCACAAACATCCCATTCTCAAGGGACTATTTTTCCCCAACACAAACACAAAAACGTAACATCAGCCAGCAACCAAAACACTACAAGCAAGAACAGATCAAGACTGAAAATCAACGGGGAATCGATAATATTTGGTGATGTAGCATGCAACAAGCAATTCAAGTGGTGTTTCTGGAATGCCTCTTCTCCTTTACAACCCACTGAGAGATGAGGCTGGGAGCTACATTAGTAAATGCTGAAGGTAAAACTAAATGAATGAAAAACACACAAGTTGGAAGGAATCAATGCTGACAATGGGAGATTACTTCTTTTTAAATCAAGAAATAGTAAGAGGAACAAGCATCTACACAGTTTCTCTGCAGTTTGACTTCCTACAACAAACTAGCCTTTTCTCAATAACATCACCTTTAAATGTCTTACACCTTTTCTTGTGTTAAGAGAAACTGAGAATTAGCATGGAGCTATGGTTTCTGTTGTTGGTGTCTAAAAGTGGAAGTGTGAGTTTCACCACTGAATTGAAAGGTATGGGGCAGTAGCTCCCATGTATCCATAGATTATGGGAACTTTCTATATAACTAAACTAAGACTGGCTATTTTCTCTTTTCATTTAAAAACGGACTGTTTAATTATAAATATATTCATTGTAAATTATAAACCCATTAACTATTAATTATAAATCCCTCTTTCACTTTAATTAATGCCATTCATTAAAAATATTACCCTACCAAAAGAAAAGGGTACACATCTGCCCTTGCCTGCATTTTCTCCTCTTCCTCTCACACAGAATCCCAGGGGAGATGGACGGTGTTTACTGGTAGGACAAAACATCAAGTTCCAATCACATCTGGCTGCCAACTCCCACTCCTGCCATCCTTATTACAACAAAGGATTCCAATCTGACTCGAGGGACAAACAGGCTGTAAGGAAAGCGCCTGCTGCTCTGTCAGAGCTCAGCTCAGAGCTGCACTGGGGGAAACAAACTCAACAGCGGGGGGAAGCAGGGAAATGCTTTGCTCAGACCCTCCAGACAGGTGGCACACTGCCAAATTGGCACCAGAATTGACCAGCACAAAGAAAAGGGGGTGGAAAAGAGGGGTGAACTTACCGGGGACTGAGGGCCTGAAGCTCTGGGGGTGCCAACTCCACACGAGGCCAAGATGGCTCCGGCAGGGACTTGCTGCCCAGGCTGTGGCAGATACCATAGGCCCTGGCTGGGCGGGGGAGCGGGGCTGCAGGGAGAAGGGGTGTCAGGGGTGGGGAGAGGCTGGTGGGGGGGAAACGCCCCCCTCCTGTGGGGAATGGAACAGCCGCCCGGGAAAGGAGACACCTTGTGCTGGTGGGACAGGAGCTGTGAGAGCCCGAGGAGCAGCAGCAAAGCCCGAGACAGGGGGTCTGGCAGCCATGTCAGTGTGGGTGCTGCCTGGCAGCCATGTCAGTGTGGGTGCTGCCTGGCAGCCATGTCAGTGTGGGTGCTGCCTGGCAGCCATGTCAGTGTGGGTGCTGCCTGGCAGCCATGTCAGTGTGGGTGCTGCCTGGCAGCCATGTCAGTGTGGGTGCTGTCTGGCAGCAGGTTTCAGCCACGCAGGCACTGCTACAAGCTCTGCATCTCTTCAAGGCTGTCACTTGCCACTGATGACTAGTTCCAGCCTTGAAGAGGTGCACAGCTCTCCCCATGTCCTGGTGTAGATCACACTGTACTTCAAGTCACTGGAAACACAGACTGTGGTGGCAAGGTTCAAGCATCACTTTTCTGACGGGGAGATGTGGAAAATGCTGGGGAATGTTACCTTTGCAAATTGAAAAGGGTTATTGTATTTTCTGTAGAAGAATTTAGGATATATAGAAACTCTTGATCAACTGAACAAAACTAAACTTTATTAGTGTACACAGCTGTAACAACAATAGTAACCAGCCACAATCAAAACCAAAACCAAAATAACATTTCCTGCTGATCCAGTGCTTGTTCACCTCGCTGTCTGTTTGTGGAAATGCACATGCGCAGTTTCCCCCCCCCCACCTCCCCACAGAAAGTTCTAGAAAAGGAAGTTCACGCCTGCGTGAATCCAGTGAACCCAGTAATTCTGCCATCTTGATGGCGCAGGACAAAAAAAAATTGATTTAAAGGCCATAATTGGCAGAGAAGACTCCAGCCGGTTTTGACCAGGCCTGGAGACCCACCTAAAGCTGAATTTGCTAAGTAATGGGTGATGGGGTGGGAAAACGGTGGACTTATGTCTCAACATTGCTAAAATATTGGGGGGAAGTTCTTTCCAGAGAGATTGGTGAGGGGCTGGAACAGGCTGCCCAATTTTTACCCCGATCTTGAATAACTTTGGGGTTTGGGGCCAATTTGGACCCAAATCTGCTCTTCCTTTCCCTTTTTTCCCAATTTTGACCCAAATCCACAGGTTGAGAGGAGGCGGCTGTGTCGATTGAGGGGGGATTTTCCCCCCCCGTGTCACCGTGGTGCTGCTGGTGGTTGGGGTGCTGCTCACAGTGACGCGGGTGGTGACAAAAACCCAGCGCATCCTCTTTCTTCTGAGTTGCTTGGCAAATTTGGGCTGGTTTTCCCAATTTTCCAGGATTTTGACCCAATTCTGGGCATCTTTTGACCCAAAATGCATGAATTTTCCACTTTATACCCATTTTTCAACCAAATATTTCAACTCTTCTCCCACGTTTGCCCCATTTTTCCACAAATCTTCACATTCATTCACCATTCCTGCCATTTTTTGCTGCCAAAACGGAGTTTTCCCACCAAAAAATACCATTTTTGAGCCAAATTTGGGGAATTTCCCTCTTTATACCCATTTTTAACCCAAATATTTAAAGTCTTCCCCCCATGACCATTTGTGTTTTAAATCTTGACATTCTTTTACCATTTATGCCACATTTTCCCCAAAATTTGACCTTTGTGTGCCTATAATTATCACTTGTTGCCAACAAGTTTCCCTTTTTTACCTCTTGTGCCCAGATACGGACAGTTTTCAGCCTAAAATTGCCATTTTTGACCCCAAATTGAGAATTTTTTTACTTTAAACCCATTTTTGACCTAAATATTTTTACTCTTCTCCCACTTTTGCGCCATTTCTCCCCAAACCTTCACACTCATTTACCAATTATGTCATATTTTTTTCCCTGAATATGACATTTTATGGCCAAAAATCAGCATTTTTGCCTGAGTCCCTCTTTTCAAAACTCTTTTTGCCCGATTTTCCCCCAAATTTGGGCAACAATTGACCATTTTACGACATTCCCCGCCCATCTTTCCTCCTCACTATGATGAGCCCAAATCTGTCCTTTCCCCCTCACGTTTTTATCCCAATTTTTTATGATTTGGGGAAAATGTTAATCATTTTTTGATAATTTTTCCTTTTTTTAACATTTTTCACCCAATTTTTGCCCAATTCCATCACTTTTCTCTCCCAATTTCTGCCATGCCCGGAAAATTTGGAAGGAAAAGCGCTGGGCATGAATCACAGTGGTTATCCTTGTTGGATTGAGTTTTGGGGTGCCAGGATCGTTGTCACTGTCTCCTCCGGTTATTCCTGGTCACCATCATTTCACCGGGACCAATTTTGGCCATTTTTGCCCCAAAATCTCACCCTCCCGGGGCTGGTGTGTGTGTGGGGGATAATAAGGGTCAACCTCCCCCCCCCCCCCCTCAAATTTCCCCCTTGAGTCCATCGTTGGGTCAAAATGTGGCGGTTTTTTGGGGGAGGGAAATTCCATTTTGAGGTGAGAAATTTATTTTTGGGGGAGATTTGGGGGAATTTCAGGGAATTTTGAGGGGTTTTATGAAGGTGGGGCAATCTGACGGACCAAAAATTTCAAATTTTAGGATGTTTTGGTGATTTCCACACCCAAAAAAATAACTCTGAGGCAATTTAATGGCAGACAGAGGGAAAAAAAAATTTGGGGAATGTGGAAAATCTCTGAGGAAGGAAATAAAAATTTTTGTGAATTAAGTTTATTTTTGAGGGAAAAATGGAATTTTGGAGACCAACATTTGCCCAAAAATGAAGTTGTAAGGATTTTCTTTGAGTGAAATATAATCCATTAGTGAGTTGCTGGTAGAAAATGGAATCCAAGGTGAATTTGATGGTAAAATTCTTCAGATTTAGGGTAAAAATTTGAAAAAGTGAATATTTGAAGGTTTGTGTGGAGTCAAAATAGCAACTTTTGGCAATAATTCCCACTCCTGACAGTTGATGTGCTCTTAAAATTTTAAATTTTTTATTGGGCAAATTTTACAATGATGTTAATTAGATGTTTTAAATTGGAGAGTGAAGTGCATCCTGGGAGAATAAGGGAGGGATCTGGGGGGGTGGTTTAGGTTTGGCCCATCCCCATGGGCACCCGCTGTCACTGACGTCACTGATGAGGTCACACCCCCCAGAGGTGGAGCGTCACCGCCGGGGGCTGGGGCTGTACCCGGAGCATCGGGTCACCCTGGCCGTGGGTGGGGGGAGCTGGAACCCCACGACGGGCCCCACAACCGCCGCCTCGTCCTCCAGGTGCCGGATGGGGGGAGGGGGTTGGAGAAGGTTAGAGGGGGGTTTGGGGTGGGTTTGAGGGGCTGGAAGAGGGGTGGGAAGGGGTTAGAGGGGTGTTGGGGGGAATTAGAGGGGGTTGGGGGTGGGTTTGGGGGGGTGGGAGGGGGTTAGAGGGGGGTTGGGGGGCTGTAAGAGGGGTGGGAGTGGGTTAGAGGGGGGTTGGGGGGCAGTTGGGGGGCATTTGGGGGGTTAAAGGGGATTTGGGGGAGATAGAAGGGGTGCTTGGGGGGGTTGGGGTGGGTTTGGGGGTATTAGAGGAGTGTTGAGGGGGCCATTTGGCGGGGTTAAAGGGGATTTGGGGTAGTTAGAGGGGTACTGGAGGGGTTTAGAGGGGGGTTGGGGGGCATTTGGGCGGGTGTGAGGGGTTTTAGGGGGGGATGGGGGAGTTACAGGCGGGTTAGGGATGGGTTGGAAGGGATTGGGGGGTTTGGGGGGCTGGAAAGGGGGGGTGGGAGGGGGTTAGAGGGGTTTGGGGCCAGTTGGGGGGCATTTGGGGGGGTTGTGGGGCAGTTCAGGGGGGTTGAGGGGAAGGAAGGGGGGGTGGGAGGGGGAGTTGGGGGGCATTTGGGGGTGTTTGAGGGTGGGCAGGGGGGTTAGAAGGGATTTGGGGGGGCAGGGAAGGGGGGTTGGGGGCAGTTGAAGGGGTTACAGGGGATTTGGGGGACGGGCAGGGGGGGTTTAAGGGGTGTTGGGGAGCCCTTGGGGCGGTTAGAGGGCAGTTGGGGGGCGGGCAGGGGGGTTGGGGGGCAGTTGGGGGGATTGGGGGGGTCTAGGGGGCAGCTGTGGCCCCTCATTGCCTCTCCCCCCCACACACACAGCTGGAACAGGCCATGGCCCAGCAGCTGCTCGACACCCTGGGCCCCCCCCCTGCGGCACCCAGGCCTGAGACCCCCAGGAGGGACCCAGGGACCCCCGGGCGGGATCCCCAGACCCCCTGGGATGGACCCACAGACCCCCAGGAGGGAACCCCAGACCCTGGGAGAGACCCAGAGACCCCCGGGATGGACCCAGAGACTCCCAGGAGGGACCCAGAGACCCCCAGGACAAAGCCAAAGACCCCTGGACTGACCCCAGAGCCCCTGGAACCCACCCAGACCCCCGGCACCAGCCCCAGAGCCCCCAGAACCAGCCCCAGAGACCACAGGACTGACCCCAGGACCAGCCCACAGCCCCAGACCCCCCCATTCCCCACCCCCATACCCCACTGTCCCCACCCCAGAACCCCCAGACCCCCAATCCAGCCCCAGACACCCCAGGACCAGCCCCAGACCCCCGTTCTCCAGCCTCAGACCCCCTGGGACTGACCCCAGGAGCCATTCCCCCCCCCCAGACCCCCCGTCCCTGCCCCCAGACCCCCATTCCCCACCCCCAGAGACCCCAGACCCCCCGACCCAGCCCCAAACCTCTCTGGGACCAGCCCCAGACCCCCGTTCTCCAACCTCAGACTCCCTGGGACTCACCCCAGGACCCATTCCCAGCCCCAGACCCCCCTGTCCCTGCCCCCAGACCCCCATTCCCCAACCCCAGAGAACGCAGACCCCCTGTCCCTGCCTCAGAGACCCCAGACCTCCCTGTCCCCGCTCCCAGACCCCCCTGTCCCTGCCCCAGAGACCCCAGACACCCCTGTCCCCACCCCCAGACTCCTCCGGACCGGCCCCAGACCCCCCGATCCAGCTCCAAACCCCGCGGGACCGGCCCCAGACCCCCTGTCCCTGCCCCAGAGACACCAGACCCCCCCTGTCCCCGCCCCCAGACCCCCGATCCAGCCCCAACTCCCCCGGGACTGACCCCAGGACCCATTCCCCACCCCCAGACGCCCCTGTCCCCACCCCCAGACCCCCGTTCCCCACCCCCAGAGCCCCCAGACCCCCTGTCCCCGTCCCCAGATCCCCCGATCCAGCTCCAAACCCGCCGGGACCGGCCCCAAACCCCCCTGTCCCCGCCCCAGAGACCCCAGACCCCTCTTTCCCCGCCCCCAGACCCCCCGATCCAGCCCCAAACCCCCGTCCCAAACCCCGGGACCGGCCCGCAGCCCCATCCCCGCCTCAGACCCCCGTCCCTGCCCCCCCCCCGGGACTGACCGAGGCGGCACCGATCACCCCCCCACACCCCCGCCCCCGCCCCCGCCCCCGCGCTGCTCTCCCCCTCTTCCCGCCGCTGAGGGGGCAGCGCCTCCCATGGGCTGCCCACCGCGGGGCGGGCGGGCTTAGGGCGAGAACCAATTATGTCATATTTTTTTGCCCTGAATATGACCTTTTATTGCCAAAAATCAGCATTTTTGCCGAGTCCCTCTTTTTAAAACTCTTTTTGCCTGATTTCCCCCCAAATTTGGGCAACAATTGACCATTTTAGGACATTCCCCGCCCATCTTTCCTCCTCACTATGATGAGCCCAAATCTGTCCTTCACACACCCCACCCCGATTTTATCCCAATTTGTTATGATTTGGGGAAAATGTTAATCATTTTTTTAATAATTTTTCCTTTTTTTAACATTTTTCACCCAATTTTTGCCCAATTCCATCACTTTTCTCTCCCAATTTCTGCCATGCACCTCAAAAAATCCAAGAAATTTCTGAAATGATTTGGAAATTTAAGAAAAAAAAATTAATTTCAAATAATTGTAAAAATCTATTTTATTTTTAACTCTTTTTGCCTAATATTTGGCTATTTAGCCCCGGAAAATTTGGAAGGAAAAGCGCTGGGCATGAATCACAGTGGTTATCCTGGTTGGATTGAGTTTTGGGGTGCCAGGATCGTTGTCACTGTCTCCTCCGGTTATTCCTGGTCACCATCATTTCACCAGGACAAATTTTGGCCATTTTTGCCCCAAAGTCTCACCCTCCCAGGGCTGGTGTGTGTGTGGGGGATGATAAGGGTCAAACTCCCTCCCCACACACCTCAAATTTCACCCTTGAGTCCATCGTTGGGTCAAAATGTGGCGGTTTTTTGGGGGAGGGAAATTCCATTTTGAGGTGAGAAATTTATCTTTGGGGGAGATTTTTGGGAATTTCAGGGAATTTTGAGGGGTTTTATGAAGGTGGGGCAATCTGACGGACCAAAAATTTCAAATTTTAGGATGTTTTGGTGATTTCCAACCCCAAAAAAATAACTCTGAGGCAATTTAATGGCAGAAAGAGGGAAAAAAATAAAATTTGGGGAATGTGGAAAATTTCTGAGGAAGGAAATAAAAATTTTTGTGAATTAAGTTTATTTTTGAGGGAAAAATGGAATTTTGGAGACCAACATTTGCCCAAAAATGAAGTTTTAAGGATTTTCTTTGAGTGAAATATAATCCATTAGTGAGTTGCTGGTAGAAAATGGAATCCAGGGTGAATTTGATGGTAAAATTCTTCAGATTTTGGGTAAAAATTTGAAACAGTGAATTTTTGAAGGTTTGTGTGGAGTCAAAATAGCAACTTTTGGCAATAATTCCCACTCCTGACAGTCGATGTGCTCTTAAAATTTTAAATTTTTTATTGGGCAAATTTTACAATGATGTTAATTAGATGTTTTAAATTGGAGAGTGAAGTGCATCCTGGGAGAATAAGGGAGGGATCTGGGGGGGTGGTTTAGGTTTGGCCCATCCCCATGGGCACCCGCTGTCACTGACGTCACTGATGAGGTCACTGATGAGGTCACACCCCCCAGAGGTGGAGCGTCACCGCCGGGGGCTGGGGCTGTACCCGGAGCATCGGGTCACCCTGGCCGTGGGTGGGGGGAGCTGGAACCCCACGACGGGCCCCACAACCGCCGCCTCGTCCTCCACGTGCCGGATGGGGAGGGGGGTTGGGGGGGTTAGAGGGGGGTTTGGGGGGCTGGAAGAGGGGTGGGAAGGGGTTAGAGGGGTGTTGGGGGGAATTAGAGGGGGTTGGGGGTGGGTTTGGGGGGTGGGAGGGGGTTAGAGGGGGGTTGGGGGGCTGTAAGAGGGGTGGGAGTGGGTTAGAGGGGGGTTGGAGGGCAGTTGGGGGGCATTTGGGGGGGTTAAAGGGCATTTGGGGGAGTTAGAAGGGGTGCTTGGGGGGGTTGGGGTGGGTTTGGGGGTATTAGAGGGGTGTTGAGGGGGACATTTGGCAGGGTTAAAGGGGATTTGGGGTAGTTAGAGGGGTACTTGGGGGGGTTTAGAGGGGGGTTGGGGGCATTTGGGCAGGTGTGAGGGGTTTTAGGGGGGTTTGGGGGAGTTACAGGGGGGTTAGGGATGGGCTGGAAGGGATTGAGGGGTTTGGGGGGCTGCAAAGGGGGCTAGGAGGGGGTTAGAGGGGTTTGGGGCCAGTTGGGGGGCATTTGGGGGGGTTGTGGGGCAGTTCAGGGGGGTTGAGGGGAAGGAAGGGGGGGTGGGAGGGGGAGTTGGGGGGCATTTGGGGGTGTTTGAGGGTGGGCAGGGGGGTTAGAAGGGATTTGGGGGGGCAGGGAAGGGGGGTTGGAGGCAGTTGAAGGGGTTACAGGGGATTTGGGGGGTGGGCAGGGGGGTTTAAGGGGTGTTGGGGAGCCGTTGGGACGGTTAGAGGGCAGTTGGGGGGCGGGCAGGGGGGTTGGGGGGCAGTTGGGGGGATTAGGGGGGGTCTAGGGGGCAGCTGTGGCCCCTCATTGCCTCTCCCCCACACACACACAGCTGGAACAGGCCATGGCCCAGCAGCTGCTCGACACCCTGAGCCCCCCCCCTGCGGCCCCCAGGCCTGAGACCCCCAGGAGGGATCCAGGGACCCCCGGGAGGGATCCCCAGACCACCTGGGATGGACCCACAGACCCCCAGGAGGGAACCCCAGACCCTGGGAGAGACCCAGAGACCCCCGGGATAGACCCAGAGACTCCCAGGAGGGACCCAGAGACCCCCAGGACAAAGCCAAAGACCCCTGGACTGACCCCAGAGCCCCTGGAACCCACCCAGACCCCCGGCACCAGCCCCAGAGCCCCCAGAACCAGCCCCAGAGACCACAGGACTGACCCCAGGACCAGCCCACAGCCCCAGACCCCCCCATTCCCCACCCCCATACCCCACTGTCCCCACCCCAGAACCCCCAGACCCCCAATCCAGCCCCAGACACCCCAGGACCAGCCCCAGACCCCCGTTCTCCAGCCTCAGACCCCCTGGGACTGACCCCAGGAGCCATTCCCCCCCCCCAGACCCCCCGTCCCTGCCCCCAGACCCCCATTCCCCACCCCCAGAGACCCCAGACCCCCCGACCCAGCCCCAAACCTCTCTGGGACCAGCCCCAGACCCCCGTTCTCCAACCTCAGACTCCCTGGGACTCACCCCAGGACCCATTCCCAGCCCCAGACCCCCCTGTCCCTGCCCCCAGACCCCCATTCCCCAACCCCAGAGAACGCAGACCCCCTGTCCCTGCCTCAGAGACCCCAGACCTCCCTGTCCCCGCTCCCAGACCCCCCTGTCCCTGCCCCAGAGACCCCAGACACCCCTGTCCCCACCCCCAGACTCCTCCGGACCGGCCCCAGACCCCCCGATCCAGCTCCAAACCCCGCGGGACCGGCCCCAGACCCCCTGTCCCTGCCCCAGAGACACCAGACCCCCCCTGTCCCCGCCCCCAGACCCCCGATCCAGCCCCAACTCCCCCGGGACTGACCCCAGGACCCATTCCCCACCCCCAGACGCCCCTGTCCCCACCCCCAGACCCCCGTTCCCCACCCCCAGAGCCCCCAGACCCCCTGTCCCCGTCCCCAGATCCCCCGATCCAGCTCCAAACCCGCCGGGACCGGCCCCAAACCCCCCTGTCCCCGCCCCAGAGACCCCAGACCCCTCTTTCCCCGCCCCCAGACCCCCCGATCCAGCCCCAAACCCCCGTCCCAAACCCCGGGACCGGCCCGCAGCCCCATCCCCGCCTCAGACCCCCGTCCCTGCCCCCCCCCCGGGACTGACCGAGGCGGCACCGATCACCCCCCCACACCCCCGCCCCCGCCCCCGCCCCCGCGCTGCTCTCCCCCTCTTCCCGCCGCTGAGGGGGCAGCGCCTCCCATGGGCTGCCCACCGCGGGGCGGGCGGGCTTAGGGCGAGAACCAATTATGTCATATTTTTTTGCCCTGAATATGACCTTTTATTGCCAAAAATCAGCATTTTTGCCGAGTCCCTCTTTTTAAAACTCTTTTTGCCTGATTTCCCCCCAAATTTGGGCAACAATTGACCATTTTAGGACATTCCCCGCCCATCTTTCCTCCTCACTATGATGAGCCCAAATCTGTCCTTCACACACCCCACCCCGATTTTATCCCAATTTGTTATGATTTGGGGAAAATGTTAATCATTTTTTTAATAATTTTTCCTTTTTTTAACATTTTTCACCCAATTTTTGCCCAATTCCATCACTTTTCTCTCCCAATTTCTGCCATGCACCTCAAAAAATCCAAGAAATTTCTGAAATGATTTGGAAATTTAAGAAAAAAAAATTAATTTCAAATAATTGTAAAAATCTATTTTATTTTTAACTCTTTTTGCCTAATATTTGGCTATTTAGCCCCGGAAAATTTGGAAGGAAAAGCGCTGGGCATGAATCACAGTGGTTATCCTGGTTGGATTGAGTTTTGGGGTGCCAGGATCGTTGTCACTGTCTCCTCCGGTTATTCCTGGTCACCATCATTTCACCAGGACAAATTTTGGCCATTTTTGCCCCAAAGTCTCACCCTCCCAGGGCTGGTGTGTGTGTGGGGGATGATAAGGGTCAAACTCCCTCCCCACACACCTCAAATTTCACCCTTGAGTCCATCGTTGGGTCAAAATGTGGCGGTTTTTTGGGGGAGGGAAATTCCATTTTGAGGTGAGAAATTTATCTTTGGGGGAGATTTTTGGGAATTTCAGGGAATTTTGAGGGGTTTTATGAAGGTGGGGCAATCTGACGGACCAAAAATTTCAAATTTTAGGATGTTTTGGTGATTTCCAACCCCAAAAAAATAACTCTGAGGCAATTTAATGGCAGAAAGAGGGAAAAAAATAAAATTTGGGGAATGTGGAAAATTTCTGAGGAAGGAAATAAAAATTTTTGTGAATTAAGTTTATTTTTGAGGGAAAAATGGAATTTTGGAGACCAACATTTGCCCAAAAATGAAGTTTTAAGGATTTTCTTTGAGTGAAATATAATCCATTAGTGAGTTGCTGGTAGAAAATGGAATCCAGGGTGAATTTGATGGTAAAATTCTTCAGATTTTGGGTAAAAATTTGAAACAGTGAATTTTTGAAGGTTTGTGTGGAGTCAAAATAGCAACTTTTGGCAATAATTCCCACTCCTGACAGTCGATGTGCTCTTAAAATTTTAAATTTTTTATTGGGCAAATTTTACAATGATGTTAATTAGATGTTTTAAATTGGAGAGTGAAGTGCATCCTGGGAGAATAAGGGAGGGATCTGGGGGGGTGGTTTAGGTTTGGCCCATCCCCATGGGCACCCGCTGTCACTGACGTCACTGATGAGGTCACTGATGAGGTCACACCCCCCAGAGGTGGAGCGTCACCGCCGGGGGCTGGGGCTGTACCCGGAGCATCGGGTCACCCTGGCCGTGGGTGGGGGGAGCTGGAACCCCACGACGGGCCCCACAACCGCCGCCTCGTCCTCCACGTGCCGGATGGGGAGGGGGGTTGGGGGGGTTAGAGGGGGGTTTGGGGGGCTGGAAGAGGGGTGGGAAGGGGTTAGAGGGGTGTTGGGGGGAATTAGAGGGGGTTGGGGGTGGGTTTGGGGGGTGGGAGGGGGTTAGAGGGGGGTTGGGGGGCTGTAAGAGGGGTGGGAGTGGGTTAGAGGGGGGTTGGAGGGCAGTTGGGGGGCATTTGGGGGGGTTAAAGGGCATTTGGGGGAGTTAGAAGGGGTGCTTGGGGGGGTTGGGGTGGGTTTGGGGGTATTAGAGGGGTGTTGAGGGGGACATTTGGCGGGGTTAAAGGGGATTTGGGGTAGTTAGAGGGGTACTTGGGGGGGTTTAGAGGGGGGTTGGGGGCATTTGGGCAGGTGTGAGGGGTTTTAGGGGGGTTTGGGGGAGTTACAGGGGGGTTAGGGATGGGCTGGAAGGGATTGAGGGGTTTGGGGGGCTGCAAAGGGGGCTAGGAGGGGGTTAGAGGGGTTTGGGGCCAGTTGGGGGGCATTTGGGGGGGTTGTGGGGCAGTTCAGGGGGGTTGAGGGGAAGGAAGGGGGGTGGGAGGGGGAGTTGGGGGGCATTTGGGGGTGTTTGAGGGTGGGCAGGGGGGTTAGAAGGGATTTGGGGGGGCAGGGAAGGGGGGTTGGAGGCAGTTGAAGGGGTTACAGGGGATTTGGGGGGTGGGCAGGGGGGTTTAAGGGGTGTTGGGGAGCCGTTGGGGCGGTTAGAGGGCAGTTGGGGGGCGGGCAGGGGGGTTGGGGGGCAGTTGGGGGGATTAGGGGGGGTCTAGGGGGCAGCTGTGGCCCCTCATTGCCTCTCCCCCACACACACACAGCTGGAACAGGCCATGGCCCAGCAGCTGCTCGACACCCTGAGCCCCCCCCCTGCGGCCCCCAGGCCTGAGACCCCCAGGAGGGATCCAGGGACCCCCGGGAGGGATCCCCAGACCACCTGGGATGGACCCACAGACCCCCAGGAGGGAACCCCAGACCCTGGGAGAGACCCAGAGACCCCCGGGATAGACCCAGAGACTCCCAGGAGGGACCCAGAGACCCCCAGGACAAAGCCAAAGACCCCTGGACTGACCCCAGAGCCCCTGGAACCCACCCAGACCCCCGGCACCAGCCCCAGAGCCCCCAGAACCAGCCCCAGAGACCACAGGACTGACCCCAGGACCAGCCCACAGCCCCAGACCCCCCCATTCCCCACCCCCATACCCCACTGTCCCCACCCCAGAACCCCCAGACCCCCGATCCAGCCCCAGACACCCCAGGACCAGCCCCAGACCCCCGTTCTCCAGCCTCAGACCCCCTGGGACTGACCCCAGGAGCCATTACCCGCCCCCAGACCCCCTGTCCCTGCCCCCAGACCCCCATTCCCCACCCCCAGAGACCCCAGACCCCCCGACCCAGCCCCAAACCCCTCTGGGACCGGCCCCAGACCCCCGTTCTCCAACCTCAGACTCCCTGGGACTCACCCCAGGACCCATTCCCAGCCCCAGACCCCCCTGTCCCTGCCCCCAGACCCCCATTCCCCAACCCCAGAGAACGCAGACCCCCCTGTCCCTGCCTCAGAGACCCCAGACCTCCCTGTCCCCGCTCCCAGACCCCCCTGTCCCTGCCCCAGAGACCCCAGACACCCCTGTCCCCACCCCCAGACTCCTCCGGACCGGCCCCAGACCCCCCGATCCAGCTCCAAACCCCGCGGGACCGGCCCCAGACCCCCTGTCCCCGCCCCAGAGCCCCCAGACCCCCTGTCCCCGTCCCCAGACCCCCCGATCCAGCTCCAAACCCGCCGGGACCTGCCCCAAACCCCCCTGTCCCCGCCCCAGAGACCCCAGACCCCCCTTTCCCCGCCCCCAGAGCCCCCGATCCAGCCCCAAACCCCCCTGGACTGACCCCAGGACTCATTCCCCACCCCCAGACCCCCCTGTCCCCGCCCCCAGACCCCCCGATCCAGCTCCAAACCCGCCGGGACCGGCCCCAGACCCTCCTGTCCCCGCCCCAGAGACCCCAGACCCCCCTGTCCCCGCCCCCAGACCCCCGATCCAGCCCCAAACCCCCGTCTCCAACGCCGGGACCGGCCCCCAGCCCCATCCCCACCTCAGACCCCCGTCCCTGCCCCCCCCCCGGGACTGACCGAGGCGGCACCGATCACCCCCCCACACCCCCACCCCCACCCCCATCCCCGCCCCCGCCCCCGCGCTGCTCTCCCCCTCTTCCCGCCGCTGAGGGGGCAGCGCCTCCCATGGGCTGCCCACCGCGGGGCGGGCGGGCTTAGGGCGAGAACCAATTATGTCATATTTTTTTGCCCTGAATATGACCTTTTATTGCCAAAAATCAGCATTTTTGCCTGAGTCCCTCTTTTTAAAACTCTTTTTGCCCGATTTTCCCCCAAATTTGGGCAACAATTGACCATTTTAGGACATTCCCCACCCATCTTTCCTCCTCACTATGATGAGCCCAAATCTGTCCTTCCCCCCCCCCCCCCGTTTTTATCCCAATTTGTTATGATTTGGGGAAAATGTTAATCATTTTTTTAATAATGTTTCCTTTTTTTAACATTTTCACCCAATTTTTGCCAATTCCATCACTTTTCTCTCCCAATTTCTGCCATGCACCTCAAAAAATCCAAGAAATTTCTGAAATGATTTGGAAATTTAAGAAAAAAAAAATAATTTCAAATAATTTTAAAAATCTATTTTATTTTTAACTCTTTTTGCCTACTATTTGTCTATTTAGCCCCGGAAAATTTGGAAGGAAAAGCGCTGGGCATGAATCACAGTGGTTATCCTGGTTGGATTGAGTTTTGGGGTGCCAGGATCGTTGTCACTGTCTCCTCTGGTTATTCCTCGTCAACATCATTTCACCAGGACAAATTTTGGCCATTTTTGCCCCAAAATCTCACCCTCCCGGGGCTGGTGTTTGTGTGGGGGGGATAATAAGGGTCAAACTCCCTCCCCACACACCTCAAATTTCACCCTTGAGTCCATCGTTGGGTCAAAATGTGGCGGTTTTTTGGGGGAGGGAAATTCCATTTTGAGGTGAGAAATTTATTTTTGGGGGAGATTTGGGGGAATTTCAGGGAATTTTGAGGGGTTTTATGAAGGTGGGGCAATCTGCTGGGCCAAAAATTTCAAATTTTAGGATGTTTTGGTGATTTCCAACCCCAAAAAAATAACTCTGAGGCAATTTAATGGCAGAAAGAGGGAAAAAAATAAAATTTGGGGAATGTGGAAAATTTCTGAGGAAGGAAATAAAAATTTTTGTGAATGAAGTTTATTTTTGAGGGAAAAATGGAATTTTGGAGACCAACATTTGCCCAAAAATGAAGTTTTAAGGATTTTCTTTGAGTGAAATATAATCCATTAGTGAGTTGCTGGTAGAAAATGGAATCCAGGGTGAATTTGATGGTAAAATTCTTCAGATTTGGGGTAAAAATTTGAAAAAAAAATTTGAATTTTTGAAGGTTTGTGTGGAGTCAAAATAGCAACTTTTGGCAATAATTCCCACTCCTGACAGTCGATGTGCTCTTAAAATTTTAAATTTTTTATTGGGCAAATTTTACAATGATGTTAATTAGATGTTTTAAATTGGAGAGTGAAGTGCATCCTGGGAGAATAAGGGAGGGATCTGGGGGGGTGGTTTAGGTTTGGCCCATCCCCATGGGCACCCGCTGTCACTGACGTCACTGATGAGGTCACACCCCCCAGAGGTGGAGCGTCACCGCCGGGGGCTGGGGCTGTACCCGGAGCATCGGGTCACCCTGGCCGTGGGTGGGGGGAGCTGGGACCCCACGACGGGCCCCACAACTGCCGCCTCGTCCTCCACGTGCCGGATTGGGGGGGGGGTTGGGGGGGTTAGAGGGGGTTTGGGGTGGGTTTGGGGGGGTTAGAGGGGGGTTTGGGGTGGGTTTGGGGGGCTGGAAGAGGGGTGGGAAGGGGTTAGAGGGGTGTTGGGGGGAATTAGAGGGGGTTGGGGGTGGGTTTGGGGGGGTGGGAGGGGGTTAGAGGGGGGTTGGGGGGCTGGAAGGGGGGTGGGAGTGGGTTAGAGGGGGGATGGGGGGCAGTTGGGGGGCATTTGGGGGGTTAAAGGGGATTTGGGGGAGTTAGAAGGGGTGCTTGGGGGGGTTGGGGTGGGTTTGGGGGTATTAGAGGGGTGTTGAGGGGGCCATTTGGCGGGGTTAAAGGGGATTTGGGGTAGTTAGAGGGGTGCTTGGGGGGTTTAGAGGGGGGTTGGGGGGCATTTGGGGGGGTGTGAGGGGTTTTAGGGGGGGTTTGGGGGAGTTACAGGGGGGTTAGGGATGGGTTGGAAGGGATTGGGGGTTTGGGGGGCTGGAAAGGGGGGTGGGAGGGGGTTAGAGGGGTTTGGGGCCAGTTGGGGGGCATTTGGGGGAGTTGTGGGGCAGTTCAGGGGGGTTGAGGGGAAGGAAGGGGGGGTGGGAGTTGGGGAGTTGAGGGGTATTCAGGGGGTGTTTGAGGGTGGGCAGGGGGGTTAGAAGGGATTTGGGGGGGCAGGGAAGGGGGGTTGGGGGCAGTTGAAGGGGTTACAGGGGATTTGGGGGATGGGCAGGGGGGTTTAAGGGGTGTTGGTGAGCCGTTGGGGCAGTTAGAGGGCAGTTGGTGGGCGGGCAGGGGGGTTGGGGGGCAGTTGGGGGGATTAGGGGGAGTCTAGGGGGCAGCTGTGGCCCCTCATTGCCTCTCCACTCCCCACACACAGCTGGAACAGGCCATGGCCCAGCAGCTGCTCGACACCCAGGCCCTCCCCCCCTGCGGCACCCAGGCCTGAGACCCCCAGGAGGGATCCAGGGACCCCCGGGAGGGATCCGCAGACCCCCTGGGATGGACCCACAGACCCCCAGGAGGGAACCCCAGACCCTGGGAGAGACCCAGAGACCCCCCGGATAGACCCAGAGACTCCCAGGAGGGACCCAGAGACCCCCAGGACGAAGCCAAAGACCCCTGGACTGACCCCAGAGCCCCTGGAACCCACCCAGACCCCCGGCACCAGCCCCAGAGCCCCCAGACCCCCTGTGCCCGCACCCAGACCCCCGTTCCCCACCCCCAGAGCCCCCAGACCCCCCTGTCCCCGCCCCCAGACCCCCGATCCAGCTCCAAAACCCCCGGGACCGGCCCCAGACCCCCCTGTTCCCGCTCCAGACACCCCAGACCCCCGTTCCCCGCCCCCAGACCCCCATTCCCCACCCCCAGAGACCCCAGACCCCCCGATCCAGCCCCAAACCCCCCGGGACCGGACCCAGACCCCCGTTCTCCAGCCTCAGACTCCCTGGGACTCACCCCAGGACCCATTCCCAGCCCCAGACCCCCGTTCCCCACCCCCAGAGACTGCAGACCCCCCTGTCCCTGCCTCAGAAACCCCAGACCCCACTGTTCCCGCTCCCAGACCCCCCTGTCCCTGCCCCAGAGACCCCAGACACCCCTGTCCCCACCCCCAGACCCGCCCGGACCGGCCCCAGACCCCCCAATCCAGCTCCAAACCCCGCGGGACCGGCCCCAGATGCCCCTATCCCCGCCCCAGAGACCCGAGACCCCCCTGTCCCCGCCCCCAGACCCCCGTTCCCCACCCTCAGAGCCCCCAGACCCCCTGTCCCCGCCCCCAGACCCCCGTTCCCCACCCCCAGAGCCCCCAGACCCCCTGTCCCCGCCCCAGATCCCCGTTCCCCAACCCCAGAGACCCCAGACCCCCTGTCCCCGCCCCCAGACCCCCGATCCAGCCCCAACCCCCCCGGGACTGACCCCAGAACCCATTCCCCACCCCCAGATTCCCTGTCCCCGCCCCCAGACCCCCCGATCCAGCCCCAAACCCCCGTCCCCAGCCCCCGGGACCGGCCTCCATCCCCATCCCCGCCTCAGACCCCCGTCCCAACCCCCTCCGGGGACTGACCGAGGCGGCACCGATTACACCCCCACCCCCATCTCCGCCCCCGCGCTGCTCTCCCCCTCTTCCCGCCGCTGAGGGGGCAGCGCCTCCCATTGGCTGCCCACCGCGGGGCGGGCGGGCTTAGGGCGAGAACCCCGCCCTCCAATTGGCCGCGGCATTCCCGCCTCGCAACGGAACACGCCGATTGGCCGCCGCCTCTCAGGCGGCCGCGCCTCCCATGGGCTTCTTACCGAGGGGGGAGGCGGGATTAAAAGCGAAGGGAATCTCCCCGCCCCCGTCCGCCACCTCGAGCTCCGATTGGCCGGCGCGGCGGCGAACGGCGCGCCGATTGGACCAGGCGATGGAGAGTGGGCGGGGCGAGGCGGACCCGCCTGGCTATAAAAGCAGCGGCGGGGAGGGCAGCCGCCTCCTCACACAGTCCAGAGACAGAGGCGCGACGGGGGTTGCTGCTGCGCCCCCCCCGCCTCCCCTCACAGCCTCATCAGCCCTTATTACCGCTAATTGGCGCCTCGATCCGAGCCCGGGGAGGAGCCGGAGGCGGCAGCGACCCCCGGGGAGGGGCTTGGGGGGTGTGAGGGGCGGGATTATGCTAATTTATGCCGATTAATGCTTTTTGGGGCGATTTTAGGGGGTTTTGAGGTGGTTTTAGGGGGCTTTGGGGCGATTTCAGGCTGTTTGGGGGGCTGTTGAGGCTTGTAAAGGGCTCTGAGGGTTGTGGGGTGAGTTCAAGGGATTTGGGGGCAATTTTCGGGGGTTTTGAGGTGGTTTTGGGGTTTTTTAGCCTTTTTTGGGTCAGTTTTGGGGTGTTTTTGGTCAGGTTTAGCCCATTTTGGGGCCACTTTGGGTCAGTTTTAGTGCTTTTTAGGTCAGTTTTGGGCTTATTTGGCCAAATTTGGGTCGGTTTTGGGGGGTTTTGGGTCAGTTTTAGGGGATTTTTAGCCCATTGTGGGTCAGTTTTAGGGTGTTTAGCCCATTTTGGGTCAGTTTTGGGTGATTTTGGGGGGTTTTAGCTTGGTTTGGGTCAGTTTTAGGGGGTTTTGGCCCGTTTTGGGTCAGTTTTAGGTGGGTTTGGCCCGTTTTGGGTGATTTTGGGGTGTGTTTAGCCCATTTTGGGTCAGTTTTGGGGTATTTTGGGGTCACCACCGCCGCCATGTTCTATTACCCCGAGGTGCTGCAGCGGCACACAGGCTGCTTCGGCACCATCTGGTGAGGAGATGACGTCATATGGGGGGGTGGGGGGGGTGTGACGGCTCTGACGTCATGGGGCGATGACGTCATCGGGGAGAGGGTGATGATGTCATTACACCCCCCCAGGCTGGCGGCCACCTGCAGCTCCCGCCTCCTGCGCAGAGAGTACCTGGCGGTCGATGTGCCCAGGGCCTGGTAATGAGGGGGGCTAATTAGGGGGTGTTAATTAGGGGAGGGGGGTTAATCAGGGGGGTAATGGGAGGAGGGGGTTAAAGAGGGGGGAAATTAGGGGTGGGGGGTAATGAGGGACTAATTAGGGGTGAGGGTAATGAGGGGGGTAATTAGGGGTAACAAGGGGAGAGGGCTAATGAGGGGGGTAGTTAGGGGTGGGGGCTAATGAGGGGGGAAATTAGGGGTGGGGGTAATGGGGGGGCAATTAGGGGTGGGAGGTAATGAGGGGTTTAATTAGAGGGGTAACTAGGGGGGTAAGGATGGAGGGGGCTATTGAGGGGGTGATTAATGAGGGGCTAAGTGGGGGGGCTAATGAGGGGCTAATTGGGAGGGGAGTTAATGAGGGTGGGGTCAATAAGGGGGGCTAACGAGGGAGGGGGGTAGTGAGGGGGTGGGTGAGCTCATGGCCTCGTTAACTAACCAGGGGGCTAACGAGCTGATGAGCTCATTAATTAGTGAGCTAATGAGGTCATCAGGGGGGTGTGATGTCATCGAAGGGGGTGACGTCATCGGGGGGGGGGGTTAGGTGTGATGTCATGGATGGATGAACAAGCTAATTAAGGAGCTAATGAATGAATGGGCTAATGAACCTCCCCCGTCCCCCCCCAGCACGGCAGTAACGTCGTTCCTGATTGGCCAGGGCGGGTGGGAGGAGCCTCCGGCACCCCCCGGCCCCGCCCCCCGCTGCTCCCTCTACCTGGCGGCGCTGCTGCAGCTGGGGCTGGTGCGGGTCCTGCAGCGCCAGAGCCTCCTGCTGCTGGGTGAGACTGCCCCACGGCTGCCCCATAGCGCCCCACAGCCGCCCCACACGCCCTGCCCCACACCCCCTCCTGCCGCACACCCCCCCAACCCCACAGCGGGGGCTGGTGAGGGTCCTGCAGCGCCAGAGCCTCCTGCTGCTGGGTGAGCCCACCCCACGGCTGCCCCATAGCGCCCCACACCTGCCCCACACCCTGCCCCACATCTTTCCCCCCTCCAGAGGAGGCCACCCTGGTCCTGAGCCGCCTGCACCGCGCACACCCCCCGCCCCACATCGACCTCGAGCCCCCCCGCAGGTGAGGGCCTGACCCATAGCTTGACCCACAGCTCTCTGCCCCATAGCCTGACCCATGGCTCCCTGCCCCATAGCCAGACCCATAGCGTGACCCATGGCTCCCTGCCCCATAGCGTGGCCCATAGCCTGATCCATGGCTCCCTGCCCCATAGCCAGACCCATAGCATGACCCACAGCTCCCTGCCCCATAGCCTGACCCATGGCTCCCTGCCCCATAGCCAGACCCATAGCGTGACCCACAGCTCCCTGCCCCATAGCCTGACCCCATCGCTTGGTCCCGCCCCCTGCCCCATAGCACCGTCCCCGTCATGTGGCCCCGCACCCTTGTATGACCCCGCCCCCTCCCCGTGGCCCCGCCCCCCAGGCCGCAGCTGCTGCCGGACGCGCGGGCGCTGATGTTGGCGCTGGAGCTGGCGCCAGACCCCTGGTTTGGGGTGCCGGGCGACACCCGCCCACACAGCCCCCCCCTGCTGCTGCCACAGGTACCCCGACCCACAGATTCTGCCCCACAAATCATCCCCTGACCCATAGATACACCCCTGCCCCATAGATCCCCCTACCCCATAGATCATCCCCGATCCCCAGATCATCCCCTGACCCAGAGATCCTGACCCATAGATACCTCCTGACCCACAGATCCTGCCCCACAGATCCCCCCTGCCCCGCAGATCATCTCCTGCCCCATAGATCATCCCTTGCCCCATAGATACCGCCCCACAGATCCTCCCCTGCCCCATAGATCATCCCCTGATTCACAGATCATCCCCTGACCCATAGATCCCCCTGCCCCACAGATACACCCCCGTACCACAGATCCTGACCCATAGATACCCCCTGCCCCATAGATCCTGCCCCATAGATCCCCCTGCCCCACAGCTCCTGCCCCATAGCTCCCCCCAACATCCCCCTCTCCCCGCAGCTGCTGCCAGAGGAGCTCCTGCCCCCCCCCGGTGAGCGACCCCCACGTGTGGGGCAGGGTGTGGGGTGCTATGGGGCGCTGTGGGGCAGGGCCTGACCCCCCCCTGCCCCCCCAGGGCCCCCCCTGACTGTGTCCCCTGAGAGCATCACCCTGCGCGAGCCAGAGGCCCCCCGGGCCCCCCCGGCCCCCGAGGTGGGGCTGCCCCACACATCCTGCCCCATAGATCCCCTCTCCCTGCCCCAGAGATCCACCCCTGCCCCAGAGATCCACCCCCACAGCCCCATAGATCCCCCCTCCCTGCCCCATAGATCCCTCCTCCACCACCATAGTTACCCCGCGGCCCCATAGATCCCACTGCCTGCCCCATAGATCCCCCCCAGCCCCATAGATCCGTGGGGCTGCCCCATAGATCCCCCCATGGAGGTATGGGGCAGCACCACAACTGTAGGGGGCAGAGGTGGGGAGGTATGGGGCTGCCCCATAGATCTGTGGGGATGGTGGGGATCTATGGGGCAGGGGGATCTATAGGGAAGGGGAGGATCTATGGGGCTGGGGGGGATCTATGGGGTGGGGATCTATGGGGCTGGGGGGATCTATGGGGCAGCCCCCCCCGGATCTGTGGGGCAGGGGGATCTATGGGGCAGGGGGATCTATGGGGCAGCCCCCCGGATCTGTGGGGCAGGAGGAGCTGCCTGAGGTGACCCTGCGGGAGCTGCAGCTGCTGAGCGAGGCCGAGGCCGAGATCCTGCCCCCCGGTCAGCAGGGGGGCACTTGGGGGGCGGGGGGGGCACTTATGGGGCTGGGGGTGACTTGTGGGTCTCTCCCCGCAGTGGAGGAGCTGCCAGAGGTGCCGCCGCCACCCCCGGCCCCGGGTCAGTGGGGAAGGTGTGGGGCTGGGGGCATCACTTGTGGGGCTGGGGTGGCACTTGTGGGGCTGGGGGGGGGCACTTGTGGGGCTGCCCCCCAACCTGCTGTCATCCCCCCCCAGCCCCCCCTGTCCCAGCAGAGCCCAGTCTGCCCCCTGAGGTACCCCAGTGTCTGCCCCACACATCCTGCCCCACACATCCTGCCCCACATATCCTGCCCCACAGCTACCTACAGTGACCCACCCCCTGCCCCATAACGCCCCATAGCGTCCCCATAGCACCCCAGCCCCATAGTGATCCCCAACCCAGCCCCATAGCACCCCACACCTGCCCCAAACCCTGCCCCATAGCGACCCCACACCCTGCCCCACAGCACCTCAAAGCCCCTGCCCCACACATCCCCTGCCCCATAGTGCCCCATAGTGCCCCCCAATCCAGCCCCACCCCCTGCCCCATATCACCCACCCCCAGCACCACCCCCTGCCCCATATCACCCCTGCCCCACCCCCTGCCCCATATAACCCCACACCCTGCCCCACCCCCTGCCCCACAGCACCCCACACCCTGCCCCACCCCCTGCCCCATATCACACCAGCCCCACACCCTGCCCCACACCCTGCCCCACAGCACCTCAAAGCCCCTGCCACACACATCCCCTGCCCCATAGTGCCCCATAGCGCCCCCAATCCAGCCCCACCCCCTGCCCCATATCACCCACCCCCAGCCCCACCCCCTGCTCCACAGCACCCCACCCCCTGCCCCACCCCCTGCCCCATATCACCCACCTCCAGCCCCACCCCCTGCCCCACAGCACCCCACCCCCAGCCCCACCCCCTGCCCCATAGCGCCCCCCCCCAGCTCCCCCCCGCCGCCGCCGCCGGCCCCGCGTGGACCCCCAGCCCCAGATCCCCCAGAGCCTCTTCCGGGAGCAGCTGCTGCAGCCCCAGGCCCACTGCTGGCCCCTGGTGAGACGGGGCAGCCGTGGGGCGCTATGGGGCAGGGGGTGGGGTGCTATGGGGCAGGGGATGTGTGGGGCAGGGGATGTGTGGGGCAGGGCCTCAGACCCCCAATTCTGCCCCACAGATCATCGCCGAGCCGCCCGCCAAGCGCCGCCGCCCCCCAAGTGAGCTGCTCAGCACCCCCACCTGCGGTGAGACCCATGGATCCCCCTGCCCCATAGATCCTGACCCATGGATCCCCCTGCCCCATAGAGACCCCCTTGCCCCCTAGATCCACCCCCAGCCCCATAGATCCCCCTGTGCCCCATGGATCCTCCCCTGCCCCATAGATTTCTCTGCCCTATGGATTCTCCTGCCCCATAGATTCTCCTGCCCCATGGCGCCATGGGGCAGCCCTATAGATCCTCCTGCGCCATAGATCTCCCACTGCCCCATAGATCCCTGCCTGCCCCCCAGATCTATGGGGCAGCCCCCCAGCTGCCCTGACCCCCAGCCCTGCCCCATAGATCCCTCCTGCCCCCCAGATCTATGGGGCAGCCCCCCAGCTGCCCCTGACCCCCAGCCCTGCCCCGCAGACTGGCTGCCCCCCGAGCTCTGGGACCTGTGGGGCCGCTGCGCCCACCCCCCCCCCGGCCCTGCCCCACGGCCGCCCCCCCCGGAGCTGCCCAGTGAGCTGGAGGTGGGTCACACCCCCCCTGCTCTGCCCCATAGATCCCTGGGGCTGTGCCCCATAGATCTGGGCTCTCCCTGCCCCATAGATCTCTGAGCCTCTGCCCCACAGGTGCCACGGGAGGTGCTGGAGCCCAGCCTGGCCGGGCTGCCCTCCTCGGGTGAGCTGTGGGGCAGCTCTGGGGCAGCTCTGGGGGGGTTATGGGTCACTTATGGGTCGCTGTGGGTCACTGTGGGGCAGTTATGGGTCACTTGTGGGTCGCTGTGGGTCCCTGTGGGTCACTTGGGTGTCATTTGTGGGTCGCTGTGGGTCCCTGTGGGTCACTTGGGGATCATTTGTGGGTCGCTGTGGGTCACTTGTGGGTCTCTATGAGTCACTGTGGGTCGCTGTGGGGCAGTTATGGGTCCCTATGGGTCCATTGGGGTCCACTTGTGGGTCTCTGTGGGGCAGTTATGGGTCTTTATGGGTCACTTGGGGGCCACTTGTGGGTCACTGTGCGGCAGTTATGGGTCCCTATGGGTCGTTGTGGGTCACTTGTGGGTCACTTGTGGGTTACTTGTGGGTCGCTATGGGTCACTTGGGGGTCACTTGGGGGTTGCTGTGGAGCAGAGGTGTTCCTATGGGTCACTTGTGGGTCGCTATGGGTCGCTGTGGGTCACTTGTGGGTCACTGTGGGGCAGCTATGGGGCAGTTATGGGTCGCTGTGGGTCACTGGGGGGTCACTTGTGGGTCGCCGTGGGGCAGAGGTGTCCCTGGAGCTGCTGGAGGAGGAGCCGCGGCCCCGGCTGCCGCCCCCCGAGGAGCGTCGGTCAGTGACCCCCCCCCCAGCCCCCCAACTTATGGGGCAGAGACCCCCCACTTATGGGGTGGGCCTGACCCCCCCCTGTGCCCCACAGGCCCCTCCCCCCCCCACCCCCCTCCCCGCCGCTGCCCCGGCTCCCCGAGGGCCCCGAACCGGAGCTGCCCCCCAGCGCCGCCGCCCTGCACAGGTCAGGGATCCCCTGCCCCACACTTGGGGTCTGCCCCACAGATGGGGGGTGGGGGGGTACTTGGGGGGCTGGGGGGCACTTGGGGGGCTGAGGGCACTTGGGGGGCAGGGGGGGCACTTGGGGGGTGACCCACGCTTGGGGAGTGACCCATAAGTTGGGGAGCTGGGGGCACTTGGGGGCTGGGGGGCACTTGTGGGGTGGGGGGCACTTCTGGGGCAGCTCCACACTTGGGGGGGCTGGGGGCACTTGGGGGGCTGCCCCACACTTGGGGAGTGACCCATAAGTTGGGGGGCTGGGGGGCACTTGGGGGCTGGGGGGCACTTGTGGGGTGGGGGGCACTTGTGGGGCAGCTCCACACTTGGGGGGCTGAAGGCACTTGGGGGGCTGCCTCACACCAGATAGATCTATGGGGCTGCCCCCCAAGTGTGAGGCAGCCCCCCAAGTGCCCCAAGCCCCCCAAGTGTGGGTCCCACCCCCCCCAGCCCCCCATCTATGGGGCAGCCCCCCAAGTGTGGGTCCCGTGTGTCCCCAGCGCTCTGCGCCGCTGGTTGGCTGCGGCTGGAGCAGCCCCAGCCCTACGGACCAATCAGGATGCGGCCCGGACCCCGCGGGGCTCCCCCGGCCTCACCCCCCGTGGGGTAGGGGATGGGGGGGAAGCCCTGGCCACGCCCCCCGACCCCGCCCCACGTGGGGCAGGAGGGGCGGCCCCGCCCCCCCGAATAAACAGCCTCGTTCTCACCCCACCCCCCCTCCCGGTGTCGGTGTCGCTGATTGGCTGAGGGGGGATGAGGTCATCAGGGACTGCCCAGTGTCTCCCAGTCCCCTCCCAGTCCTTCCCAGTTACCTCTCAGTCCCTCCCAGTTGCCTCCCAGTTACCTCCCAGTCCCTCCCACTCCCCTCCCAGTCCCCTCGCAGTCCATCCCAGTTACCTCCCAGTCCTTCCCAGTTACCTCTCAGTCCCTCCCAGTTGCCTCCCAGTCTCCTTAATCCCCTCCCAGTCCCTCCCAGTTACCTTCCAGTCCCTCCCAGTCCCCCTAATCCCCTCCCAGTTCCCCCCAGTCCCTCCCAGTTGCCTCATCGCGGCCGTTGCGCCATCGCGGGGGGGGGGGAAATTGGGTGGAGGGGAAGGGTCGGTGTGGGGCCGGGTGGGGGATGGGAACCGCCCCTCCCCCCCATGGTGGGTGCGTCAGCGGCGATGACCTCACGCGGCCCTGCCAAATAGTGATCCATAGCCCTGCCCTGCCCCGGGGCCGCGGCCCCGCCCTGCTCCACGCCCTGCTAAATAGTGAGCCGCCCTATGGCTCATCCCACGCGGGGTGTGGGGGGGGGCGCGCCCCACAGCCCTGCCCCATAGAGACCCCCCTGCTAAATCGTGAGCCATTGACTGCCCCATAGAGACCTCCTGCTAAATAATGAGCCATTGACTGCCCCTTAGAGACCCACTGCTAAATAGTGAGCCTTTGTCCCATAGAGACCCACTGCTAAATAGTGAGCTATTGACTGCCCCATAGATCCCCCTGCCACATACTGAGCCTTTGCCTGCCCCATAGACACCCCTGCCCCATAGATCCCCTGCCAGATAGTGAGCTATTGCCTGCCCTATAGAACCCCCCCTGCCCCATAGTGACCCGTAGCCCACCCTACAGACTCCTCTGCCACATAGTGAGCCATCTCCTGCCCCATAGCCGCACCCCTGCCACATAGTGATCCCGGACGGGGCCGCGGGTGTGCTGGGTCCCCCCCCTTCCCTTCCCCCAAGTGTGGGACAGTTGAGGGGCGTGTCCTCCCCTGGCCCCGCCCCTTCCTCCCCAGGCCCCGCCCCCCACCCCCTTGATCTACCAGCCCCAGTGAGCACCGGGCACTGGGAGGTACTGGGAGGGGTGGTGGTGTGGGGTATGGGGTATGGGGGGTGTGAGGGGGTAACTGGTTATACTGGGAGGGTGGGAGAGGGGAACTGGGCTTACTGGGAGCGCTGGGAAGGGGTTTACTGGGTGAACTGGGAGGCGCTGGGAGGGTTAATGGGAAGACTGGGAGGACCCGGGGTGGGGGGAGTGGGGAGGGGAGATGTGGGGGGAACTGCGAAGACTTGGGAGGGTCACTGGGAGGACTGGGAGGGTGTAAGTGGGGGATACTGGGAGGACACGGAGGGGGGTAACTGGGAGGAGGGAACTGGGAGAACTGGGGGAACTGGTCAGGCTGGGAGCGCTGGAGGACGCAGGAAGGGGGGGGGCTCGGGCGGGGCACTGGGAGGAACTGGGAGGGGACTGGGGCTGACTGGGTGGGTGGGGAGGGGGATACTGAGCCACAGTGGGCTTGTGCTGGGCTTGTACTGGTCTATACTGGGCCATACTGGTCTTTGGTGAGCTGTACTGGGTCATACTGGGGAGGGAATGGGAGGTTTAATGGGCTAGGATTGGGAGGTTTCAGCTCTCACTGGTCTATACTGGACTTGTACTGGGCTTGTACTAGGCCATACTGGGGTTGTACTGGGCTGTACTGGTCTATACTGGGACATACTGGGAAGGGACTGGGGGGTTTAATGGGCCAGACTGGGAGGTTTTGGCTCTTACAGGTCTATACTGGGAAATACTGGGCTTGTACTGGGCTATACTGATCTTCACTGGGCCACACTGGTCCTTGATGAGCCATACTGGGCCATACTGGTCATACTGGGAAGGGACTGGGAGGTTTAATGGGCCAGGCTGGGAGGTCTCACCGCTTCCTGGAGGCTCTTACTGGTCTATACCACACATCCTGCCCCACACATCCTGCCCCATAGCTCCTGCCCCACACATGCTGGCTCATAGAGGCGCTTTGAGGTGAAAATGCTGATTTTTGGCAATAAAAGGCCATTTTTTGAGCAAAAAATGACATAATTGGTAAAAAATGGGAAGATTTGTGAGGGAAAGGGGCAAAAGTGGGAAAAGAGTCAAAATATTTTGGTCAAAAATGCGTTTAAAGTAAAAATTCCCCAATTTTTGGTCAAATATCGATATTTTAGGCTGAAAATGACCATATTTGGGGCAAAAGAGAGAAAAGGGGCAACTTGGGGGCAAAAAGTTACAATTCTACGCACACAAATTCCAAATTAGGGGGAAATGGGGCATAAATGGTGACAGAATGAGAAGATTCGGAGCAAAAAGGGTCAAAAGTTGGAGAAAAGTTGAAATATTTGGGTTAAAAATGAGTATAAAAATGGAAGTTCCCCAATTTTTAGTCAAAAATGGTTATTTTTGGTTGAAAATGGTAATTTTTTGTGAGAAAAGTCCTTTTTTGGGGTAGAAAATGACAGAAATGGTAAGAGAATATGAAGTTTTGGGCTGAATTTGTCAAAATTTGGTGAAGAGTTGGAATATTTGGGTGAAAAATGAGTACAAAAATGGAAAAAATGGTCAAAAATGGTAATTTCTTGTGAGAACAGTCCATTTTCAGGGGTAGAAAATCACAGAAATGGTAAGAGAATATGAAGTTTTAGGCTGAATTTGTCAAAATTGGGAGAAGAGTTGGAATATTTGGGTGAAAAATGAGTATGAAAACAAAAATTCCCCAATTTTAGGTAAAAAATGGTAATTTTTGGTCCAAAATGGTAATTTTTGGTGAGAACAGTCCATTTTTGAGGTAGAAAATCACAAATGGTAAGAGGATATGAAGTTTTGGGCTGAATTTTGCCCTGCTGTGAAAGGGTGTGCGGAACTGCCCACCCACCCACCTGAAACCTACTGAGAGAGAAACTACCTATATGAAGAATCACCAACTGAGGCACAGAGCAATGTTGCCCCCATGGACAAGGAACCTCAGCAGTGGGACAAGAATCCTACGGAGATGGACACGTATCGACTTCGACACCCATCAGGTCAGGGACACATTTCATATCAATACCCACCGCTCCCACCCACACCTCCCAGCCAACTCATCAACACATCACTGTCTCCTGATGCCCGAGACACTCTGCAGAGACTGCTCATCCCAGCCTGGGCATGTCAGATGGTGTCAGAACGGGAAAAAGGGTTACATCAGGGTATTTTGATTCACTTGTGGGACTTACTGGGGAAAAGTTTGTGTGGGAATGAGTGGGTGGTGGAGAGAGTTAATAGTGGGCCGGTGGGAGGTGGAGGGAACACGGAGACTGTGCGGCGGGTCCTTGCGCTCCAGCAGGTCCAAGTGCTCACTCAGGGCTCGGCCCCGGTGACCGTCGGGGTCGCGCTGTGGTTCATGGCACGGGGAGAAGGGCGCTGCTTGGGGCAGCAGCCGACACCACTGACACCATGCTGCGCAGCCCAGTGCTTTGGCAGAATTGCCATAGAAGTGGGAGAACTGCCCCCCCAACCTCCCCCCATGCGGACTGGATGTGACAACTCGTGTCTTGCAATGTCTTTTGTTTGATGACTTGCTTTGCAGCATTTGTTTGTATGTGCTGCGGGTTCAGAGATGCGTTTATCCACTGAGAGCACGGCTGCCTACTTAGCAAAGGGATTTTTGATAGCAATCATTGAAACTGGACATCTTACTTCAAAAATGGATCCTGGAAAACAGAAAATCCCCATTTGGGCTGATTACTAGCTACTTAATTAGAAAAAAATTGGGTTTTGTTTTTTTTTTCAAAAGGTGTTATTGGGTCTTGCTTCCACAAGGCATAAAAATTCACCAACTATGTGCCAGACTTATGTAGCCTGGACACTTGCTCCAGTATGAAAAATGCATCCTGATCTGATCTTTTCTCATTACATGGATGAGAATTTGATTACAGAAAAAACTTGGACATTGAAAGTTTGATTCATGAGTTGCCAGTGCAAGGGATTAGAGATTACTGTGTTTTCTGGCAGTGTGAGCTACTGCGCAAACGGGAGAATCCAGTAAGTGTGCTCTGCTATAGCAGCACTTGACTACCCTGTGAAATCAAACTGGACAACAGCTCAGAATATATGGCACGAACATTGCCTGTGTTACAGGGACACCACATTTGCCTACAGGCAAAATCATGGTAAAACATATGAATCAAACTCTCCCAAAGCTCTTTATGTTTTGAACTAGTTCTGTCTCTCACAGAACAGTTTGGTACCTCCAATGGTGAACCATGCAGGAGGTTTAAAAGAAGGTTTGAGAAGAAAAACAAACAAAGAGGGGGGAAAAGGGAGAGAAAAGTCGATGTCAAGTGTTATGAAGAATGAAGTTCCAGGTACTAACTTGGGCAGGAGATCTGCCTGTGTCATTACAGAGACGGGAGCCAAGCGGATAAAGCCGTGGATCCAGAAGAAGTCAAGCTTGCCTGAACCAGGACGAGATCCTGATCCCAGGAACTGAAGTCAAGTGTTCCAAGTGCAGCCCCAGTGGACTATGAACTTTGCTGCGGGATATTTTGAATGGTCTGACAGTCTTTGAAAAATGCCTGTGTTTGTGCTAAATGAAAATTGGGGAAATAGTGATTTCTGCACAGCCGAAGGTCACAGATTGCAATCGGTGCCTGTAGGAAAACGTGAGGCTGGTGTTATCTGCACTCCTGACACTCCTGATTGGCCAAACAAACAAGTGCAACAGCAAAGGTATCAAGGCACTTACAATTGGTTTCATGACTGGGGAATTTCAGGATGGATATTGTCGATGGTCAAATTTGAATTATTGGATTTGGTAATTATGGTACTTGTCTTCCATTTACTGTCATGTTTCTTGAGCTTTCTGCAAAGGGCCCTTGCAGAGACCTCAAAAAGCAGTTTTTGTAACACAGATACTAAAAGGGGGAAATTGGCAAGGAGGACAGTGGGCCTGCCGGCGGCCTGGCTCTCCTCACAGAAGACAATATCCTTGAATTCCCATAAGACAGGAAAATTACTCATGCTGAGAGGTATTTGGTAATTCCATTCTCAAATCTAGTGACCTTGAAGACAGAGGTACACACTGCCTCAACCCAAGAAGGAGTTGTAGGAAAGTATTGGGAAGTAAGTGAATATGTCGTTAAGCAGCCATAATAAGATGGCCAAACCACAGCAGGTGTGCAGATAACTTTTAGACATCAAAGGGAAACTAACAATGATTAGCTATAAGATATGCTTCTCAAAACTCGTTCTAAGTACTAATTAATCACTTTGGTGTGAGCAGTATGTGTAGCCAATTAGCAGTTTTAGCTTGCCACTCTTTACAGTATGGTTTTCTGTTGATGGGATGGTTTTTAGATTTAGTTAAACAAGGGCTTATGTTTTTGTCAGTTATTTTTGCCTTAGTGTTATTTTTGCCGTGTGTGTCACAGTATTTCCCTGGCAGGATGGATAATGCTCTTTGCAAAAATCTGGCTGGTCCCTAAACTAAAAGGGGGAATTGTAGTAATGCAGTTTGAGAGGAATGGTGGTTTTGGCCCGTCCAGATTTATTTCTCACCCGCATGTAATCAGACCTGGGGAAGCCAACAGAGACATGTCAACAGGAGAGCAGATGTCTGAGAACAGGAGTTTGTCAGAAACTCCATGAGATAACAAACTGCAAGAACGTTAGCAACTGCCTTAGAGGAACAAAGTGACTGTGTAGCCTCAACCAATCATTAGCAATACTGAGAGGCATGAACAGAGCATCTAACCAATAGCAATGGAATGTAACTCGTATACTGATAGAGAAACTTAGATAAGCTCGGTGTGTGTTTCAGTGAAGGAGCTCACTTGACCGTATTGAACAGAGTTGAGTCCACAAAACTTCGACTCTGGCAAATCAGCACTGGCCTCATGGGGTAGCAGCTGCTGCTGCCTTAAAGAAACTAACAAACTGAGGCTGTTGGCTGAGTGAACAAACCAATGCTACATCTCTTGCTCTTAGTGCCCTACTTGCTGATGTAGATAGTGTGAGACATGCCACTTTGCAAAACAGAGCTGCTGTTGATGGCTGCAAGTGCTGGTAGAGGCTCGTTCCAACGCAGGGTCACAGCATCTTCTCTGTGTGTGCACCTGCTCCATCCAGGGTGGAACCCTCCATGGGCTGCAGGTGGGGTCTCAGCCTTTTCCATGGGGACACCCGCTCCACCATGGCTTTCTGCAGGGGCTGCAGGGGCATCTTTCTCTCCAGCATGTGGGGTGCCTCCTCCCCCTCTTCCCTGCCCTTGGAGCCTGCACAGCTCATTACTTCTTCTCACTCCCTTCTCTGGTGGCGAAATGCAGCTGCTTGTGGGTTTTCTCTCCTATATGTGATTGTGGCTGGGGTGGCAGCAGGGACAGAGGGGATTGTCCCTCTCTGCTCTGCCCTCGTGAGGCCCCAGCTGGAGTCCTGTGTCCAGAGCTGGGACCCCAATACAAGAAAGATGTGGAACTGTTGGAGAGGGGTCAGAGGAGCCACAGTAATGATCAGAGGGCTGGAGCAGCTCCCCTACGAAGAGAGGTTGAGGGAGCTGGGCAGGTTCAGCCTGGAGAAGAGAAGGCTGTGGGGGGACCTCATTGCAGCCTTCCAGTCCCTGAAGGGAGCAGAGGAACAGGAAGGGAATGAGCTTGTTAAAAGTGTAGACAATGGCAGGACAAGGGGGATGGATTAAGACTAAAGGAAGGAAGGTTTAGATTAGATATTGGGGGGAGGTTCTGTACAGAGAGAGTGGTGAGGTGCTGGAACAGGTTGCCCAGAGAAGGGGTGGATGCCTTGTCCCTGGGGGTGTTCAAGGCCAGGTTGGATGGAGCCCTGGGCAACCTTGTGTAGCTCCAGGCCTGGAGGTTGGTGGCCCTGCCTGTGGTAGGGGGTTGGAGCTCTGTGACCCTTGGGGACCCTTCCAACCCATGCCATTCTATGATTCTGTGATTCTCAGAGGTGCTATGATTATCTCGAGCCATGACTTTGGCCTTGAATTGCCTGAAGTATACCCTGAGGCTGGCAGAAAACTGTCACAGCTGCTTACAAAACCCATCTCAGCAGCGCAGCCCCACAAAACTGCAACACAAGGTTTAACAGATGGGGCTCTGAAACAAGATTTTTAATGGAAATACAGAAAGGGGAGACGTGGGAAATGAAGAGTGGCCCCGGAAAGGAGCCGCAGTTGTGCTTGTTGGGGGGGGGAGGGAAGGAAGATCCCAGTCGCTGTCCTGGGGAGGGCTGCACCCCCGCCTGGCTTAGCAGCACCAGCAGCACAGAGCTCCCAGGGTGTGTCGGGATGCGCCCTGTGCCCTTGGGCAGCTCAGGATGAGGATGGTCTGAGCTGCCAGGGAGCCGGCGGGTTCACTGTCCGTTTCCAAGGACCGAAGGGCTACGACAGAGACAAACAGAACTGGGATGAAGCCCAGTGCCTGCAGAGAGCCCCAGGCATCCCCTCCCGACCATGGCAGCCACCTCTTTCCCAGGCCAGGACACAGCTGCTGCACAGCAAAGCCCCAGATGCCCCGGAGATGTTCCCCTGACCCCGAGGCGCTTCCCTGGAGCACCCAGGCCAGGCTCTGTGCCCTACCCCAGCAGCTCCAGCCAGCACAGCACTCCCCCTACTCACCGCTGATGACCTCAGACAGCTTCTCTTGGCTCAGTGGCCTCGCAGCAAGCCCTAGGCACAGAGAGCTTTGTCAGAGCCCTGCTCCCAGCACGCTCCCAGCAGCACGGCCCCCAGCCCCGCGCGCTCGGCTGCGCGGCCTCGTCGGGGCTGACCCCAGAGAGCACAAATAACCGAGGGGGGTGGGACAGAGCGCGGCAGCCACCAAGCCCCCTTGCCCGAGCAGGGGTAGGGGAGGGAGCCCACGCTCTGCCCAGGGCAGCTGGGGGTCTGGCAGCGACCAGGCTGCCCAAATTGGGACCCGGGGGGGGGCTGTGGCTCACCGATGAACCTCACGGCTGCCTCTTGCAAGGTGGCCTGAGCATCTTTCAGGTATGGAATGCTCTGATGACAGTATTCTTCAGCCCTGCTCCTGTCCTTCAGCAGCTGGAGAGAGCACAAGGGTAGGGAAGGACTTGTGGTTTGGGTTTGCTGTGCAAGGTTTTAGCAGTGGGGGTGCTTCCCAGGCGGCTCCTGTTTCCTGTGAGAAGCCGCTATAGAAACTTCCCAGCCAGGGTCAACCCACCACAACATGTCACAGTCCCCCCTCTGCTGGGCCAGACCAGTCCCTCCTCCCAGCACCCCCCAGTCCCCTTCCCCCACAGGCTATTCCACCTCCCCACCAGGAGCCCTGTGGGATTGATGCTGAGAGCCAGCCACCAGCCGAGGAGTGCCGGGGGTGCTGAGACTCCTCCACCCCACCGCATGGCCCAGGTGGGTCAGGGTCTCCAGGCCCTGGGGCTTGTCCTCACCAAGCACTCTCCGATCCTCCAGGTCTGCTGCGTCTGCACCAGGTACTGGAGCTTTTTCCACTTGAGGAGCTGAGCTAAAGCAAGGAGGGCTTCCCCGGCAGCCTGCAGAACAGCACAAGCTGGGAGATGGCACCGCAGCCTGGGGAAGGGGGCCTGGCATCCCCCTCCTCTTGCCTTTCTTCCTGGAGCGATCCCACCCCTAGGAAGCTGGGACATGCCCTGGCCCAAATGTCTGGGGCTCTCTTGGGAGCAGCCCTGGGGGAAGGGGATGGATGCTCAAAGCCCCAGCCTTTGAGCCCTGCAGGGGCAGCTGAGAAGCCTGCAGGGACGCCACTTTGCAGGCCTCGCTGGCCACGGGCTGCTGCTCGACCAGCTAGGGCAGGTGTTGGAAATGCCCATGCCAGCTTCTCTGCCCCTGCTCATGCTGCTTCTGCAGGGACCCTTCTTGCTATGGGCTGCGCTGGAGGCAGGCTGAATGGAGGGAGCGTGGCTGGGAGGGGACCCTGCCCGCCCTTCCACCTCTGCAGAAGAGCCACTGGGCAACGAGGAAGGCAGGGATGGCATCAGCACAAGGATGGAGGGGAGCTCTGCTCTGTCCTCAGTGACTCAGGCAGATGGAGCCCGGAGTCTTGAGTGCCAGCAGCTTTTGCCCCTGATGCCCAGGGCGTCAGCACGCCCTTGCCCGTGTCACTAACCAGCCTGGGAATCTCTACCTTGGCCACGCTGTCGGCCTGGTCGTGCATGCGGAAGAAGAGGGGGAGCAGGCCCCTCTGAAGCCTTTTCTGCACGCTCTTCTGGTCCTTCTCCAGCACAGTCTCCAGAGCGTCTCTGAAGAGGCTGATGGAGAGCTCTCTCATCTGACTGCACTCCTAGTAGGGAGAAGGTGAGCGGGACATCAGGCAGAGCCACTCCCCGTTCCCTGTGAGCATTAGTCCAGAAGTGTGGGCACGGCAGATGGGAGGGGAGATGCTGCAGGGTGGGGCTCTGCTCCACAAGAGCTGTGGGAACCTCTGGTCCTGCCTGGCAGTGCAGCTGGGGAACCCTGTGGGGCTCTGGGAGCAGCTCTGGGCCTGCGGGTGCTTTGCACAGGGGCAGAGCTGGGCCCCAGCACAGGGCAGGATCCTCAACCCGTGGCGGGCAGCAGGGCTGAGCTGCAAAGCCCAGAAGCCATCCCATGAGAGCCCCAGGCAGTGAGGAGGGCAGAAGGCCCTGCCCACAGGGCTGCCTGTCAGCTCTCATTGCCAGGTGCCCATCCTCAGGGCTCAGTCTCCCACGTCAGCCTTACAGCGTCAAAGAGGGGCAGGAGCTCCTCCGCCAGCTGCAGCAAGATGGGGCTGGCCTCCTCCCTCTTCAGGTGACCTGTCACATTCTTCAAGACCACCAGGACCATCGTCTTGCTATCCCCAGTCCTGCTGAGCCAGAGCACTTCCAGCATGTTTGGCAGGAGGACCTGCATTTTTCTGGCCTGTAGGAAAGATGGTTTCCTTGCTGTGAACTGGTCAAAGAGCGCTCCGGCAAAAAAGGCTCCAGCCTCCTATCCAGCTTCCTGGCAGATGGAGGCCCAGGAATCTCTGTGCCAGCATCCTGCTGGGTGCTGGCCATGGGCACACGGATGGGGATGTGAGAGAGCAGGGGTAGGGGTGTGGGGGGTGCAGGAAAGCCTGTCCCGTACTCAGCCACCCCCTTCTCCCTCAGGCTGGGAGGGGCAGATGGCTTGGCACCCCTCCATGCCTGGAAAGCTCCCCAGGCAGCCACCAGAACCCCACCATGGAACGTTCAGAGCAGGCACCCCACCTCCTGACCCTCAGCCAAGGCCAAGCCACCGCCTTAGCCACGGCCTGGGCCCCCTGGCTGCCAACAGGGGGGTCACTGCTCACCGTGTCAGCTCGCTCTGACAGCACAACGAGGCCTCTGAGCAACAGGGAGAGCTTCAGCAGGCTGGCATGTAGTAAAGCGCTCTCGTCCTGGAACTCGGCACCCAACTCCTGCCACTTCATCAGCTGAAGCAAACACAGCAGTGAGACAGTGGCAGAGCCTGCAGAGCTCCTGGAGCTGAGCAAGGGCTTTTGCTGGCAACTCACAGGCTCCCAAAGCTGGCGGTCTTCCTCCCTAGCCAAGATGGCCCGCCTGTGCAAGCTCACATCCTGGACTTCGCTGAGGAGCTGCTTGAAGATCTTCTCCAAGGTCTGGGGCACAGAGAGCATCTCCTCCCACAGGGCCATGGCAGAGCTGCAAGCCAGAGCGCTCTGTCAGCAGGGCTGCCTCGGCCACAGCAGCACAGCCTGGGCCAGCGCTGCAGGACACAGGCCCTGCCCCTCGGTTGGCATGCCCTGGGCAGCAGGAGAGGGCTGTGGGGGTGTTCTCTGTGGGGCAGAGAGGAGCATGGGGGCTCTGGGCTGGCTTGGCCAGCTGCGGGATGGAAAGCGCGGTGGGAAGGAGGGGCCTGCTCTCAGGGAAGTCCTGCAGTATTCCTTGGCTCTGGGACCCACCCAGAGTCCCCAGTCCCCCTTCCCAAAAGAAAGAAGCCCTCATGGCTTTGGGGGCCAGTACCTGTCTCCTTGTGGAGGGAACTTCAAGAGGCTGATGAGCACGTTGGTGGGAAACTCCTCGGTCATCAGGAGGAGGAGCAAGTCCACGCTCTGCCGGCATGACTCTGTGGTGATGCTTTTCAAGTGCTTGGAGATGCAGCTCATGATCTCGGGTACCTGGAGGGGCCACAGGTGAGGATGTTGCTGCTCCTGGAACACAGCCCTTTCCTCGGCCGCTCTTCCCATCCCTCTGTGCTACCTTGAGGTGGCTGCAGGTGCCTGAGACCACTGTTGGGGAAGGAGGGAGGGAGGGACAGGGCCTGACGGGCAGGGACATCCGGCCACAGAGGCCACTTACATCCTCCAGCCAGAAGTCAGGGTCTATCGTGATCACACCCACAACTTTTCTTGCTGCTTCCTCTTGAAAGACGCTGAAGGGTCTCATCGCCTCGATGGCGGAGAGGACGATGCTTGTCTTCTCATCAGGTCGGAGGTACGGCGCCAGGTGCTGTGGGAGGAAGGAAGAGAGCGAAGCCATGGCACACCGAGTGCCCTGAGGGTGCTGCTCAGCTGGGCAGCGCCAGCAGCCCTGGTGAGAGATGCCCGGCGCGTTGGCAGCGGTGCCTGAAGGAAGCTGGCAGTGGGGGCTGTGGTCAGTGCACAGGGGAGGATGGGGAGAGAAGGCCCCCAGGGTGAGGGACGAGGGGTGGCCTCCTGGGCACAGTGTGCCCATGCTATGGCAAACCAGGGCTCGCTGTGGCCAGCAGGGCTGGAGCTGCTGCTGGTGGCACACCGGAGCACAGCCCTGGCATCGTCCCTGCTCAGGGGCGGTAGGAACCCTCTCGCCAGGGACGCTGAGGCCACGCCAGCCCCACCGGTTCTGGACACCTTTGTTCCCACCAGTCTCCTGGGCATGTCACAGACAAGAGTCCCAGCGAGGGGGGGAGCTCGTTACCCTCATAAGGTCTCTGGTGGTGGGTCCGTGCAGAAGGGAGGTGGCCTCAGGTTGGCAACGGAGCTGTCGCACTCCATACTCTGCCACTGCCCTGCCTGAAGGGAGGAGAAAACACACAGGCTTCAGTCAGACACGGCAGCTTCCCCAGACAGCTTCCCAAACCCCCCTGAGTTGTGCTGGCAAAATGACAGGATACAAGAAGCCAAGGAAGAGTCCTGCAGGCTGTCAGGAAGAGCTTCTGGCTACGAGCACCAGAGGCACCAGCCAGGGTGAGGCACAGGTGGCCCTGCTCTTCACTAACAGGGAAGAATATGGCTTTGGGACATGGTAATCAATGGTAGATTGGGCTGTGGGGACCACAAAGCAGTGGGCTTCCAGATCCAGAACAGAGGGAGGAAGGAATGCAGGAGAGAGCAGATCCTGGACTCCAGGAGAGCACTCAGCTTCAGCAGCAAAAGGAGAGGCCTATCAGGAGATGTCTGTGTGCAGAAGGATGAAGCCCCACACAAAACTCTTACTTTCTTGGAGGTGGAAGAAGTCTAAGATGTAAAGAAGAGCAGTCATGGCTTCGCTGCCTATGAATTCCTTGTAAGAGCGGAACAGGAGGAGAGGTCCCAGCAGCTCTTTCAGGATTGGGATCTGGAGCTCTCCATAGCAGACGGGGCCACACGTGACTCTTTTAAAGTGGTGCCAGCACTGGGTGAGGGAAGCAGAAGAGCACAAGGAAAGGTTGAGGGCAGGAAGCTGGTGCCAAAGCCCCAAGCCCAGGAGTGTGTCCAGGGTTGGATCCCTGCCGTGCCGCACGCGGCTCCCAAAGCAGCGAGCTGGGCAGCAGCTGGAGATGCAGGGAGAGCTGCAGGCTGCTCTGGTGTGCAGGGAGGGGAGATGGCCTGGCTGGAGGGTGCCGGGTCCTTACATCCACTGTGGGGTTCCTGCACAAAAGACAGCACAGCTTCTGAATCCTTTTCACAGCCCTCTCCTGCACATGCAGATTCTCAAAGTCGATGAAGTTCAGCAGCATCTGGGGAGAGAGAAGCTGCTGGTGTGCCAGGGAGCAGGCAGCCACTCCAGGAGCAGCAGCAGCATTGCTCAGCTCCTGGGCTGGACTCACATCAAGGCTTCCTCTGATCTCAAACAAAGCCTGTTCTTTCCCCTTGGGCCCCTCACAGGCGTGGGACAAGGGCCCCAGGCCAACCTGGTGGCCAGGCAGGGAGGCAGATGCCTCACTCTGCAGCCACTGTGCTCTGGAAGGGCACCCTCCCTGCTCGGTGCTCTTTCTGCAGGGCGCTGGGGTCGGGACCACCCACTCAAGAGTGGACACCCCTTTCCCCCCAGGGCGAGGAACAGCCCCTGTCAAGACCACTCTTGTGTGTGCCAGACCTGGAAGATACTCTGCAGCAACCCAGTGATCCTGGAGGGAGAACACTTGAGCACCAAGACGGTCATCATCTTGTCCATGGCTGACACGGTCTGCAAGGAAGACAAAGAGCAGTGGCAGCGTTTCCTGTTGTCCCTCCCACTCCAGACGACTGATCCCAACTCCCAGAGCCCAGGGAGGACTCTTGTGTTGCCCCAGGGCGGACCCAGGGGCAGACAACCCACGGTGGCCAGGCTCAGAGGAAGGGGGTGAAGGGATGAGGGTGGGAAAGCAGAGCTGAGCCCGTGTCCTGCCTTGGATCTCTGGCTGGGGGTGGCCAGGGAGCAGCCCCAAGGGACTGGGGGGGCTCCTGTAGCTCCCCCTGCACTTACCCAAGTGTAGGTCCAACTGTCCTGGCGGTTCATTTCTTCTTCTGGAGGAAGGAAGAAGACACTGTTGAAGGCGGCTTGGAGGAGGCTCTTCTCTTTGCCCTCCAGCACTGTCTCTACTGAGCTGCAGGGAATGAGAGGGGCCGGTCAGACAGCGGTGCTGGGAGCCGTGCCTCGAGGCCCCGTGCAGGCGGACAGGGACCTCTGGGGCAGGGGTCCCCAGGAGGGATGGGCAGGTACCTCAATTCAGCAATGACACTCATGGCTTTTTCTCGCAAAAGCGTGCTCAGTTGGTGTCTGGGCTCCTCTTCCAGCAGCTCCTGCAGAGTACAATGGGGATGGGACTGCGCGGGTGCCAGCACCCAGTGCCACCGGACCCTCGCCCTGCCCAAACACTGTCCTCACCAGGTGCTGGGGAGCCTTGCCCCCTTCCCTAGAGCCACCGGCTGTCTCCTCACCTTGATCTTCTCTACCAGCTCATATCTGTGGCAGAGCGCAGCCAGGTCCTGTGAACATGTGTCCACGGGTGTCAGTTTGCACAGGGAGCTGATGCTTTCAAGAAACAGCATCTTCTGTCTCTCGTTCTGGCAACCAAAGGAACCAGGAGACAAAGAGGGAGCATGAAGTGGGGGACGCAGCCAGCAGGACCGGAGCAGGGAGGGGGCAGTTCCACGTGGGAGGCAGTGCTCTGCCCAGCCAGCACACCTCCAGCAGCCCGGCAGCAGAGCCCCTGCCCAGCGGACAGCGGCACAGCCACGCTTGACATGGTTACCGGTTCTGGGCTGCTGAGAAAGCATGCGATGAGGGATGTGTATTCCTCTAGCTCTGAGCGTACCATTGACCACTCTTCACTGCCTAAAGGAGGAGAGCAGGGAGGGCTGTAGACAGGTCTGGTGGCAAGAGAGAGCAGAGGAAGGAGCTCTGCCCTCCAGCCAGCCCCGCGCCCGCTCCCCTGGCGCAGTCGTTCCGTGCCTGCCAGGGCTGGAGGATGCCAGGCACACAGTCTGCAATGCTGGAGCCAGTGTGGCAGGGAAAGCCCCCAGTGCTGCAGGGTGAGGAACCCACAGCATCTCTGCCTCCCGCCAGCCCAGCTGCCTCTCGCTGCCAGGGCTCTGGAGCAGCATCTGGGTCCCCTCTGCTCCCTCCTCCTCTGCTCGGGCCAGCTCCCAGCCCCGAGCAGCCCTGGCATTTGGGCAGCACTCTGCCTGCTACCCACGGGACCCCTGTTGCCAGCCCCTTGGGCACACGCAATGGTGGTGTCGAGCAGGGTGCGCTCGCAGGCCCCAGCCCTGCCCACACCAACCAGGCCCCTCACTCACTAAGCAGCAGTGACAGTAACATGTGCAGCTTATTGGGCTCCGGTGGAGAGCTGCTCTCCTGGGGATCCTCATTCTCTTCCTCCTTGACGCTGCTGAGGGCTCTTTTCTCCATCCTGAGGAACAGAAGAAAGGGCTGGAGGCAGGAAATTGGAAGCTTTGGCCAAGCTCCTCAGCACTGCGAGTCTGCTGGGCACAGTGGAGAAAGATGTAGGCTGAGCCCAGGGCTTCCTCTGGGGAGGACCCTTGCTTTCTCCAGCTCTGAGGACGTCCTGGTCCCTGGCAGAAGCAATCACCAGCGCCCTGTGGCACACAAGGTACCTCAGGAGAGGTGCACAGCCGCGACCAGGAGGATGCCCTCACCTCACAGCGCGAGGCTGCACACTGAGGCCTCTGTGCTGGGTGACAGGTGCCCACCCTCACAGCCGGGTCGCAACCGCCTGGCAGTGACATCAAGCAGGTGGTTCCACAACCAGTTAACACACAGCCAGACTGGGGGGGTGAGGTGCTGAGCGGGCTCCCTTCCATGGGGTGCTGACCTTCGGGCCCAGACTGCTCCGGCCTGGGGCTGTGACCAGCGCTGATGGGCCCAGCCCTGCTCAGCAGCAGCTCTGTCCTTGAATTGCATGAGGTTTACTCCCTGGGGCCTGAAGAGAGCTTGTACCTACTTCTTGGAGAAGCCAGCTCAGCAGCACACCCCTTCTCTATTAAAACCTATGCAAAACTGCAACACTTCTCCAGGGAACTCTCCTGGCATTCCTAAGGCTTCCCTATGGACTGTAATAGGCTCTACCTGCATTCAGTTAACAACATGCTAAACATCCAGCAGTAGCTCCCAAACCAAAGGAGTGAGGACTCACAGACATACCTGGCTTGAAACCTCCCCTTGGAGCCCCCAAGCAGCCCCTCTGAGCCTGGGGCTCAGGGCTTGCTTTGGTCATGGAATGGTCCTAGTAATTCCCTAGGTACTTCAATAGGCTCTCCCAGCATTCCCATTCAAACCTGCTCAGCATCCAGCACTAGGTCCCAAACCCAAGGAGCCAGGACTGACACACATCCCTGTCCAGGACTGGCAGACATCCCTGCCCTGATGATGTGTATTTCAAGCCAGGGGCTCTGACTGCTCTGGATCTGAGACAACTCTAACAACACCTGAGGAAACTTTTATCCCCCAGTCAAGTTCCCGCCCTTCCGCTAAGGCCAGAACCACAACTTCCTGACCCAAAACGTTGTCCCACCCTGGGGAAGTCCCACTGAGCAGGTGTCTGTCTGTCTGTCTGCACCTTCCTTACCACGGCACAGAGCAGCCAGGCACCTCCCTGCTGAAGGACACAGGGCTTCAGCTCGCAATGGCTGCTCAGCCTCCAGTCCCCTGTATTGGGTGCTTGGACCCCCTCAAAAATGGGTGATCAGCCCCCTGCAATGGGTGCTCAGACCCCAGATCCCCCCGTACTGGGAGCTTGGACCCCAGACCCCCCTCATATCGGGTGCTTGGACGCCCCTGTAATGGGTGCTCAGACCCCATCAGTGGGTGCCTAGACACCCACAATGGTTTCTCAGCCCCCAGCACCCCCCATATTGGGTGCTCAGACCCCCACAATGTGTGCTCGGACCCCATATCCCCCCACAGTGTGTCCTTAGACCCCCACAATGGGTCCTCATACCCCAGATCCCTGTTGAACCCCCTGTATTGGGTGCTCAGACCCCCCCCATAGTGGGGGATCAGATTCCCCCTGTAATGGGTGCTCAGACAACCTCACTGGGTTCTTGGACCCCAGATCCTCCCCCTGAACCCCCTTTATTAGGTGCTCAGACCCATCCATAGTGGATGATCAGCTCTCAGAGGCCCCCATATTGGCATTCAGACACCCCCAACGGGTGCTCAGCCCCCAGAAACCCCCTCTAATGGGCACTCAGACCCCTGCAATGGCTGCTCGGAGCACCAGATCTCCCCAGACCCTCCCGTAGTGAGTGCTCAGACCCCATCAGTGGGTGCTTAGACTCCTGCAATAAGTGCTCAGGCCCCAGACCCCCATCTTGGGTGCTCAGACCCCAGACACCCCCTGTAATGGGCACTCAGACCCCCACAATGTGTGCTCAGACTGCATATCCTCCCAGTACCCCCCGTAGTGGGTCCTTAGACACCCTCAATGGGTCCACAAACCCTAGATCCATGTTCAACCCCCCTTAATGGGTGCTCAGACCCCCTCAATGGGTGCTCGGAACCCAGATTCCCACCCCCGAGACCCCCTTTATTAGGTGCTCAGACCCCTCCCATAGTGGACAATAAGCACTCAGAGGCCCCCATACTGGCATTCAGACACCCACAACGGGTGCTCAGCCCCCACAAACCCCCACTAATGGGCGCTCAGACCCCTGCAATGGGTGCTCAGACCCCAGATCCCCCCAAAACCCTCCTGTAAATGAGTGCTCAGACCCCATCAGTGGGTGCTTGGACACCACGGGGTGGGCAGGAGAAGGAAACGCCACACAAGCTCTGACTGTTTACCACTTTCTTTCAGAAGAGGGATCAAATACTCTCGAATGAGCAGAAGCTGCCAGAACAGAAGCAGGTGCATTAGTCCACGAGGAAGCAGAAGAACCCAAACTAAGTTTATCCTAAAGCCCAAGGCAGAATGTCTGGAGCTTCAACACACTGTCCCAACGAAAGGTCATGTCTGCACTCTCCTCCCTGCACACAGTGTCACAGCTCTCTCTTGGAAAGGTCACAGGGAAGATGGAAGTTCAGTGACAGGAGTATTGTTCCTTGAGCTACAGCAAGCAGTGCTGCACAAGTGTCTATCACTAACTCTGCAGGCAAGGACGCTGCACAGTCCTTGTGCCTGCGCTGGTGGGAAAGCATGGGGGGGCAGGAGAAGGAAGCGCCACACAAGCTGTGACTATTTACCACTTTCTGTTAGAAGAGGGATCAAATACTCTCCAATGAGCAGAAGCTGCCAGAACAGAAGCAAGGCTTCTCAGCGCAGCAGCCAAAGGGACATTTTGCTACCTAAATGCTTCTACCTTCATCTTTAGGGCCACTTCTACCTGACACAATCTGAAACAGCAACAAAAGAAAATAAAAAAGAGGAAGAAATGTGTATGTGGTGTCAGACAGCAAAACGTAGGAATAAAAACTAATTCAGGATCAACACATGAAATTCAAACCAAGCATTTCAGTACCCCATGAGCAGGGTAAAAAGAAAGACCATTCGCATGACAACTTACTCTAAGAAAGTGTTGCTGACACTCACTTTAGTCTTCCTTCTCTTGAACAAGTAAGATTTCATTCACCACACACAAGGGAACTGTGCACACCTGACTGTCTCTGAGGAGATGACACCAAAGACAGGCAGGTTTGATGAGCAGTTCTCTACTGCAACAGAACCGGTTGCAAAGGATCCTTCATTCTCAACATTCAGATCTATTTTAGCTGCACAGGCAACTGTTTTACAGCTTTGCTTGAAGATGTTTTGTAAAGAAGAGCTGTACTTCTGTGGGGTTGGGTGTTAGTTAAGTATTTTGACTAACAACTACAGTACTTGTTTTAAACACTATCTAATCATTCCCCAAAGCTGGGTAAGCAGACCAAAAGCAGCAAACAAAATGCAAAACCTCAAATGCAGCGTGCCAGGCAGGCTCTGAAACATAAGGAACCTAAGGTCAAATAAAATGTTGTCAATTAGCAAGAAAGAAATCTAAAAACATGATCTCACTGTGGAGTTCTGGGCACTGGCTGCCATGTCAGTCTAGTCTAGATCTCCTTTTATTCCCCCCTTTGTTCCTCACTTCCTATTTGGTAGGCTGCAGCTTTACTGTTCAAGGCTTCAAACTACCTTCATCAATTTCCCTCTTAGCCTAGTGCCAACATGAAAGAATACAACAACTTTAAGTACATTTGTAGTCATTTTGGGATCTTGACCAGTACCCTAAATTACTACCCTGCAGCTGAACTTCAACCTCCTTCACTTGTTGATAAAAGTACAAAGGGAAAATGTGCTCAATTGACAGGATTGTAACAAGTGTCCCTGCCCCTCGCCCATTCCAGGACAGACACTTTCAAAGCTGCTGCAGCACTACTGAGGTTTCAGAACAGACATTTATTAACTAACCATCAGTGGTACAAAACGGGGAGGAACTAAGGAGAACTTTTCCACAAATGAGTAGACCTATTTTTGCTCTGCAGGTTGCATTAACCCAATTAGGGGGTGACCTTGAAAATCCTCATTAGCCAGAAAGTAGCAAAGCCCTTCCTTGTCTCTCAGACACTGGTAACACAGGAAACAGCAGGAAGACCATCTAAACCTCTATCTGCACAGCCCTAGGAGTTGTTTAGTAATCTTAATCACAAATACTGGTTAAGGGACCTGCAAGGCTGCCAAGAGACAAAGGTTGGAACCCTCTGAGCTTTCAGCTGCCCAAAGAAAGCTTTCTGCAGAACCTTCAAGAAAACCATTCCCTGCATTTTTTCTTTCCCTGACATCACAGGTTATCAGCTCCAGAAGTTTTCCCTCTTCACTTCAGTCAGGTCACATTCTGTGTGCACTTCAAGACAGAAGAACATGACAGGAATCACATTTCTTTAAAATTAAAGAAACCCCCAATCACACCCACACCACACCCGCACCCCCCCAATGAAATTACACACAATTTATGCTTTTAGCAGAAGAATGTAACACCTTGTTTTTGCAAAGAGGGGGAAGGACATGGAAGTGGAAGCAGGATTCATTCAAACCAAAGGGCACGTGCAGATCAGAAACAAGGGCACAGCAAAGCCCCAGCTCCCTTGCATCCCTCCTGGCTAACAAACTTTCCCCCCCCCATGCTTAACAGCAATAGTATCTTCATATCCTCAAAATGTGGGAGTGGGTTCAAATGAGTCCCCACGCCTGGATCAGCATCTCTCTATTCAAACTGTATGCTTTGCAGGACCAGTGAAAAAAGAGGCAACAGTGGGTAAAGCAAAACTGCATCACAATAAAAGGACTGTCTGTTAGCAGGTGCAAAGTACCTGCTGCAACTCCAAAAGTCAACCCCACCATTCAATCAAACTGCTTTTCACACCGCAGAAGCTGCATCTGAATCAAGTTCCCAGAGCTGCAGTGACACATGTGCTGTGCTAACAGCATCCTTTAACGGTGCTGTGAATCCCTGAGGCAGAAGGTCACAGCACAAACATCCCATTCTCAAGGGACTATTTTTCCCCAACACAAACACAAAAACGTAACATCAGCCAGCAACCAAAACACTACAAGCAAGAACAGATCAAGACTGAAAATCAATGGGGAATCGAGAATATTTGGTGATGTAGCATGCAACAAGCAATTCAAGTGGTGTTTCTGGAATGCCTCTTCTCCTTTACAACCCACTGAGAGATGAGGCTGGGAGCTACATTAGTAAATGCTGAAGGTAAAACTAAATGAATGAAAAACACACAAGTTGGAAGGAATCAATGCTGACAATGGGAGATTACTTCTTTTTAAATCAAGAAATAGTGAGAGGAACAAGCATCTACACAGTTTCTCTGCAGTTTGACTTCCTACAACAAACTAGCCTTTTCTCAATAACATCACCTTTAAATGTCTTATGCCTTTCACTCTGTAAAGAGAAACTGAGAAATAGCATGGAGCAATGGTTGCTGTTGTTGGCGTCTAAAAGTGGAAGTGTGAGTTTCACCACTGAATTGAAAGGTATGGGGCAGTAGCTCCCATGTATCCATAGATCATGGGAACTTTCTATATAACTAAACTAAGACTGGCTATTTTCTCTTTTCATTTAAAAATGGACTGTTTAATTATAAATATATTCATTGTAAATTATAAACCCATTAACTATTAATTATAAATCCCTCTTTCACTTTAATTAATGCCATTCATTAAAAATATTACCCTACCAAAAGAAAAGGGTACACAGCTGCCCTTGCCTGCATTTTCTCCTCTTCCTCTCACACAGAATCCCAGGGGAGATGGACGGTGTTTACTGGTAGGACAAAACATCAAGTTCCAATCACATCTGGCTGCCAACTGATCAGCTGGGATAAGGCAGGATTGCCAAGAGAGGCTGTGTCTGTGCTACTGGACAGGAGACAATTGCTACTACAACCAGCACTAATAAATGTTGTATCGTTGCATCCAAAAGCACCACCAAGTGAAGTGGAAGTGAAAAAGGCATTTCCTAGGCTTTTTCTCCAAACCAGAGGGCATCACTGTAACACTCCCACTCCTGCCATCCTTATTACAACAAAGGATTCCAATCTGACTCGAGGGACAAACAGGCTGTAAGGAAAGCGCCTGCTGCTCTGTCAGAGCTCAGCTCAGAGCTGCACTGGGGGAAACAAACTCAACAGCGGGGGGAAGCAGGGAAATGCTTTGCTCAGACCCTCCAGACAGGTGGCACACTGCCAAATTGGCACCAGAATTGACCAGCACAAAGAAAAGGGGGTGGAAAAGAGGGGTGAACTTACCGGGGACTGAGGGCCTGAAGCTCTGGGGGTGCCAACTCCACACGAGGCCAAGATGGCTCCGGCAGGGACTTGCTGCCCAGGCTGTGGCAGATACCATAGGCCCTGGCTGGGCGGGGGAGCGGGGCTGCAGGGAGAAGGGGTGTCAGGGGTGGGGAGAGGCTGGTGGGGGGGAAACGCCCCCCTCCTGTGGGGAATGGAACAGCCGCCCGGGAAAGGAGACACCTTGTGCTGGTGGGACAGGAGCTGTGAGAGCCCGAGGAGCAGCAGCAAAGCCCGAGACAGGGGGTCTGGCAGCCATGTCAGTGTGGGTGCTGCCTGGCAGCCATGTCAGTGTGGGTGCTGCCTGGCAGCCATGTTAGTGTCGAGTGCTGCAAATCTCTTCTCATGGCACAGCTCTGGAATAAGGGCAAAGCAATTCACTGCTGGCAAAGCTTCACCTTGCCCTGAAACCTCTGGGCTGACATTGCAACTTCCCCATAGCTGCTGTGCACGGGCAAATCCCTCCCTGCCCGGTCACACGAGAAAAATACTGTCACTCTCTGCAACAGAAAGCCCCTCCTGTCAGTCCATACAGAGCGGGAAGGGCAATGAGCCACCACCGTATTTGTCACAATAACCCCTCTCCCCATTTCCCTGGGAACTGAGCAAACGGAACCACAGCAGCACCTGCGCTGAAAGGATCCAGTGACTGTATCGACCGCATTGCTCAGACAGATCATCACCAGGCAGGGTCATTAACGTGTGTCAGCACCACAGACACGTGGTTTTCCCTTCTGCTCACTGGCCCTTGTTCCCACCACCCCTTTGTCCATCTGCTGTTACTCTGCCTGGGCTGGGGCAGCCCCAGGGAGGCAGCCATGGTGCCTGTGGGAGCCAGGCTGGGGGATGGTGTCCCTGCAGTAAGGAGCACCCTGGGCCACGGTGGGAGCTGTAGGCATGGGACTGGCCATCCCTGGGATCACTGGGAAAGATGAGCTCTCAGTAGCCAGAATCAAACTGACCTGCCTAGCCAAAGGAAAAGAGCACTGTGACCCACAGTGGCAGTAGGGCCCCAGAATATGTGAGCTCTGGATCTATTCACAGCCCAGGCTGTTAGGAATCCATCAGGCCCATGGGGGCCAAGCCATCAGGCCCAGAACTCCATGGTGTCTATAGCACAAATCCTGCTTTTTGGGAGGGGATATAGGCAGGAATGTGGACCCGAGCTGAGCATAGGGATGTTCCTGCCTCCAAACCGGGCAGGGGACAGGCCTGAGGCAGAGCCATGGTGGGGTGTGTGCAGGAAGAAGGGAAAGCAGCAGCTCCCTCCGCCCGAGCTGCCAGCTGACATTCCCTGACAAGGTCACAGGCTTGACAGTCCCAGATGTCTTTGTTCAGTTTCTCCTTTTATTTCAGTAGAAATGGGGCCTTACTGGGTGGCTCCCAAAGGCAACCGCCATCTTGGGTGGCAGGACCCAGTGAAGGGTGTCCCTCTCCAGTAGGGCTACAGTGAGGAGGATGATCTGCAGGAAGGCGATGAACAGAAGGAATCTCCTGGAGGGGGAGGACAGGAGAGGGATTAGGAGAGCAGGGGGAACATTTGTCTGAGCTCTTTCCAGACACCCTCTTTGAAAGCCCCTGGTGGGACCTTGCACCGTGCCGGGCACAACTCCCCCCACTCGGCTGGGCAGAGAGGCCTGTGCATCTCTCTCAGCTCTACTGTTTGACTCCACACCGGGCACCTATATCTGCCCCCAAATCTGCCCCCAAGCAAGGAAGAACAGCAATACTGAAACATTTCATCCCAGACAAGTCTAAAGCTGCCTAATGCCCTTGGAACCACTGGAACGGCCATTCCACTGCCTGTGGAAGAGCCTCAGCACCCCAAGCTCCCCGGGCAACTCACCACAGCCAAGAAGTGATGCTGTGCCTGCTGGACGCCAGCTGCTCCTCCTACAGACCAAGGCAGAGCAGGGACACGTGTTGGGGTGTGCGAGGGGGACGAGGGCTGGGCACTCAGTCCTGTCCCTCGTCCCCGCTGAGACCAGTGCCCCTGTGTCCTCCGGGCACAGTGCAGACCCTTCCCTCCCCAAGGCCCACAGTGGGGGTGTCTGTCCTACCAGCCGCACAGCCACCATCTCTTGAAGCAGCGACCCCTCTGCTTCCTCTCTCTCTGCCTTCTTCTTCCTGCTAAGGCAATCATGGGGTTCTGGGATGTGAGAAGAGATCTCAGCCAACATGACACCCCCCCCAGTTGGATGACAGGGACCCAGGGTGCTGCCCAGCCTCTGCTGGGGCTGGCACCAGGCACCCCCACATCCTGGCATGGCACAGACATACTCCCCATCCCAGCCCTGGGGGGTACTGAGCAGCACCAGGAAACTGCCTAGCATCCAGCAGAGATGATTCCCGAGGGCCTCAGAGGTGTTTTGATCTGTTGTTTTTATGTAGATAGATATTTATAAGAGTAAAGCAGCTATCACTGTATTGAGAAACATTCTGTGGAACCACTCTGGTGGCAGAGGTAAGAACAGGAGTCAGCCTGTCAGTACCTCAGCGCTGCTGCTTCCAACCAATTTAAAATCACACAAAAAAGCCACAAGACTTTGCTGCCAGCTTGCTTGGCTGGTGTTTTACACTGCTACTCCCTCAGGGTTGGAGGGAGTGGCATAGTGTGAATGGCAACAGATCAAGGGCTCTGCAGAGCAGAGCAGAGCAGAGCAGAGCAGAGCAGAGCAGAGCAGAAGACAGGAGCCAGAAAGATGTCTGCAAGTGGCAGAGGTCTGCCCGAAGCTGCTCAACAAGCCCCAGCCTACAGTCCCAGGTTTCAGTCAGGGCCCCATTGCCACTCACCAAGCTGTTTGCTCTCGGAGGCATTCCTCTCTCTGCAAGAGGTCCTGGATCTTGGCCCTGAGGAGCTGGAAAAGCAAAGGACCTGCTCAAGAGTCCATCTCATACTGGCTTTGTGGGGGCTTTCCTCCACAACTATGTTAAGCCACCATCCCTCCTGTCCCCAGTCAGTACCTTCCTGGACTCAGTGTGCTCCTGAATAGCCTTGGCCAGTTCTGACCACTGATGCCCCTGCAGAGAGAGCGGGACACTTTGTAGGGAGACGTGGTGGGACAGGGCATCCCCAGTCAGTCTCCAGAGCACTGGGAAGTCAGGCCAGGGCCAGGTGGCAGGCACAAGGTGGCACCATTGTTCAGCAGCTCGGGCCACTCCCGAGGGATTCGTGGTTCACAGACCTGGAAGAGCTCCTGCACTGCTCTGCGTCCCTTCTCCTGTTTCTGAAAGATCTCCTCCTAGCAGAGAAGAAAGTGGAAGCGCTGCAGGAAGGGCAGGGGATGGAGGACCACCCCCATGACACCAGGAGGGCCCAACACCAGACTACCCAGCACCCCCTCCAGCCCATGCCTGAGTTCCTCTTGCGCACAACACACAAGCGTTACCCCCTCCCAGCTCCTTGCGGGCACTGTCCTTGCCCTCGCATCCCCTCCTTCCCAGGGCTGCCGGCCCTGTGGGCAGACCAAGGGACCCCCAAGGCCCACTTTGGACGTGCTCCACATCTGGACACGGTCCTGAGCAACTGTCCCTCAGTGACTCTGCTGGAGCAGGGGCACTGCACAAGATGACCTCCAGAGGTGCCGTCCACCCTCAACCCCTCTGACCCGCTGAACTCACCTGCACCTGAGCCATCCACCCCTTCAGCTGCTGGAGCTGCTGGCGGCTCCTCTCCAAAGCACTCGCTGTGAGGCGGTTCTGGGAAGAGGCGCCGGACACCAGGACTGAGCCCCTGACGCAGCCCTGGCCACCGCTGCTGGGTGAGGCGGGCAGAGGAGGGGACACTGACCTCTGCGCGATGCTGCTCCATGGCTCCCTGTATCTCCTCCTGCTCCTTGCGCTGTGTGGGAATAGGGGGCTCAGGGGCCAGGCTCTCATTCCCAGCCTCCAAGTACAAGGGGAACACTCCACACCTACCAGCATCTGCAGCAGCTCCCTGTGCCTTCGTGTCTCCACAGCACAGCGCTGCAGGCACTCGCGGAGCTTGCAGAGGTCTTCCTGCATCGCTTCCTCACGCTTGGCTTCCTTCACTTCCTCCTCCTTCATGGCTGTGAGGGGAGCCAGTGGGGCGTGAGGGCAGAACTGTGGGCACAGTATAGTACCTGACACTCGTGGGGACAGTCCCCAAGCACAGGGGTGCCCACCCTCCCTCACAGACACAATGCAGCCAAGCGGATGCACAGACAGGGGTGCCAAAGATCCGCTTGGGTGATGAGTATGTGGCAGGAGGTGGTGGAGGGCACCAGGGACCGCTGAGAAGTCGTTAGTGATAGCTCTCTAAACTCCTGCCCAGCAGCACTGAGGTCAGGTTCTCCTCCAAATGCGCCCTTACCTCTTGGAGCTGCGTCTTCTATGGGCACCTGTGTCAGAAAATCTACTGTGACATCACAGTGACATGGCCATCATGGTGATGAGGCCCCACCCCTCCATTGTGAGGTCATTGCCAGGACAGGTATCCAAGTACGGACTCGCTCCCCCTTGGCTGAATGCAGATGCTGTCTCCACTCCTGCGCAGTCAGGGGAGGCAGCAGCTGCTGACAGGGAGGGACACCCAACGTTGGTGGCTGCTGGTGTCAGCACTTGGTTGCTATCCCTGCAGCCATGAGCTGGCACGGTGTGGGACGAGGGCCCGTGGCACGCAACCACCCTTCGCCCTGCCGTGGCCTGGCGTGGCAGGACAGGCACAAGCAGCAGCTGGAGAGGCTGCGGGCTGAGCTGGAGGCCGAGCGACGCCGCTCCCAAGAGCTCTGCCAGCGCTTTGCTGCTGAAACTCGCCAGCTGAAGGAGGCGGCAGAGCGGGAGCGGCAGCTCCTGGCCCAAGGGCTGCAGGCCAGAGGGGAGCAGCAGCAGGCACAGGGGCTCCAGCGGCTGCGGAAGCAGAACCAGTGCCAGCGGGTGGTGGAAATCCGCCAGCTGCTGCACTCGAAGGAGGCTGAGCTGGACGAGGTGCAGGGGATGCTGATGCAGCAGCGTGATAACACCACCCGACAGGCACGGGACCTGCAGAAGCAGCTGGCAAAGGAGCTGCTGAGAGGAGACCGGAGCAGTGGCGAGGCCCATGGTGAGATCCGGGATGTCCTGGGCAAGCTGCACTGGAAGGCCGATAGCAAGATGGCTGCTCACATCATCCAGCTCCAAGACCAACTGCTGCAGCAGAGGAGACTCTTTGAAAAGTGCATCTTGGAGCGGTTCGATGGCCAGCAGCCTGCTTCCTGCAGCGAGGCCAGGTCACGCCTGCAGACCCTCCTGGGCACCTGGGAATGCCCACCTCCAGGAGGAAGGAAACAGCCTGAGGCTGTACGGGCAGACTTGGTGCCCCACAACCTGTGCTCCGTGCCACAAGGAAGTGCCGGCACTGAGCGGGCTGTGGCAGAGGTGGGCGTTCAGACCCCAGGGCTGCAGGAGGACTGGCTGCCTGGTAGCAGTCACAGCAGGCTGCTGGAGCAGAGCAGCAGCCTCCGGGGTGCTGTAAAGGACCTGGAGAGGCGGTGCCGCGTCCTTCAAGAGGAGAACTGTCTGGTGGGCAAGGGAAGCTCTCCTCAAGTGCAGGAGAAGGGGGAGAGGCTCAAGCAGATTGCTGCTAGGCTGGGTCTCATCAGCCAGCAGCTGCAGGAAAGAGCCAGGGAACTGCAGACCATCCCTCACCTCATCAGTGCTCGAGGGCCACTGCACATGTAAAGCTCCCCTGAGGAACTGTGCACGATATGGTGTCTGTCCTGTCATCTGCTAATAAATCTCGTTGAACTCACTCTCTGTGGGATCTCGTTCTCAACCCTGTGTGTCTGTGAACCGAAAGGACCATGTGCCAGCTACTGGGAGTGGTGGGGGGGGGGCCGGGTGCCAGCTACTGGAGTTCACCAGTGGGTGTAGCACCCCCAGTTTGTGCCAGCTACTGGAGAGGGTCCCAGTCAGTGCAGCTTGTGGAGTGAGTGGGGGGGTCTCAGTGTAGGTGAAAAGACATGGAATAAATGAATAAAATGGAATGAAATAATAGGAAGCATGGTACAGGATAAAGGAAGGGAATGGAGCGGAGCTGTAGGGAATGGAATAGAAATGGCACTGGCAATGAAATGAAAGAAAACAGATGGAATGAACAGCGAAGTTAAAGAAATCATGGAAAGATATTTACAATGAAAGTAACCAGGTGAACTGAAATAATTACATGGTACAAATTTAATACAGGGATGAAGGAAAAGGAAAGAAAACCGCTGTTCCAGCCAGGCATCTCCTGGGCACGGATGTGCCTGCCACACACAACACCCTGCTGGGAGCTCCCTTGGAGGAATCCGGGGTACGTAGCCACGAGTACTGCTCCCTGCTAAGACGGCCAAAATCGCCCTTTTGCTGCTACTGCCAGGGGGAGACACGTGTGCCTGGGGCAGCTCTGACTGGGAGTTTGGCTAAAAGTTTCTAAAAAGCCAACTCTTGGTGCCTCATCAGCTACAGCCCACAGGAACACGGGCTGTGATCACTCTCTGCTTGGTAGGAACTCAAGCAGTTTAATTAGTCTTATTATCAGATTAATAAAATTGCATTAATCTTATTATCAGATTAATAAAGTTGCTCTAGGTCCTACCAAGGGGGAGGGGAATTAATTCAAGAACCTTACCAGCATTCCAATACTAACAGAGCACTGTGCTCGCAGATCTTTCTCCTTGTGTTTCACTGTCATGATATAAAGCCCCTATATGCCTTCCAGAGCTGTCCACAGAAGTATTATCAGCACCAAATCCGTGGTGGGTAACTGTGAAAAGTCACTGCCTGGCTTCCTTTGTGACTTCATCGTACTTTGTCAATGCTTTTAAGAACAGTTGCTGCACAACTGAAAAAACCCACCCTAAACCAAAACCCCAAACCAAACATAAATCCCAAACACCCCCCTCCCTCCCCAGTTATATTTTCTTGAATAAATAAACCCAGCAGCAGGTTTTCTCGTGGGCTGCCCTTGGCACAGGAGCAGGGAGCTGTGCTGCTCCTTGGAGGCTCAGGAATGCCTAGCCTAGTGTAAGTGACTGTGATGCGGGGAGGCCGTGCCACGGGTGATTGTTAGGTAAAGGGTGCCGGTCATTCCTATGGGCTGGGGCAGTGCCTGGCTCACAGAAGGTGAGGGGCGATGGTTGGTGCGTCACTCGGGGGGAGCAGCCCAAGCTTTGGGGAGCAGCACAAAACCAGCTTTGCTGCAGTCTGTGAGGGGGGGCACCAGTGGAGGTGCTCCTGGGTGTTGCAGGCTGTGCCCTTGGTTCGAGGGACGCTAACGTCCATTGGAGGGAGAGTCATCTCGGCTCCTTCAGCAGCTGCAGATCAGTTTCTTGGAGAGCTGGCAGCTGCCCCTGGGTCGCCGCCACGTTGAGTGGCCCAGCGCCGAGGTGAGTGGGGTGGGGTGTGTGGGGTCTGTGTGGAGTCAGGCTGCCCTGCCTGGGAAATGTGGGCACCGGGGGTTTACAGGTCAGGCTGGGCAGGGGCAAACGCCTCCTGACCCAGGAGCTCTCTGTGCCCCAGAGCCCTGTGCCAAGGCGGGTCCCTTGTTCTGGGAGCGGGCAGGTGGGGTGGCAGGGAATGGGACCACTGGTGCCAGGCGTTGCCCTGTGGCAGTGCCTGGCTGCAGGTGCCCAGGTTGTGAGTTTCTGAGCACCCGGGCTTCCCCGAGGGGATGTGTGTTAGTGATACCGAGGAACCCAGGACCTCTGCGGCTCTCCCTGACAAAACATGGCACATCCTGGTTTTGTGGGCGATGCTTTCAATAAGGAACTAGTGTCAGAACTAAATCGTGGTCGTACAACCCACCTCCAAGTCGTGTTCCAGATTGGAACCTCCCAGGATCATGCCTGGCTTCTTCAAGAGACTTTTGAAAAGGGTGGTACGGGAAGGTCTCTCTTGAGAAGTAGTACCTAGAGCTGCAGCCAGATGGGAAAAAAGAAGAGTTGGCTCCAGCAAGAGAGATGTGTTTCTCTGAATGGGCAGCTAAGGGGTGACCCTGGCAGAGTAAATGGTACTGGAGGGTGAGTGGTGTGGGAAGCACTGGGGCTGCTGTCTGTGTGAAGCCAAAAGTCTGAGCTGCCCAGGCCAGGTCTCAGTAAAGTAAGTTGCACAAATTTGGCTCTCAAGGGGGTTACATGTGTGTGCATTGATTTCCTTTCAGATTTCTTGCGACGAGGAATAGCATTATGGACAAAGACTTGCCGGGATATTTAAGCAATCCTAGGCTAAGAACACATCTTCAGAGATCAGGACTGGTGAGACTGAAAAGTTTCTTTTCTCTGAATAGAAAAAAAAAAAAAAAGGATTTGTGGTTTTGCATGTCTTGTGCATGTTCCACTGGGTCTAGGCACGCTGATGGTCACAGCTGTCCGATGACAGACGGACAGAAGGCGAGTTCAGGCATTGCCGTTAGAGTAGGTGGTACCTCAGTGACCTACATTTCTCAGACTAGAAAATGTCATTACCTGAAGGAACCTGAGAATCACTCATCCCTCCCAAATCTCTCCTCCAGTGCTATTTTGCTTTCCTGGGGTTTTGTTGATGATGTTTTTCCCCTTTACGTTGCTGTTCTGTACTGGAAACTGTACACTGAGACTTTGCAGCAGTTTTTCAAAGAATCACACGGTTGGAAAAGACCTTTAAGATCATCAAGTCCAACCATTCCCATCCTAAGCTGAACCATATCCCGGAGTACCCTGTTTTTAAACACATCCAGGGAAGGTGACTCCACCGCATCCCTGGGCAGCCTGTTCCAGGCTCTGACAACTCTTTCAGTGAAAATTTTTTTTCTAATATCTAATCAAACCTGCCCTGGTGCAGCTTTGTGCCATTTCCCCTCGTCCTATCTCCTATTACTCAGCTGAAGAGACCATTGCTGTTGGCCTTCCTGGCTGCCTGGGCACACTGCTGACTCCTATTCAGCCAGCAGTCAGCCAACACCCCCAGGTCCTTCTCTGCCTGACAGCTCTCCAGCCAGTCTCCCCCAAGCCTGCAGCGCTGCATGGGGTTGTTCTGTCCCATGTGCAGCACTCTACACTTGGCCTTGTTAAACCTCATCCCATTGGTCTCAGCCCATGGCTCCAGTCTGTTCAGATCCCTCTGAAGTGCCTCCCTGCCTTCAGGCAGATCAACACTTCCTCCCAGCTTAGTGTCACCTGCAGACTTACTGAGGGAACATTCAATCCCTTCATCAAGGTCATTGATAAAGATGTTGAACAAAACTGGACCCAGGACTGAGCCCTGGGGGACGCCACTCGTGAGCGGCCTCCAGCTGTTTTTTTTCCTTTTCTAGAGTTCCTGGAGCTCCTGGAGACCACATACAGCTCCAGGAAATGTGCAGCAGCCACTTCGGTTCCCACCAATTCGCAGCTCTGCTGGGTCTGCGGCAAAGAGTTCAGGCTCTGATCGAGAGTGCTGGGTACGTGACCATGCCCAGCCGTTTGCTGGTGGGGTGAGGCCATGTTTCCTTCTGCAGATAAGAGAATTGTAGGGACAGCTGGATAATTCTGCTGTAGTAGTTTAGTACCCGGAACTGTATACTGCAGGCAAGGTGTTGTCCAGACAGCTATCAGCTTTTATTTTAACTCTCCTTTTTAACCTTCCCGTAGTTTTTAAGACCTTGTTTTCCTGGTCTAATGGCCCATCGTCATCATCACAGTGAGGGAAAATAGGGCGGCTTATCTCCCATAGTATAAAATCTGTCTGCAAGGAAATTTTCTCTCTCTGCAGAGATTTTCTATTACACAGAGAGGGAGCCAGCCCCCAGTTAACATCAGCACCCGGGGATGCGTTCACACCGTCTCGAGTTTTCATCCACAGCTGCATAGCAGCAAAACACGCCTTTCTCTCTCTTGCCATTCCTCCCGCTAGGTCGCCCTGGCAGGTTCAGAGGATGGCAGCTCTTTGAAGCAGCGAGGAAGTGTCAGGTGCCTGCACATGTGGAGAAGAGAGAGGCCTTCAGTCAAACCTAGAATTGGGAGGCACACAGAGACAGGCTGAGGGATTGGAAGGGGGGGATCAGCAGCTGGAGAAGGCTGCAGGGAAACTAAATGTAGAAAGGACACAAGTCTTTTCCCTCGTCCAACTTTCGGTCTGCCCATGATTCCTCGCCCTCCTTGAGCAGGAGTTCCACTGGGTCTAGGCACGCTGATGGTCACAGCTGTCCGATGATGGACAGATAGAAGGCGAGCTCAGGCATTGCCATTAGAGTACTTCAGCCACCTGCATTTCTGTTTGCTCAGGTGGAACCATCCAGAAGAGCAGTGGAAGGTGCTGGACCTGTGCACTTGCCGCATCCACCAGCTGGTCCCAGAAAGGGTGGGTTCCAGGCAGTCGTGGCTGCAGAACCAGCTGCTCGCTTGCAAATGGTGAGTTTCACCCAGTGCTCCGTTTGCTGTGTGTAAGCACACACAGAGAAAGTGTGCACATAAGACCTCTGCCCTCTTGGTGCTTAGTCTAGAGCATCTCCTGCTGCCACTGTTCTTGCTTAGGGGCTCATCCTTTTTTACTCCCTTTTTGGGAGTAGACAAATGTGATCTTGATGTGTACACGGTTGCTTTCAGCTGAGTTTTTGACTTGCCTTTTCTTTTGGAACAAAATAACATGATTGACTTTGTGTGAGGAGTTCTGTGGAACTGTTGGATTTAAAATGGGACTGTGACCTGCTACAGCTGAGTGGCAGTCAGTATATGAACAGCTCCCTCCTGCTGCGCGTTGGCTCCGTGTCATGATGCTCAGGAGTGTTTGTCCAAGAACTGGTGTCTGCTTAAGTGGTGGTTGATTAAGGTGATTTCTTCCGTGCTCACCACTGTCAAGACAGCTCAGTCAGTCCTAGGGCATAAAGAGCTGATGCTGAGCTTGGATCCAAATCATGCAACATTTGTGGAATTTCTTCTCTAGTATGTCTTGCTTTTCAGGGCCTCATCACACTGTTGGCATTTCATCCCAAAAGAGCCCTAGAGCTGCCCTAGAAATGGGCAAGAAGCCTTCTGACCCACATCTTGTATGATTGATGTCAGGGATCTTATTGTTGGAATATTCTGGCTGCGTGGGAGTTGGCTTGCCAGCTGAGAGCACAGAGCAGGGCTGCAGGGACTGAGTAGCGTTCTGTCTGCTAGTGACCACAACTCTGCATGGGGACAAGCAGTACCTGCATCACAGTGTCGTGTGTATCTGTGGGAGATATTTTCAAGCAATCTGCCTGTAGCCTGGCAAAGGAAAGGGAAGGGGCACAGCCCAGAAGTGTTTTCATGACCAAACCTGAGAGCACTGAGTTACAGGGCTGTTCCCGAGCCATGTGTGTTGCTAAATGTAAAGCACAGTCAGACCCTGGTGCATTTCCTATGCTCAGTAGCTGTTTTGACAGAGCCTGTTTGACCTGGATAAATTGTTTCTGCAGGAGGAATGGAGTGGCTTAAACCGTAGGATCTCTGTGGGAGCTGTGGCTGGTACATGTTCCTGTCACCTCCCTCCCCTGAAGAATCCTACAGTACCAGTGCCACATCCGCCCCCGAGAAAGGGAGATGAACACCTCAAGTCAGCGAGAAATCGCCTGTACCGAGGGAGACGATTTCATCCCCTCGCTGTACCAAATGGCTTAGAGGAACCTCTAAGAAGGGTGAGTGTTTGCCTGATGCTGGAAGGTGCCTGTACGTAGTGTGAGTGCAGGTTCACGGCATTTCTGAAAGACAGGTGAATGAATGTGCTTTTTGTGTCTCTCCTGCCTCAGAATGCCGGAGGATCCCCCCAGTCCCTGCTCTGCAGCAACGCACGTGTTACCATGGTCTTCCTGGGGAAACGTGTCCGTTTATCCCGCAGTGCTGCTGATGTCAGAGATAAAATCGCAGTCTACCAGCAGCACTGTGGAGGAGAGAACATCTGTGTCTACCAAGGCAGCCTGTTGGAAGGAGGTAAGGGTCCAGAGTCAGAGAGTTCCTGCTGATCCAGGCAGCTGGCTTCAATGTGGGCATGAGTGCGAGCGTCTTGGTGCGGGCCCAGAGCCCCTGGCGTGGCCGCTGTCCCCATGGGGAGCCTGGCTGCACTCTGCGAGGAGGCGCCGCTGAGCAACGCCCGCATCACCCTGCGGGAGCTCTGGCTCGCTGCTGCACGGCCCCATCAACGCAGGCACACGCCGGGATCCCCAGCTTCCTGCGCATCCCGCACACTCTGCTAGGGGAGGTGGCAGAGGGCACCTTGCTGGGCCGTGAGGCTCTGGGTTCTGTTGGGCTGCAGTGCGAGCGGCCCAACTGAGGATGGATTGGCTTGTCACAGGCGTGCCCAGCTTGGTAGTGTGGGGTTGGGAAGTGCCAATGCTGTGGTGTGGGGAGGAGGTGGACTTTTGCCATCCGATTAATAGAGCTGAGAGCCAAAGTACCTGTCCTCAGAGGGCTGGCTGCTTTGATGGGGATGGGATGTGATGATGGAAAGAGGCTGAAAGCAAAGCATAACCTGTTTCTGTGAACCCTTTCCTTTCTGTGATTGCAGAAAGCTTCCAGTTCATCTCCAGGAGGCACCATGGTTTCCCATTCAGCCTCAACTTCTTCCTCAACGGGATTTGGGTGGACCGGTTGAGCACGTGCTGCGAGTACAGACATCGGAAGCGCTGCAGGGTGGGAGGCAGAAGTGGATCCTTCGCGATCCTTAAGGTGGAGGGAGCATCTCCTTGCTACAGGTACAGAGACAAAGGCATGTTTCTTGCTCCCCAGGACTTAGTGTCCCGCCTCTTTGCGGGTTTATCCCTCGTTTCCTCTTCTTGAATGTTCCCGGCACCCCACAGCTCTGTAGAGCCTCACCTGTCCCTTGAAACATGCAGAACTGAGCTTATCCCTCAGGGTCCCACAGGCCAGGCTGCCCCCCGAGTCCTCTGCTTGTGTGTGCCTCCTGAGTCGCTCTGTCGAGTGCGCGCAGCCACGGACCGTGTTGGCACTGGATGTGTCAGCTGGTCGGGTGGCAGCCAGCACTTCCTCAGCAGCCGTGTGGGGGAACAGGGCTGGGGTGGCACACGTACACCACTTGCTCATGCTGCTGGTGGAAGCAAGAGTGAGAGAATTCTCCTGAGTGCTGCTGAGTTCCCTGTAGTTTCCAGGGTTTTCTTCGGATGGTGAGGAGAAGTGAAGGTATTTTTAAACCGCTCTGCCGGTAAGGTGGGACCCTGTGGTGATTCCCCTGGCTGCAGCATCAGATGCTGTTCAATGTTAGCCACATCTCAGCTGGCAAATGTGTGCAGAAGGCTCATGGTTTGAGGCAAAAGACAATGCTGTGAGGAACAGGTGCCGTTTTGGCAAGAAGCTTTAATTTGACTGAAATCTTCCTCTTGCCTGATTGCTCAGTCATGCCAGAGAGGTAAACGTCTGCACACACGGATAGCTCTAAAGCCGTTTTGTCCTAGTGGTAAGTCATTTTGAAAGGAGCAGCAAGCAGTTGCAAGAAGAGAACCTCCACAGAGGTGTAGTCCCTGTTTTCAATAAGGACCCAGTGGTTAGAAAAAGCATGGACTGATAATTCAAAGGCTCTTCACAAATGCTCACATTGCCTACAGTGTCTGCCCGTGGAATGGAAGGATTTCTAGAGTGACTGACTGTAGGATGTTTCACGGCGCTTGTGAGCAGCCTGAACATGAGGGACAGTCAAGGCAATCAAGCCTTCCATAATACCAGAGGGAAAGAAAAGGAGCTCAGTGTAGCTTGACATTAGCAACACTGGAGGAACTTCATCAATGTCTGAGGAGCACTTGCAGATTGTAGGGTGCTTCTCCCAGCCAGTCCTTCCCTGTAATGCTGTTGTCTGAGTGGCAGTGCCAAGGCAGGCAGGGACATTGTGTTACTGCTGGTGACAAGCTGAATAGCTCTGTGTGCTGGCTGCCCTACCATCGTGCAGAGACAGCACAATGTGACACTTCCCTGTTCTCCTTGGGCTTTTATAGGTGTATTGTTTCTGTGGGTCTGGACAAAAAGCCATCCCCTCCCACAGTGAGGACAGAGGACCACAAGGAGAAATATGTGGACTCAGGAGGGCATGAAGAGAGTACAGGAGTTGCTCAGGAGAAAATGGAGACAGGCCAGGAGTACAGAGAAGAAGAAGATGATGACGATGATGGGAACGATGTAGATGATGACAACAGAGAACTCAACAAATTTGATGTCAGAGAAGACGAGGACAAAATCGAGGACAGAGAAGAAACTGTTGACAAAAATGTCACAGAAATCATTGAGGAAGAAGTTGTCAAAGAATTCATTCAAGAACAAATCTTAGATGAATCAATCGTTGAAGAAATCTTCAGGGAAGATTTCATTGATAAAGAAGTCGTTGTTGTAGAAGAGGTCATCATCAAAGAACAAATCATTGATGAAGAAAAAGAAGGGAAACGCCTCTCTGATGGAGAGCATGAAGATAGCGGGGAAGACTCTATCCAAACTGGTACAGTATTCCAATGGACGAGCAGGGTGGGCGACCCTGAGGCAGGAATGGGGTTCTGGGCAATGCGGTGGTGCCCGTGCCTGGTCAGCAAAAGGAGGGGGGCTCCTCTGAGCCAAGCAGAAGGAGGTAAGATTGTGCAAGAGCCATGGAAGTGAGTCAGGAAGGTCTGAGGGGCTGAAACAGGAGCCTGAGGTAGGTCACTGGGCTCTTCCCAGTGCCTTCCCCAGCACACTGCCCCAGGCAGCGCTTCCCTGACTCCTGCCTAACCCTCCAGCTTCCTCTCCTGCCTGAGCATTTGCTCCCTCTGCTCCAGGTCTGCCTTCTCACCTTTGCTACCATCTCTGCTCCAGCCACGGGGGTGACTGTCCCTTCCACAGTGTTCCTGCTGCCTGTTGTAGCTGGCTGACCGTGCCCCTTGGCTTGTGCCCCGTCTCCTTTCTCTTGAGGGAGATTTCAACAGGCAGACCGGAGAAAGGCTGTCCTTGCTGAAAGTTTGCCCAGGGCTGTTTCTTGCAAGACATTGTTCTCCTGCAATAAAAGCAAAGAGCATCTTGCGTTTTGTTCCTGAGCCTGCCCAGCTCTGAATCGTAGTCCCCACAGCAGAGTGTGTTAAATGGCTTTGTTTTTAACACTGATGCATCTGCTTTGCAAAGGCCAAAAGAGACGACTGAAGTCAATCTGCCTAAACAGAGTGGGTGTTTGAGTTGTGAATTCCGTTTCCTGTCTCACAGTCTGGGTCTTTTATTTCAGAGTACAAGGACGATTTTGAGTCATGTGAAGAGAGTGGAGAAGAGGAACTCTTCCAGCCTCGGTCACAGTCCCCGTCTGAATGTGACACCTCGTCAGGACTGCCTTCTGTGTCCTGGGACAGCGCTGAAGACAGCAGCGGTGGAGATCCTGTCTGTGACTCAGAGGATGGGACTTCTGTGGGGGGCAACCCTTGCTGAGAAAATCCTTTCTGCCCTGTTGAAGGGCTCTTCCTGAGTGCAGTGCCTGCGCAGGGCTTTCTGCAGTGGGGATGTTTGCTGCGGTGGGGAAGGTTTGACAGTCCACACTGCAAGTGCAGAGCTCTGCCCTGGACAGGCGCCCTTGGTGGGACAGGACCTGTGTCTGCGCTCTACTCTGCCTACAAGACCTGGAGCATCGCCACTGAGGTGCAGGTAAGCATGCAAGCAGGAGGGACTTGCAGGTGTCTGGAGAAACAGGGCTGGAAACCAGAGAGCTTGTAGTGAAAAGCGTCAGTCCTTGAGGGACGCGTTGGCTCATGTCTTGGGAAAAAGGTTACTGGGAGAAACGTGGTCCGTTCTCGTCCTTTGGGAGTGCGAAGACTTATTTAGGTCTGAGCATCCCCGCTGCCAGAAACATGAAGGAGACACAAGAGGGTGATGCTGGACAAAGAAAGCTTGTAATGATTCCTGTCAGCCCTTTGGTGATTAAGGAGAAGAGTGACATTTGGGGCTGGGAGGTGAGCAGCATTCTGGAAAGCTCTCCAAGTGTGGCCTTGGCTGTCAGAAATAAGACAGCCCTTGAGAGGGGTCTTGAGTGGCCTTGCCCTGAAGTGTGCTCCTTGCAAACCCCTCTCAAAGGCAGGAGGGGCAAAGGGCTCAGTTCTATCAGTAGAACCTAGATATGAGAAAGAGTTGTAAACGATTGGCAGTGCTGGTATTTAGGGGACTGGCATGCTTCCATCATGGCTGGTTTTCATCCACAGGCCTCCAAGAATGCCCCACAGCATCTCACTGCCTCTCTCTCTATCACTTGTCTTAAGGCCAAACAAGACACAGAGACACAGAGATGAGCGAGGGACAGATCCGCGTCGGAGCCGGTTTGCTGAGGGGAGGCTTGTGACCCCCTGGAGGACTGGAACTGAGAGACATTGTGATTTCTGACTGCACCCATAGCAGGGACCCACGCTGGGGCAGCTGGGAAGAGCTGAAGCCCCGTGGGAAAGGACTCACATTGAAGAAGCGCGTGGAGGACTGTCTGCCGTGGGTGGGACCCCACCGTGCAGCAGGTGGAGGGTGAGGAATGAATGTCCCCACCATGGCCAGGGAGGAAATCAACTTGCAAGGAACTGACTGAACCCCCATTTTCCCAGTCCCTGCCCACTCCCCCTCCCTGTGCCACACCGGGGGGGAAGAAGGGAGCAAAACCCTGACTAAAGTCCGCTAAGAAGGGAGGGGTGGGGGAAGGTGCTTTGAGACCGGGTCGTGTTCTTTGAAGATCTGGTCCCACTTATCATTATCTGACTGTGGTTTCATTGTGTGTGTAGTGTAATAAATTAGTTTTCTTTCCTTCACTCTGTGTTGAGTCTGTTTTGCCTCTGTCCTTGATTACAGGATGATTCCTTCCTCTTCTCATCACCCGACTCTGGTGTCACTGGGGGTGCAGGGCAGTGCCATCAAGTAGAGTTTTCCTTCCTTTATTCTGTGTTGCGTCTGTTCTGCCCACGACACTGAGTGTGGAATGATCTTTCCCTGCCCTTATCTCCACTCCTGAGCCTCTCAACATATATTATCTCTCTTTCCCAGCCAAAAAGGGGAGTGATCGAGCGTCTTTGATGGGCATTTGGCCTCCAAACAGGGTGAAACCACCACACCTGTATCCAGGCCAACTTTTCTTCAGTAACTACATCCTAAAGAGTTACATCCTTGTGTCACTATCCACAAGCAGACAGAGCAAGAGCTCCACTCCTGTTTATCTACAAAGTGTCCTCCTCAAAGCCCATCTTATCTACAATGTTTCCTCTCCAAGGCCTTTCTGAGGCTACCTGAAGTCCTTATCCACAGTTCTCTGATTAGTGAGTTAACACTCACTGGAAGCTGGTTTCTCAAGGATGTGCTGCTTGCTCAGGGCTCTTGTTACCTTCTAGCTACAGGTGCTTTCACAAAGGTCTTTTTCTTAACCCTTTGCATCCCTTCCCCGGCCTGTCCTGGGAACCCCCACGGCTGCAGGGCAGCCCGAGGCCTCAGGCCAGGAGCTGCTGGCACGGCCTGGGGTGCTGCTTCCTGCGGCCTGGCCCTGGGTGGGCACCATCCCCTGGCTCGGTGCCGCTCAGCCCATGGCCGCCTCCTTGGGCTTGCCCAGGATGGAGGCCCAGGGAGAAGTGAGCAGCACAGCCAGCTTGAGCAGGGGTACAAGCAGGAGAGAGGGGGCAGGCTGCAGGAGAGAGGGAAAAGGAGGGCAGGAGGCAGGAGGGAGAAGAGAGAAATGCAGGGAGCAGGGGAGGGATGTGGACAAACATGGCGGCAGGCTGTAGGACAGAGGGAGGACACACAGAGGCTGTTTTGGAAAGCACCTCTAATTCTGTGGTGCTGTCATCCACCTGTTCTTCATCCAGGCATACCTGGGGTTGCTCTCGCTTCAGTCCCTGACCTCTGATGCCAGAGAAAGGGAGGGTTTCACCGAGGTGAAGGGTCTGCACTGTGCCCGGAGGACACAGGGGCACTGGTCTCAGCGGGGCCGAGGGAGCAGGACTGAGTGCCCAGCCCTCGTCCCCCTCGCACACCCCAACACGTGTCCCTGCTGTGCCTTGGTCTGTAGGAGGAGCAGCTGGCGTTTTAAATACACCGAGAGGATCACGCTCACACTGCCATGTCCCATAACACTCCTCTCCTAGTATTCCACCACATCTGGACACAGCACAGCTCACGTTGTTAGATCCACCCTCTGTCAGACACAGGGAGCTGAAATGGCATGGGTTAGCATTACGGAATGTTCTCTGTGTGTCAGGAAGAGTCACCAGTCCTTCTGCCCCATACAGGTTGCGGTGTGAGGACTAACCAGGGAGGGTGACTACCCAAGCCTGCCCAGGGATTCTTCTGTTCCAACACATGGGCAACTCCTTTGTGAGTCACTTTTTATGGGTTTTTCACTTTTCAGAACTTCAAAGGTGCCGTGACTATGCCGTATTAATACAAGCAATGTGTGCAAATTCTGATTTGCCCTTACTTCAGGCACCCTCTGTATCAAGTGGACTCGCTGCTGCGTCATTTTCTGAAGCTTCCTGGCCTGTGAAATTCTGCTGAACTCCTGGGAAGTGTTGGCCCTGTAAAATGCCTGGCGCTGCAGCTGCAAATCAGCCAGCGCATGCGACCTCGTTAAGCCAGGAACCTTCTGGGGTAGACTGCCCCCTAAAGCCCAAATTTCCCAGGTTTGAGTTGATCATGAAGTATATTGAGGAACTATGAAAATCTTCAACAAACCAGCCATGTCCTTATGCCATCACACTGACCAAAGCCGCTCAGGTATCTTAGTAATACTGGAAATCAGCCTCTGGGGCGGCACACCTTGTTTCCTTCAAAAACAAGCAAACAAACAAGCAAACAAACCTTAAGGTCTATTTTGTCTTCCATTTGTAGTCCTTTGCTTTGGATCAGCTGGACAAGAGACTTGGTACATAGTGGGTGACCCAATCCATCCAAGCAGCTTCACGGCTTCCTTTCGAAGGCACTCTCACCCCATTCCAGCTTGGGTGTTCCCAAGAACAGAAACGGTGTTCCTCTTTCCATACCTCACCTGCTTCATCTTCTGTTCTTTTCCTTTGGCAGCTGATGTGTCAAAGAGACTAAGCCATCAGCAGTTTGACTTGTAGGCGCTTTCAAAAGCATCTAGTTTTGAAATTCTAATTCTTGAAAGATGTAGACAGAAAACCAGGTACGACAATCCTCCCAGCCCTTCAGAAGCAGAGCAATGCACAATTTGGAGAGTTTCAGGCTTCTTCATAACATCATGAAGAAAGGTGGGAGGAGTAGCGTTAGTGAAATGGGTTAGAAATGTCTCTCGAGCCCCCTGGCTCTGTCAAGTGAGATCTCTGCTACTGGCTGTAGCCACAAAGTCCTTTCCTAATCCCAGAAAGAGCGGGAGCCATTGAAAACAATTTAAATTGCTTTCTCCTAACACCCGATGGAACTTCAGTCTAGTACCTAAAATGTCATTCCCAGTTGCCATTGGCGTCCCCCCCAGCAAGGCATTATGTATGTCATCTTGTCTGGTGGCTGAAAGGGAAACCAAAATCCATTTGTCTCTATTCATAGTGATTTTTTGTCCCTGAACACAGAATACTGTCTTAAGTGACTGTAATTGTCTCCCCAATGTGTGGAAGTTCCTTTTTATCCCAATTACAAAAGAAATATGATTTCATCCTAATTGTTAAAAAAACTCTCTCCTCTAAGTAAAAGATGGGGGAGAGGGGGGCGGAATTCTAAGCTACTACCTTTGCTGCACATGGGACAGAACAACCCCATGCAGCGCTACAGGCTTGGGGGAGACTGGCTGGAGAGCTGTGAGGCAGAGAAGGACCTGGGGGTGTTGGCTGACTGCAGGCTGAATAGGAGTCAGCAGTGTGCCCAGGCAGCCAGGGCTGCCAATGGCATCCTGGCTTGTATCAGAAATAATGTGGCCAGTAGGTCTGGGGAGGTGATTGTGCCCCTGTACGGGGCACTGGTGAGGCTGCACCTTGAGTGCTGGGACCAGTTCTGGGCTCCTCACCATCAGAAGGACATTGAGGTCCTGGAGCAAGTCCAGAGAAGGGCAAGCAGGCTGGTGAAGGAGCTGGAGGGCAAATCCTAGGAGGAGCGGCTGGGAGAGTGTGGGATGTTCAGCCAGGAGAAGAGGAGGCTGAGGGGAGACCTTATCCCCGCCTACAACTACCTGAAGGGAGGTTGCAGAGAGATGGGCGATGGTCTCTTCAGCCTAGTAGTAGGAGATAGGACGAGGGGAAATGGCCTCAAGCTGTGCCAGGGCAGGGGCAGATCACATGTTAGGAAAACAATCTTTACTGAAACAGTTTTTGGGGCCTGAAGAGGCTGCCCAGGAAGGGGATTGTGTCACCTTCCCTGGCTGTGTTTAAAAGCAGGGCAGATGAGGTACTTAGGGATCTGGTTTAGCTTAGGACAGGAACGGTTGGACTTGATGATCTTAAAGGTCTTTTCCAAGCTTGTGATTCTGTGACTTGCACCTAACCTGGCACATGGGCCTCAGCAGGACCGAGGCATTGAGGAGCAAGATGTGGGTGCCAGAGGGAACGACAGACCCCCACCCTCCCTCCTCCCCTACGCAGTCACAGGAACTAAGCACGCCTTTGGGTGAAAGGCAGCTTAGCCTGGCACACGTGTGCCGGCCCGTGAGGCTGCGGCAGGGGGTCGGTGGTGGCTGGGAATGGAGAGCTGAACACAGAGTAGAGGCTGAGGAGGGGAAGGGGCTCTGGGGGCAGGACCAGGCCGTGGGCAAGGAGCAGGAGGCGAGATGTGGGAGTGAGGAATCTCAGAGAGTGATGCCCCTTCTCCTGCAGCTTCCCGCCTTTGCCTGTCCCCCCACCAAGGCTCTAGTGCCAACACGTTTCTCTTGTGTGGCTGGAGGAAGAAGCTGGCCTGGCTGCAGAGCGCTATGGGCAGCTGACTCCTGCCACCCACAGGCTGAAAACTGAAGGGTGGCGATGAAGTTCCCTCCTTAACCATCTGCTTTGTTACCACCCTTCTTGTCCAGCCTGCCTTTCTGAGGCACGGACAGACACTCTGCCTTAGTGCTTGTGTTGAGGCCTGTTCTCGCGCCGTCAGTGACGGCTGCAGCTCTCTCACAGGGCCTGGCACAGACTCACAAGTGAAGGGGCTTCTGATTTGAGGTCCCAGTAACAGCAGAGACCCTGGAAAAGCTGCGCCCTCTCCATTGCTGTTGTTGCTCACAGCCACAGACCGTCAGCCGGCTGCTGCTGCTCCCCGTCTTTCCCCAGCTAAAGGGGAGGAGAAACCTGTTTCAAAAGGCAACGGTGGCAGCAAAAGCCCATCTCCACAAAAAGGAAACATGACTCCAAAGGTTTTGTCCTTGCCTGAACCCATGCTGGGGCTTGAAACAACACCCCCTTCCGCTTGGTGCAGGAGCGCGACTAGGCCTTGAGGCCTGTCTGGTGCAGTGACTGAGGCTAAGGGCTGTTGGAGAATTAACGGTTGCCCCAGGCTCACAGCATTCTGTCTGAAGGGTGGCGATAGATATAGAAGGAGCAAACTTCTATAGCCTCTTCATGGCTGACCCACAGCCTCCAGTCTGGTTTCAGGACTTCTCATTAACACCAGAAGCCCAACATTAGTATACAGAAGGTTGTCCCGCCCGGGCAGACCCCGGGGAAATGGCCTCAAGCTGCGCCAGGGCAGGGTCAGATCAGATGTGAGGGAAAAGTTCTTCCCTGGAAGAGTTGTCGGGGCCACTGAGTCACCTTCCCTGGATGTGTTTAAAACCAGGGTAGATGAGGTACTTAGGGATATGGTTTAGCTTAGGATGGGAATGGTTGGACTTGATGATCTTTAAAGGTCTCTTCCAATCCTGTGATTCTGTGATTCTTTGACATGGGGGCCATGGGGCCAAGGAGGACATGAGGGGACACTTGGGGACATGGGGGATGTGGTGGGACCTGGGGGTGACACTGGGACATGGGGGGATTTGGGGGACACTGAGGGGCACTGGGGGACATTGGAGACACTGGAGGACACTGGGGACATGGAGGGGACACTGTTCATCGTTCAATTAAAACCATTCTAAATGTCCAGCAGTAGCGCCCAAACCAAAGGAGCCAGGACTGAAAGACATCCCTGGCCTCAAACCTCCCCATGGAGCCCACCAGCAGCCCCTCTGGCCCTGGGGCTCTCATAGCCAGGGGAACATACCTAATACTTCCCCATGTAATTTCTCAGCTCTACCACTGTTGCATTGGGGTAACAATGTGCCCAATTAGTGGTTACAAGTCCGGTCGTGTTCCGTGCACTGAGCTATCATGATTGGGATTCACAAATAACAAAATACTCTGTCAACCCAGTGCCGTTCCTTGAACGACCACGGCTGCCTCCAAGGAGTGGGTCACGTTCAATGAGCACTAACAGGACAGGTTCCAATGGAAGAGGATTTTATTCAAGCGACAGACACACAGATTCTTTGGACAGCAGTGAGAAATTCACTGTCAGCAAAACATTAGTAAACGCTAAAGGTCTTAACTACTGACACGTTGTCGGTAGATAGGGCCTGGCAGTCGGAAGATTTCGGGCTGTACGGAAAGGTAGGACCCCCCCCTCTCCTTAGGTAACCAACAGTAGGGAGCCGGTGAGGTAAGCGGACGGAAGTGACATCTGATCCCTGGGGTATAAAGCCCCGCGCCCCTCTCTAATAAACGCCATTTGCCGCCCACCACATTGGTGTCTGTGAGCTGAATGGACCGTGCTGCCAGAGTGTGGCGCCGGTGCCGTTCCTGAACCAGGTCGCCGCGCCTAAACAAAAGGCAACACACGTTAACAGATGCCCAGAGCTACCATGAAGATTTCTAAGTTTCCCTGAGGAGGAAACTGGGTGAGGGCAACCTGGGTGGGGGCACTCATCTACAGCAACAAAGCCATGCTCTTGGCAGCCGTAAGCTCCGCCGTGGCAGGGTAGATCTGGACTTCGGGCTTTGGTGGTAGACAAGGAGGAACGTCTGAGTGGCCAAGGAGGAGACCACGGGGCTGGAGTCACTCCTTGCATTTAGCAGGGCTGTGGGAACAAAGCGGCATGGTGAGGTGACAGCCCCATGTCCCCTCCAGGCAGGGGGAGGAGAGGAGCCAGGAGGCAGGTGGCTCAGGTGGAAACAGCCCTCTCCCCAGAGAGGTGCTGGGAGCACACCCCCTCGCCCGGGCTCGGGGAGGTGTCCATGACAGCCACCTTCCTCTTCCTCACTGCCCTCACTCACCCACTGTGATGTCCTTCCTCTTCTCAGGCCCAGATACATGCTGTGCAAATAGCCCTGTGGGGACAGACAGAGCGTGTCAGGGACCCTGCTGCCCATCAGTGACCCCCCTGCCTGTAAGGGACCCCACTGCCTGACAGGGACCCTGCCACCCTGCCCGCACAGCTCCCCGGCTGACCCTGAGGTGCAGCAGTGGAGAGGGGACAGAGGAGCCTCCCTCCAGCCCCAAATGCACAGCCAGTGCGGGGAGCAGGGGAAGGAGCACCCCACAGGTCCTGTGCTGGGGCACAGGGACCCCAGGACAGAAAGGGACCCCAAGCTCATGGCTCACCAATGAACCTGATGGCCTCCCAGCGCAGGGGCACTTGTGGGCTCTTCAGGTAGGGCAGGCTCTGGTACAGGTAGTCCTCGGCCTTGCTCCTCTTCCTGGCCAGCTGGAGAGAGAAGAGCACAGGCTGGGCACAGAGCTGCCCCCCAGTCATGCCACCCCCTGCTTAGGGCCCCTGGGGACACCAGGAAACCATCCCAGCACCAGGCTCCCCTTTGGGAGCCCGGGGCTGGGGACAGCCTGCAGCAGAGACCCCCGTGTCCTGGCGACACTGGGCACAGGGCAGGGCTGGCCCGGGGCAGATCCCGGGGCGCTGGGGCTGTGCTTACCAGGCACTCGCTGATCCACCAGCCCTGCCAGGGCTGCGCCAGCTGCGCCAGCTGCCTCCACTTCAGGAACCGGCCGGCACTGCGGAGGGCTTCCTGGGAGGCCTGGGGAGCAGCAGAGATGTCACCACCACCGCCGGCCAGGGACACAGGACCCCGTGTCCCCCCTCTTGGCCGGGCTCAGGGCCTGTCCCAGTCCGTGCAGGGCAGACGCACCAGCTGAGCAGCGATGCTGCCGCCCGGTGCAGCCCCGCAGGGGAAGAGGAGGGCGACCGCCCTCTCTGCCTGGAAGCCCGGCAGCTCTCCAGCCGTTGGGCCTTGGTGGCCCCAGGCTGCTGCAGAGCAGTACCTGAGTCCCTGGGGCTGCAGGAAGCCCAGGCAGGGGCTGTGCGGAGGCAGCTGGGCAGGAAAGGGACCCACCTGCCCACCCCCACGGGCAGCAGGAGCACAAAGGCACCAGTGGGCAGGGAGGGGTCTCTGCCTGCTCCTAGGGACTGGGCAAGCCACACCTCGCAGTGACACACGTTCAAAAGGCTCCGGGGCTGGCACCGTCCTGCCCAAAGGACCACTCAGGTCGAGAATCCCACCTGGGCCACGCTCTCGTCCTGGTCGTGGAGGTGAAAGAGCAGCGGCAGCAGGCTGTCCCACACCTCCTCCTTCAGCTGCCTCTTTTCAGCACCCACCACCAGCTCCATCGTGGTTTGGAAGAGACTGATGGAGAGCTTCCGCACGGTGTCCAGTTTCTGTGGGAGGAGGGAGGGAGGCCCTCAGCCCCTAGCCCATAGCCAGCAAGGGCCTGATGTGGAGGTGGACATCCCCCAAAGGGCTGCAGGCAGCCCTGCTCCCAAAGAGAGTGAGCTGTGGCACACAGCAGGTCTGCCCAGGGGGGCTAGGGGTCAGAGAGGGGGGCCCTGAGAAGGGCTGGGGCATGCTGCCAGGCCAGGGTGCACATCAGGGGGACTCAGCACACTCGCCACCATCCTGCCACCACCATTTCCCACCCCCAGGCCAGGGTGATTCCCTGTGGAGGGTAGACAGGGACGGACACGTGCAGCCCAGAGCTGCTGCGGGCAGCAGCGAGGGGGTCTAGGGGCAAAGCAGCCCCCTCAGAGCACAGGGGCTGTGTCGGGGGGTGCAAATGGATGTGCCTGGGGAAGGGGGGAACAGGGCTCTCCCCAGCCTTACGCTGTTGAAGAACAGACGGAGCTTGCCAGCCAGCGCCAGGGCGGTTGGGCTGGGCATCTTCTCCTCCAGCAGCTGGAACACTTCATAGACCACGTACAGGGCCGTGGTTCTGGTGTCACTGTCAGGTCTCTCCAGGCACTCCATGACACAGGGCAGCAGGACGAGGGTTTTCCGTGCCTGGGGGAGACACCAAACAACTTCTTGTAAGGCAGCAACTGATGGCCGGGGTGGAAGTCCTCTCTGTGAACGCCAGCCTGCCCGCTGGCAGAGGGCCGGGCGGGCAAGGGAGCTGGCAGCAGCTGGCACAGCTCCCGAGGCTCGGAGGAGCCCGAGCTGTCCCGCTACCCACTGCCCGCTGCTCCAGCTGGGGGGTTGCTGTCCCGCCTGTCCCCTGCTCACCGTGCTGGGCATCCGGATGAGGCTGAGGATGCCCCTGAGCACCAGGCTGGACATCTGCAGGCACTGGTTCTGCAGATACCTGGGGAAGATTTCCAGGGCCACATCCAGCTTGTCATTAAGGTCGGCGCAGTCCAGGATCTGAAACACAGGCGTTGGGAGCTGCCGGGGTGGCTGCTGGCTCCAACCATCAGCTCAGGGCCAAGGGAAAAGACGAAGCCCGGACAGAGGTGGGCAGGATGGCAGAGAGCCCCCGGGCCTCATGCCACATGCCACTGCTTGCTCCACGGTACCAACCAGAGCCCAACTGCCCCAGCCCCTCCCACAGCTGTGGGCATAGGAGAGCTGAGTCTGGCAGGGAGCTGGGGCTGCTGCCGTCGGGCTCACCTCGATGAGGAAGACCATGGCGAGCATCTCCCGGGTGGGGTCCTTCACCCGCAGGAGCTCTAACAGATGGCAGGCGATGGCGGAGAGCAGGGGTCTTGGGGTGTTCCTCATCTCCCTGGCAGGGGGAAGGAGGCACTGTCAGGCCTGAGCCGGGTGGGCACCTATCTTTGGGGCTTGCGCCAGCCTGGACGTCACCAGTCTGCAGCACTTCTTTGCAGCAACGGGGACCCCCTGCCATCAGCCCCAAGAGAGAGGGTGGCGTGGGGTGCCTGTTCCCACAGAGCACGGAGAAGGGGCTCTCACCTGGCCACGGCGCGCACTCCCATCAAGTGGGTCTTGACTCGGAGCAGAGCATCCCAGCCCCCCTGCGCCTCGATGGCCAGCACCTGGCTCTCACAGCCCATGTGGCAGAGCAGCATTTTCATAGACTGCACTGCAGACCTGCACAAGGAGAGAGAAATGCTCAGCTGATACGGGCCTGGCGCTGGGCAGCTGGCAGGGATGAGAGGGCAGGGATGGAGCACCTTTTTGGAGTGAGCCAATTCCCTTGCTGCCTCTGCCAGAGGATCTGCACCTCCTTCTGCATCAGCTCCCTGTCATACAACACTTGGAGAAGGAGCCCCAGGAAAAGCTGGGGGAAAATTGCCTCCACCACCTCCTGCTGCAGGCTGTTGGTCGGCAGGACCTCACATACTGCCTTGGCTGCCTGCAGAAGACACACGGACACCAAGATGTAGCCACGGCCCCTGGGAAAGCCAAAGCTTGGAGCGGGCAGGGGAGTGGGGTGGGGCTGAGAGCACCCTAAGGGTCAGCAAGGAGTCATCCAGCCACTCACAGCCAGGGAGAGGAAAGGGTTTTTTACACTGATGAAGGCAGAGGTCTGACACTGCGGCCGCATCATCAGGATGCTGACCAGCTCCTGCAGCACTTTCTCTGCTGTATCAGACCAGGAGAACACTTTTTTCCACATGTCCATGGCGACCCTGTGGGGACCAAGGGCTGCGTCAGTGGGACACCAACAGAGGATGGCCATGCTCAAGTCCCTGCAGAGGCTCTAGAGGCCCCTCTGCCAGTAGCAGAGGAGCCCCAAAGGCTGCTGGGCCACATACTGGTCGCATGTTGGGGAGCACTGCAGCAGGCTGATCACCACCACCCTGGGGTATTTGCCTGTCAGCAACCGCAGGGCCTTGTAAAGGCTGTTGATGGCTGCCACCTCCCCAGAGACACGAAGGTTCCTGTAGATGTTCCAGATGATTTGCTGCACCTGGAGACGTGGGTGGAAGTGGGGATGTCACAGGGTGAGCGCAGCCATTTCCCCAGCTCCTGCTGGGAGCTGCTTCCCTTCCCCTGGCAGGATGCTGCCGGCACGAGACCGCGTCAGTGCTGGCCCAGCGCGTTGCCAGGGGAGCAACAGGCCCCGGGTGGGCTGTTGCCACCCACAGGGCCCTCACCTGCTCCGGCTGTAAGGCAGAGTTTGCCACAAGGACATCCACCATGTCGGCAGCCACTGGGATGCTGGAGGCACTCTGGGCTCCCAGGCTGTCCATGGCCAGGAGGATGACGTGCACCCAGGCAGAGGGAAGGAGGTATTTCATGACTGCCTGCAGGACGAAGGAGCAGAAGGAACGTTTGTCACCTAGAGCATCACCCAGAGCACCTCAGCTGTGCGGGGAGAGCAGGACACAGAGCCAGGCTGCACTGGGGAGCAGAGTGAGGGCGGTGGCAGGGGCCCCGTGGGAAACTGGAGCACAGTGGGGGGCTTGGCCTAGTCCCCACTCAGGAGACGTACGAGCCCCCAACACCCCAATGCACTGCGTGTCCCTTCACTCCCCCGAAGCCCTTGGCTGGGAGCCACCAGCACTTCTTACCAAGATGATTTTCGTGTCTTCCCTGAGCTCCTGGGTATGAGGGCCCCCCTGGAGCCCTTCTCCATCTTGCAGGAAGGGACACCTGCCTGGGGAGGAGAAAAACTGGGGTGCTCAGAGAGAGGGGACAGACCTGGAGGTGCAGTCTGGAAGCATCAGGCTGCAAAGTCCCTGGCAAAGAAATAGGGTGGCTGGCCAGGTGCAGGGAGCCAATAGCCAGGGAGGTGCAGGGCTGTTGTGAGCAGGGGTGAGGGGAAATGGCTTTTCAGGCTGGTGGGCAGGAGAGCAGTCCCTAGCTGCTCTTACTTCTCTGCTGCTGGAAGATGATTTCCAGGTTGTAGAGAGCTTCTTCAGCCTCACGGTGGGTGCCTGTGTCTTGAAACATGCAGCAGAGGGTGAGGTGCACCACCAGCTCCTCCAGTATTGCAAAGGGATGGATCTTTTGGTCCTGGTGCCTGAAGAATACTCCTCCAGCGATGGGCCAGCCCTGGGGCAGAGAGGCAGTGTGGGAACAAGGGGAGCCCAGGCACAAGGGGAGCCCCAGCTGCTCCCAGAGCAGCAGGCAGCAGCCCAGAGCAGGCCAGGGCCTCCGGGGCACAGGGATGGGGCGCTGGGGCTGCCCGGAGCCGGAGCTCGGTACCTGTGGCAGGGTGTAGGTGGTGAGGACGTGGGCCAGCCTGGCGATGCGTGCCGTGGCCCTCTCCCGCACCACTGCCAGCTGGGAACGGGTGAAGGGCCGCAGGAGCTGGGAGGAGAAAAGCTGCTGGTGTGCCAGGGAAGTGGCGTGGCACAGCACGGCACACCAGGCTGGCTCCAGCACAGTGCCTGGGATGGGGCACGTGTGCTCCTTGCCCCTTGCAGCAGCCTGCCGAGGCCAGGCAGGTCACTGCATCACACTCCTGCTGTTGCCTCTGCTGCCTCGTGCTCACAAACCCCCTAAAAACATCCCTCCGCCCCCTACCCCAGGAACCCAACATTTTGCAGTAACCCAATCCCTGGGAACCAGCAGTGGGAGCTCTGGGATACGGCCACTGGTGAAGCCGGAGACCCCCAGGGCTGGGGTCCCCTTGCCAGACAGGCCGGTCCATTGGGGAGGGAATGTTGGGGGCAGGCTGTGGGCAAGGCTGCAGGGCTGGGCTGGGCTGGGGCAGGAGGAGAAGGGGCTCTGGCAGCAGACTGAAGGCAGCCGGCTGGTGGGCAGTGCTGGGGACACACACACGTCGTGGGGAAGGAGGGACATTCTCTGCCCCCCAACTCACACCAGGTGCTGGGACACACACACACACACCACTCAAACTGGGGGTCACTGCCCATGGGGACCCTGTGTTAAGGCCAGACCTCCAAAATGTTCTGTAGCTCCAGGAGGTCAAGGGTGCCAGTGCTGTGGAGCAGTGCCTGCAGCATCCCGTCCATGGCAGCCAGGGTCTGTGAGGGGATACAGAGTCTGGGGGGTGGCTCAGGAAGCTGGGGGGAGGTGGCCGTGGCCATGCAGTGCCCAGGAAGGGGCCTCCCTCCCGCCCTGCTTCACCTCAGCACATACCTTGGAGTAGAGGTGAGCTGTGGGGCCCTGGGTGTCCTGCGCAGGCAGGTGGAAGGTGCTGCAGAAGCAGGTCTCCAGGAGGCTGCTCTTCTTGTCCTGCAGCAGCAGCCCCGCTCTGCTGTGGGGACAGAGAGGTCTCTTCAGACCCAGCAAGGAGGAGGCAGAGCCCAGGGCTGGAGACGTGGCCACATTGCCGGGGACATCTCAACCCCATGACACTGACATTGGCCTTTGGGGGTAAACCCCACGGACCCCCCTGCTCTGCTCTCTGCCTTCCTCTTGACCTCAGGCCTGGAGATGCCCCCCACTCAGGACCAGTGCCATCAGGGCCACCCGGCACCGCGGAGGCCACGCTGGGTGTTGGGGCAGGTACCTCATGGTGGCGATGGCCAGCATGGCTTGCTGCCGCACCGTGGTGCGCAGGTGGTCAGCAGACTCCTCCTGCAGCAGCATCTGGGGAGCACGGCAGGGTGGGACGGGTTGGCACCCTGGAATAGATCTCTCCCCGCCCCACACAAGCCCTCTTCTTGCCCCCAGGGCTGTGTCCCTGCCGCAGCCTGGCTGGCTGTCCCCTCACCTTGATGGCCTCCAACACCTCCTCCTCGGAGAAGCAGGGTTGGTGGCCCGCAGTGGAGTCTGTCCCAGTGAGGCCACAGATGGTGCAGATGGAGGCCAGAAAGCTCAGCTTCTGGGCTTCTCCCTGACAAGCAGGGAGGGGACAGACGGACAGACAGGGTCAGGAGAGAGAGACAGTGTGTGTGTGGGGTGCTCAGCACAGCCCCCGTAAGCCTCTCAGCACAGGATGGGGACAGACAGACCAGCTGGAAGCCAGCTACATGCAACCTTGGAGAAGTGGTCCCAGATACCTTTGGTCTGCTCCTGAGGAAGGCTTGGATGTTATCCAGGTCGGTCTTTTCCTTCCTGGACATGGCCAAGCTGGAGCAGCCCAAACCTGGCCAAGAGAGAGCAGTCAGGGCTGGGGGCAGGCGGGGGCAACGCAAGCCCTTCTCCCCATCTCCCGTGGATGTCAGCAGCCAGGTTTCAAGGCTGGGCCACTGGTTTCCCCTTTGAGCCCCAGGGATGAGGGCACGATGCCGGGGAGCAGCACAGGGAGGAGACCCTGGCGTGCCTGCCTGAGGGATGTGCTGGCACTGGGGAGGCAGGGAAGGTCCCTGTCCTGGGGTACAATGATGGGGCTGGCTCCCTGGCCGCTGTGCCATGGGAGCCCTGATGCCAGCCTTGCTGGGCGGTGCGAGCCTGGCACAGAGCAGGGCAGGGTGGGTGGGCAGACCCCTGCCCGCAGCCCCCACACACTCACCAGTCGGTGATGGATAGTTGTGCTTCAGCCCCGAGCTGGGATCTTGGACAGCGCTGAGCTTCTCCTCCCTGTCCCTCCTGGGGCACGAAGGGGGTTCCTTCTTCTGCCCAGTCGTCCTGGGGTACCGAGGAGGTTCCTTCTCCCCAGCCCTCCTGAGGTACCGAGGAGGTTCCTTCTCCCCAGCCCTCCTGGGGGACTGAGGAGGTTCCTTCTCCCCAGCCCTCCTGGGGGACTGAAGGGGTTTCTTCTCCTCCTTGGCCCTCCTTGGGGACTGAGAGGATTCCTTCTTCTCCCCAGGAGGCCTGGGGGACCGAGGAGGTTCTTTCTCCCCAGCCCTCCTGGGGGGCCGAGGGGGTTCCTTCTCCTCCCTGGCTCTCCTGGAGGTTTCAGGGGGTTCCTTCTTCTCCTCGGCCCTCCTGGGGCTCTGAGAGGGTTCCTTCTCCTCCCTGGCACTGCTGGGGGACTGTGGTGTTTTTTTCTTCTCCCCAGCCATCCTGGGGGTTTGAGGGGGTTCCTTCTCCTCCCTGGCCCTCCTGGGGCTCTGAGAGGGTCTCCCCATCATCCTGGAGGAGAGAGGAGAGAGGGAGGGAGGCCGTGATGGAGACCTCATAGCCTCAGGGTGCCCTGCTAGGGGTGGTGGGGCAGAGATAGCTGTGTTCAGGGGGGCTTTTTACTCCCACCCTGTCCCAGCAATGTCCTCCCAGACACTGTGGGGTCCCTGGCTGACTCCCTCTTCCTCCTTCACGTGCCCCAGGGACAGGCCCCTCGTGCAGGGACCCCTCCCTCCCATCCCGTCCTGTCTCCTCACCCTGGGGACCTGGTGCCGCCCCTACCTGAGGCTGGTCTGAGCAGGGGTGCAGCTCCCAGCCCCTTGGGTACAGTAAGGCGCTTCTGTCTTCAGGGGATGCTGGAGACAAGGTCCGCTCGCCCCAAAGCCGCTGAGCACACGGGGACACTCAACGGTCGCCCGCTGCGCTCAGCTGCAGCCGCAGAGCTGTGACCCTCGGGCTGCTCCGGGTTCCACAGCGACAGTTGCCGTGGGACACAGGAGGGTTCCACTGATTCCTGGCTGGGGGGGGCATGATGACACAATCGCCCCGCTCCCCTCCCCAGTCCCACGGCCCCGCTGGACCCGGCCAGGGCTTCATGAGACATACGGGGGGTCGCAGGGACCCCCAGACCCCGGTGGTGCGGCAGTGGGCCCAGGAACCAGGGGCTGTGGCACAGAGGGGTCACACAGGGTGTGGGTGGCAGGACAGGGAGGGGATTTCACACGGCCAGCATGTCTTCACCTCGGGCAGGTCCTGCCTGACCCACCAAGTGGCTTTCTGCCAGGGGGGTGCCTGCAGCAGTGGACAAGGGAAGGGCAACGGTTATCATGGAATCCCAGAGTCCCAGACTGATTGGGGTGGGAAGGGCTCCAACCCGCCTGCCAGAGCAGGATCACCTTGAGCAGGTGTGGTGGTTTGGCCCTGGCTAGAGGCCACATGCCCACCAGAGCCGCTCGCTCACTCCTCTTTTCAGCTGAAAAGGGGAGGAGATACATATTGGGAGGCTTAGGATTCCAGATAAGGAGAGAGGGATCACTTTCCAATTAGTGCAATGGGCAAAACAGACTCAAAACAGACTGAATTTATTACTACTAAAACTACACAGCCAGTGACACCCGAGTCTGGTAATGAGAAGCGTGCCCAGGTCATAAAGCACCTTCCCCCCACCCCTCCAAACTGCGCAGACTTCACTTTAGTCAGGATTTTACTCCCTTCTTCCTCCCCCCAGATCACATCTGCTCTGACCCTGCCCTGGCACAGCTTTGTGCCATTTCCCCTTGTCCCATCTCCTGTTACTCAGCTGAAGAGACCATCGCCCACCTCTCTACAATCTCTCTTCAGGTAGTTGTAGGTGGGGATAAGGTCTCCCCTCAGCCTCCTCTTCTCCAGGCTGAACACCCCAAGCTCCCTCAGCTGCTCCTCCTAGGATTTGCCCTCCAGCCCCTTCCCCAGCCTGCTTGCCCTTCTCTGGACTCGCTCCAGGACCTCAATGTCCTTCTGATGGTGAGGAGCCCAGAACTGGACCCAGCACTTGAGGTGCAGCCTCACCAGTGCCCAGTGCAGGGGTACAATTACTTCCCTACACCTACTGACCACACGATTTCTGATACAAGCCAGGATGCCATTGGCATTCCTGGCTGCCTGGGAACACTGCTGACTCATATTCAATCAGCCAACACCCTCAGGTCCTTCTCTGCCTGACAGCTCTCCAGCCAGTCTCCCCCAAGCCTGCAGCGCTGCAGGGGGTTGTTCTGTCCCATGTGCAGCACTCTACACTTGGCCTTGTTAAACCTCATCCCATTGGTCTCAGCCCATGGCTCCAGTCTGTTCAGATCCTTCTGAAGAGCCTCCCAACCCTCAGGCAGATCAACACCTCCTCCTAGTTTAGTGTCATCTCCAAACTTACTGAGGGAGCGTTCAATCCCTTCATCAAGGTCATTGATAAAGATGTTGAGCAGAACTGGACCCAGGACTGAGCCCTGGGGGTGCCACTCGTGACCGGCCTCCAGCTGGATTTGGCTCCATTCACCCTTTGGGCCCGGCCATCCAGCCAGTTTTGAACCCAGCTGAGGGTCCACGTGTCAAGGCCAGTGGCAGCCAGTTTCTCGCTCAGAATGCTGTGAGAAACCGTGTCAAAGGCTTTCCTGAAGCCCAGGGAGACACATCCACAGCCTTCCCCTTGTCCATTAAGCGGGTCCCCTTGTCATAGAAGGTTATCAGGTGAGTTTGACAGGATCAGCCTTCTGTAAACCTGTATTGACTGGGCCTGATGCCCTGGTCATCACTCACATGCTGCATGGCAGCTCCCAAGATGACCCTCTCCATGATCCTCCCGGGGACTGAGGTCAGTGTTGCCTTTTGTTTAGGCGCGGCGACCTGGTTCAGGAGCGGCACCGGCGCCACACTCTGGCAGCACGGTCCATCCGCTCACAGACACCAATGTGGTGGGCGGCAAATGGCGTTTATTAGAGAGGGGCGCGGGGCTTTATACCCCAGGGATCGGATGTCACTTCCGTCCACTCACCTCACCGGCTCCCTACTGTTGGTTACCTAAGGAGAGGGGGGGGTCCTACCTTTCCGTACAGCCCGAAATCTTCCGACCCCAAGGCCCTATCTACCGACATTTCCCCCCTCCCTGTGCTCACTAAAACTACTCATAGTGCACAGTGCAAGGTGCAAAAGTGACACACAATACTGATATATATAAAGGTGATAGCTTATAACAGTGTTGGACTACAGCAGCGACAATAGATAATAGTGATAATACATAATAGTGATAATATGTTAGTGATAATATATAATAGTGGTAAGTTATGATATTGATAGCTTATAATAGTGATAGTTTATAATGTTGATAGCATAAGGCACATTAAGTGAATGATAGTCAGAGGTAGCCTAGACAGTAGGGTGTATTAGGGACAGCTACAGAACAGTAGAGGTAGTGCTCAGTGGTTACTTTCTTAAAGAATCTGTCTGTTTTCTACAAAGAGAATGTTAACCCTCTCTAGACGGCTCTTGACGAATGCTGTGAGCTTGTTCAGTACACAGGGTCCGAAAATCAGTGCTATTATGATCATTACAACTGGTCCCAACAAGGTAGATATTAAGGTGGTTAGCCATGGCGAATAACTAAACCATGATTCCAGCCATCCTCCTTGGGCCTCTCTTTCCTTTTTTCTCTGAGCTAACCTTTCTCTCAGTTGAGCCTTCGAATCCCTGGCTCAGCATAAAAGCAGCATTCCTCTTTCAAGGCGGCACAAAGGCCTCCTTGTTGCATGAACAGGAGGTCTAATCCTCGTCTGTTCTGCAAGACAACCTCTGAGAGTGAAGAGACAGATTGTTCTAGATGGGTCATAGATTCCTCAAGTCTTTGCAGATCTTCATCGATGGCGGTTTGTAGTTGAGACAGGTCTCGCTGATGGTTCACCGGAGAGGTCACTCCTGTGGCTGTACCAGCTGCTCCCAGGCCGAGCAGTGTTGCTACTGTCACAGCTGTCAGTATTTCTCTCTTTTGGATCCTGTTGTCTACATCTCCCCAATAATAGCTCATTTCTTCATCCGAATGATACAGGACCCTGGGACTAATCAAAATTTGTGCACAAAAGTCAGTTGTAGAGTTGAAACGCTGAATGGACACACAGGGGCTTAGACCTGTCTGATGACAGATCCACATCCCTGATGCGGATGGAACTGCCCATTTATAGGTTGTATCGATCACAACCGTTTTTGCACAGACCGCGCTGTTCCAGCTCGCTAAGGTGGCATTACCAAAACATATGCTTTGGCCTCTAACCTGGTCCAAAGTGATTCCTCTCCATGGTGTATCCCATCTGCACTGAGTCGGGTTATCTTTCCATGAGTAGCTAAAAGGAGTGTTGAGGGCAATACCCTCATAGTAAGGGGGATACGCATCATAACACAGCCAACATGCATTAGTAAGATTGGGGTTGGATTGATTCGGTGATGGGAAAGTAGCATCTAACACACCTAAGAATGATTTGCCAGCCGAAAGGTGAGAGTCTGGGATCAAATTGCCTAAGGGAACCTTTCGTTCTGCTGGTAGGGGACTGGTTGGGGCCGAAGTAGGAACTGTCAAGTTGTCTTTTCCTTGTTGGTTATTGCTTTCGATCCCAACATTGGGACCGATTGCTGAGGTGGTTCTCAACTCCTTTCTTTTAATAAAAAATAGTCCTCCCCTATTAATGCCACCTTCCCAGTACCTAAAGCCCCAGGTTTTGCCATTAGTCCATCCCCAGTCATTCTCATTTCTTACATTGAATAGAAAATATTTACATAACTCCCCCTCCTTAGGTCTTCTTACACCCGGAACCCTCCAAGATCTCCCCACTACCGGTTTTTTGTACCTAACGCAATTGTGAGGTCTGAGTTGCATTTTGAGGTACCTGTCTGGTCCTGCATCTGGTGTCCAGTCAGAGGCTATGGTCTCACATCCCCAAAGAGGACAATGGTACTGACTAGGGGAGTAGCACTGAGGTCTGCCTGGATTAAAGCTAGGACATACCTTGCGTCCCACCAACAAGGGTCCACTGGGAAAAAGCTACAGAGGTGCACCTTAAAGCTAGGAGGGCCTCAGGTGACGATTTTCTGGAGTATTTTCTGATCCTCCATTTCCTCATCCTCCCATCTTCCTAACGTCCATTCCCGCGGTCGATGATCATACAAACCTGTAGTCGGCACGACAAACCCTAAAAGTAAAATCACACAGAGACATTGTGGCCCTTTGCCACGGGGACTGTTTTGCTGTTGTTGGGGTTCTGCCGGTTTGGGAGTCTTGGATGCAGACGGGATGCTTGCTGGGTTGTCATCCTCCTCAGCCACCGGGGTGTATTGGTCACAGGGGCGCCCGATGATCCAGTCCTGTGGACAAAGACTCTACGACCGGGCCTTTTGCTTCCAGAAGCAGCGCTGACGAGTCTGCTGCTGCTTGGAGGCGATCCACAAACTGTGTGAAGCTTTCGCTTTCCCTCTGCTTTATTGTGGCCCATGGTGATGGCCTAGTGATGGCTCTAGAGACTGCGCTAATGGCTTCTCTGGCTGCACGAGTAGTTGCCGCGACCTCAGGGGCCCATAAGCCCTGTGCTTGTGCCTGAGGGGTAAGCATTGCTGGATCTGTACCCAGTAGCCGCTGCAGGCTAGAGCCACGCAGAGCATGATTGTCCCCAACTACTTGGGCCAGTAGCCTCGTACAGTTCTCCCCCCATTCTTGTTTAAACACGATCATTCCTGCCCCGTCAAAAATCAGTCTACAAGTTTGCTTTATGTCAAAGGGAAGTAAGTCATCTCCTCCAAAAACCCCATCTATGAGAGTGGAGACCACGGCCAAATTAAGCCCTTTATCCGCTGTCGCTTTAACGATCGCTTGTATATCCTTAGGGTTTATTGGCGAGTGAGCCCTCCGTCTCCCGGGCATCACCCGGACCGGGAACGCTGACGCGGCTGATGGTGCCCAGTCGGCACACGCAATTTGTATTTTTTTCCAATCTGTAAGAGGAATATTTTCCTCTAGTGATTCTTTTGTATTTTGGATGCAAATATTTTTCCGCATATTTTTCCTCCGCTACTTAATAGGGGCTATCCCTTGGGCTGCTCTGTTTGAAGGAATGGGAGCCTGTGAGAGCTGGCTAACATTCAAACAGCACTTCTTCCAAGCACAGGAACGATGCATCCCTTTGAGTAAGAAATTGGGAAAGAGAGGCAGAAGTCCTGCGTGGATGAACACAGAGCTATTGGGTAAACTCAAAGAGAAGCAGAAGATCTATTAATTGTGGAAAAAGGGTCTGAGCACCTGGGGAGAATACAGGAATGTGGTCAGGGCCTAGAGATGCAACTAGGAAGGCTAAAGCCCTCTTGGAAATGAAGCTGGCAAGGGACATAAAGGATAATAAAAAGGGTTTCTTTAGATACGTTAATAGTAAGAGGATGACCAGGGATAATGTAGGACCCTTGCTGAATGAGGAGGGTGTCCTGGTAACAGGGGATGCTGAGAAGGTGGAGATACTGAATGCTGCCTTTGCTTCGGTCTTCACTTCAAAGGCGCCTCAGGACCCACAGATCCTGTATGAAAGTTGGAGTGTTGGGGAAACGAAGAATTTCCCTCTGGTTGAGGTAGGGGAGGTCCAGGAGCGGCTCCAAGGGATTAATACACACAAAACCATGGGCCCTGATGGGTTTCATCCACATGTGCTGAGGGAGCTGGCAGAGGTGATTGCTGAGCCGCTCCCTATCATCTTCAACAGGTCTTGGAGGACAGGAGAAGTGCCTGAAGACTGGAGGATAGCCAATGTCACTCCAGTCTTTAAAAAGGGCAAGAAGGAGGAACCTAGTAACTATAGGCCAGTCAGCCTCACCTCTGTCCCAGGAAAGGTAATGGAACAGCTTGCTCTGGATGCCATCTCCAAGCAACTGGAAGAGAAGAAGGTCATGAGGAGCAGTCAGCAGGGATTCACCAAGGGGAGATCGTGCTTGATCAATCTCATAGCCTTCTATGATCTCATGACAGGCTGGGTAGATGGAGGGAGAGCAGTGGATGTCATCTACCTTGACTTCAGCAGGGCCTTTGATCCTGTCTCCCATGACACCCTGATAGCAAAGCTGAGAGAGCACGGGATAGATGAGTGGACGGTGAGGTGGGTTGAGAATTGGCTGTCGGACTGAGCCCAGAGGGTCGTGATTCGAGGAGCAGAATCTGACTGGAGGCCTGTGACTAGCTGTGTTCCCCAGGGCTCGGTGTTGGGTCCAGTCCTGTTTAATATCTTCATTGACGACCTTGATGAGGGAACAGCATCCACCCTCAGCAAGTACCCGATGATCCAAAGCTGGGAGGAGTGGCTGACACGCAGGACACTGCGCTGCCATCCAGAGAGACCTGGACAGGCTGGAGAGCTGGGCAGGGAGAAACCAGATGAGGTTCAACAAAAGCAAGTGGAGAGTCTGGCACCTGGGAAGGAACAACCATTTGTATCAGTACAGGCTGGGGGATGAGCTGCTGGAGAAGAGCTCAGTGGAGAAGGACCTGGGGGTCCTGGTAGATGACAGGTTGGCCATGAGCCAGCAGTGTGCCCTGGGGGCTGAGAGAGCCGATGGGATCCTGGGGTGCATCCGGAGGAGTGTAGCCAGCAGGTCAAAGGAGGTGATCCTCCCCCTCTACTCTGCCCTGGGCAGGCCCCACCTGGAGTGTTGTGTCCAGTTCTGGGCTCCTTGGTTTAAAAAGGACAGGGATCTCCTGGAGAGAGTCCAGAGAAGGGCCACGAAGATGATTAGGGGCCTGGAACATCTCCCCTATGAGGAAAGGCTGAGTGAGCTGGGGCTGTTCAGCCTTGAGAAGAGAAGACTAAGGGGGAATCTAATTAAAGTTTATAATTATCTGAAGCAGGGGATGCAGGGGGAATCAGCCAGCCCCTTTTCAGTGTCTGTGGGGACAGGACAAGGGGCAATGGCTGCAAGTTGGAGCACAGGAAGTTCCGCACCAACATGGGGAAGAACTTTTTCATAGTGAGGGTGACAGAGCCCTGGGACAGGCTGCCCAGGGAGGTGGTGGAGTCTCCATCTCTGGAGATATTCAAGACCCGTCTGGACGCCTGTCTGAGTGACATGTCCTGGGGAGCTGCTTTGGCAGGGGGTTTGGACCCGATGATCTCTGGAGGTCCCTTCCAACCCCTACAATTCTATGATTCTGTGATTTCTAGTCCAAAGTAGCCCCCTTTTGCCTCTTTTGCCCCATTTCCCCTCAAATTTTGGCAACATTTATCCATTTTAGGGCATTCCACCCCATCTCTCCACCTCACTATGATTAGTCCATATCTGTCCTTTTTTCCTCCCTTTTTAGCCAAATTTTTGCCGCTTTTGGGGAATTTTCACCAGGTTTTAAAGTTTTTCCTTTTTCTCGCCATTTTTCACCCAATTTTTGCCCAAATCAAACACTTTTCTCCGTGAAAGGCACCCAAAAAATCCCAATATCGACTATGCACCCCAAAAAATCCAAGAAATTTTTGAAATAATTTGAAAAATTTAAAATAATTTGAAAATCTCAAAGAATTTTTGAAAATTCTGGACTTGGCTTTTTAGCCCCCCAAAATTTGGGAGGGGAAGCACCGGCTGTGAATCACAGTGCTCATCCTGGTGCTATTGAGTTTTGGGGCACCAGGATCATCGTCTCTGTCTCTTCCGGTAAGTCCTCGTCACCATCATCTCTCCGGGACCAATTTTGGCCTTTTTTGCCCCAAAATTTCACCTTCCCAAGGTGGGAGATGGTGGGGGAAAGGACGAGGGTCAAACTCCCTCCAACTCCCCAATTTCCACCCTTGAGGACATCATTGCATAAAAATGTGGGGGTTTTGGGGGGGGAATTCAATTTTGAGGTGAGAAATTTGATTTTTGGGGAAAATTTGGGGAATTCTGGAGAATTTTGGGGGTATTTAATATCGTCAGGCACTCTGTCAGGCCAAAAATGTAAGTTTTCAGGGTGTTTTGGCAATTTCCATTCTTAAAATATCACAGCAAGGCAATTTAATGTTAGAAAATGGGGAATAAAGCCAAAATTGGTCCCGGACCAATTGGGGGAATTTGGAAATTTTTTAGAATGGAATTGAAAATTCTGGGGAATTAAGTTGTTTTTTGAGGGAAAAATGGAATTCTGGAGACCCAAATTACCCTAAAAATGAATTTTTAAGGATTTTTTGGGGGTGAAAAATAATCCATAGGAGAGTTGCTGGTGGAAAATTAAATCCCGGACAATTTTTATGAGAAAATTAAAAAATTAGGGGAAAAAAATTAGTGCTGCTGGTGGTTGTGGTACAACTCACGGTGACGCGGGCAATGACAAAAACCTGGCGCTTCCTCTTTCTGCCGAGTTTCTCAGCAAATTTCAGATGATTTTCCCAGTTTTCCAGGGTTTTAACAAAATTCTGGTCACTTTTTGACCCAAAATGCATGAATTTTCCACTTTAGACCCGGTTTTCACCCAAATAGTTCAACTCTTTTCTCACTTTTGCCTCATTTTGCCCCAAATCTCCACATTCTTTTAACATTTCTGTCATTTTTTACCCCTCAAATTTACATTTCCCACCAAAAATCACCATTTTTGACCCAAAATTGGGGAATTTCCCTTATTATACCCATTTTTAACTCAAATATTTAAACTCTTCTCCCTCTTTGACCTTTTTTGTCCAAATCTTCACATTCTTTTACCATTTATGCCACATTTACCCCCCCTAATTAGGGACTTGTGTGCCTAAAATAGTCACTTTTTGCCCTCAAATTGCCCTTTTTTACCTCTTTTCCACAACATATAGGCATTTTACAGCTTAAAATTGCCATTTTTGACACCAAATTGGGGAATTTTCTAATTTAAACCCAATTTTGACCCAAACATTTCAACTGTTTTCCCACTTCTGCCCCCTTCCCCCCAAATCTTCATATTCTTTTACAAATTATGTCTTTTTTTCCCCCAAATATTGCCTTTAATTACCATAAATCAGCATTTTCACTCCAAAGTAAGCCTTTTTAAACTCTTTTTGGCCAATTCCCCCCACATTTGGGCAACACTTGACCATTTCAGAGCACTTCACCCCCATCTCTCCCAATTTCTACCATGTACCCAAAAAAATCCTAGACATTTTTGAAATAATTGGAAATTTTAAAAAATTGTAAATTTCAAAGAATTTTTGAAAATTCTGGAAATGTTTTCAATGTTTTGAATTTTTTTTTCCCAAAATGTGACTTTTTAACCCCAAAAACTTAGGGAGGGGAAGCGCCGGGTGTGAATCACGGTGGTCATCCTGCTTATATTAATGTGTGGGGCACCGGAGCCGTCGTCACTGTCTCCTCCGGTAAGACCTCGTCACCATCATCTCCCCGGGACCAATTTTGGCCTTTTTTGCCCCAAAATTTCACCATGCCATGGCGGAGGCGAGTGGGGGAGGTGACGTACAATCCTGGCCCATTATCAGCCTTTTTTGCCCCAACCTTAAGTGTTTTCAGGCCAAATCGTGAGCGTTCTTCTCAACCCCTTGACCGAGTGACCTGAGTCCCCTGACCCCATTTCCCTGACCCAATTTTTGATGGAAAATTGTTCTAATTTTGGGTAAGAATTTGAAGGATTGAATTTTGGCAGGTCTGGGTCGCGTAGAAATAGTGATTTTTGGAAATAATCCCCATCCTCTCCAGTTGATGTGAGCTTAAAAATTTTAAATTTAAAATTTTCAGTGGATAAGTTTAAAAATGCTGAAATTTAAAATTAAAAAAAATTAACCCCCCCCTAAAGCCCCCTATCCCACCCCCAGACCCTCCCAACCCCCCCCTAAGCCCCCTGTACCACCCCCATTACTCCCCAAGGACCCCTCTCACCCCCCTGTCCCACCCCCCAAACCACCCCATAAACCCCCTAAACCCCCCCAAGCCCCCCTAACCCCCCCCGACACCCCTCACCCCTCTATCCCTCTCCCAGCCCCCCCGTCCCACCCATATCACCCCCCTAAACCCCCTATACCCCCCAAGCCCCCCTAACCCCCCCAAATCCCCCCTATCCCCCCCTAAACCCCCCATCCCACCCCCATCACCCCCCTGTCCCCTCTCCTTGGGGCACCCCCCCCCCCTCAGCTCCATGGGACACCCCTATCCCCCCCCCAAACCTCCTCCTAACCCCCCCATCCCACCCCCCACCCCCCTAACCCCCCACCCCGTGACATCACTGATGTCACTGATGAGGTCACACCCCCCAGAGGTGGAGCGTCACCGCCGGGGGCTGGGGCTGTACCCGGAACATCAGGTCACTCTGGCCATGGGGGGGGAGCTGGGACCCCACGAAAGGCCCCACAACCACCGCCTCGTCCTCCAGGTGCCGGATGGGGGGGGCCTGAGGGGGTTAGAGGGGGGTTTGGGGTGGGTTTGGGGGGCTGGAAGAGGGGTGGGAGGAGGTTAGAGGGGTGTTGGGGGGGTTAGAGGGGGTTGGGGGTGGGTTTGGGGGGGTGGGAGGGGGTTAGAGGGGTTTGGGGGGCAGTTGGGGGGCATTTGGGGGTTTTAAAGGGGATTTGGGGGAGTTAGAAGGGGGTTGGGGGGGGTGGGGTGGGTTTGGCGGCATTAGAGGGGTGTTGGGGGGCATTTGGGGGGGTTGTGGGGCAGTTCAGGGGGGTTGAGGGGAAGGAAGGGGGGGTGGGAGGGGGAGTTAGGGGGCATTTGTGGGGGTTTGGGGGTGGGCAGGGGGGTTAGAAGGGATTTGGGGGGGCAGGGAAGGGGGGTTGGGGGCAGTTGAAGGGGTTACAGGGGATTTGGGGGGCGGGCAGGGGGGTTTAAGGGGTGTTGGGGAGCCGTTGGGGCGATTAGAGGGCAGTTGGTGGGCGGGCAGGGGGGTTGGGGGGCATTTGGGGGGGTCTGGGGGACAGCTGTGGCCCCTCATTGCCTCTCCCCCCCACACACACAGCTGGAACAGGCCATGGCCCAGCAGCTGCTCGACACCCTGCGGCACCCAGGCCAGAGACCCCCAGGAGGGATCCAGGGACCCCCAGGAGGGATCCCCAGACCATCTGGGATGGACCCACAGACACCCAGGAGGGACCCAGAGACCCCCAGGATGGACCCAGAGACTCCCAGGACGAAGCCAAAGACCCCTGGACTGACCCCAGAGCCCCTGGAACCCACCCAGACCCCCGGCACCAGCCCCAGAGCCCCCAGAACCAGCCCCAGAGGCCACAGGACTGACCCCAGGACCAGCCCACAGCCCCAGACCCCCCCATTCCCCACCCCCATACCCCACTGTCCCCGCCCCAGAATCCCCAGACCCCCGATCCAGCCCCAGACGCCCCAGGACCAGCCCCAGACCCCCGTTCTCCAGCCTCAGACCCCCTGGGACTGACCCCAGGACCCATTCCCCGCCCCCAGACCCCCCTGTCCCTGCCCCCAGACCCCCATTCCCCACCCCCAGAGACCCCAGACTCCCTTGTCCCCTCTCCCAGACCCCCCGATCCAGCCCCAAACCCCTCTGGGACCGGCCCCAGACCCCCGTTCTCCAGCCTCAGACTCCCTGGGATTCACCCCAGAACCCATTCCCAGCCCCAGACCCCCCTGTCCCCGCCCCCAGACCCCCGTTCCCCACCCTCAGAGCCCCCAGACCCCCCTGTTCCCGCCCCCAGACCTCCGTTCCCCACCCCCAGAGCCCCCAAACCCCCCTGTCCCCGTCCCCAGACCCCCCGATCCAGCTCCAAACCCGCCGGGACCGGCCCCAAACCCCCCTGTCCCCGCCCCAGAGACCCCAGACCCCCCTGTCCCCGCCCCCAGACCCCCGATCCAGCCCCAAACCCCCGTCTCCAACGCCGGGACCGGCCCCCAGCCCCATCCCCGCCTCAGACCCCCGTCCCTGCTCCCCCCCCGGGACTGACCGAGGCGGCACCGATCACCCCCCCACACCCCCACCCCCACCCCCATCCCCGCCCCCGCCCCCGCGCTGCTCTCCCCCTCTTCCCGCCGCTGAGGGGGCAGCGCCTCCCATGGGCTGCCCACCGCGGGGCGGGCGGGCTTAGGGCGAGAACCAATTATGTCATATTTTTTTGCCCTGAATATGACCTTTTATTGCCAAAAATCAGCATTTTTGCCTGAGTCCCTCTTTTTAAAACTCTTTTTGCCCGATTTTCCCCCAAATTTGGGCAACAATTGACCATTTTAGGACATTCCCCGCCCATCTTTCCTCCTCACTATGATGAGCCCAAATCTGTCCTTTCCCCCCCCCCCCCGTTTTTATCCCAATTTGTTATGATTTGGGGAAAATGTTAATCATTTTTTTAATAATTTTTCCTTTTTTTAACATTTTCACCCAATTTTTGCCAATTCCATCACTTTTCTCTCCCAATTTCTGCCATGCACCTCAAAAAATCCAAGAAATTTCTGAAATGATTTGGAAATTTAAGAAAAAAAAATTAATTTCAAATAATTTTAAAAATCTATTTTATTTTTAACTCTTTTTGCCTAATATTTGTCTATTTAGCCCCGGAAAATTTGGAAGGAAAAGCGCTGGGCATGAATCACAGTGGTTATCCTGGTTGGATTGAGTTTTGGGGTGCCAGGATCGTTGTCACTGTCTCCTCTGGTTATTCCTCGTCAACATCATTTCACCAGGACAAATTTTGGCCATTTTTGCCCCAAAATCTCACCCTCCCAGGGCTGGTGTTTGTGTGGGGGGGATAATAAGGGTCAACCTCCCTCCCCACACACCTCAAATTTCACCCTTGAGTCCATCGTTGGGTCAAAATGTGGCGGTTTTTTGGGGGAGGGAAATTCCATTTTGAGGTGAGAAATTTATTTTTGGGGGAGAATTTGGGGAATTTCAGGGAATTTTGAGGGGTTTTATGAAGGTGGGGCAATCTGACGGGCCAAAAATTTCAAATTTTAGGATGTTTTGGTGATTTCCACCCCCAAAAAAATAACTGAGGCAATTTAATGGTAGAAAGGGGGAAAAAAAATAAAATTTGGGGAATGTGGAAAATTTCTGAGGAAGGAAAGAAAGATTTTTGTGAATTAAGATTATTTTTGAGGGAAAAATGGAATTTTGGAGACCAACATTTGCCCAAAAATGAAGTTGTAAGGATTTTCTTTGAGTGAAATATAATCCATTAGTGAGTTGCTGGTAGAAAATGGAATCCAGGGTGAATTTGATGGTAAAATTCTTCAGAGTTTGGGTAAAAATTTGAAACAGTGAATTTTTGAAGGTTTGTGTGGAGTCAAAATAGCAACTTTTGGCAATAATTCCCACTCCTGACAGTCGATGTGCTCTTAAAATTTTAAATTTTTTATTGGGCAAATTTTACAATGATGTTAATTAGATGTTTTAAATTGGAGAGTGAAGTGCATCCTGGGAGAATAAGGGAGGGATCTGGGGGGGTGGTTTAGGTTTGGCCCATCCCCATGGGCACCCGCTGTCACTGACGTCACTGATGAGGTCACACCCCCCAGAGGTGGAGCGTCACCGCCGGGGGCTGGGGCTGTACCCGGAGCATCGGGTCACCCTGGCCGTGGGTGGGGGGAGCTGGGACCCCACGACGGGCCCCACAACCGCCGCCTCGTCCTCCAGGTGCTGGATGGGGGGGGGGAGGTTGGGGGGGTTAGGGGGGGGGTTGGGGGTGGGTTTGGGGGGGTTAGAGGGGGGTTTGGGGTGGGTTTGGGGGGCTGGAAGAGGGGTGGGAAGGGGTTAGAGGGGTGTTGGGGGGAATTAGAGGGGGTTGGGGGTGGGTTTGGGGGGGTGGGAGGGGGTTAGAGGGGGGTTGGGGGGCTGTAAGAGGGGTGGGAGTGGGTTAGAGGGGGCTGGAGGGCAGTTGGGGGGCATTTGGGGGGGTTAAAGGGGATTTGGGGGAGATAGAAGGGGTGCTTGGGGGGGTTGGGGTGGGTTTGGGGGTATTAGAGGGGTGTTGGGGGGCCATTTGGCAGGGTTAAAGGGGATTTGGGGTAGTTAGAGGGGTGCTTGGGGGGGTTTAGAGGGGGGTTGGGGGGCATTTGGGGGGGTGTGAGGGGTTTTAGGGGGGGTTTGGGGGAGTTACAGGGGGGTTAGGGATGGGTTGGAAGGGATTGGGGGGTTTGGGGGGCTGGAAAGGGGGGTGGGAGGGGGTTAGAGGGGTTTGGGGCCAGTTGGGGGGCATTTGGGGGAGTTGTGGGGCAGTTCAGGGGGGGTTGGGGGTGGGCAGGGGAGTTAGAAGGGATTTGGGGGGGCAGGGAAGGGGGGTTGGGGGCAGTTGAAGGGGTTACAGGGGATTTGGGGGGCGGGCAGGGGGTTTAAGGGGTGTTGGGGAGCCGTTGGGGCAGTTAGAGGGCAGTTGGGGGGCGGGCAGGGGGGTTGGGGGGCAGTTGGGGGGATTAGGGGGAGTCTGGGGGGCAGCTGTGGCCCCTCATTGCCTCTCCCCCCCCCCCACACAGCTGGAACAGGCCATGGCCCAGCAGCTGCTCGACACCCTAGGCCCCCCCCCCTGCGGCACTCAGGCCTGAGACCCCCAGGAGGGATCCAGGGACCCCCGGGAGGGATCCCCAGACCCCCTGGGATGGACCCACAGACCCCCAGGAGGGAACCCCAGACCCTGGGAGAGACCCAGAGACCCCCGGGATAGACCCAGAGACTCCCAGGAGGGACCCAGAGACGCCCAGGACGAAGCCAAAGACCCCTGGACTGACCCCAGAGCCCCTGGAACCCACCCAGACCCCCGGCACCAGCCCCAGAGTCCCTGTCCCCGGCCCAGAGACCCCAGACCCCCCTGTCCCCGCCCCCAGACCCCCGATCCAGCTCCAAACCCCCCGGGACCGGCCCCAGACCCCCCTGTTCCCGCTCCAGACACCCCAGACCCCCTGTCCCCGCCCCCAGACCCCCATTCCCCACCCCCAGAGACCCCAGACCCCCCGATCCAGCCCCAAACCCCCCGGGACCGGCCCCAGACCCCCGTTCTCCAGCCTCAGACTCCCTGGGACTCACCCCAGGACCCATTCCCAGCCCCAGACCCCCGTTCCCCACCCCCAGAGACTGCAGACCCCCCTGTCCCTGCCTCAGAAACCCCAGACCCCACTGTTCCCGCTCCCAGACCCCCCTGTCCCTGCCCCAGAGACCCCAGACACCCCTGTCCCCACCCCCAGACCCCCCCGGACCGGCCCCAGACCCCCCAATCCAGCTCCAAACCCCGCGGGACCGGCCCCAGATGCCCCTGTCCCCGCCCCAGAGACCCGAGACCCCCCTGTCCCCGCCCCCAGACCCCCGATCCAGCCCCAAACCCCCCGGGACTGACCCCAGGACCCATTCCCCACCCCCAGACCCCCCTGTCCCCACCCCCAGACCCCCGTTCCCTACCCTCAGAGCCCCCAGACCCCCTGTCCCCGCCCCCAGACCCCCGTTCCCCACCCCCAGAGCCCCCAGACCCCCTGTCCCCGCCCCAGATCCCCGTGCCCCAACCCCAGAGACCCCAGACCCCCGATCCAGCCCCAACCCCCCCGGGACTGACCCCAGAACCCATTCCCCACCCCCAGACTCCCTGTCCCCGCCCCCAGACCCCCCGATCCAGCCCCAACCCCCGTCCCCAGCCCCCGGGACCGGCCTCCATCGCCATCCCCACCTCAGACCCCCGTCCCAACCCCCTCCGGGGACTGACCGAGGCGGTAACGATCACCCCCCCCCCCCCCGCCGCTTCCAATCCGCCCGCCCCCCCCGCCCCCGCCCCCGCCCCCGCCCCCGCGCTGCTCTCCCCCTCTTCCCGCCGCTGAGGGGGCAGCGCCTCCCATTGGCTGCCCACCGCCGGGCAGGCGGGCTTAGGGCGAGAACCCCGCCCTCCGATTGGCCGCGGCATTCCCGCCTCGCAACGGAACACGCCGATTGGCCGCCGCCTCTCAGGCGGCCGCGCCTCCCATGGGCTTCTACCGAGGGGGGAGGCGGGATTAAAAGGGAAGGGAATCTCCCCGCCCCCCTCCGCCACCTCGAGCTCCGATTGGCCGGCGCGGCGGCGAACGGCGCGCCGATTGGACCAGGAGATGGAGAGTGGGCGGGGCGAGGCGGACCCGCCTGGCTATAAAAGCAGCGGCGGGGAGGGCAGCCGCCTTCTCACACAGTCCAGAGACAGAGGAGCTACGGGGGTTGCTGCTTCCCCGCCCCCCCGCCTCCCCTCACAGCCTCATCAACCCTTATTACCGCTAATTGGCGCCTCGATCCGAGCCCGGGGAGGAGCCGGAGGCGGCAGCGACCCCCGGGGAGGGGCTTGGGGGGGTGTGAGGGGCGGGATTATGCTAATTTATGCTGATTGATGCTAATTACAGGCGGCTTCCTGTCGTTTTGGGGCGAATTCGGGGGGGTTGGGGCTTTTTGGGGCGATTTTAGGGGGTTTTGAGGTGGTTTTAGGGGGCTTTGAGGCGATTTCAGGCTGTTTGGGGGGCTGTTGAGGCTTGTAAAGGGCTCTGAGGGTTGTGGGGTGAATTCAAGGGATTTGGGGGCGATTTTCGGGGGTTTTGAGGTGGTTTTGGGGTTTTTTAGCCTTTTTTGGGTCAGTTTTGGGGTGTTTTTGGTCAGGTTTAGCCCATTTTGGGGCCACTTTGGGTCAGTTTTAGTACTTTTTAGGTCAGTTTTGGGCTTATTTGGCCAAGTTTGGGTCGGTTTTGGGGGGTTTTGGGTCAGTTTTGGGGGATTTGGGGGGAGTTAGCCCATTTTGGGTCAGTTTTAGGGGATTTTTAGCCCATTGTGGGTCAGTTTTAGGGGGTTTAGCCCATTTTGGGTCAGCTTTGGGTGATTTTGGGGGGTTTTAGCTTGGTTTGGGTCAGTTTTAGGGGGTTTTGGCCCGTTTTGGGTCAGTTTTAGGTGGGTTTGGCCCGTTTTGGGTGATTTTGGGGGGTGTTTAGCCCATTTTGGGTCAGTTTTGGGGTGTTTTGGGGTCGCCACCGCCGCCATGTTCTATTACCCCGAGGTGCTGCAGCGGCACACAGGCTGCTTCGGCACCATCTGGTGAGGAGATGACGTCATATGGGGGGGTGGGGGGGTGTGACGGCTCTGACGTCATGGGGCGATGATGTCATTGGGGAGAGGGTGATGATGTCATTACACCCCCCCAGGCTGGCGGCCACCTGCAGCTCCCGCCTCCTGCGCAGAGAGTACCTGGCGGTCGATGTGCCCAGGGCCTGGTAATGAGGGGGGATAATTAGGGGGTGTTAATTAGGGGAGGGGGGTTAATCAGGGGGGTAATGGGAGGAGGGGGTTAAAGAGGGGGTAATTAGGGGAGGGGGTTAAAGAGGGGGTAATTAGGGGAGGGGGTTAAAGAGGGGGTAATTAGGGGTGGGGGGTAATGAGGGAGTAATTAGGGGTGAGGGTAATGAGGGGGGTAATTAGGGACAACAAGGGGAGAGGGTTAATGAGGGGGGTAGTTAGGGGTGGGGGTAATGGGGGGGCAATTAGGGGTGGGAGGTAATGAGGGGTTTAATTAGAGGGGTAACTAGGGGGGTAAGGATGGAGGGGGCTATTGAGGGGGTGATTAATGAGGGGCTAAGTGGGGGGGCTAATGAGGGGCTAATTGGGAGGGGAGTTAATGAGGGTGGGGTCAATAAGGGGGGCTAACGAGGGAGGGGGGTAGTGAGGGGGTGGGTGAGCTCATGGCCTCGTTAACTAACCAGGGGGCTAACGAGCTGATGAGCTCATTAATTAGTGAGCTAATGAGGTCATCAGGGGGGTGTGATGTCATCGAAGGGGGTGACGTCATCGGGGGGGGGGGTTAGGTGTGATGTCATGGATGGATGAACAAGCTAATTAAGGAGCTAATGAATGAATGGGCTAATGAACCTCCCCCGTCCCCCCCCAGCGCGGCAGTAACGTCGTTCCTGATTGGCCAGGGCGGGTGGGAGGAGCCTCCGGCGCCCCCCGGCCCCGCCCCCCGCTGCTCCCTCTACCTGGCGGCGCTGCTGCAGCTGGGGCTGGTGCGGGTCCTGCAGCGCCAGAGCCTCCTGCTGCTGGGTGAGCCCACCCCACGGCTGCCCCATAGCGCCCCACACCTGCCCCACACCCTGCCCCACATCTTTCCCCCCTCCTTTCCCCCCTCCAGAGGAGGCCACCCTGGTCCTGAGCCGCCTGCACCGCGCACACCCCCCGCCCCACATCGACCTCGAGCCCCCCCGCAGGTGAGGGCCTGACCCATAGCTTGACCCATGGCTCCCTGCCCCATAGCCTGACCCATAGCGTGACCCATGGCTCCCTGCCCCATAGCGTGGCCCATAGCGTGACCCATGGCTCCCTGCCCCATAGCGTGGCCCATAGCCTGATCCATGGCTCCCTGCCCCATAGCCAGACCCATAGCCTGACCCACGGCTCCCTGACCCATAGCCAGACCCATAGCGTGATCCATGGCTCCCTGCCCCATAGCCTGACTCACAGCCTGCCACACGGCTCCCTGACCCACAGCTCCCTGCCCCATAGCCTGCCCCATAGCCTGTCCCATGGCTCCCTGCCCCATACCCAGACCCATAGCGTGACCCACAGCTCCCTGCCCCATAGCCTGACCCCATCGCTTGGTCCCGCCCCCTGCCCCATAGCACCGTCCCCGTCATGTGGCCCCGCACCCTTGTATGACCCTGCCCCCTCCCCGTGGCCCCGCCCCCCAGGCCGCAGCTGCTGCCGGACACGCGGGCGCTGATGTTGGCGCTGGAGCTGGCGCCAGACCCCTGGTTTGGGGTGCCGGGCGACACCCGCCCACACAGCCCCCCCCTGCTGCTGCCACAGGTACCCTGACCCACAGATTCTGCCCCACAAATCATCCCCTGCCCCATAGATACACCCCTGCCCCATAGATCCCCCTACCCCATAGATCATCCCCTGACCCAGAGATCCTGACCCATAGATACCTCCTGACCTACAGATCCTGCCCCACAGATCCCCCCTGCCCCGCAGATCCTCCCCTGCCCCACAGATCCTCCCCTGCCCCATAGATCATCCCCTGATTCACAGATCATCCCCTGACCCATAGATACCCCCTGACCCACAGATACACCCCCGTACCACAGATCCTGACCCATAGATACCCCCTGCCCCATAGATCCTGCCCCATAGATCCCCCTGCCCCACAGCTCCTGCCCCATAGCTCCCCCCAACATCCCCCTCTCCCCGCAGCTGCTGCCAGAGGAGCTCCTGCCCCCCCCCGGTGAGCGACCCCCACGTGTGGGGCAGGGTGTGGGGTGCTATGGGGCGCTGTGGGGCAGGGCCTGACCCCCCCCTGCCCCCCCAGGGCCCCCCCTGACTGTGTCCCCTGAGAGCATCACCCTGCGCGAGCCAGAGGCCCCCCAGGCCCCCCCGGCCCCCGAGGTGGGGCTGCCCCACACATCCTGCCCCATAGATCCCCTCTCCCTGCCCCATAGATCCCCTCTCTCTGCCCCATAGATCACCCCTGCCCCAGAGATCCACCCCCACAGCCCCATAGATCCCCCCTCCCTGCCCCATAGATCCCCCCTCCCTGCCCCATAGATCCCCCTCCCTGCCCAATAGATCCCTCCTCCACCACCATAGTTACCCCGTGGCCCCATAGATCCCCTTCCCTGCCCCATAGATTCCCCCCAGCCCTATAGATCCGTGGGGCTGCCCCATAGATCCCCCCATGGAGGTATGGGGCAGCACCACAACTGTAGGGGGCAGGGGTGGGGAGGTGTGGGGCTGCCCCATAGATCTGTGGGGATGGTGGGGATCTATGGGGCTGGGGGGATCTATGGGGCAGTCCCCCCCGGATCTCTGGGGCAGGGGGATCTATGGGGCAGGGGGATCTATGGGGCAGCCCCCCGGATCTGTGGGGCAGGAGGAGCTGCCTGAGGTGACCCTGCGGGAGCTGCAGCTGCTGAGCGAGGCCGAGGCCGAGATCCTGCCCCCCGGTCAGCAGGGGGGCACTTGGGGGGCGGGGGGGGGGCACTTATGGGGCTGGGGGTGACTTGTGGGTCTCTCCCCGCAGTGGAGGAGCTGCCAGAGGTGCCGCCGCCACCCCCGGCCCCGGGTCAGTGGGGAAGGTGTGGGGCTGGGGGAGCACTTGTGGGGCTGGGGGCATCACTTGTGTGGCTGGGGTGGCACTTGTGGGGCTGGGGGCATTACTTGTGGGGCTGGGGGGGCACTTGTGGGGCTGGGGGGGGGCACTTGTGGGGCTGCCCCCCAACCTGCTGTCATCCCCCCCCCAGCCCCCCCTGTCCCAGCAGAGCCCAGTCTGCCCCCTGAGGTACCCCAGTGTCTGCGCCACACATCCTGCCCCACACATCCTGCCCCACAGCTACCCACAGTGACCCACCCCCTGCCCCATAACTCCCCATAGCGTCCCCATAGCACCCCAGCCCCATAGTGATCCCCAACCCAGCCCCATAGCACCCCACACCTGCCCCAAACCCTGCCCCATAGCGACCCCACACCCTGCCCCACAGCACCTCAAAGCCCCTGCCCCACACATCCCCTGCCCCATAGTGCCCCATAGTGCCCCCCAATCCAGCCCCACCCCCTGCCCCATATCACCCACCCCCAGCACCACCCCCTGCCCCATATCACCCCTGCCCCACCCCCTGCCCCATATAACCCCACACCCTGCCCCACCCCCTGCCCCACAGCACCCCACACCTTGCCCCACCCCCTGCCCCATATCACACCAGCCCCACCCCCTGCCCCACACCCTGCCCCACAGCACCTCAAAGCCCCTGTCACACACATCCCCTGCCCCATAGTGCCCCATAGCGCCCCCAATCCAGCCCCACCCCCTGCCCCATATCACCCACCCCCAGCCCCACCCCCTGCTCCACAGCACCCCACCCCCTGCCCCACCCCCTGCCCCATATCACCCACTTCCAGCCCCACCCCCTGCCCCACAGCACCCCACCCCCAGCCCCACCCCCTGCCCCGTAGCGCCCCCCCCCAGCTCCCCCCCGCCGCCGCCGCCGGCCCCGCGTGGACCCCCAGCCCCAGATCCCCCAGAGCCTCTTCCGGGAGCAGCTGCTGCAGCCCCAGGCCCACTGCCGGCCCCTGGTGAGACGGGGCAGCCGTGGGGCAGGGGGTGGGGTGCTATGGGGCAGGGGATGTGTGGGGCAGGGGATGTGTGGGGCAGGGCCTCAGACCCCCAATTCTGCCCCACAGATCATCGCCGAGCCGCCCGCCAAGCGCCGCCGCCCCCCAAGTGAGCTGCTCAGCACCCCCACCTGCGGTGAGACCCATGGATCCCCCTGCCCCATAGATCCTGACCCATGGATCCCCCTGCCCCATAGAGACCCCCTTGCCCCCTAGATCCACCCCCAGCCCCATAGATCCCCCTGTGCCCCATGGATCCTCCCCTGCCCCATAGATTTCTCTGCCCTATGGATTCTCCTGCCCCATAGATTCTCCTGCCCCATGGCGCCATGGGGCAGCCCTATAGATCCTCCTGCGCCATAGATCTCCCACTGCCCCATAGATCCCTGCCTGCCCCCCAGATCTATGGGGCAGCCCCCCAGCTGCCCTGACCCCCAGCCCTGCCCCATAGATCCCTCCTGCCCGCCAGATCTATGGGGCAGCCCCCCAGCTGCCCCTGACCCCCAGCCCTGCCCCACAGACTGGCTGCCCCCCGAGCTCTGGGACCTGTGGGGCCGCTGCGCCCCCCCCCCCCCCCGGCCCTGCCCCACGGCCGCCCCCCCCGGAGCTGCCCAGTGAGCTGGAGGTGGGTCACACCCCCCCTGCTCTGCCCCATAGATCCCTGGGGCTGTGCCCCATAGATCTGGGCTCTCCCTGCCCCATAGATCTCTGAGCCTCTGCCCCACAGGTGCCACGGGAGGTGCTGGAGCCCAGCCTGGCCGGGCTGCCCTCCTCGGGTGAGCTGTGGGGCAGCTCTGGGGCAGCTCTGGGGGGGTTATGGGTCACTTATGGGTCGCTGTGGGTCACTGTGGGGCAGTTATGGGTCACTTGTGGGTCGCTGTGGGTCCCTGTGGGTCACTTGGGGATCATTTGTGGGTCGCTGTGGGTCACTTGTGGGTCTCTATGAGTCACTGTGGGTCGCTGTGGGGCAGTTATGGGTCCCTATAGGTCCATTGGGGTCCACTTGTGGGTCTCTGTGGGGCAGTTATGGGTCTTTATGGGTCACTTGGGGGCCACTTGTGGGTCACTGTGCGGCAGTTATGGGTCCCTATGGGTCGTTGTGGGTCACTTGTGGGTCACTTGTGGGTTACTTGTGGGTCGCTATGGGTCACTTGGGGGTCACTTGGGGGTTGCTGTGGAGCAGAGGTGTTCCTATGGGTCACTTGTGGGTCGCTATGGGTCGCTGTGGGTCACTTGTGGGTCACTGTGGGGCAGCTATGGGGCAGTTATGGGTCGCTGTGGGTCACTGGGGGGTCACTTGTGGGTCGCCGTGGGGCAGAGGTGTCCCTGGAGCTGCTGGAGGAGGAGCCGCGGCCCCGGCTGCCGCCCCCCGAGGAGCGTCGGTCAGTGACCCCCCCCCCAGCCCCCCAACTTATGGGGCAGAGACCCCCCACTTATGGGGTGGGCCTGACCCCCCCTGTGCCCCACAGGCCCCTCCCCCCCCCACCCCCCTCCCCGCCGCTGCCCCGGCTCCCCGAGGGCCCCGAACCGGAGCTGCCCCCCAGCGCCGCCGCCCTGCACAGGTCAGGGATCCCCTGCCCCACACTTGGGGTCTGCCCCACAGATGGGGGGTGGGGGGGCACTTGGGGGGCTGGGGGGCACTTGGGGGGCTGAGGGCACTTGGGGGGCAGGGGGGCACTTGGGGGGTGACCCACGCTTGGGGGTTGCGAGATATTTGGGGGGCTGCCCCACACTTGGGGGGTGGGGGGGGCACTTGGGGGACTGGAGGGCACTTACGGGTCTGCCCCACACTTGGGGGGCTGGGAGGTATTTGGGGGGCTGCCCCACACTTGGGGGTCACTTGTGGGGCAGCCCCATGACCCCCCGTCCGCAGGCTGGTGGCGGCGGCGGCGCGGGCGCCAGGAGGGGCGGAGCTGGGGGCGCTGCTGCCCCCCGGGACCCCCCGCGGCCTCGCGGGGCGACTCTTCTCCCTCTGCCTGGGTGAGGGGGGCTGCCCCACACTTGGGGGGCTGGGGGCACTTGGGGGCCTGCCCCACACTTGGGGAGTGACCCATAAGTTGGGGAGCTGGGGGCACTTGGGGGGTGGGGGGCACTTGTGGGGTGGGGGGCACTTCTGGGGCAGCTCCACACTTGGGGGGGCTAGGGGCACTTGGGGGGCTGCCCCACACTTGGGGAGTGACCCATAAGTTGGGGGGCTGGGGGGCACTTGTGGGGTGGGGGGCACTTGTGGGGCAGCTCCACACTTGGGGGGCTGGGGGCACTTGGGGGGCTGCCCCACACTTGGGGGGCTGAAGGCACTTGGGGGGCTGCCTGACACCAGATAGATCTATGGGGCTGCCCCCCAAGTGTGAGGCAGCCCCCCAAGTGCCCCAAGCCCCCCAAGTGTGGGTCCCACCCCCCCCAGCCCCCCATCTATGGGGCAGCCCCCCAAGTGTGGGTCCCGTGTGTCCCCAGCGCTCTGCGCCGCTGGTTGGCTGCGGCTGGAGCAGCCCCAGCCCTACGGACCAATCAGGATGCGGCCCGGACCCTGCGGGGCTCCCCCAGCCTCACCCCACGTGGGGTAGGGGATGGGGGGGAAGCCCTGGCCACGCCCCCCTACCCCGCCCCACGTGGGGCAGGAGGGGCGGCCCCGCCCCCCCGAATAAACAGCCTCGTTCTCACCCCACCCCCCCTCCCGGTGTCGGTGTCGCTGATTGGCTGAGGGGGGATGAGGTCATCAGGGACTGCCCAGTGTCTCCCAGTCCCCTCCCAGTCCTTCCCAGTTACCTCTCAGTCCCTCCCAGTTGCTTCCCAGTTACCTCCCAGTCCCTCCCAGTCCCCTCCCAGTCCCCTTAATCCCCTCCCAGTCCATCCCAGTTACCTCCCAGTCCTTCCCAGTTACCTCTCAGTCCCTCCCAGTTGCCTCCCAGTCTCCTTAATCCCCTCCCAGTCCATCCCAGTTACCTCCCAGTCCTTCCCAGTTACCTCTCAGTCCCTCCCAGTTGCCTCCCAGTCTCCTTAATCCCCTCCCAGTCCATCCCAGTTACCTCCCAGTCCCTCCCACTTGCCTCCCAGTTACCTCCCAGTCCCCCTACTCCCCTCGCAGTCCCCTTAATCCCCTCCCAGTCCTTTCCCAGTCCCCCTAATCCCCTCCCAGTTCCCCCCAGTCCCTCCCAGTTGCCTCATCGCGGCCGTTGCGCCATCGCGGGGGGGGGGGGGGAAATTGGGTGGAGGGGAGGGGTCGGTGTGGGGCCGGGTGGGGGATGGGAACCGCCCCTCCCCCCCATGGCGGGTGCGTCAGCGGCGATGACCTCACGCAGCCCTGCCAAATAGTGATCCTTCGCCCTGCCCTGCCCCGGGGCCGCGGCCCCGCCCTGCTCCACGCCCTGCTAAATAGTGAGCCGCCATATGGCTCATCCCACGCGGGGTGTGGGGGGGGATGCGCCCCACAGCCCTGCCCCATAGAGACCCCCCTGCTAAATCGTGAGCCATTGACTGCCCCATAGAGACCTCCTGCTAAATAATGAGCCATTGACTGCCCCTTAGAGACCCCCAGCTAAATAGTGAGCCTTTGTCCCATAGAGACCCACTGCTAAATAGTGAGCTATTGACTGCCCCATAGATCCCCCTGCCACATACTGAGCCTTTGCCTGCCCCATAGACACCCCTGCCCCATAGATCCCCTGCCAGATAGTGAGCTATTGCCTGCCCTATAGAACCCCCCCTGCCCCATAGTGACCCGTAGCCCACCCTACAGACTCCTCTGCCACATAGTGAGCCATCGCCTGCCCCATAGCCGCACCCCTGCCACATAGTGACCCCGGACGGGGCCGCGGGTGCGCTGGGTCCCCCCCCTTCCCTTCCCTTCCCTTCCCTTCCCTTCCCTTCCCTTCCCTTCCCTTCCCTTCCCTTCCCTTCCCTTCCCTTCCCTTCCCTTCCCTTCCCTTCCCTTCCCTTCCCTTCCCTTCCCTTCCCTTCCCTTCCCTTCCCTTCCCTTCCCTTCCCTTCCCTTCCCTTCCCTTCCCTTCCCTTCCCTTCCCTTCCCTTCCCTTCCCTTCCCTTCCCTTCCCTTCCCTTCCCTTCCCTTCCCTTCCCTTCCCTTCCCTTCCCTTCCCTTCCCTTCCCTTCCCTTCCCTTCCCTTCCCTTCCCTTCCCTTCCCTTCCCCCAAGTGTGGGACAGTTGAGGGGCGTGGCCTCCCCTGGCCCCGCCCCTTCCTCCCCAGGCCCCGCCCCCACCCCCTTGATCTACCAGCCCCAGTGAGCACCGGGCACTGGGAGCTACTGGGAGGTACTGGGAGGGGTGGTGGTGTGGGGTATGGGGGGTGTGAGGGGGTAACTGGTTATACTGGGAGGGTGGGAGAGGGGAACTGGGCTTACTGGGAGCGCTGGGAAGGGGTTTACTGGGTGAACTGGGAGGTGCTGGGAGGGTTAATGGGAAGACTGGGAGGACCCGGGGTGGGGGGAGTGGGGAGGGGAGATGTGGGGGGAACTGCGAAGACTTGGGAGGGGTCACTGGGAGGACTGGGAGGGTGTAAGTGGGGGATACTGGGAGGACACGGAGGGGGGAACTGGGAGGAGGGAACTGGGAGAACTGGGGGAACTGGTCGGGCTGGGAGCGCTGGAGGACGCGGGAAGGGGGGGGCTCGGGCGGGGCACTGGGAGGAACTGGGAGGGGACTGGGGCTGACTGGGCGGGTGGGGAGGGGGATACTGAGCCACAGTGGGCTTGTGCTGGGCTTGTACTGGTCTATACTGGGCCATACTGGTCTTTGGTGAGCTGTACTGGGTCATACTGGGGAGGGAATGGGAGGTTTAATGGGCTAGGATTGGGAGGTTTCAGCTCTCACTGGTCTATACTGGACTTGTACTGGGCTTGTACTAGGCCATACTGGGGTTGTACTGGGCTGTACTGGTCTATACTGGGACATACTGGGAAGGGACTGGGGGGTTTAATGGGCCAGACTGGGAGGTTTTGGCTCTTACAGGTCTATACTGGGAAATACTGGGCTTGTACTGGGCTATACTGATCTTCACTGGGCCACACTGGTCCTTGATGAGCCATACTGGGCCATACTGGTCATACTGGGAAGGGACTGGGAGGTTTAATGGGCCAGGCTGGGAGGTCTCACCGCTTCCTGGAGGCTCTTACTGGTCTATACCACACATCCTGCCCCACACATGCTGGCTCATAGAGGCGCTTTGGGGTGAAAATGCTGATTTTTGGCAATAAAAGGCCATTTTTTGAGCAAAAAATGACATAATTGGTAAAAAATGTGAAGATTTGTGAGGGAAAGGGGCAAAAGTGGGAAAAGAGTCAAAATATTTTGGTCAAAAATGGGTTTAAAGTAAAAATTCCCCAATTTTTGGTCAAATATTGATATTTTAGGCTGAAAATGACCATATTTGGGGCAAAAGAGAGAAAAAGGGCAACTTGGAGGCAAAAAGTTACAATTCTAGGCACACAAATTCCAAATTAGGGGGACATGGGGCATAAATGGTGACAGAATGAGAAGATTCGGAGCAAAAGGGTTCAAAAGTTGGAGAAGAGTTGAAATATTTGGGTTAAAAATGAGTATGAAAACAAAAATTCCCCAATTTCAGGTCCAAAATGGTAATTTTTGGTCCAAAATGGTAATTTTTGGAGAGAAAAGTCCATTTTTGGGGTAGAAAATCACAGAAATGGTAAGAGAATATGAAGTTTTAGGCTGAATTTGTCAAAACTGGGAGAAGAGTTGGAATATTTGGGTGAGAAATGGGTCTAAAGTGGCAAAGTGGCTCCAGGAGCCTCCTGCAGTCTGCAGGTGACAACTGGCGGGTTCCAATAGTGGGCAGAGCGACCAGAGGTGACGCGTCGCTGGGCCTGGTGCTCCCCAGCCTGGGGGAGACCAGGAAAGGTGTTAAGGCTGGAGACAGCCTGGGCTGCAGTGACCATGCCCTGGGGGAGTTTGTGGTCTCCAGGAATGTGGGGCTGGCACAGAGTGGGATCAGGACCCTGAACCTCAGGAGAGCAAACTTGAGGCTGTTTCTGGACTTGTTGGCCAAGATCTCCTGGGAGGTGGTCCTGAGAGACAAACGTTGAGGGAAGTTGGCTGCTCTTTCAGGAGCCTTTCTGAGAGCTCCAGAGCTCTCTGTCCCTCTGAATAAGACAGTGGGCAGGAGGGGCAGGAGACCAGCATGGCTGGGCAAGGACCTGCTGGCCAAACTGAGGGAAAAGAAAGGCAAGTCCAAGCTCTGGATACAAGGGTGTGTTGCCTGGAAAGAATCCAGGGATGCTGTTGGGAATTGCAGAGATGGGATGAGGAAAGCCAAGGTGCAGATGGACCTGAACTTGGTGAGGGATGTTAAAACCAACAAGAAGGGATTTGACAGGTCCAGTGGCCAGAAGAGACAGGCCTAAGAGAGCGTACCCCCTTTGGTAAAGGAGAATGGAGAATTGGCTGCAAGTGACGTGGAGAAGGCTGAGGGACTGAATGAGTTCTTTGCCTCGGTCTTGTCTGGCAGCCAGGATTCTCATCATTCTCAAGTCCCAGAACCTTGCATCCCTGCACCTCTAGGTGGGAATGGGGGAGTAAATCCCCCTCCCCCACTGTGAGGGCAGAGCAAGTCCGTGACCGCCTCATGAGACTGAATGCCTACAAGTCTCTGGGGCGGATGACATGCATCCCAGGCTCCTGAAGGAGCTGCTGATGTGGTTGCTGAGCTGCTCTCCATCATCTTTGAAAAGTCGTGGCTGTCGGGAGAGGTCCCTGGGGACTGGAGAAAGGGTCACGTCACTCCCATTTATAAGAAAGGGAGCAAGGAAACCCAGGGAATTACAGGCCGGTGAGCCTCACCTCTGTGCCTGGGAAGATCATGGAACAGATCCTCCTGGATGACATGTTGGAGCACATGAGGGATGAGCGTGTGATCCGGGACAGCCAGCACGGCTTCACCAAGGGAAGGTCGTGCCTTACTAGTCTGGGGACCTTCTCTGATGGAGTGACAGCATCGGCAGATAAAGGGAAGGCAACCCATGCCATCCACCTGGACTTGTGCAAGGCCTCTGACACAGTCCCCCACCACATCCTTATCCCTAAATTGGAGAGATGTGGATTTGATGGGTGGAGCATCCAGTGGATAAGAAACTGGTTAACAGAGTGTAGACAAAGGGTGGTGGTCAATGGGTCTGTGTCCAGGTGGAGGCCGGTGACCAGCGGTGTCCCCCAGGGGTCTGTCTTGGGACCGGTGCTCTTTAACATCTTTATCAGTGACACTGATGATGGAATTGAGTGCACGCCCAGCATGTTTGTGAATGACACCAAGCTGAGTGGTGTGGTTGACACAAGAGAAGGAAAGGAAGCCATCCAGAGGGATCTTGACAGGCTGGAAAGGTGGGCCCGGGTGAACCTAATGAGGTTCAACACTGCCAAGTGTCAGGTCTTGCACTTGGGCAGGAAGAATCCCAGACATAGATACAGGCTGGGAGAAGAGCTCCTTGAGAGTAGCCCTGCTGAGAAGGACTTTTCAGAAAAGTGGCATGTAAAGGACATTATCTTTAAAAAAGGAGTTAGAAGGTTTAGTAGCATTTGGAAAGGCAGAATTTGTGGAGGAAAGGCGAGGCGGTAGTGAAACTCCTTTACGATACGCTCTCTAAGAGAGGGATTAAAAACAATTATGAAAAGTCTTTAAAACCCCTCCTTTTTGGGGAGTGAAGACAGAACACTGATAACAAAACTTGACAGTGCTTTTGATTTACCTACTTGGGAAGCTATTGGAGCTCAAACCTAAGTCATTAATAACTCTCTGGAAATTAAGGAAAAGGACTTTAGCGGAACGTGTTGCTGCTACTTCAGCCTTTGCAGCTTTAGCACCAGTTCTGGGTTCTACAGAACCGATTTAAAAAGGGAAAAAATCTACTATGGAGAATGTGTTTTTGTTTCTGGGTGCTCTTTCACCTCCCCCAGTGACTATGCTCAGTAATAATGCCGTGTTATCAGAGCCAAGTGATAAATCTGTGGGAACTGACCGGGAAGGGGAGCGAGTGGTGAGCGTAAATCTGCCACCACGGCCTGCGCCCCTCCCCACTACTATATCTCTGGAGGGAAAAACGTGGAAACAAACGTACAACCAACTGCTGAACTTTGACTGAGCCAAAACCACCCCATGACGCAGTGGAGAATGTGAACTGGCATCAACAACTTCAGCCTGTCCTTGAAAAGCTGGAAAAAGCGAAGTGGGCGACGGCATGCCCTGCTGTGAAAGGGTGTGCGGAACTGCCCACCCACCCACCCGAGACCTACTGAGAGAGAAACTACCTATATGAAGAATCACCACCTGAGGCACAGAGCAATGTTGCCCCCATGGACAAGGAACCTCAGCAGTGGGACAAGAATCCTACGGAGATGGACACGTATCGACTTCGACAGCCATCAGATCAGGGACACATTTCATATCAATACCCCCTGCTCCCACCCACACCTCCCAGCCAACTCATCAACACATCACTGTCTCCTGATGCCCGAGACACTCTGCAGAGACTGCTCATCCCAGCCTGGGCATGTCAGATGGTGTCAGAACGGGAAAAAGGGTTACATCAGGGTATTTTGATTCACTTGTGGGACTTACTGGGGAAAAGTTTGTGTGGGAATGAGTGGGTGGTGGAGAGAGTTAATAGTGGGCTGGTGGGAGGTGGAGGGAACACGGAGACTGTGCGGCGGGTCCTTGCGCTCCAGCAGGTCCAAGTGCTCACTCAGGGCTCGGCCCCGGTGACCGTCGGGGTCGCGCTGTGGTTCATGGCACGGGGAGAAGGGCGCTGCTTGGGGCAGCAGCCGACACCACTGACACCATGCTGCGCAGCCCAGTGCTTTGGCAGAATTGCCATAGAAGTGGGAGAACTGCCCCCCCAACCTCCCCCCATGCGGACTGGATGTGACAACTCATGTCTTGCAATGTCTTTTGTTTGATGACTTGCTTTGCAGCATTTGTTTGTATGTGCTGCGGGTTCAGAGATGCGTTTATCCACTGAGAGCACGGCTGCCTACTTAGCAAATGGATTTTTGATAGCAATCATTGAAACTGGACATCTTACTTCAAAAATGGATCCTGGAAAACAGAAAATCCCCATTTGGGCTGATTACTAGCTACTTAATTAGAAAAAAATTGGGTTTTGTTTTTTTTTTCAAAAGGTATTATTGGGTCTTGCTTCCACAAGGCATAAAAATTCACCAACTATGTGCCAGACTTATGTAGCCTGGACACTTGCTCCAGTATGAAAAATGCATCCTGATCTGATCTTTTCTCATTACATGGATGAGAATTTGATTACAGAAAAAACTTGGACATTGAAAGTTTGATTCATGAGTTACCAGTGCAAGGGATTAGAGATTACTGTGTTTTCTGGCAGTGTGAGCTACTGCGCAAACGGGAGAATCCAGTAAGTGTGCTCTGCTATAGCAGCACTTGACTACCCTGTGAAATCAAACTGGACAACAGCTCAGAATATATGGCACGAGCATTGCCTGTGTTACAGGGACACCACATTTGCCTACAGGCAAAATCATGGTAAAACATATGAATCAAACTCTCCCAAAGCTCTTTATGTTTTGAACTAGTTCTGTCTCTCACAGAACAGTTTGGTACCTCCAATGGTGAACCATGCAGGAGGTTTAAAAGAAGGTTTGAGAAGAAAAACAAACAAAGAGGGGGGAAAAGGGAGAGAAAAGTCGATGTCAAGTGTTATGAAGAATGAAGTTCCAGGTACTAACTTGGGCAGGAGATCTGCCTGTGTCATTACAGAGACGGGAGCCAAGCGGATAAAGCCGTGGATCCAGAAGAAGTCAAGCTTGCCTGAACCAGGACGAGATCCTGATCCCAGGAACTGAAGTCAAGTGTTCCAAGTGCAGCCACAGTGGACTATGAACTTTGCTGCGGGATATTTTGAATGGTCTGACAGTCTTTGAAAAATGCCTGTGTTTGTGCTAAATGAAAATTGGGGAAATAGTGATTTCTGAACAGCCGAAGGTCACAGATTGCAATCGGTGCCTGTAGGAAAACGTGAGGCTGGTGTTATCTGCACTCCTGACACTCCTGATTGGCCAAACAAACAAGTGCAACAGCAAAGGTATCAAGGCACTTACAATTGGTTTCATGACTGGGGAATTTCAGGATGGATATTGTCGATGGTCAAATTTGAATTATTGGATTTGGTAATTATGGTACTTGTCTTCCATTTACTGTCATGTTTCTTGAGCTTTCTGCAAAGGGCCCTTGCAGAGACCTCAAAAAGCAGTTTTTGTAACACAGATACTAAAAGGGGGAAATTGGCAAGGAGGACAGTGGGCCTGCCGGCGGCCTGGCTCTCCTCACAGAAGACAATATCCATGAATTCCCATAAGACAGGAAAATTACTCATGCTGAGAGGTATTTGGTAATTCCATTCTCAAATCTAGTGACCTTGAAGACAGAGGTACACACTGCCTCAACCCAAGAAGGAGTTGTAGGAAAGTATTGGGAAGTAAGTGAATATGTCGTTAAGCAGCCATAATAAGATGGCCAAACCACAGCAGGTGTGCAGATAACTTTTAGACATCAAAGGGAAACTAACAATGATTAGCTATAAGATATGCTTCTCAAAACTCGTTCTAAGTACTAATTAATCACTTTGGTGTGAGCAGTATGTGTAGCCAATTAGCAGTTTTAGCTTGCCACTCTTTACAGTATGGTTTTCTGTTGATGGGATGGTTTTTAGATTTAAATAAGGGCTTATGTTTTTGTCAGTTATTTTTGCCTTAGTGTTATTTTTGCCGTGTATGTCACACTATTTCCCTGGCAGGATGGATAATGCTCTTTGCAAAAATCTGGCTGGTCCCTAAACTAAAAGGGGGAATTGTAGTAATGCAGTTTGAGAGGAATGGTGGTTTTGGCCCGTCCAGATTTATTTCTCACCCGCATGTAATCAGACCTGGGGAAGCCAACAGAGACATGTCAACAGGAGAGCAGATGTCTGAGAACAGGAGTTTGTCAGAAACTCCATGAGATAACAAACTGCAAGAACGTTAGCAACTGCCTTAGAGGAACAAAGTGACTGTGTAGCCTCAACCAATCATTAGCAATACTGAGAGGCATGAACAGAGCATCTAACCAATAGCAATGGAATGTAACTCGTATACTGATAGAGAAACTTAGATAAGCTCGGTGTGTGTTTCAGTGAAGGAGCTCACTTGACCGTATTGAACAGAGTTGAGTCCACAAAACTTCGACTCTGGCAAATCAGCACTGGCCTCATGGGGTAGCAGCTGCTGCTGCCTTAAAGAAACTAACAAACTGAGGCTGTTGGCTGAGTGAACAAACCAATGCTACATCTCTTGCTCTTAGTGCCCTACTTGCTGATGTAGATAGTGTGAGACATGCCACTTTGCAAAACAGAGCTGCTGTTGATGGCTGCAAGTGCTGGTAGAGGCTCGTTCCAACGCAGGGTCACAGCATCTTCTCTGTGTGTGCACCTGCTCCATCCAGGGTGGAACCCTCCATGGGCTGCAGGTGGGGTCTCAGCCTTTTCCATGGGGACACCCGCTCCACCATGGCTTTCTGCAGGGGCTGCAGGGGCATCTTTCTCTCCAGCATGTGGGGTGCCTCCTCCCCCTCTTCCCTGCCCTTGGAGCCTGCACAGCTCATTACTTCTTCTCACTCCCTTCTCTGGTGGCGAAATGCAGCTGCTTGTGGGTTTTCTCTCCTATATGTGATTGTGGCTGGGGTGGCAGCAGGGACAGAGGGGATTGTCCCTCTCTGCTCTGCCCTCGTGAGGCCCCAGCTGGAGTCCTGTGTCCAGAGCTGGGGCCCCAATACAAGAAAGATGTGGAACTGTTGGAGAGGGGTCAGAGGAGCCACAGTAATGATCAGAGGGCTGGAGCAGCTCCCCTACGAAGAGAGGTTGAGGGAGCTGGGCAGGTTCAGCCTGAAGAAGAGAAGGCTGTGGGGGGACCTCATTGCAGCCTTCCAGTCCCTGAAGGGAGCAGAGGAACAGGAAGGGAATGAGCTTGTTAAAAGTGTAGACAATGGCAGGACAAGGGGGATGGATTAAGACTAAAGGAAGGAAGGTTTAGATTAGATATTGGGGGGAGGTTCTGTACAGAGAGAGTGGTGAGGTGCTGGAACAGGTTGCCCAGAGAAGGGGTGGATGCCTTGTCCCTGGGGGTGTTCAAGGCCAGGTTGGATGGAGCCCTGGGCAACCTTGTGTAGCTCCAGGCCTGGAGGTTGGTGTCCCTGCCTGTGGTAGGGGGTTGGAGCTCTGTGACCCTTGGGGACCCTTCCAACCCATGCCATTCTATGATTCTGTGATTCTCAGAGGTGCTATGATTATCTCGAGCCATGACTTTGGCCTTGAATTGCCTGAAGTATACCCTGAGGCTGGCAGAAAACTGTCACAGCTGCTTACAAAACCCATCTCAGCAGCGCAGCCCCACAAAACTGCAACACAAGGTTTAACAGATGGGGCTCTGAAACAAGATTTTTAATGGAAATACAGAAAGGGGAGACGTGGGAAATGAAGAGTGGCCCTGGAAAGGAGCCGCAGTTGTGCTTGTTGGGGGGGGAGGGAAGGAAGATCCCAGTCGCTGTCCTGGGGAGGGCTGCACCCCCGCCTGGCTTAGCAGCACCAGCAGCACAGAGCTCCCAGGGTGTGTCGGGATGCGCCCTGTGCCCTTGGGCAGCTCAGGATGAGGATGGTCTGAGCTGCCAGGGAGCCGGCGGGTTCACTGTCCGTTTCCAAGGACCGAAGGGCTACGACAGAGACAAACAGAACTGGGATGAAGCCCAGTGCCTGCAGAGAGCCCCAGGCATCCCCTCCCGACCATGGCAGCCACCTCTTTCCGAGGCCAGGACACAGCTGCTGCACAGCAAAGCCCCAGATGCCCCGGAGATGTTCCCCTGACCCCGAGGCGCTTCCCTGGAGCACCCAGGCCAGGCTCTGTGCCCTACCCCAGCAGCTCCAGCCAGCACAGCACTCCCCCTACTCACCGCTGATGACCTCAGACAGCTTCTCTTGGCTCAGTGGCCTCGCAGCAAGCCCTAGGCACAGAGAGCTTTGTCAGAGCCCTGCTCCCAGCACGCTCCCAGCAGCACGGCCCCCAGCCCCGCGCGCTCGGCTGCGCGGCCTCGTCGGGGCTGACCCCAGAGAGCACAAATAACCGAGGGGGGTGGGACAGAGCGCGGCAGCCACCAAGCCCCCTTGCCCGAGCAGGGGTAGGGGAGGGAGCCCACGCTCTGCCCAGGGCAGCTGGGGGTCTGGCAGCGACCAGGCTGCCCAAATTGGGACCCGGGGGGGGGCTGTGGCTCACCGATGAACCTCACGGCTGCCTCTTGCAAGGTGGCCTGAGCATCTTTCAGGTATGGAATGCTCTGATGACAGTATTCTTCAGCCCTGCTCCTGTCCTTCAGCAGCTGGAGAGAGCACAAGGGTAGGGAAGGACTTGTGGTTTGGGTTTGCTGTGCAAGGTTTTAGCAGTGGGGGTGCTTCCCAGGCGGCTCCTGTTTCCTGTGAGAAGCCGCTATAGAAACTTCCCAGCCAGGGTCAACCCACCACAACATGTCACAGTCCCCCCTCTGCTGGGCCAGACCAGTCCCTCCTCCCAGCACCCCCCAGTCCCCTTCCCCCACAGGCTATTCCACCTCCCCACCAGGAGCCCTGTGGGATTGATGCTGAGAGCCAGCCACCAGCCGAGGAGTGCCGGGGGTGCTGAGACTCCTCCACCCCACCGCATGGCCCAGGTGGGTCAGGGTCTCCAGGCCCTGGGGCTTGTCCTCACCAAGCACTCTCCGATCCTCCAGGTCTGCTGCGTCTGCACCAGGTACTGGAGCTTTTTCCACTTGAGGAGCTGAGCTAAAGCAAGGAGGGCTTCCCCGGCAGCCTGCAGAACAGCACAAGCTGGGAGATGGCACCGCAGCCTGGGGAAGGGGGCCTGGCATCCCCCTCCTCTTGCCTTTCTTCCTGGAGCGATCCCACCCCTAGGAAGCTGGGACATGCCCTGGCCCAAATGTCTGGGGCTCTCTTGGGAGCAGCCCTGGGGGAAGGGGATGGATGCTCAAAGCCCCAGCCTTTGAGCCCTGCAGGGGCAGCTGAGAAGCCTGCAGGGACGCCACTTTGCAGGCCTCGCTGGCCACGGGCTGCTGCTCGACCAGCTAGGGCAGGTGTTGGAAATGCCCATGCCAGCTTCTCTGCCCCTGCTCATGCTGCTTCTGCAGGGACCCTTCTTGCTATGGGCTGCGCTGGAGGCAGGCTGAATGGAGGGAGCGTGGCTGGGAGGGGACCCTGCCCGCCCTTCCACCTCTGCAGAAGAGCCACTGGGCAACGAGGAAGGCAGGGATGGCATCAGCACAAGGATGGAGGGGAGCTCTGCTCTGTCCTCAGTGACTCAGGCAGATGGAGCCCGGAGTCTTGAGTGCCAGCAGCTTTTGCCCCTGATGCCCAGGGCGTCAGCACGCCCTTGCCCGTGTCACTAACCAGCCTGGGAATCTCTACCTTGGCCACGCTGTCGGCCTGGTCGTGCATGCGGAAGAAGAGGGGGAGCAGGCCCCTCTGAAGCCTTTTCTGCACGCTCTTCTGGTCCTTCTCCAGCACAGTCTCCAGAGCGTCTCTGAAGAGGCTGATGGAGAGCTCTCTCATCTGACTGCACTCCTAGTAGGGAGAAGGTGAGCGGGACATCAGGCAGAGCCACTCCCCGTTCCCTGTGAGCATTAGTCCAGAAGTGTGGGCACGGCAGATGGGAGGGGAGATGCTGCAGGGTGGGGCTCTGCTCCACAAGAGCTGTGGGAACCTCTGGTCCTGCCTGGCAGTGCAGCTGGGGAACCCTGTGGGGCTCTGGGAGCAGCTCTGGGCCTGCGGGTGCTTTGCACAGGGGCAGAGCTGGGCCCCAGCACAGGGCAGGATCCTCAACCCGTGGCGGGCAGCAGGGCTGAGCTGCAAAGCCCAGAAGCCATCCCATGAGAGCCCCAGGCAGTGAGGAGGGCAGAAGGCCCTGCCCACAGGGCTGCCTGTCAGCTCTCATTGCCAGGTGCCCATCCTCAGGGCTCAGTCTCCCACGTCAGCCTTACAGCGTCAAAGAGGGGCAGGAGCTCCTCCGCCAGCTGCAGCAAGATGGGGCTGGCCTCCTCCCTCTTCAGGTGACCTGTCACATTCTTCAAGACCACCAGGACCATCGTCTTGCTATCCCCAGTCCTGCTGAGCCAGAGCACTTCCAGCATGTTTGGCAGGAGGACCTGCATTTTTCTGGCCTGTAGGAAAGATGGTTTCCTTGCTGTGAACTGGTCAAAGAGCGCTCCGGCAAAAAAGGCTCCAGCCTCCTATCCAGCTTCCTGGCAGATGGAGGCCCAGGAATCTCTGTGCCAGCATCCTGCTGGGTGCTGGCCATGGGCACACGGATGGGGATGTGAGAGAGCAGGGGTAGGGGTGTGGGGGGTGCAGGAAAGCCTGTCCCGTACTCAGCCACCCCCTTCTCCCTCAGGCTGGGAGGGGCAGATGGCTTGGCACCCCTCCATGCCTGGAAAGCTCCCCAGGCAGCCACCAGAACCCCACCATGGAACGTTCAGAGCAGGCACCCCACCTCCTGACCCTCAGCCAAGGCCAAGCCACCGCCTTAGCCACGGCCTGGGCCCCCTGGCTGCCAACAGGGGGGTCACTGCTCACCGTGTCAGCTCGCTCTGACAGCACAACGAGGCCTCTGAGCAACAGGGAGAGCTTCAGCAGGCTGGCATGTAGTAAAGCGCTCTCGTCCTGGAACTCGGCACCCAACTCCTGCCACTTCATCAGCTGAAGCAAACACAGCAGTGAGACAGTGGCAGAGCCTGCAGAGCTCCTGGAGCTGAGCAAGGGCTTTTGCTGGCAACTCACAGGCTCCCAAAGCTGGCGGTCTTCCTCCCTAGCCAAGATGGCCCGCCTGTGCAAGCTCACATCCTGGACTTCGCTGAGGAGCTGCTTGAAGATCTTCTCCAAGGTCTGGGGCACAGAGAGCATCTCCTCCCACAGGGCCATGGCAGAGCTGCAAGCCAGAGCGCTCTGTCAGCAGGGCTGCCTCGGCCACAGCAGCACAGCCTGGGCCAGCGCTGCAGGACACAGGCCCTGCCCCTCGGTTGGCATGCCCTGGGCAGCAGGAGAGGGCTGTGGGGGTGTTCTCTGTGGGGCAGAGAGGAGCATGGGGGCTCTGGGCTGGCTTGGCCAGCTGCGGGATGGAAAGCGCGGTGGGAAGGAGGGGCCTGCTCTCAGGGAAGTCCTGCAGTATTCCTTGGCTCTGGGACCCACACAGAGTCCCCAGTCCCCCTTCCCAAAAGAAAGAAGCCCTCGTGGCTTTGGGGGCCAGTACCTGTCTCCTTGTGGAGGGAACTTCAAGAGGCTGATGAGCACGTTGGTGGGGAACTCCTCGGTCATCAGGAGGAGGAGCAAGTCCACGCTCTGCCGGCATGACTCTGTGGTGATGCTTTTCAAGTGCTTGGAGATGCAGCTCATGATCTCGGGTACCTGGAGGGGCCACAGGTGAGGATGTTGCTGCTCCTGGAACACAGCCCTTTCCTCGGCCGCTCTTCCCATCCCTCTGTGCTACCTTGAGGTGGCTGCAGGTGCCTGAGACCACTGTTGGGGAAGGAGGGAGGGAGGGACAGGGCCTGACGGGCAGGGACATCCGGCCACAGAGGCCACTTACATCCTCCAGCCAGAAGTCAGGGTCTATCGTGATCACACCCACAACTTTTCTTGCTGCTTCCTCTTGAAAGACGCTGAAGGGTCTCATCGCCTCGATGGCGGAGAGGACGATGCTTGTCTTCTCATCAGGTCGGAGGTACGGCGCAAGGTGCTGTGGGAGGAAGGAAGAGAGCGAAGCCATGGCACACCGAGTGCCCTGAGGGTGCTGCTCAGCTGGGCAGCGCCAGCAGCCCTGGTGAGAGATGCCCGGCGCGTTGGCAGTGGTGCCTGAAGGAAGCTGGCAGTGGGGGCTGTGGTCAGTGCACAGGGGAGGATGGGGAGAGAAGGCCCCCAGGGTGAGGGACGAGGGGTGGCCTCCTGGGCACAGTGTGCCCATGCTATGGCAAACCAGGGCTCGCTGTGGCCAGCAGGGCTGGAGCTGCTGCTGGTGGCACACCGGAGCACAGCCCTGGCATCGTCCCTGCTCAGGGGCGGTAGGAACCCTCTCGCCAGGGACGCTGAGGCCACGCCAGCCCCACCGGTTCTGGACACCTTTGTTCCCACCAGTCTCCTGGGCATGTCACAGACAAGAGTCCCAGCGAGGGGGGGAGCTCGTTACCCTCATAAGGTCTCTGGTGTTGGGGTCTTGCAGAAGGGAGGTGACCTCAGGTTGGCAACGGAGCTGTCGCACTCCATACTCTGCCACTGCCCTGCCTGAAGGGAGGAGAAAACACACAGGCTTCAGTCAGACACGGCAGCTTCCCCAGACAGCTTCCCAAACCCCCCTGAGTTGTGCTGGCAAGATGACAGGATACAAGCGGCCAAGGAGAGTCCTGCAGGCTGTCAGGAAGAGCTTCTGGCTACGAGCACCAGAGGCACCAGCCAGGGTGAGGCACAGGTGGCCCTGCTCTTCACTAACAGGGGAGAATATGGCTTTGGGACGTGGTAATCAATGGGCTGTGGGGACCACAAAGCAGTGGGCTTCCAGATCCAGAACAGAGGGAGGAAGGAATGCAGGAGAGAGCAGATCCTGGACTCCAGGAGAGCACTCAGCTTCAGCAGCAAAAGGAGAGGCCTATCAGGAGATGTCTGTGTGCAGAGGGATGAAGCCCCACACAAAACTCTTACTTTCTTGGAGGTGGAAGAAGTTTAAGATGTAAAGAAGAGCAGTCATGGCTTCGCTGCCTATGAATTCCTTGTAAGAGCTGAACAGGAGGAGAGGTCCCAGCAGCTCTTTCAGGATTGGGATCTGGAGCTCTCCATAGCAGATGGGGCCACACACGACTCTTTTAAAGTGGTGCCAGCACTGGGTGAGGGAAGCAGAAGAGCACAAGGAAAGGTTGAGGGCAGGAAGCTGGTGCCAAAGCCCCAAGCCCAAGAGTGTGTCCAGGGTTGGATCCCTGCTGTGCCGCACGCGGCTCCCAAAGCAGCGAGCTGGGCAGCAGCTGGAGATGCAGGGAGAGCTGCAGGCTGCTCTGGTGTGCAGGGAGGGGAGATGGCCTGGCTGGAGGGTGCCGGGTCCTTACATCCACTGTGGGGTTCCTGCACAAAAGACAGCACAGCTTCTGAATCCTTTTCACAGCCCTCTCCTGCACATGCAGATTCTCAAAGTCGATGAAGTTCAGCAGCATCTGGGGAGAGAGAAGCTGCTGGTGTGCCAGGGAGCAGGCAGCCACTCCAGGAGCAGCAGCAGCATTGCTCAGCTCCTGGGCTGGACTCACATCAAGGCTTCCTCTGATCTCAAACAAAGCCTGTTCTTTCCCCTTGGGCCCTCACAGGCGTGGGACAAGGGCCCCTGGCCAACCTGGTGGCCAGGCAGGGAGGCAGATGCCTCACTCGGCAGCCACTGTGCTCTGGAAGGGCACCCTCCCTGCTCGGGGCTCTTTCTGCAGGGCGCTGGGGTCGGGACCACCCACTCAAGAGTGGACACCCCTTTCCCCCCAGGGCGAGGAACAGCCCCTGTCAAGACCACTCTTGTGTGTGCCAGACCTGGAAGATACTCTGCAGCAACCCAGTGATCCTGGAGGGAGAACACTTGAGCACCAAGACGGTCATCATCTTGTCCATGGCTGACACGGTCTGCAAGGAAGACAAAGAGCAGTGGCAGCGTTTCCTGTTGTCCCTCCCACTCCAGACGACTGATCCCAACTCCCAGAGCCCAGGGAGGACTCTTGTGTTGCCCCAGGGCGGACCCAGGGGCAGACAACCCACAGTGGCCAGGCTCAGAGGAAGGGGGTGAAGGGATGAGGGTGGGAAAGCAGAGCTGAGCCCGTGTCCTGCCTTGGATCTCTGGCTGGGGGTGGCCAGGGAGCAGCCCCAAGGGACTGGGGGGGCTCCTGTAGCTCCCCCTGCACTTACCCAAGTGTAGGTCCAACTGTCCTGGCGGTTCATTTCTTCTTCTGGAGGAAGGAAGAAGACACTGTTGAAGGCGGCTTGGAGGAGGCTCTTCTCTTTGCCCTCCAGCACTGTCTCTACTGAGCTGCAGGGAATGAGAGGGGCCGGTCAGACAGCGGTGCTGGGAGCTGTGCCTCGAGGCCCCGTGCAGGCGGACAGGGACCTCTGGGGCAGGGGTCCCCAGGAGGGATGGGCAGGTACCTCAATTCAGCAATGACACTCATGGCTTTTTCTCGCAAAAGCGTGCTCAGTTGGTGTCTGGGCTCCTCTTCCAGCAGCCCCTGCAGAGCACAATGGGGATGGGACTGCGCGGGTGCCAGCACCCAGTGCCACCGGACCCTCGCCCTGCCCAAACACTGTCCTCACCAGGTGCTGGGGAGCCTTGCCCCCTTCCCTAGAGCCACCGGCTGTCTCCTCACCTTGATCTTCTCTACCAGCTCATATCTGTGGCAGAGCGCAGCCAGGTCCTGTGAACATGTGTCCACGGGTGTCAGTTTGCACAGGGAGCTGATGCTTTCAAGAAACAGCATCTTCTGTCTCTCGTTCTGGCAACCAAAGGAACCAGGAGACAAAGAGGGAGCATCAAGTGGGGGACGCAGCCAGCAGGACCGGAGCAGGGAGGGGGCAGTTCCACGTGGGAGGCAGTGCTGTGCCCAGCCAGCACACCTCCAGCAGCCCGGCAGCAGAGCCCCTGCCCAGCGGACAGCGGCACAGCCACGCTTGACATGGTTACCGGTTCTGGGCTGCTGAGAAAGCATGCGATGAGGGATGTGTATTCCTCTAGCTCTGAGCGTACCATTGACCACTCTTCACTGCCTAAAGGAGGAGAGCAGGGAGGGCTGTAGACAGGTCTGGTGGCAAGAGAGAGCAGAGGAAGGAGCTCTGCCCTCCAGCCAGCCCCGCGCCCGCTCCCCTGGCGCAGTTGTTCCGTGCCTGCCAGGGCTGGAGGATGCCAGGCACACAGTCTGCAATGCTGGAGCCAGTGTGGCAGGGAAAGCCCCCAGTGCTGCAGGGTGAGGAACCCACAGCATCTCTGCCTCCCGCCAGCCCAGCTGCCTCTCGCTGCCAGGGCTCTGGAGCAGCATCTGGGTCCCCTCTGCTCCCTCCTCCTCTGCTCGGGCCAGCTCCCAGCCCCGAGCAGCCCTGGCATTTGGGCAGCACTCTGCCTGCTACCCACGGGACCCCTGTTGCCAGCCCCTTGGGCACACGCAATGGTGGTGTCGAGCAGGGTGCGCTCGCAGGCCCCAGCCCTGCCCACACCAACCAGGCCCCTCACTCACTAAGCAGCAGTGACAGTAACATGTGCAGCTTATTGGGCTCCGGTGGAGAGCTGCTCTCCTGGGGATCCTCATTCTCTTCCTCCTTGACGCTGCTGAGGGCTCTTTTCTCCATCCTGAGGAACAGAAGAAAGGGCTGGAGGCGGGAAATTGGAAGCTTTGGCCAAGCTCCTCAGCACTGCGAGTCTGCTGGGCACAGTGGAGAAAGATGTAGGCTGAGCCCAGGGCTTCCTCTGGGGAGGACCCTTGCTTTCTCCAGCTCTGAGGACGTCCTGGTCCCTGGCAGAAGCAATCACCAGCGCCCTGTGGCACACAAGGTACCTCAGGAGAGGTGCACAGCCGCGACCAGGAGGATGCCCTCACCTCACAGCGCGAGGCTGCACACTGAGGCCTCTGTGCTGGGTGACAGGTGCCCACCCTCACAGCCGGGTCGCAACCGCCTGGCAGTGACATCAAGCAGGTGGTTCCACAACCAGTTAACACACAGCCAGACTGGGGGGGTGAGGTGCTGAGCGGGCTCCCTTCCATGGGGTGCTGACCTTCGGGCCCAGACTGCTCCGGCCTGGGGCTGTGACCAGCGCTGATGGGCCCAGCCCTGCTCAGCAGCAGCTCTGGCCTTGAATTGCATGAGGTTTACTCCCTGGGGCCTGAAGAGAGCTTGTACCTACTTCTTGGAGAAGCCAGCTCAGCAGCACACCCCTTCTCTATTAAAACCTATGCAAAACTGCAACACTTCTCCAGGGAACTCTCCTGGCATTCCTAAGGCTTCCCTATGGACTGTAATAGGCTCTACCTGCATTCAGTTAACAACATGCTAAACATCCAGCAGTAGCTCCCAAGCCAAAGGAGTGAGGACTCACAGACATACCTGGCTTGAAACCTCCCCTAGGAGCCCCCAAGCAGCCCCTCTGAGCCTGGGGCTCAGGGCTTGCTTTGGTCATGGAATGGCCCTAGTAATTCCCTAGGTACTTCAATAGGCTCTCCCAGCATTCCCATTCAAACCTGCTCAGCATCCAGCACTAGGTCCCAAACCCAAGGAGCCAGGACTGACACACATCCCTGTCCAGGACTGGCAGACATCCCTGCCCTGATGATGTGTATTTCAAGCCAGGGGCTCTGACTGCTCTGGATCTGAGACAACTCTAACAACACCCGAGGAAACTTTTATCCCCCAGTCAGGTTCCCGCCCTTCCGCTAAGGCCAGAACCACAACTTCCTGACCCAAAACGTTGTCCCACCCTGGGGAAGTCCCAGTGAGCAGGTGTCTGTCTGTCTGTCTGCACCTTCCTTACCACGGCACAGAGCAACCAGGCACCTCCCTGCTGAAGGACACGGGGCTTCAGCTCGCAATGGCTGCTCAGCCTCCAGTCCCCTGTATTGCGTGCTTGGACCCCCTCAAAAATGGGTGATCAGCCCCCTGCAATGGGTGCTCAGACCCCAGATCCCCCCGTACTGGGAGCTTGGACCCCAGACCCCCCTCATATCGGGTGCTTGGATGCCCCCGTAATGGGTGCTCAGACCCCATCAGTGGGTGCTTAGGCTCCCGCAATGGGTGCTCAGCCCCCAGCACCCCCCATATTGGGTGCTCAGACCCCCACAATGTGTGCTGGGACCCCATATCCCCCCATAGTGGGTCCTTAGACCCCCACAATGGGTCCTCATACCCCAGATCCCTGTTGAACCCCCTGTATTGGGTGCTAGGACCCCCCCATAGTGGGGGATCAGATTCCCCCTGTAATGGGTGCTCAGACAACCTCACTGGGTTCTTGGACCCCAGATCCTCCCCCTGAACCCCCTTTATTAGGTGCTCAGACCCTGCCATAGTGGATGATCAGCCCTCAGAGGCCCCCATACTGGCATTCAGACATCCACAATAGGTGCTCAGCCCCCAGAAACCCCCACTAATGGGCACTCAGACCCCTGCAATGGCTGCTCAGTAACCAGATCTCCCCAGACCCTCCCGTAGTGAGTGCTCAGACCCCATCAGTGGGTGCTAGGACCCCTGCAATAAGTGCTCAGGCCCCAGACCCCCATCTTGGGTGCTCAGACCCCAGACACCCCCTGTAATGGGCACTCAGACCCCCACAATGTGTGCTCAGACTGCATATCCTCCCAGTACCCCCCGTAGTGGGTCCTTAGACACCCTCAATGGGTCCACAAACCCTAGATCCATGTTCAACCCCCCTTAATGGGTGCTCAGACCCCCTCAATGGGTGCTCGGAACCCAGATTCCCACCCCCGAGACCCCCTTTATTAGGTGCTCAGACCCCTCCCATAGTGGACAATAAGCACTCAGAGGCCCCCATACTGGCATTCAGACACCCACAACGGGTGCTCAGCCCCCACAAACCCCCACTAATGGGCGCTCAGACCCCTGCAATGGGTGCTCAGACCCCAGATCCCCCCAAAACCCTCCTGTAAATGAGTGCTCAGACCCCATCAGTGGGTGCTTGGACACCACGGGGTGGGCAGGAGAAGGAAACGCCACACAAGCTCTGACTGTTTACCACTTTCTTTCAGAAGAGGGATCAAATACTCTCGAATGAGCAGAAGCTGCCAGAACAGAAGCAGGTGCATTAGTCCACGAGGAAGCAGAAGAACCCAAACTAAGTTTATCCTAAAGCCCAAGGCAGAATGTCTGGAGCTTCAACACACTGTCCCAATGAAAGGTCATGTCTGCACTCTCCTCCCTGCACACAGTGTCACAGCTCTCTCTTGGAAAGGTCACAGGGAAGATGGAAGTTCAGTGACAGGAGTATTGTTCCTTGAGCTACAGCAAGCAGTGCTGCACAAGTGTCTATCACTAACTCTGCAGGCAAGGACGCTGCACAGTCCTTGTGCCTGCGCTGATGGGAAAGCACGGGGGGGCAGGAGAAGGAAGCGCCACACAAGCTGTGACTATTTACCACTTTCTGTTAGAAGAGGGATCAAATACTCTCCAATGAGCAGAAGCTGCCAGAACAGAAGCAAGGCTTCTCAGCGCAGCAGCCAAAGGAACATTTTGCTACCTAAATACTTCTACCTTCATCTTTAGGGCCACTTCTACCTGACACAATCTGAAACAGCAACAAAAGAAAATAAAACAGAGGAGGAAATGTGTATGTGGTGTCAGACAGCAAAACACCTCTGCATGGCATCGATACAAACGTCAAGAATGAACACCTGGGATAATATGCTATTCTTGTCTTTGTAAGAAATGCTTTGGCACGGATTTCAGTTTATTTCCTAAAAATTCCAGCTGCCACATGCACTTGCCAGAACCCCTGACCTGATCAATTCCGCAAATCATCACTTCAATTCCTGATGGAAACCCAACCGGGCTGGCCCCATGTGATTTGGAACAGTGCTTGTCTTTACTTCCAGCCACTCAGATGTCTACACCCCTCTCTGCTCTTCTAAAGAGATGCTATTGCACACAACACCCAGACCCACACACACCATCTACCTCAGCTGACTTTTGGCTGAGTTCAACACGTAGGACTAAAAACTAATTCAGGATCAACACATGAAATTCAAACCAAGCATTTCAGTACCCCATAAGCAGGGTAAAAAGAAAGACCATTCGCATGACAACTTACTCTAAGAAAGTGTTGCTGACACTCATTTTAGTCTTCCTTCTCTTGAACAAGTAAGATTTCATTCACCACTCACAAGGGAACTGTGCACACCTGACTGTCTCTGAGGAGATGACACCAAAGACAGGAAGGTTTGATGAGCAGTTCTCTACTGCAACAGAACCGGGTGCAAATGATCCTTCATTCTCAACATTCAGATCTATTTTAGCTGCACAGGCAACTGTTTTACAGCTTTGCTTGAAGATGTTTTGTAAAGAAGAGCTGTACTTCTGTGGGGTTGGGTGTTAGTTAAGTATTTTGACTAACAACTACAGTACTTGTTTTAAACACTATCTAATCATTCCCCAAAGCTGGGTAAGCAGACCAAAAGCAGCAAACAAAATGCAAAACCTCAAATGCAGCGTGCCAGGCAGGCTCTGAAACATAAGGAACCTAAGGGCAAATAAAATGTTGTCAGTTAGCAAGAAAGAAATCTAAAAGCATGATCTCACTGTGGAGTTCTGGGCACTGGCTGCCATGTCAGTCTAGTCTAGAGCTCCTTTTATTCCCCCCTTTGTTCCTCACTTCCTATTTGGTAGGCTGCAGCTTTACTGTTCAAGGCTTCAAACTACCTTCATCAATTTCCCTCTTAGCCTAGTGCCAACATGAAAGAATACAACAACTTTAAGTACATTTGTAGTCATTTTGGGATCTTGACCAGTACCCTAAATTACTACCCTGCAGCTGAACTTCAACCTCCTTCACTTGTTGATAAAAGTACAAAGGGAAAATGTGCTCAACTGACAGGATTGTAACAAGTGTCCCTGCCCCTCGCCCATTCCAGGACAGACACTTTCAAAGCTGCTGCAGCACTACTGAGGTTTCAGAACAGACATTTATTAACTAACCATCAGTGGTAGAAAACGGGGAGGAACTAAGGAGAACTTTTCCACAAATGGGTAGACCTGTTTTTGCTCTGCAGGTTGCATTAACCCAATTTGGAGGTGACCTTGAAAATCCTTATTAGCCAGAAAGTTGCAAAGCCCTTCCTTGTCTCTCAGACACTGGTAACACAGGAAACAGCAGGAAGACCATCTAAACCTCTATCTGCACAGCCCCAGGAGTTGTTTAGTAATCTTAATCACAAATACTGGTTAAGGGACCTGCAAGGCTGCCAAGAGACAAAGGTTGGAACCATCTGAGCTTTCAGCTGCCCAAAGAAAGCTTTCTGCAGAACCTTCAAGAAAACCATTCCCTGCATTTTTTCTTTCCCTGACATCACAGGTTATCAGCTCCAGAAGTTTTCCCTCTTCACTTCAGTGAGGTCACATTCTGTGTGCACTTCAAGACAGAAGAACATGACAGGAATCACATTTCTTTAAAATTAAAGAAACCCCCAATCACACCCACACCACACCCGCACCCCCCCAATGAAATTACACACAATTTATGCTTTTAGCAGAAGAATGTAACACCTTGTTCTTGCAAAGAGGGGGAAGGACATGGAAGTGGAAGCAGGATTCATTCAAACCAAAGGGCACGTGCAGATCAGAAACAAGGGCACAGCAAAGCCCCAGCTCCCTTGCATCCCTCCTGGCTAACAAACTTTCCCCCCCCCATGCTTAACAGCAATAGTATCTTCATATCCTCAAAATGTGGGAGTGGGTTCAAATGAGTCCCCACGCCTGGATCAGCATCTCTCTATTCAAACTGTATGCTTTGCAGCACCAGTGAAAAAAGAGGCAACAGTGGGTAAAGCAAAACTGCATCACAATAAAAGGACTGTCTGTTAGCAGGTGCAAAGTACCTGCTGCAACTCCAAAAGTCAACCCCACCATTCAAGCAAACTGCTTTTCACACCGCAGAAGCTGCATCTGAATCAAGTTCCCAGAGCTGCAGTGACACATGTGCTGGACTAACAGCATCCTTTAACGGTGCTGTGAATCCCTGAGGCAGAAGGTCACAGCGCAAACATCCCATTCTCAAGGGACTATTTTTCCCCAACACAAACACAAAAACGTAACATCAGCCAGCAACCAAAACACTACAAGCAAGAACAGATCAAGACTGAAAATCAACGGGGAATCGATAATATTTGGTGATGTAGCATGCAACAAGCAATTCAAGTGGTGTGTCTGGAATGCCTCTTCTCCTTTACAACCCACTGAGAGATGAGGCTGGGAGCTACATTAGTAAATGCTGAAGGTAAAACTAAATGAATGAAAAACACACAAGTTGGAAGGAATCAATGCTGACAATGGGAGATTACTTCTTTTTAAATCAAGACATAGTAAGAGGAACAAGCATCTACACAGTTTCTCTGCAGTTTGACTTCCTACAACAAACTAGCCTTTTCTCAATAACATCACCTTGAAATGTCTTACACCTTTTCTTGTGTTAAGAGAAACTGAGAATTAGCATGGAGCTATGGTTGCTGTTGTTGGCGTCTAAAAGTGGAAGTGTGAGTTTCACCACTGAATTGAAAGGTATGGGGCAGTAGCTCCCATGTATCCATAGATCATGGGAACTTTCTATATAACTAAACTAAGACTGGCTATTTTCTCTTTTCATTTAAAAACGGACTGTTTAATTATAAATATATTCATTGTAAATTATAAACCCATTAACTATTAATTATAAATCCCTCTTTCACTTTAATTAATGCCATTCATTAAAAATATTACCCTACCAAAAGAAAAGGGTACACAGCTGCCCTTGCCTGCATTTTCTCCTCTTCCTCTCACACAGAATCCCAGGGGAGATGGACGGTGTTTACTGGTAGGACAAAACATCAAGTTCCAATCACATCTGGCTGCCAACTCCCACTCCTGCCATCCTTATTACAACAAAGGATTCCAATCTGACTCGAGGGACAAACAGGCTGTAAGGAAAGCGCCTGCTGCTCTGTCAGAGCTCAGCTCAGAGCTGCACTGGGGGAAACAAACTCAACAGCGGGGGGAAGCAGGGAAATGCTTTGCTCAGACCCTCCAGACAGGTGGCACACTGCCAAATTGGCACCAGAATTGACCAGCACAAAGAAAAGGGGGTGGAAAAGAGGGGTGAACTTACCGGGGACTGAGGGCCTGAAGCTCTGGGGGTGCCAACTCCACACGAGGCCAAGATGGCTCCGGCAGGGACTTGCTGCCCAGGCTGTGGCAGATACCATAGGCCCTGGCTGGGCGGGGGAGCGGGGCTGCAGGGAGAAGGGGTGTCAGGGGTGGGGAGAGGCTGGTGGGGGGGAAACGCCCCCCTCCTGTGGGGAATGGAACAGCCGCCCGGGAAAGGAGACACCTTGTGCTGGTGGGACAGGAGCTGTGAGAGCCCGAGGAGCAGCAGCAAAGCCCGAGACAGGGGGTCTGGCAGCCATGTCAGTGTGGGTGCTGCCTGGCAGCCATGTCAGTGTGGGTGCTGCCTGGCAGCCATGTTAGTGTCGAGTGCTGCAAATCTCTTCTCATGGCACAGCTCTGGAATAAGGGCAAAGCAATTCACTGCTGGCAAAGCTTCACCTTGCCCTGAAACCTCTGGGCTGACATTGCAACTTCCCCATAGCTGCTGTGCACGGGCAAATCCCTCCCTGCCCGGTCACACGAGAAAAATACTGTCACTCTCTGCAACAGAAAGCCCCTCCTGTCAGTCCATACAGAGCGGGAAGGGCAATGAGCCACCACCGTATTTGTCACAATAACCCCTCTCCCCATTTCCCTGGGAACTGAGCAAACGGAACCACAGCAGCACCTGCGCTGAAAGGATCCAGTGACTGTATCGACCGCATTGCTCAGACAGATCATCACCAGGCAGGGTCATTAACGTGTGTCAGCACCACAGACACGTGGTTTTCCCTTCTGCTCACTGGCCCTTGTTCCCACCACCCCTTTGTCCATCTGCTGTTACTCTGCCTGGGCTGGGGCAGCCCCAGGGAGGCAGCCATGGTGCCTGTGGGAGCCAGGCTGGGGGATGGTGTCCCTGCAGTAAGGAGCACCCTGGGCCACGGTGGGAGCTGTAGGCATGGGACTGGCCATCCCTGGGATCACTGGGAAAGATGAGCTCTCAGTAGCCAGAATCAAACTGACCTGCCTAGCCAAAGGAAAAGAGCACTGTGACCCACAGTGGCAGTAGGGCCCCAGAATATGTGAGCTCTGGATCTATTCACAGCCCAGGCTGTTAGGAATCCATCAGGCCCATGGGGGCCAAGCCATCAGGCCCAGAACTCCATGGTGTCTATAGCACAAATCCTGCTTTTTGGGAGGGGATATAGGCAGGAATGTGGACCCGAGCTGAGCATAGGGATGTTCCTGCCTCCAAACCGGGCAGGGGACAGGCCTGAGGCAGAGCCATGGTGGGGTGTGTGCAGGAAGAAGGGAAAGCAGCAGCTCCCTCCGCCCGAGCTGCCAGCTGACATTCCCTGACAAGGTCACAGGCTTGACAGTCCCAGATGTCTTTGTTCAGTTTCTCCTTTTATTTCAGTAGAAATGGGGCCTTACTGGGTGGCTCCCAAAGGCAACCGCCATCTTGGGTGGCAGGACCCAGTGAAGGGTGTCCCTCTCCAGTAGGGCTACAGTGAGGAGGATGATCTGCAGGAAGGCGATGAACAGAAGGAATCTCCTGGAGGGGGAGGACAGGAGAGGGATTAGGAGAGCAGGGGGAACATTTGTCTGAGCTCTTTCCAGACACCCTCTTTGAAAGCCCCTGGTGGGACCTTGCACCGTGCCGGGCACAACTCCCCCCACTCGGCTGGGCAGAGAGGCCTGTGCATCTCTCTCAGCTCTACTGTTTGACTCCACACCGGGCACCTATATCTGCCCCCAAATCTGCCCCCAAGCAAGGAAGAACAGCAATACTGAAACATTTCATCCCAGACAAGTCTAAAGCTGCCTAATGCCCTTGGAACCACTGGAACGGCCATTCCACTGCCTGTGGAAGAGCCTCAGCACCCCAAGCTCCCCGGGCAACTCACCACAGCCAAGAAGTGATGCTGTGCCTGCTGGACGCCAGCTGCTCCTCCTACAGACCAAGGCAGAGCAGGGACACGTGTTGGGGTGTGCGAGGGGGACGAGGGCTGGGCACTCAGTCCTGTCCCTCGTCCCCGCTGAGACCAGTGCCCCTGTGTCCTCCGGGCACAGTGCAGACCCTTCCCTCCCCAAGGCCCACAGTGGGGGTGTCTGTCCTACCAGCCGCACAGCCACCATCTCTTGAAGCAGCGACCCCTCTGCTTCCTCTCTCTCTGCCTTCTTCTTCCTGCTAAGGCAATCATGGGGTTCTGGGATGTGAGAAGAGATCTCAGCCAACATGACACCCCCCCCAGTTGGATGACAGGGACCCAGGGTGCTGCCCAGCCTCTGCTGGGGCTGGCACCAGGCACCCCCACATCCTGGCATGGCACAGACATACTCCCCATCCCAGCCCTGGGGGGTACTGAGCAGCACCAGGAAACTGCCTAGCATCCAGCAGAGATGATTCCCGAGGGCCTCAGAGGTGTTTTGATCTGTTGTTTTTATGTAGATAGATATTTATAAGAGTAAAGCAGCTATCACTGTATTGAGAAACATTCTGTGGAACCACTCTGGTGGCAGAGGTAAGAACAGGAGTCAGCCTGTCAGTACCTCAGCGCTGCTGCTTCCAACCAATTTAAAATCACACAAAAAAGCCACAAGACTTTGCTGCCAGCTTGCTTGGCTGGTGTTTTACACTGCTACTCCCTCAGGGTTGGAGGGAGTGGCATAGTGTGAATGGCAACAGATCAAGGGCTCTGCAGAGCAGAGCAGAGCAGAGCAGAGCAGAGCAGAGCAGAGCAGAGCAGAGCAGAGCAGAAGACAGGAGCCAGAAAGATGTCTGCAAGTGGCAGAGGTCTGCCCGAAGCTGCTCAACAAGCCCCAGCCTACAGTCCCAGGTTTCAGTCAGGGCCCCATTGCCACTCACCAAGCTGTTTGCTCTCGGAGGCATTCCTCTCTCTGCAAGAGGTCCTGGATCTTGGCCCTGAGGAGCTGGAAAAGCAAAGGACCTGCTCAAGAGTCCATCTCATACTGGCTTTGTGGGGGCTTTCCTCCACAACTATGTTAAGCCACCATCCCTCCTGTCCCCAGTCAGTACCTTCCTGGACTCAGTGTGCTCCTGAATAGCCTTGGCCAGTTCTGACCACTGATGCCCCTGCAGAGAGAGCGGGACACTTTGTAGGGAGACGTGGTGGGACAGGGCATCCCCAGTCAGTCTCCAGAGCACTGGGAAGTCAGGCCAGGGCCAGGTGGCAGGCACAAGGTGGCACCATTGTTCAGCAGCTCGGGCCACTCCCGAGGGATTCGTGGTTCACAGACCTGGAAGAGCTCCTGCACTGCTCTGCGTCCCTTCTCCTGTTTCTGAAAGATCTCCTCCTAGCAGAGAAGAAAGTGGAAGCGCTGCAGGAAGGGCAGGGGATGGAGGACCACCCCCATGACACCAGGAGGGCCCAACACCAGACTACCCAGCACCCCCTCCAGCCCATGCCTGAGTTCCTCTTGCGCACAACACACAAGCGTTACCCCCTCCCAGCTCCTTGCGGGCACTGTCCTTGCCCTCGCATCCCCTCCTTCCCAGGGCTGCCGGCCCTGTGGGCAGACCAAGGGACCCCCAAGGCCCACTTTGGACGTGCTCCACATCTGGACACGGTCCTGAGCAACTGTCCCTCAGTGACTCTGCTGGAGCAGGGGCACTGCACAAGATGACCTCCAGAGGTGCCGTCCACCCTCAACCCGTCTGACCCGCTGAACTCACCTGCGCCTGAGCCATCCACCCCTTCAGCTGCTGGAGCTGCTGGCGGCTCCTCTCCAAAGCACTTGCTGTGAGGCGGTTCTGGGAAGAGGCGCCGGACACCAGGACTGAGCCCCTGACGCAGCCCTGGCCACCGCTGCTGGGTGAGGCGGGCAGAGGAGGGGACACTGACCTCTGCGCGATGCTGCTCCATGACTCCCTGTATCTCCTCCTGCTCCTTGCGCTGTGTGGGAATAGGGGGCTCAGGGGCCAGGCTCTCATTCCCAGCCTCCAAGTACAAGGGGAACACTCCACACCTACCAGCATCTGCAGCAGCTCCCTGTGCCTTCGTGTCTCCACAGCACAGCGCTGCAGGCACTGGCGGAGCTTGCAGAGGTCTTCCTGCATCGCTTCCTCACGCTTGGCTTCCTTCACTTCCTCCTCCTTCATGGCTGTGAGGGGAGCCAGTGGGGCGTGAGGGCAGAACTGTGGGCACAGTATAGTACCTGACACTCGTGGGGACAGTCCCCAAGCACAGGGGTGCCCACCCTCCTTCACAGACACAATGCAGCCAAGCGGATGCACAGACAGGGGTGCCAAAGATCCGCTTGGGTGATGAGTATGTGGCAGAAGGTGGTGGAGGGCACCAGGGACCGCTGAGAAGTCGTTAGCGATAGCTCTCTAAACTCCTGCCCAGCAGCACTGAGGTCAGGTTCTCCTCCAAATGCGCCCTTACCTCTTGGAGCTGCGTCTTCTATGGGCACCTGTGTCAGAAAATCTACTGTGACATCACAGTGACATGGCCATCATGGTGATGAGGCCCCACCCCTCCATTGTGAGGTCATTGCCAGGACAGGTATCCAAGTACGGACTCGCTCCCCCTTGGCTGAATGCAGATGCTGTCTCCACTCCTGCGCAGTCAGGGGAGGCAGCAGCTGCTGACAGGGAGGGACACCCAACGTTGGTGGCTGCTGGTGTCAGCACTTGGTTGATATCCCTGCAGCCATGAGCTGGCACGGTGTGGGACGAGGGCCCGTGGCACGCAACCACCCTTCGCCCTGCCGTGGCCTGGCGTGGCAGGACAGGCACAAGCAGCAGCTGGAGAGGCTGCGGGCTGAGCTGGAGGCCGAGCGACGCCGCTCCCAAGAGCTCTGCCAGCGCTTTGCTGCTGAAACTCGCCAGCTGAAGGAGGCGGCAGAGCGGGAGCGGCAGCTCCTGGCCCAAGGGCTGCAGGCCAGAGGGGAGCAGCAGCAGGCACAGGGGCTCCAGCGGCTGCGGGAGCAGAACCAGTGCCAGCGGGTGGTGGAAATCCGCCAGCTGCTGCACTCGAAGGAGGCTGAGCTGGACGAGGTGCAGGGGATGCTGATGCAGCAGCGTGATAACACCACCCGACAGGCACGGGACCTGCAGAAGCAGCTGGCAAAGGAGCTGCTGAGAGGAGACCGGAGCAGTGGCGAGGCCCATGGTGAGATCCGGGATGTCCTGGGCAAGCTGCACTGGAAGGCCGATAGCAAGATGGCTGCTCACATCATCCAGCTCCAAGACCAACTGCTGCAGCAGAGGAGACTCTTTGAAAAGTGCATCTTGGAGCGGTTCGATGGCCAGCAGCCTGCTTCCTGCAGCGAGGCCAGGTCACGCCTGCAGACCCTCCTGGGCACCTGGGAATGCCCACCTCCAGGAGGAAGGAAACAGCCTGAGGCTGTACGGGCAGACTTGGTGCCCCACAACCTGTGCTCCGTGCCACAAGGAAGTGCCGGCACTGAGCGGGCTGTGGCAGAGGTGGGCGTTCAGACCCCAGGGCTGCAGGAGGACTGGCTGCCTGGTAGCAGTCACAGCAGGCTGCTGGAGCAGAGCAGCAGCCTCCGGGGTGCTGTAAAGGACCTGGAGAGGCGGTGCCGCGTCCTTCAAGAGGAGAACTGTCTGGTGGGCAAGGGAAGCTCTCCTCAAGTGCAGGAGAAGGGGGAGAGGCTCAAGCAGATTGCTGCTAGGCTGGGTCTCATCAGCCAGCAGCTGCAGGAAAGAGCCAGGGAACTGCAGACCATCCCTCACCTCATCAGTGCTCGAGGGCCACTGCACATGTAAAGCTCCCCTGAGGAACTGTGCACGATATGGTGTCTGTCCTGTCATCTGCTAATAAATCTCGTTGAACTCACTCTCTGTGGGATCTCGTTCTCAACCCTGTGTGTCTGTGAACCGAAAGGACCATGTGCCAGCTACTGGGAGTGGTGGGGGGGGGGCCGGGTGCCAGCTACTGGAGTTCACCAGTGGGTGTAGCACCCCCAGTTTGTGCCAGCTACTGGAGAGGGTCCCAGTCAGTGCAGCTTGTGGAGTGAGTGGGGGGGTCTCAGTGTAGGTGAAAAGACATGGAATAAATGAATAAAATGGAATGAAATAATAGGAAGCATGGTACAGGATAAAGGAAGGGAATGGAGCGGAGCTGTAGGGAATGGAATAGAAATGGCACTGGCAATGAAATGAAAGAAAACAGATGGAATGAACAGCGAAGTTAAAGAAATCATGGAAAGATATTTACAATGAAAGTAACCAGGTGAACTGAAATAATTACATGGTACAAATTTAATACAGGGATGAAGGAAAAGGAAAGAAAACCGCTGTTCCAGCCAGGCATCTCCTGGGCACGGATGTGCCTGCCACACACAACACCCTGCTGGGAGCTCCCTTGGAGGAATCCGGGGTACGTAGCCACGAGTACTGCTCCCTGCTAAGACGGCCAAAATCGCCCTTTTGCTGCTACTGCCAGGGGGAGACACGTGTGCCTGGGGCAGCTCTGACTGGGAGTTTGGCTAAAAGTTTCTAAAAAGCCAACTCTTGGTGCCTCATCAGCTACAGCCCACAGGAACACGGGCTGTGATCACTCTCTGCTTGGTAGGAACTCAAGCAGTTTAATTAGTCTTATTATCAGATTAATAAAATTGCATTAATCTTATTATCAGATTAATAAAGTTGCTCTAGGTCCTACCAAGGGGGAGGGGAATTAATTCAAGAACCTTACCAGCATTCCAATACTAACAGAGCACTGTGCTCGCAGATCTTTCTCCTTGTGTTTCACTGTCATGATATAAAGCCCCTATATGCCTTCCAGAGCTGTCCACAGAAGTATTATCAGCACCAAATCCGTGGTGGGTAACTGTGAAAAGTCACTGCCTGGCTTCCTTTGTGACTTCATCGTACTTTGTCAATGCTTTTAAGAACAGTTGCTGCACAACTGAAAAAACCCACCCTAAACCAAAACCCCAAACCAAACATAAATCCCAAACACCCCCCTCCCTCCCCAGTTATATTTTCTTGAATAAATAAACCCAGCAGCGGGTTTCCTCGTGGGCTGCCCTTGGCACAGGAGCAGGGAGCTGTGCTGCTCCTTGGAGGCTCAGGAATGCCTAGCCTAGTGTAAGTGACTGTGATGCGGGGAGGCCGTGCCACGGGTGATTGTTAGGTAAAGGGTGCCGGTCATTCCTATGGGCTGGGGCAGTGCCTGGCTCACAGAAGGTGAGGGGCGATGGTTGGTGCGTCACTCGGGGGGAGCAGCCCAAGCTTTGGGGAGCAGCACAAAACCAGCTTTGCTGCAGTCTGTGAGGGGGGGCACCAGTGGAGGTGCTCCTGGGTGTTGCAGGCTGTGCCCTTGGTTCGAGGGACGCTAACGTCCATTGGAGGGAGAGTCATCTCGGCTCCTTCAGCAGCTGCAGATCAGTTTCTTGGAGAGCTGGCAGCTGCCCCTGGGTCGCCGCCACGTTGAGTGGCCCAGCGCCGAGGTGAGTGGGGTGGGGTGTGTGGGGTCTGTGTGGAGTCAGGCTGCCCTGCCTGGGAAATGTGGGCACCGGGGGTTTACAGGTCAGGCTGGGCAGGGGCAAACGCCTCCTGACCCAGGAGCTCTCTGTGCCCCAGAGCCCTGTGCCGAGGTGGGTCCCTTGTTCTGGGAGCGGGCAGGTGGGGTGGCAGGGAATGGGACCACTGGTGCCAGGCGTTGCCCTGTGGCAGTGCCTGGCTGCAGGTGCCCAGGTTGTGAGTTTCTGAGCACCCGGGCTTCCCCGAGGGGATGTGTGTTAGTGATACCGAGGAACCCAGGACCTCTGCGGCTCTCCCTGACAAAACATGGCACATCCTGGTTTTGTGGGCGATGCTTTCAATAAGGAACTAGTGTCAGAACTAAATCGTGGTCGTACAACCCACCTCCAAGTCGTGTTCCAGATTGGAACCTCCCAGGATCATGCCTGGCTTCTTCAAGAGACTTTTGAAAAGGGTGGTACGGGAAGGTCTCTCTTGAGAAGTAGTACCTAGAGCTGCAGCCAGATGGGAAAAAAGAAGAGTTGGCTCCAGCAAGAGAGATGTGTTTCTCTGAATGGGCAGCTAAGGGGTGACCCTGGCAGAGTAAATGGTACTGGAGGGTGAGTGGTGTGGGAAGCACTGGGGCTGCTGTCTGTGTGAAGCCAAAAGTCTGAGCTGCCCAGGCCAGGTCTCAGTAAAGTAAGTTGCACAAATTTGGCTCTCAAGGGGGTTACATGTGTGTGCATTGATTTCCTTTCAGATTTCTTGCGACGAGGAATAGCATTATGGACAAAGACTTGCCGGGATATTTAAGCAATCCTAGGCTAAGAACACATCTTCAGAGATCAGGACTGGTGAGACTGAAAAGTTTCTTTTCTCTGAATAGAAAAAAAAAAAAAAAGGATTTGTGGTTTTGCATGTCTTGTGCATGTTCCACTGGGTCTAGGCACGCTGATGGTCACAGCTGTCCGATGACAGATGGACAGAAGGCGAGTTCAGGCATTGCCGTTAGAGTAGGTGGTACCTCAGTGACCTACATTTCTCAGACTAGAAAATGTCATTACCTGAAGGAACCTGAGAATCACTCATCCCTCCCAAATCTCTCCTCCAGTGCTATTTTGCTTTCCTGGGGTTTTGTTGATGATGTTTTTCCCCTTTACGTTGCTGTTCTGTACTGGAAACTGTACACTGAGACTTTGCAGCAGTTTTTCAAAGAATCACACGGTTGGAAAAGACCTTTAAGATCATCAAGTCCAACCATTCCCATCCTAAGCTGAACCATATCCCGGAGTACCCTGTTTTTAAACACATCCAGGGAAGGTGACTCCACCGCATCCCTGGGCAGCCTGTTCCAGGCTCTGACAACTCTTTCAGTGAAAATTTTTTTTCTAATATCTAATCAAACCTGCCCTGGTGCAGCTTTGTGCCATTTCCCCTCGTCCTATCTCCTATTACTCAGCTGAAGAGACCATTGCTGTTGGCCTTCCTGGCTGCCTGGGCACACTGCTGACTCCTATTCAGCCAGCAGTCAGCCAACACCCCCAGGTCCTTCTCTGCCTGACAGCTCTCCAGCCAGTCTCCCCCAAGCCTGCAGCGCTGCATGGGGTTGTTCTGTCCCATGTGCAGCACTCTACACTTGGCCTTGTTAAACCTCATCCCATTGGTCTCAGCCCATGGCTCCAGTCTGTTCAGATCCCTCTGAAGTGCCTCCCTGCCTTCAGGCAGATCAACACTTCCTCCCAGCTTAGTGTCACCTGCAGACTTACTGAGGGAACATTCAATCCCTTCATCAAGGTCATTGATAAAGATGTTGAACAAAACTGGACCCAGGACTGAGCCCTGGGGGACGCCACTCGTGAGCGGCCTCCAGCTGTTTTTTTTCCTTTTCTAGAGTTCCTGGAGCTCCTGGAGACCACATACAGCTCCAGGAAATGTGCAGCAGCCACTTCGGTTCCCACCAATTCGCAGCTCTGCTGGGTCTGCGGCAAAGAGTTCAGGCTCTGATCGAGAGTGCTGGGTACGTGACCATGCCCAGCAGTTTGCTGGTGGGGTGAGGCCATGTTTCCTTCTGCAGATAAGAGAATTGTAGGGACAGCTGGATAATTCTGCTGTAGTAGTTTAGTACCCAGAACTGTATACTGCAGGCAAGGTGTTGTCCAGACAGCTATCAGCTTTTATTTTAACTCTCCTTTTTAACCTTCCCGTAGTTTTTAAGACCTTGTTTTCCTGGTCTAATGGCCCATCGTCATCATCACAGTGAGGGAAAATAGGGCGGCTTATCTCCCATAGTATAAAATCTGTCTGCAAGGAAATTTTCTCTCTCTGCAGAGATTTTCTATTACACAGAGAGGGAGCCAGCCCCCAGTTAACATCAGCACCTGGGGATGCGTTCACACCGTCTCGAGTTTTCATCCACAGCTGCATAGCAGCACAACACGCCTTTCTCTCTCTTGCCATTCCTCCCGCTAGGTCGCCCTGGCAGGTTCAGAGGATGGCAGCTCTTTGAAGCAGCGAGGAAGTGTCAGGTGCCTGCACATGTGGAGGAGAGAGAGGCCTTCAGTCAAACCTAGAATTGGGAGGCACACAGAGACAGACTGAGGGATTGGAAGGGGGGGATCAGCAGCTGGAGAAGGCTGCAGGGAAACTAAATGTAGAAAGGACACAAGTCTTTTCCCTCGTCCAACTTTTGGTCTGCCCATGATTCCTCGCCCTCCTTGAGCAGGAGTTCCACTGGGTCTAGGCACGCTGATGGTCACAGCTGTCCGATGATGGACAGATAGAAGGCGAGCTCAGGCATTGCCATTAGAGTACTTCAGCCACCTGCATTTCTGTTTGCTCAGGTGGAACCATCCAGAAGAGCAGTGGAAGGTGCTGGACCTGTGCACTTGCCGCATCCACCAGCTGGTCCCAGAAAGGGTGGGTTCCAGGCAGTCGTGGCTGCAGAACCAGCTGCTCGCTTGCAAATGGTGAGTTTCACCCAGTGCTCCGTTTGCTGTGTGTAAGCACACACAGAGAAAGTGTGCACATAAGACCTCTGCCCTCTTGGTGCTTAGTCTAGAGCATCTCCTGCTGCCACTGTTCTTGCTTAGGGGCTCATCCTTTTTTACTCCCTTTTTGGGCGTAGACAAATGTGATCTTGATGTGTACACGGTTGCTTTCAGCTGAGTTTTTGACTTGCCTTTTCTTTTGGAACAAAATAACATGATTGACTTTGTGTGAGGAGTTCTGTGGGACTGTTGGATTTAAAATGGGACTGTGACCTGCTACAGCTGAGTGGCAGTCAGTATATGAACAGCTCCCTCCTGCTGCGCGTTGGCTCCGTGTCATGATGCTCAGGAGTGTTTGTCCAAGAACTGGTGTCTGCTTAAGTGGTGGTTGATTAAGGTGATTTCTTCCGTGCTCACCACTGTCAAGACAGCTCAGTCAGTCCTAGGGCATAAAGAGCTGATGCTGAGCTTGGATCCAAATCATGCAACATTTGTGGAATTTCTTCTCTAGTATGTCTTGCTTTTCAGGGCCTCATCACACTGTTGGCATTTCATCCCAAAAGAGCCCTAGAGCTGCCCTAGAAATGGGCAAGAAGCCTTCTGACCCACATCTTGTATGATTGATGTCAGGGATCTTATTGTTGGAATATTCTGGCTGCGTGGGAGTTGGCTTGCCAGCTGAGAGCACAGAGCAGGGCTGCAGGGACTGAGTAGCGTTCTGTCTGCTAGTGACCACAACTCTGCATGGGGACAAGCAGTACCTGCATCACAGTGTCGTGTGTATCTGTGGGAGATATTTTCAAGCAATCTGCCTGTAGCCTGGCAAAGGAAAGGGAAGGGGCACAGCCCAGAAGTGTTTTCATGACCAAACCTGAGAGCACTGAGTTACAGGGCTGTTCCCGAGCCATGTGTGTTGCTAAATGTAAAGCACAGTCAGACCCTGGTGCATTTCCTATGCTCAGGAGCTGTTTTGACAGAGCCTGTTTGACCTGGATAAATTGTTTCTGCAGGAGGAATGGAGTGGCTTAAACCGTAGGATCTCTGTGGGAGCTGTGGCTGGTACATGTTCCTGTCACCTCCCTCCCCTGAAGAATCCTACAGTACCAGTGCCACATCCGCCCCCGAGAAAGGGAGATGAACACCTCAAGTCAGCGAGAAATCGCCTGTACCGAGGGAGACGATTTCGTCCCCTCGCTGTACCAAATGGCTTAGAGGAACCTCTAAGAAGGGTGAGTGTTTGCCTGATGCTGGAAGGTGCCTGTACGTAGTGTGAGTGCAGGTTCACGGCATTTCTGAAAGACAGGTGAATGAACGTGCTTTTTGTGTCTCTCCTGCCTCAGAATGCCGGAGGATCCCCCCAGTCCCTGCTCTGCAGCAACGCACGTGTTACCATGGTCTTCCTGGGGAAACGTGTCCGTTTATCCCGCAGTGCTGCTGATGTCAGAGATAAAATCGCAGTCTACCAGCAGCACTGTGGAGGAGAGAACATCTGTGTCTACCAAGGCAGCCTGTTGGAAGGAGGTAAGGGTCCAGAGTCAGAGAGTTCCTGCTGATCCAGGCAGCTGGCTTCAATGTGGGCATGAGTGCGAGCGTCTTGGTGCGGGCCCAGAGCCCCTGGCGTGGCCGCTGTCCCCATGGGGAGCCTGGCTGCACTCTGCGAGGAGGCGCCGCTGAGCAACGCCCGCATCACCCTGCGGGAGCTCTGGCTCGCTGCTGCACGGCCCCATCAACGCAGGCACACGCCGGGATCCACAGCTTCCTGCGCATCCCGCACACTCTGCTAGGGGAGGTGGCAGAGGGCACCTTGCTGGGCCGTGAGGCTCTGGGTTCTGTTGGGCTGCAGTGCGAGCGGCCCAACTGAGGATGGATTGGCTTGTCACAGGCGTGCCCAGCTTGGTAGTGTGGGGTTGGGAAGTGCCAATGCTGTGGTGTGGGGAGGAGGTGGACTTTTGCCATCCGATTAATAGAGCTGAGAGCCAAAGTACCTGTCCTCAGAGGGCTGGCTGCTTTGATGGGGATGGGATGTGATGATGGAAAGAGGCTGAAAGCAAAGCATAACCTGTTTCTGTGAACCCTTTCCTTTCTGTGATTGCAGAAAGCTTCCAGTTCATCTCCAGGAGGCACCATGGTTTCCCATTCAGCCTCAACTTCTTCCTCAACGGGATTTGGGTGGACCGGTTGAGCACGTGCTGCGAGTACAGACATCGGAAGTGCTGCAGGGTGGGAGGCAGAAGTGGATCCTTCGCGATCCTTAAGGTGGAGGGAGCATCTCCTTGCTACAGGTACAGAGACAAAGGCATGTTTCTTGCTCCCCAGGACTTAGTGTCCCGCTTCTTAGAGGGTTTATCCCTCGTTTCCTCTTCTTGAATGTTCCCGGCACCCCACAGCTCTGTAGAGCCTCACCTGTCCCTTGAAACATGCAGAACTGAGCTTATCCCTCAGGGTCCCACAGGCCAGGCTGCCCCCCGAGTCCTCTGCTTGTGTGTGCCTCCTGAGTCGCTCTGTCGAGTGCGCACAGCCACGGACCGTGTTGGCACTGGATGTGTCAGCTGGTCGGGTGGCAGCCAGCACTTCCTCAGCAGCCGTGTGGGGGAACAGGGCTGGGGTGGCACACGTACACCACTTGCTCATGCTGCTGGTGGAAGCAAGAGTGAGAGAATTCTCCTGAGTGCTGCTGACTTCCCTGTAGTTTCCAGGGTTTTCTTCGGATGGTGAGGAGAAGTGAAGGTATTTTTAAACCGCTCTGCCGGTAAGGTGGGACCCTGTGGTGATTCCCCTGGCTGCAGCAACAGATGCTGCTCAATGTTAGCCACATCTCAGCTGGCAAATGTGTGCAGAAGGCTCATGGTTTGAGGCAAAAGACAATGCTGTGAGGAACAGGTGCCGTTTTGGCAAGAAGCTTTAATTTGACTGAAATCTTCCTCTTGCCTGATTGCTCAGTCATGCCAGAGAGGTAAACGTCTGCACACACGGATAGCTCTAAAGCCGTTTTGTCCTAGTGGTAAGTCATTTTGAAAGGAGCAGCAAGCAGTTGCAAGAAGAGAACATCCACAGAGGTGTAGTCCCTGTTTTCAATAAGGACCCAGTGGTTAGAAAAAGCATGGACTGATAATTCAAAGGCTCTTCACAAATGCTCACATTGCCTACAGTGTCTGCCCGTGGAATGGAAGGATTTCTAGAGTGACTGACTGTAGGATGTTTCACGGCGCTTGTGAGCAGCCTGAACATGAGGGACAGTCAAGGCAATCAAGCCTTCCATAATACCAGAGGGAAAGAAAAGGAGCTCAGTGTAGCTTGACATTAGCAACACTGGAGGAACTTCATCAATGTCTGAGGAGCACTTGCAGATTGTAGGGTGCTTCTCCCAGCCAGTCCTTCCCTGTAATGGTGTTGTCTGAGTGGCAGTGCCAAGGCAGGCAGGGACATTGTGTTACTGCTGGTGACAAGCTGAATAGCTCTGTGTGCTGGCTGCTCTACCATCATGCAGAGACAGCACAATGTGACACTTCCCTGTTCTCCTTGGGCTTTTATAGGTGTATTGTTTCTGTGGACAAAAAGCCATCCCCTCCCACAGTGAGGACAGAGGACCACAAGGAGAAATATGTGGACTCAGGAGGGCATGAAGAGAGTACAGGAGTTGCTCAGGAGAAAATGGAGACAGGCCAGGAGTACAGAGAAGAAGATGATGATCATGACGATGAGAATGATGTAGATGATGACAACAAAAAAGTCATAGAAATCACTGAGGAAGAAGTTGTCAAAGAATTCATTCAGGAACAAATCTTAGACGAAAATATCATTGAAGAAATCGTCATGGAAAATGTCATTGATAAAGAAGTCGTCATTAATGAAGATGTCATCATCAAGGAAGAAATGGTTGATGAAGAAATAGAAGAGAAAAGTCTGTCTGATGGAGAGCATGAAGTCAGTGAGGAAGACTCCAGCCAAAATGGTACAGTATTGCAAAAGACAAGCAGGGTGGGTGACCCTGGGGCAGGAATGGGGTCTCCATTTTGCTTTGCCTGGAGCATCCCCTTCTCGGACAGCTGACGTGAGCACTGGGCTCACTCCTCCCAGTGCCTTCCCCAGCACACTGCCCCAGGCAGCGCTTCCCTGACTCCTGCCTAACCCTCCAGCTTCCTCTCCTGCCTGAGCATTTGCTCCCTCTGCTCCAGGTCTGCCTTCTCACCTTTTCTACCATCTCTGCTCCAGCCACAGGGGTGACTGTCCCTTCCACAGCGTTCCTGCTGCCTGTTGTAGCTGGCTGACCGTGCCCCTTGGCTTGTGCCCCATCTCCTTTCTCTTGAGGGAGATTTCAACAGGCAGACCGGAGAAAGGCTGTCCTTGCTGAAAGTTTGCCCAGGGCTGTTTCTTGCAAGACATTGTTCTCCTGCAATAAAAGCAAAGAGCATCTTGCGTTTTGTTCCTGAGCCTGCCCAGCTCTGAATCGTAGTCCCCACAGCAGAGTGTGTTAAATGGCTTTGTTTTTAACACTGATGCATCTGCTTTGCGAAGGCCAAAAGAGACGACTGAAGTCAATCTGCCTAAACAGAGCGGGTGTTTGAGTTGTGAATTCCGTTTCCTGTCTCACAGTCTGGGTCTGTTATTTCAGAGTACGAGGACGATTTTGAGTCATGTGAAGAGAGCGGAGAAGAGGAACTCTTCCAGCCTCGGTCACAGTCCCCGTCTGAATGTGACACCTCGTCAGGACTGCCTTCTGTGTCCTGGGACAGTGATGAAGAGAGCAGTGACGAGGATGAGTGTTTAGTCCACATTGCTTTCCAAATTTTGGTGGGTCAGGTGTCTTCACCTTCCTGTATAATTGCAGCTGCTAGTGATTGTATCCACAGCGAAGCCTGGAAACAATTAAGGGCCAGGAAAATGGGATTTAGGGCCACATTTAGTGCCTCTGTTATTAATTGGTGGTCCTTTCCCTTGACTGCTCCCCATAGAGGTAGTATATGCTGTAATATATGTGATAGGCGGTGAAATGCCAGCGGTGAAAGTGAAGATTGTAAGGGCTTGAAGTTTCACTCAGTTTAGGTCACTGGTTGCTGCTGGTAATTTCTTGGCAGCTATGCTGTTGAAACTGCTATTCCTGTTCCTTTAAAAACCCTGTCACATTTCTGTTCATTTCTGAGGAATGAGAGTCCTTCTGTGCAGCCATGCTGAGCATCCTACATACGATGTTCTCAGGAATGACAGGCTGGAAAGGTGGGACAGGGTGAACCTAATGAGGTTCAACACTGCAAAGTGTCAGGTCTTGCACTTGGGCCGGAGGAATCCCAGGCATACATGCAGACTGGGAGAAGAGTTCCTGGAGAGCAGCCCTGCTGAGAAGGACCTGGGGGTTCTGGTGGAGGAGAAACTTCCCATGAGCAGGCAGCTCCCTGTATTAATGTGCCTTTCTGGGCAGTGTTTGGAACTGTGGCAGTTAAAGGCACGGTGTCAACACTTAATTGTCCAAAGTCCACTATAAAACAGCACTGCCTGGTAGGTTTCTTTACTGGCCATACTGGTGAATTGTAAAGGGAGTAAGTTCTTTTAATTACACCCCCGTTTCCAATGCTGTTACCACCCCATCAGTCCTCGCAACGGCAATTGCTGGCAATGGATGTTGCTGAACATTAGTGACTGTGGAGGGGGTAAGAGTCCAGATGTTTCTGACAGTCTGGGTTTCATTGTGCCTGATGCATTTTATTTCAAGTCCTAAAATGTCCGTGTTTGTGGCCCCACCCAATTCTTCTGCTCTGGTTAAGCTCTGCTCTCCTGGCAGCCAGAGAGTTACTTTTGCAGTGGGGCATTTTTCACTATTTCCTCAGTTGTGGTGGTTTTCACCTTGCATCACCCAGGTTTTATGCTGAGGGCCTGTACTGTTTCTGTAGTGATTATTGACATTTAGGCCCCTGTAACAATGAGAAAATCTACCGGTATTTTTGGGGTCCAGTGGGGATGGCAACAGTGCTCCTGGCAATGCAGTGGCTTTTATCAGAGCGCCACTGAATTCCCAGTAGCCGCCAGGCAGGGTGGCTTCCTACCCTCTCCGGGGACAGAAAGCTTTTGCTGTCTGCTGTGCTGGGGTCCCGTTTCAGTTAGATTGTGCTCTGGGGCAGAAGGAGCACTTTCTTGATGGATTTAGATCTTAGGAGCTAGAGTTTCCCTCTGCTGAGTTACAGCTTGTACACAGAGAGTGGACTCAGGAGCAGAGGTCCTCTGCAGAGGCCCCATGCAGGAACTGTGGAGGTACACCCAGATTCAGGGCTTTGTGCCAGGACTCCCTGCATTCCTTGTGAGGTCCAAGTCTCCCACCAGGTTCAGGGTTGTGGGTAGAGACCTGACAGACTCGCTGGGCGAGGCCTGGAGATTTTCCCCTGGGTGAACTGACCCAGCCTATTTGGTGTCCGTATTTATCTATTTCTCGTACAAAGATGTTCCAGGGGGGTATAGGGCTGTGCTGGCTTTGTCTACAATTATGCCTGGCTTTTTCATGAGCAGTTTGAATGCAGGCTTGAGTATTTTCTACAAACTTCTGCAGACAATCAGAAAGGCCACGAATAAGAGGGGTTAATCGTGCTGGGTCAATGGCAGCTAACGTCAGGGATTTCCTTACACACCTCTCTCTCATACAGTGCTTGTATGCAGGCTGCTTTTTGTACTGCCTCTGCCAGATGAGAGTAGCCTGTGGCTTTAATCTCCAGCAGCCCCTCTCTCTCCTGTGGATTTATGACACCTGCTCAGTGTGCAGCTCGTGCAGTCAAGGAATAATCATGGTCTCCTGGCGTGGTGGTTAAAAATGCTCCTGGTCCCCCGTAGCTTCCGTCTGCCTCCTCACTTAACATAATCCTGTCTCCCCCTGCAAGAGAAACTCACCACACACAGTCAACTCCCGACTGCCCCGCCCACCTGGAGAGGGTGTCCTGTACCTTTGCCAGCTCTGCTGGTGAGCATGGAATTGTACTGACGGTGGTGTGAATCTCGTCATCACTGCCAACTGCAGTGTTAGCTTTCAGCAGGGGCTGAATGGGAATTGCTTGAGGTTCAGAATCAGGGGTTCCTTTGATCTCAGCATCATCACTGTCAGACCAGATACCTCCATTCCAAGTTTCAGGGTTGATGCTACACAGGAATCTGTGAATCTGCCTGACTGGAGCAGAAGGTTGCATTTTATCTAATAGGAGATTTACCCTTTCCTAGCAGTTGTTTCAGATGACTATTTTCACTCACGAGTTTACCTACTCAGATTCATAATTTTTCTCCTGTCTCCCTCTCAAAGGTCAGTGATGACTTCAGCACCTCATTTCCCAGGTTCAGAGTTGTGTATTCTGTAGCAGAAATCTGCTTGAAAGCAGGGGCCTCCTCAGCTTCTTGTTGAGCACAAGGCCAGCAGGCTCCCAGCACCACACAAATGACACTGGTATTATTTTCACTCTACACTTTTGAGCAGCTTGACACTGCTTAACACACGCTTACTGCTTTGTGTTGATCCTTGTGAAAAATTGGAGCCCACTCCTTCCCAGTCGGGGAAGGGGCACAGTCACTTTTCTGTAGCAGCCGAATGTTCACATCTCACCCAAGGCGCCCTGGGGGTGGGGGAGAGAGGCTGGCTCTGTCCACGGCTCCCAGAAGTCAGCAATGGCTCGTGATGGTTTCTTCCCTAACATGCCTCTGTTTTGGGGCTACTTTGATACTATTTCTCCTTGTCAGGTGGAGCTTGAGTGCCTCTAGTCCTGTGTGTCTTTGTTGGGTTTGGTGTAAAGTTTCCTCGTGTCGTGTTGAAAGGTTCAGGCTAACAGACATTCAGAGCGTGTGCTCAGTGAGGGGTAGTGGTTGCACTTAGAGGCAGGTAGCTTTTGGGATGGAGGTGTGGTTTTGTATTCTAATGATATTCTAATGAGCGACAGTTGGCCTGAAGAACATGATCCTGCCAGGAAAATGATCAATGGCTAGCTGGGTTCTGCTCCAGTTCTCCCTCTGGGCAGAAACAATGCAGCATGGCAGTACTGTCATACACAGGTGCCCGTAGATCTCAGAGCCTCGCCACAGTGCCTCCCGCTTGGATTGTTCTCTCAGGCTTAGTGCATCGAGCTCCCCTGATGTTGCCAACCTCCAAGATTGCCTAGGGAACGTTTGTGAAGTGGGCTACTGGCACCCCGGGAGTTTCCTGAATGCTGAACCTTGGCTTAGAGTGTGAACATAAGTTTTAATTTTTATGTCACCTCCAGTATTTATTCCACAGTGTTTCTCAGTGTAAAGCACAGTCAGACCCTGGTGCACTTCCTATGCTCAGTAGCTATTTTTGCAGAGCCTGTTTGACCTGGATAAATTGTTTCTGCAGGAGGAACGCAATGGCGTATGCTGTAGGATCTCTTTGGGAGCTGTGGCTGGTTCATCTTCCTGTCACCATCCCCCCATGAAGAATCCTACAGTACCAGTGCCACATCCGCCCCCAAAAAAGGGAGATGAACACCTCAAGTCAGCGAGAAATCGCCTGTACCGAGGGAGACGATTTCGTCCCCTCACTGTACCAAATGGCTTAGAGGAACCTCTAAGGGTGAGTGTTTGCCTGATGCTGGAAGGTTCCTGTACGTAGTGTGAGTGCAGGTTCACGGCATTTCTCAAAGACAGACAGCTTGTAGCTACCAAAACAGAGAACTGCCACCCATGTCTGTATCTACTGCAGCACCTATGGGGTAAAAAAGGGGCTTTAAAAACTGCACCATGGGAACTGTAGCCTAAAGCCTCCCTTTCTAAGATTTTAGTCAACCTGCCCCCACCTCTGGCCCTAGCTGGTGCCAGGACTTCAGAGGGGTGTCTGAAAGACCTCAAGTGTATGAAACGCTCATCTGGTACACTGTTGCTCCAGCCACTTTTGGCTCCTGTAAAAGAAATTGTAGGAACATAGTCTTGGGAGGGACATCTTGTATGATTGATGCCAGGGATCTTCCTGTTGGAAGATTCTGGCTGCTTGGGAATTGGCTTGCCAGCTGAGAGCACAGAGCAGGGCTGCAGGGACTGAGTAGCGTTCTGTCTGCTAGTGACCACAACTCTGCATGGGGACGAGCAGTACCTGCATCACAGTGTTGTGTGTATCTGTGAGAGATATTTTCAAGCAATCCGCCTGTAGCCTGGCAAAGGAAAGGGAAGGGGCACAGCCCAGAAGTGTTTTATTGACCAAACCTGAGAGCACCGAGTTACAGGGCTGTTCCCGAGCCATGTGTGTTGGTAAATGTAAAGCACAGTCAGACCCTGGTGCATTTCCTATGCTCAGGAGCTGTTTTGACAGAGCCTGTTTGACCTGGATAAATTGTTTCTGCAGGAGGAAGGCAATGGCGTATGCTGTAGGATCTCTGTGGGAGCTGTGGCTGGTTCATCTTCCTGTCACCACCCCCCCATGAAGAATCCTACAGTACCAGTGCCACATCCGCCCCCGAGAAAGGGAGATGAACACCTCAAGTCAGCGAGAAATCGCCTGTACCGAGGGAGACGATTTCGTCCCCTCGCTGTACCAAATGGCTTAGAGGAACCTCTAAGAAGGGTGAGTGTTTGCCTGATGCTGGAAGGTGCCTGTACGTAGTGTGAGTGCAGGTTCACGGCATTTCTGAAAGACAGGTGAATGAATGTGCTTTTTGTGTCTCTCCTGCCTCAGAATGCCGGAGGATCCCCCCAGTCCCTGCTCCGCAGCAACGCACGTGTTACCATGGTCTTCCTGGGGAAACGTGTCCGTTTATCCCGCAGTGCTGCTGATGTCAGAGATAAAATCGCAGTCTACCAGCAGCACTGTGGAGGAGAGAACATCTGTGTCTACCAAGGCAGCCTGTTGGAAGGAGGTAAGGGTCCAGAGTCAGAGAGTTCCTGCTGATCCAGGCAGCTGGCTTCAATGTGGGCATGAGTGCGAGCGTCTTGGTGCGGGCCCAGAGCCCCTGGCGTGGCCGCTGTCCCCATGGGGAGCCTGGCTGCACTCTGCGAGGAGGCGCCGCTGAGCAACGCCCGCATCACCCTGCGGGAGCTCTGGCTCGCTGCTGCACGGCCCCATCAACGCAGGCACACGCCGGGATCCCCAGCTTCCTGCGCATCCCGCACACTCTGCTAGGGGAGGTGGCAGAGGGCACCTTGCTGGGCCGTGAGGCTCTGGGTTCTGTTGGGCTGCAGTGCGAGCGGCCCAACTGAGGATGGATTGGCTTGTCACAGGCGTGCCCAGCTTGGTAGTGTGGGGTTGGGAAGTGCCAATGCTGTGGTGTGGGGAGGAGGTGGACTTTTGCCATCCGATTAATAGAGCTGAGAGCCAAAGTACCTGTCCTCAGAGGGCTGGCTGCTTTGATGGGGATGGGGTGTGATGATGGAAAGAGGCTGAAAGCAAAGCATAACCTGTTTCTGTGAACCCTTTCCTTTCTGTGATTGCAGAAAGCTTCCAGTTCATCTCCAGGAGGCACCATGGTTTCCCATTCAGCCTCAACTTCTTCCTCAACGGGATTTGGGTGGACCGGTTGAGCACGTGCTGCGAGTACAGACATCGGAAGTGCTGCAGGGTGGGAGGCAGAAGTGGATCCTTCGCGATCCTTAAGGTGGAGGGAGCATCTCCTTGCTACAGGTACAGAGACAAAGGCATGTTTCTTGCTCCCCAGGACTTAGTGTCCCGCCTCTTTGCGGGTTTATCCCTCGTTTCCTCTTCTTGAATGTTCCTGGCACCCCACAGCTCTGTAGAGCCTCATCTGTCCCTTGAAACATGCAGAACTGAGCTTATCCCTCAGGGTCCCACAGGCCAGGCTGCCCCCCGAGTCCTCTGCTTGTGTGTGCCTCCTGAGTCGCTCTGTCGAGTGCGCGCAGCCACGGACCGTGTTGGCACTGGATGTGTCAGCTGGTCGGGTGGCAGCCAGCACTTCCTCAGCAGCCGTGTGGGGGAACAGGGCTGGGGTGGCACACGTACACCACTTGCTCATGCTGCTGGTGGAAGCAAGAGTGAGAGAATTCTCCTGAGTGCTGCTGAGTTCCCTGTAGTTTCTAGGGTTTTCTTCGGATGGTGAGGAGAAGTGAAGGTATTTTTAAACCGCTCTGCCTGTAAGGTGGGACCCTGTGGTGATTCCCCTGGCTGCAGCAACAGATGCTGCTCAATGTTAGCCACATCTCAGCTGGCAAATGTGTGCAGAAGGCTCATGGTTTGAGGCAAAAGTCAATGCTGTGAGGAACAGGTGCCGTTTTGGCAAGAAGCTTTGATTTGACTCAGATCTTCCTCTTGCCTGATTGCTCAGTCACGCCAGAGAGGTAAACGTCTGCACACACGGATAGCTCTAAAGCCGTTTTGTCCTAGTGGTAAGTCATTTTGAAAGGAGCACCAAGCAGTTGCAAGAAGAGAACCTCCACAGAGGTGTAGACCTTGTTATCAATAAGGACACAGTGGTTAGAAAAAGCATGGACTGATAATTCAAAGGCAGGGCTCTCTCCACAAATGCTCACATTGCCTACAGTGTCTGCCCGTGGAATGGAAGGATTTCTAGAGTGACTGACTGTAGGATGTTTCACGGCGCTTGTGAGCAGCCTGAACATGAGGGACAGTCAAGGCAATCAAGCCTTCCATAATACCAGAGGGAAAGAAAAGGAGCTCAGTGTAGCTTGACATTAGCAACACTGGAGGAACTTCATCAATGTCTGAGGAGCACTTGCAGATTGTAGGGTGCTTCTCCCAGCCAGTCCTTCCCTGTAATGGTGTTGTCTGAGTGGCAGTGCCAAGGCAGGCAGGGACATTGTGTTACTGCTGGTGACAAGCTGAATAGCTCTGTGTGCTGGCTGCCCTACCATCGTGCAGAGACAGCACAATGTGACACTTCCCTGTTCTCCTTGGGCTTTTATAGGTGTATTGTTTCTGTGGGTCTGGACAAAAAGCCATCCCCTCCCACAGTGAGGACAGAGGACCACAAGGAGAAATATGTGGACTCAGGAGGGCATGAAGAGAGTACAGGAGTTGCTCAGGAGAAAATGGAGACAGGCCAGGAGTACAGAGAAGAAGAAGATGATGACGATGATGGGAACGATGTAGATGACGACAACAGAGAACACAACAAAGTTGATGTCAGAGAAGACGAGGACAAAATCGAGGACAGAGAAGAAACTATTGACAAAAAAGTCACAGAAATCATTGAGGAAGAAGTTGTCAAAGAATTCATTCAAGAACAAATCTTAGATGAATCAATCGTTGAAGAAATCTTCAGGGAAGATTTCATTGATAAAGAAGTCGTTGTTGTAGAAGAGGTCATCATCAAAGAACAAATCATTGATGAAGAAAAAGAAGGGAAACGCCTCTCTGATGGAGAGCATGAAGATAGCGGGGAAGACTCTATCCAAACTGGTACAGTATTCCAATGGACGAGCAGGGTGGGTGACCCTGAGGCAGGAATGGGGTTCTGGGCAATGCGGTGGTGCCCGTGCCTGGTCAGCAAAAGGAGGGGGGCTCCTCTGAGCCAAGCAGAAGGAGGTAAGATTGTGCAAGAGCCATGGAAGTGAGTCAGGAAGGTCTGAGGGGCTGAAACAGGAGCCTGAGGTAGGTCACTGGGCTCTTCCCAGTGCCTTCCCCAGCACACTGCCCCAGGCAGCGCTTCCCTGACTCCTGCCTAACCCTCCAGCTTCCTCTCCTGCCTGAGCATTTGCTCCCTCTGCTCCAGGTCTGCCTTCTCACCTTTGCTACCATCTCTGCTCCAGCCACGGGGGTGACTGTCCCTTCCACAGTGTTCCTGCTGCCTGTTGTAGCTGGCTGACCGTGCCCCTTGGCTTGTGCCCCGTCTCCTTTCTCTTGAGGGAGATTTCAACAGGCAGACTGGAGAAAGGCTGTCCTTGCTGAAAGTTTGCCCAGGGCTGTTTCTTGCAAGACATTGTTCTCCTGCAATAAAAGCAAAGAGCATCTTGCGTTTTGTTCCTGAGCCTGCCCAGCTCTGAATCGTAGTCCCCACAGCAGAGTGTGTTAAATGGCTTTGTTTTTAACACTGATGCATCTGCTTTGCAAAGGCCAAAAGAGACGACTGAAGTCAATCTGCCTAAACAGAGTGGGTGTTTGAGTTGTGAATTCCGTTTCCTGTCTCACAGTCTGGGTCTTTTATTTCAGAGTACAAGGACGATTTTGAGTCATGTGAAGAGAGTGGAGAAGAGGAACTCTTCCAGCCTCGGTCACAGTCCCCGTCTGAATGTGACACCTCGTCAGGACTGCCTTCTGTGTCCTGGGACAGCGCTGAAGACAGCAGCGGTGGAGATCCTGTCTGTGACTCAGAGGATGGGACTTCTGTGGGGGGCAACCCTTGCTGAGAAAATCCTTTCTGCCCTGTTGAAGGGCTCTTCCTGAGTGCAGTGCCTGCGCAGGGCTTTCTGCAGTGGGGATGTTTGCTGCGGTGGGGAAGGTTTGACAGTCCACACTGCAAGTGCAGAGCTCTGCCCTGGACAGGCGCCCTTGGTGGGACAGGACCTGTGTCTGCGCTCTACTCTGCCTACAAGACCTGGAGCATCGCCACTGAGGTGCAGGTAAGCATGCAAGCAGGAGGGACTTGCAGGTGTCTGGAGAAACAGGACTGGAAACCAGAGAGCTTGTAGTGAAAAGCGTCAGTCCTTGAGGGACGCGTTGGCTCATGTCTTGGGAAAAAGGTTACTGGGAGAAACGTGGTCCGTTCTCGTCCTTTGGGAGTGCGAAGACTTATTTAGGTCTGAGCATCCCCGCCGCCAGAAACATGAAGGAGACACAAGAGGGTGATGCTGGACAAAGAAAGCTTGTAATGATTCCTGTCAGCCCTTTGGTGATTAAGGAGAAGAGTGACATTTGGGGCTGGGAGGTGAGCAGCATTCTGGAAAGCTCTCCAAGTGTGGCCTTGGCTGTCAGAAATAAGACAGCCCTTGAGAGGGGTCTTGAGTGGCCTTGCCCTGAAGTGTGCTCCTTGCAAACCCCTCTCAAAGGCAGGAGGGGCAAAGGGCTCAGTTCTATCAGTAGAACCTAGATATGAGAAAGAGTTGTAAACGATTGGCAGTGCTGGTATTTAGGGGACTGGCATGCTTCCATCATGGCTGGTTTTCATCCACAGGCCTCCAAGAATGCCCCACAGCATCTCACTGCCTCTCTCTCTCTATCACTTGTCTTAAGGCCAAACAAGACACAGAGACACAGAGATGAGCGAGGGACAGATCCGCGTCGGAGCCGGTTTGCTGAGGGGAGGCTTGTGACCCCCTGGAGGACTGGAACTGAGAGACATTGTGATTTCTGACTGCACCCATAGCAGGGACCCACGCTGGGGCAGCTGGGAAGAGCTGAAGCCCCATGGGAAAGGACTAACATTGAAGAAGCGCGTGGAGGACTGTCTGCCGTGGGTGGGACCCCACCGTGCAGCAGGTGGAGGGTGAGGAATGAATGTCCCCACCATGGCCAGGGAGGAAATCAACTTGCAAGGAACTGACTGAACCCCCATTTTCCCAGTCCCTGCCCACTCCCCCTCCCTGTGCCACACCGGGGGGGAAGAAGGGAGCAAAACCCTGACTAAAGTCCGCTAAGAAGGGAGGGGTGGGGGAAGGTGCTTTGAGACCGGGTCGTGTTCTTTGAAGATCTGGTCCCACTTACCATTATCTGACTCTGGTTTCATTGTGTGTGTAGTGTAATAAATTAGTTTTCTTTCCTTCACTCTGTGTTGAGTCTGTTTTGCCTCTGTCCTTGATTACAGGATGATTCCTTCCTCTTCTCATCACCCGACTCTGGTGTCACTGGGGGTGCAGGGCAGTGCCATCAAGTAGAGTTTTCCTTCCTTTATTCTGTGTTGCGTCTGTTCTGCCCATGACACTGAGTGTGGAATGATCTTTCCCTGCCCTTATCTCCACTCCTGAGCCTCTCAACATATATTATCTCTCTTTCCCAGCCAAAAAGGGGAGTGATCGAGCGTCTTTGATGGGCATTTGGCCTCCAAACAGGGTGAAACCACCACACCTGTATCCAGGCCAACTTTTCTTCAGTAGCTACATCCTAAAGAGTTACATCCTTGTGTCACTATCCACAAGCAGACAGAGCAAGAGCTCCACTCCTGTTTATCTACAAAGTGTCCTCCTCAAAGCCCATCTTATCTACAATGTTTCCTCTCCAAGGCCTTTCTGAGGCTACCTGAAGTCCTTATCCACAGTTCTCTGATTAGTGAGTTAACACTCACTGGAAGCTGGTTTCTCAAGGATGTGCTGCTTGCTCAGGGCTCTTGTTACCTTCTAGCTACAGCTGCTTTCACAAAGGTCTTTTTCTTAACCCTTTGCATCCCTTCCCCGGCCTGTCCTGGGAACCCCCACGGCTGCAGGGCAGCCCGAGGCCTCAGGCCAGGAGCTGCCGGCACGGCCTGGGGTGCTGCTTCCTGCGGCCTGGCCCTGGGTGGGCACCATCCCCTGGCTCGGTGCCGCTCAGCCCATGGCCGCCTCCTTGGGCTTGCCCAGGATGGAGGCCCAGGGAGAAGTGAGCAGCACAGCCATCTTGAGCAGGGGTACAAGCAGGAGAGAGGTGGCAGGCTGCAGGAGAGAGGGAAAAGGAGGGCAGGAGGCAGGAGGGAGAAGAGAGAAATGCAGGGAGCAGGGGAGGGATGTGGACAAACATGGCGGCAGGCTGTAGGACAGAGGGAGGACACACAGAGGCTGTTTTGGAAAGCACCTCTAATTCTGTGGTGCTGTCATCCACCTGTTCTTCATCCAGGCATACCTGGGGTTGCTCTCGCTTCAGTCCCTGACCTCTGATGCCAGAGAAAGGGAGGGTTTCACCGAGGTGAAGGGTCTGCACTGTGCCCGGAGGACACAGGGGCACTGGTCTCAGCGGGGCCGAGGGAGCAGGACTGAGTGCCCAGCCCTCGTCCCCCTCACACACCCCAACACGTGTCCCTGCTGTGCCTTGGTCTGTAGGAGGAGCAGCTGGCGTTTTAAATACACCGAGAGGATCACGCTCACACTGCCATGTCCCATAACACTCCTCTCCTAGTATTCCACCACATCTGGACACAGCACAGCTCACGTTGTTAGATCCACCCTCTGTCAGACACAGGGAGCTGAAATGGCATGGTTTAGCATTACAGAATGTTCTCTGTGTGTCAGGAAGAGTCACCAGTCCTTCTGCCCCATACAGGTTGCGGTGTGAGGACTAACCAGGGAGGGTGACTACCCAAGCCTGCCCAGGGATTCTTCTGTTCCAACACATGGGCAACTCCTTTGTGAGTCACTTTTTATGGGTTTTTCACTTTTCAGAACTTCAAAGGTGCCGTGACTATGCCGTATTAATACAAGCAATGTGTGCAAATTCTGATTTGCCCTTACTTCAGGCACCCTCTGTATCAAGTGGACTCGCTGCTGCGTCATTTTCTGAAGCTTCCTGGCCTGTGAAATTCTGCTGAACTCCTGGGAAGTGTTGGCCCCGTAAAATGCCTGGCGCTGCAGCTGCAAAACAGCCAGTGCTTGCGACCTCGTTAAGCCAGGAACCTTCTGGGGTAGACTGCCCCCTAAAGCCCAAATTTCCCAGGTTTGAGTTGATCATGAAGTATATTGAGGAACTATGAAAATCTTCAACAAACCAGCCATGTCCTTATGCCATCACACTGACCAAAGCCGCTCAGGTATCTTAGTAATACTGGAAATCAGCCTCTGGGGCGGCACACCTTGTTTCCTTCAAAAACAAGCAAACAAACAAGCAAACAAACCTTAAGGTCTATTTTGTCTTCCATTTGTAGTCCTTTGCTTTGGATCAGCTGGACAAGAGACTTGGTACATAGTGGGTGACCCAATCCATCCAAGCAGCTTCACGGCTTCCTTTCGAAGGCACTCTCACCCCATTCCAGCTTGGGTGTTCCCAAGAACAGAAACGGTGTTCCTCTTTCCATACCTCACCTGCTTCATCTTCTGTTCTTTTCCTTTGGCAGCTGATGTGTCAAAGAGACTAAGCCATCAGCAGTTTGACTTGTAGGCGCTTTCAAAAGCATCTAGTTTTGAAATTCTAATTCTTGAAAGATGTAGACAGAAAACCAGGTACGACAATCCTCCCAGCCCTTCAGAAGCAGAGCAATGCACAATTTGGAGAGTTTCAGGCTTCTTCATAACATCATGAAGAAAGGTGGGAGGAGTAGCGTTAGTGAAATGGGTTAGAAATGTCTCTCGAGCCCCCTGGCTCTGTCAAGTGAGATCTCTGCTACTGGCTGTAGCCACAAAGTCCTTTCCTAATCCCAGAAAGAGCGGGAGCCATTGAAAACAATTTAAATTGCTTTCTCCTAACACCCGATGGAACTTCAGTCTAGTACCTAAAATGTCATTCCCAGTTGCCATTGGCGTCCCCCCCAGCAAGGCATTATGTATGTCATCTTGTCTGGTGGCTGAAAGGGAAACCAAAATCCATTTGTCTCTATTCATAGTGATTTTTTGTCCCTGAACACAGAATACTGTCTTAAGTGACTGTAATTGTCTCCCCAATGTGTGGAAGTTCCTTTTTATCCCAATTACAAAAGAAATATCATTTCATCCTAATTGTTAAAAAAACTCTCTCCTCTAAGTAAAAGATGGGGGAGAGGGGGGCGGAATTCTAAGCTACTACCTTTGCTGCACATGGGACAGAACAACCCCATGCAGCGCTACAGGCTTGGGGGAGACTGGCTGGAGAGCTGTGAGGCAGAGAAGGACCTGGGGGTGTTGGCTGACTGCAGGCTGAATAGGAGTCAGCAGTGTGCCCAGGCAGCCAGGGCTGCCAATGGCATCCTGGCTTGTATCAGAAATAATGTGGCCAGTAGGTCTGGGGAGGTGATTGTGCCCCTGTACGGGGCACTGGTGAGGCTGCACCTTGAGTGCTGGGACCAGTTCTGGGCTCCTCACCATCAGAAGGACATTGAGGTCCTGGAGCAAGTCCAGAGAAGGGCAAGCAGGCTGGTGAAGGAGCTGGAGGGCAAATCCTAGGAGGAGCGGCTGGGAGAGTGTGGGATGTTCAGCCACGAGAAGAGGAGGCTGAGGGGAGACCTTATCCCCGCCTACAACTACCTGAAGGGAGGTTGCAGAGAGATGGGCGATGGTCTCTTCAGCCTAGTAGTAGGAGATAGGACGAGGGGAAATGGCCTCAAGCTGTGCCAGGGCAGGGGCAGATCACATGTTAGGAAAAAAATCTTTACTGAAACAGTTTTTGGGGCCTGAAGAGGCTGCCCAGGAAGGGGATTGTGTCACCTTCCCTGGCTGTGTTTAAAAGCAGGGCAGATGAGGTACTTAGGGATCTGGTTTAGCTTAGGACAGGAACGGTTGGACTTGATGATCTTAAAGGTCTTTTCCAAGCTTGTGATTCTGTGACTTGCACCTAACCTGGCACATGGGCCTCAGCAGGACCGAGGCATTGAGGAGCAAGATGTGGGTGCCAGTGGGAACGACAGACCCCCACCCTCCCTCCTCCCCTACGCAGTCACAAGAACTAAGCACGCCTTTGGGTGAAAGGCAGCTTAGCCTGGCACACGTGTGCCGGCCCGTGAGGCTGCGGCAGGGGGTCGGTGGTGGCTGGGAATGGAGAGCTGAACACAGAGTAGAGGCTGAGGAGGGGAAGGGGCTCTGGGGGCAGGACCAGGCCGTGGGCAAGGAGCAGGAGGCGAGATGTGGGAGTGAGGAATCTCAGAGAGTGATGCCCCTTCTCCTGCAGCTTCCCGCCTTTGCCTGTCCCCCCACCAAGGCTCTAGTGCCAACACGTTTCTCTTGTGTGGCTGGAGGAAGACGCTAGCCTGGCTGCAGAGTGCTATGGGCAGCTGACTCCTGCCACCCACAGGCTGAAAACTGAAGGGTGGCGATGAAGTTCCCTCCTTAACCATCTGCTTTGTTACCACCCTTCTTGTCCAGCCTGCCTTTCTGAGGCACGGACAGACACTCTGCCTTAGTGCTTGTGTTGAGGCCTGTTCTCGCGCCGTCAGTGACGGCTGCAGCTCCCTCACAGGGCCTGGCACAGACTCACAAGTGAAGGGGCTTCTGATTTGAGGTCCCAGTAACAGCAGAGACCCTGGAAAAGCTGCGCCCTCTCCATTGCTGTTGTTGCTCACAGCCACAGACCGTCAGCCGGCTGCTGCTGCTCCCCGTCTTTCCCCAGCTAAAGGGGAGGAGAAACCTGTTTCAAAAGGCAACGGTGGCAGCAAAAGCCCATCTCCACAAAAAGGAAACATGACTCCAAAGGTTTTGTCCTTGCCTGAACCCATGCTGGGGCTTGAAACAACACCCCCTTCCGCTTGGTGCAGGAGCGCGACTAGGCCTTGAGGCCTGTCTGGTGCAGTGACTGAGGCTAAGGGCTGTTGGAGAATTAACGGTTGCCCCAGGCTCACAGCATTCTGTCTGAAGGGTGGCGATAGATATAGAAGGAGCAAACTTCTATAGCCTCTTCATGGCTGACCCACAGCCTCCAGTCTGGTTTCAGGACTTCTCATTAACACCAGAAGCCCAACATTAGTATACAGAAGGTTGTCCCGCCCGGGCAGACCCCGGGGAAATGGCCTCAAGCTGCGCCAGGGCAGGGTCAGATCAGATGTGAGGGAAAAGTTCTTCCCTGGAAGAGTTGTCGGGGCCACTGAGTCACCTTCCCTGGATGTGTTTAAAACCAGGGTAGATGAGGTACTTAGGGATATGGTTTAGCTTAGGATGGGAATGGTTGGACTTGATGATCTTTAAAGGTCTCTTCCAATCCTGTGATTCTGTGATTCTTTGACATGGGGGCCATGGGGCCAAGGAGGACATGAGGGGACACTTGGGGACATGGGGGATGTGGTGGGACCTGGGGGTGACACTGGGACATGGGGGGATTTGGGGGACACTGAGGGGCACTGGGGGACATTGGAGACACTGGAGGACACTGGGGACATGGAGGGGACACTGTTCATCGTTCAATTAAAACCATTCTAAATGTCCAGCAGTAGCGCCCAAACCAAAGGAGCCAGGACTGAAAGACATCCCTGGCCTCAAACCTCCCCATGGAGCCCACCAGCAGCCCCTCTGGCCCTGGGGCTCTCATAGCCAGGGGAACATACCTAATACTTCCCCATGTAATTTCTCAGCTCTACCACTGTTGCATTGGGGTAACAATGTGCCCAATTAGTGGTTACAAGTCCGGTCGTGTTCCGTGCACTGAGCTATCATGATTGGGATTCACAAATAACAAAATACTCTGTCAACCCAGTGCCGTTCCTTGAACGACCACGGCTGCCTCCAAGGAGTGGGTCACGTTCAATGAGCACTAACAGGACAGGTTCCAATGGAAGAGGATTTTATTCAAGCGACAGACACACAGATTCTTTGGACAGCAGTGAGAAATTCACTGTCAGCAAAACATTAGTAAACGCTAAAGGTCTTAACTACTGACACGTTGTCGGTAGATAGGGCCTGGCAGTCGGAAGATTTCGGGCTGTACGGAAAGGTAGGACCCCCCCCCTCTCTTTAGGTAACCAATAGTAGGTAGCCGGTGAGGTAAGCGGACGGAAGTGACATCTGATCCCTGGGGTATAAAGCCCCGCGCCCCTCTCTAATAAACGCCATTTGCCGTCCACCACATTGGTGTCTGTGAGCTGAATGGACCGTGCTGCCAGAGTGTGGCGCCATTGCCGTTCCTGAACCAGGTCGCCATGCCTTACCAAAAGGCAACAAATGGTGCCGGAAACCCGGGAGACTCGCCTGCGTCAGGTGAACGGCGGCCGGGCGGCAGGACCAGCCCGGCGGAGGGGACGCCCTCGGACCCACAAGGAGGATGGAAGCCCTTGTGAAGGTCGTATTGCTATTGAGTGTGCAGTGGGATATTGAGTGTAAGGTTAAAGATTTTACTCTCGCCGTTGCGAGACTTTTGAAAAATCGGGGTCATTGACCAGCCGGTTGATATTCTCCATCCTAAGGTGTGGGTTAAATGTACTAAAGTTTTAGCCGAGGAAACTATGTCCTCCGGCAGTGGGAAAACTCTGAAATCGTGGGGGAGAGTCGTGCAGGCACTCCGAAAAGCGATACAAGAGCAGGACACTTGGAGGGAGGCGAAAGAATGTTTGTCGGTCATCCCAAAAATTGGGAATCGGGGCGGCCACACAAACTTTGCAGCCCCCAGATGGTGATAAGCCTGCTGAGCCCAAAGATCGGAAGGGTGATATGCCTCGTAAAAGTTCATGTAAAGTATCATTGGTTTGTTTTCCTCCAGCCCCTGAACTACAAGGGACAGCAATATGACGTGATTTGGATTTTTGCAATTGGACACATTCAAATCGTTAATTAATGTCTATCTAATGTTAACAGTCCTTACTGACTATTGCAAATGCAATTTGAAAATTGTTAATTGTTTGAATGTTTTGATTGTAGCTATTGAGCTATTGCGCACACACTTTTCTTTTCCTTCCTCCTTACTTTATCTCTGTCCTCTACTATCACGGAGTACCATCTATAAGATGGCAATGTTGAGCCACGGGGTGGTGTGACATACCGTGTCCCTCAACGAATGCCTGTACCAGAGGACTTATGTCTCAACATTGCTGAAATGTTGCATTACGATGCTTGTAAAGGGTTAAGGAAGACTTGCTAACAGGATAGCTTGAAGTGCCATAGCAGTGACCTCACATAAACAATGTCTCGCTTGAAGGCCTCTGCCTCACTGATAAAGAAGAAACATCAAAAGGGACGTAAGTTTGGGTCTAACACCATATCTTAAGTAAAATACACACTCAAGGACTATGTGCTCTGTGGAAATAAAATGACTTCTTTGATGAGTTCCAGTACCCCCTCCTCCTTATCTGTTCATGAATTCCTTGCTTGTCTCTAATTGGCCACGAATGCAGGCAAAGCATTCCACTTTAACTAGTTCAAGCTCCCCTTTGTCCTTGAAGGTATACAAAACCTGCTAAATCAAAACTTGTAGTTTGGATCAGAGTCAAGGGGTAACTGAGTCTGCGCAAGACAGAAGGTTACTTGCGGTGATGGAGAGGAGCCATCCGACTTCATCCCCACGACCCTCAACGACCACCACCAAACAGCATTAGCAGGCACAATGGGGAGGAGTTAATGGAAATCACTTCTTGGGGCACATTTTAATATGAAGCGGGACAAGTTAGTAATATGTACAGGGGTATGAGGTAACCTAATGAGTAAGTATCATTGTTAGTGTGCGCATGTTGCAGGCTAAATAAAGTAACTTAAACCTTGACTCAGTTTTGAGTCTTAATTCTGTTCCCGAGAATTGTGAAGACCTCCTCATGATAAAGCACCTAATTGGATATCACTCAGGGGTTAAGTCCAGCCGCCCCCAGCCACCCAGAGCAATCTGAGGTCGGTTGGAATGCAAGGGGGTTTAACCTCTGCCAAAGCCGTTAATGTGGGTGTGGATCGTGACATTTTAATAGCGTAGTCAGCAGGATTCTCGGAGAACAGAAAGGTGTGAGGTCCTGAGAGTGAATAGGGGAAATTTGATACTTATGTTGGACCCTCTCAGGATGTATTGCCCCTTTGAGTTGTATAGAACGGCTGCCCCTATGGCAGTCGGTAGAAGTAAACAAACAGTTGCTGCTAAGCAAGAGAACTCCTGCCTGTCACACAGGAGACCAGGGTTCCATTCCCCAACAGGGAGTCCTTTTCTGGTGACATTGATTTATTGGTATTGACTTCAGATATTGCTAAAAGGAACTGAGTTTTGGAAATTGATTTAAATTTGACGAACTATTTGTGTGAGTGAAATGAGTTAACTCTGGTGTGAATGGTATGTGACTGAGCTGCAGCGTAATTGCGAGAGAGAGAAAAACCTTTTCGTAACCATTGTTATGCTTTGCATATGCAAGAAATCTTTGTGCCCGGTACCGTGTGTTGTTTGAATGATTTAAGTGTTTGACTGAGATGCAGTCTGACTGTGAAGCGAGTGTGAGTTCTGATCTGTGGTTCTGTGTCTCCGCAAAGAGAGCAGCTGGAGACAGACAAAGCAAGTGGCAAATTTAAGCTGTTTGTGTGGACAGGAGTCACACTATGTGTTGAGAGTGTCCCTGTCAGTAGGAGATGGAATTTTGTTATCAGAAAGAGAAGAAAAAGGGAAATAATTACGGAAGGTATAGAAAACAAACATAATCGTCTGTGGACCACGGGATGGCAAAAAGGCATTTCCTGAGAACTCATGATGGGGTGCCAACAGATAAATTGGAAAAGTTAGTACTAAGACAACCCAAAAATCCACAAATCAAGGTAGAAAATCCTGTTCCTAGTGCTTTTTTATTGTATTTAACCGTGTCTCCCAAGCTGCCAGGAGGCTAGCTCCTTCGTCCCCTTGTAAGTGAGTGGGGGGCGAAGGGTGTATATATATATATATATCAGAAAACTGACTGGAAACCACTGAGGTGATTTACTGATTACTTGTTTTGTAGAACCTAAGTTAATACCAGTAACTTTTTTGGTAGACACTACAGTTTATCTCCACACTTAGAACAGAAGATTCTATCTGCATAAGAAATTGCCTTGTTGCTGCCTTTAACATTAAGGGCTCACTTTCCCCTTTTCCCCACCTTGCTGTTTTTATCTCTTCTCACCGAGAAGCGAATTTGTTTATTTTCTTTCCAGGGGGAAGAAAGAAGTCACAGTGAGAATGCCTGCCTTATCAGCTGTGTTTATCTCTGCCCTCATTTATGGGGGTAGAGGGAAGCCAATGGAATGTAGCAACTCGCATCTTGCAATGTCGCTTATCTGATGGGTCGGTTTGCAGCATTCACGAATTAGCTAACTCAGAGCAAGGCTGGTTACAATTCGATCACAGACTCTCACCCTTCGGCTGGCAAATCATTCTTAGATGTGTTAGATGCTACTTTCCTATCACTGAATCGATCCAACCCCAATCTTACTAATGCATGTTGGCTGTGTTATGATGCTTATCCCCCTTACTATGAGGGTATTGCCCTCAACACTCCTTTTAGCTACTCATCGAAAGATAACCCGACTCAGTGCAAGTGGGATACACCACGGAGAGGAATCACTTTGGACCAGGTTAAAGGCCAAGGCATATGTTTTGGCAATGCCACCTTAGCGAGCTGGAACAGCGCGGTCTGTGCAAAAACGGTTGTGATCAATAGGACCCACAAATGGGCAGTTCCATCCGCATCAGGGATGTGGATCTGTCATCAGACAGGTCTAACCCCCTGTGTGTCCATTAAGCGTTTTAACTCATCAACTGACTTTTGTGTACAAGTTTTGATTATTCCCAGGGTCCTATATCATTCGGATGAAGAAACGAGCCATTACTGGGGAGATGCAGACAACAGGATCCAAAAGAGAGAAATACTGACAGCACTGACAATAACAACACTGCTCGGCCTGGGAGTAGCTGGTACAGCCACAAGAGCGACCGCTATGCTGAACCATCACCAAGACCTGGCTCGACTACAAACTGCCATCGACGAGGATCTGCAAAGACTCGAGGAATCTACGACCCATCTAGGAAAATCTGTCTCTTCACTCTCAGAGGTTGTCTTGCAGAACAGACAAGGACTAGACCTCCTGTTCATGCAACAAGGAGGCCTTTGTGCTGCCTTGAAAGAGGAATGCTGCTTTTATGCTGACCACACAGGATTAGTCAGGGATTCGATGGCTCAACTGAGAGAAAGGTTAGCTCAGAGAAAAAAGGAAAGAGAGGCCCAACAAGGATGGTTGGGATCATGGTTTAGTTACTTGCCATGGCTAACCACCTTAATATCTACCTTGTTGGGACCAGTTGTAATGATCATAATAGCACTGATTTTCAGACCCTGCGTACTGAACAAGCTCACAGCATTCGTCAAGAGTCGTCTAGAGAGGGTTAACATTCTCTTTGTAGAAAACAGACAGATGCTTTAAGAAAGTAACCACTGAGCACTACCCCTACTGTTCTGTGGTTGTCCCTAGTATACCCTACTGTCTAAGCTATCTCTGACTATCATTCACTTAATGTGCCTTATGCTATTAACATTATAAGCTATCAATATTATAACTTACCACTATTATATATTGTTACTAACATATTATCACTATTATTATCACTATTATGTATTATCACTATTATATATTGTCACTACTGTAGTCCAACACTGTTATAAGCTATCACCTTTTTATATATCAGTATTGTGTGTCACTTTTACACTTTGCACTATAAGTAGTTTTAGTGAGCACAGGGAGGGGGGAAATGTCGGTAGATAGGGCCTGGCAGTCGGAAGATTTCGGGCTGTACGGAAAGGTAGGACCCCCCCCTCTCCTTAGGTAACCAACAGTAGGGAGCCGGTGAGCTAAGCGGACGGAAGTGACATCTGATCCCTGGGGTATAAAGCCCCGCGCCCCTCTCTAATAAACGCCATTTGCCGCCCACCACATTGGTGTCTGTGAGCTGAATGGACCGTGCTGCCAGAGTGTGGCGCCGGTGCCGTTCCTGAACCAGGTCGCCGCGCCTAAACAAAAGGCAACACACGTTAACAGATGCCCAGAGCTACCATGAAGATTTCTAAGTTTCCCTGAGGAGGAAACTGGGTGAGGGCAACCTGGGTGGGGGCACTCATCTACAGCAACAAAGCCATGCTCTTGGCAGCCGTAAGCTCCGCCGTGGCAGGGTAGACCTGGACTTCGGGCTTTGGTGGTAGACAAGGAGGAACGTCTGAGTGGCCAAGGAGGAGACCACGGGGCTGGAGTCACTCCTTGCATTTAGCAGGGCTGTGGGAACAAAGCGGCATGGTGAGGTGACAGCCCCATGTCCCCTCCAGGCAGGGGGAGGAGAGGAGCCAGGAGGCAGGTGGCTCAGGTGGAAACAGCCCCCTCCCCAGAGAGGTGCTGGGAGCACACCCCCTCGCCCGGGCTCGGGGAGGTGTCCATGACAGCCACCTTCCTCTTCCTCACTGCCCTCACTCACCCACTGTGATGTCCTTCCTCTTCTCAGGCCCAGATACATGCTGTGCAAATAGCCCTGTGGGGACAGACAGAGCGTGTCAGGGACCCTGCTGCCCATCAGTGACCCCCCTGCCTGTAAGGGACCCCACTGCCTGACAGGGACCCTGCCACCCTGCCCGCACAGCTCCCCGGCTGACCCTGAGGTGCAGCAGTGGAGAGGGGACAGAGGAGCCTCCCTCCAGCCCCAAATGCACAGCCAGTGCGGGGAGCAGGGGAAGGAGCACCCCACAGGTCCTGTGCTGGGGCACAGGGACCCCAGGACAGAAAGGGACCCCAAGCTCATGGCTCACCAATGAACCTGATGGCCTCCCAGCGCAGGGGCACTTGTGGGCTCTTCAGGTAGGGCAGGCTCTGGTACAGGTAGTCCTCGGCCTTGCTCCTCTTCCTGGCCAGCTGGAGAGAGAAGAGCACAGGCTGGGCACAGAGCTGCCCCCCAGTCATGCCACCCCCTGCTTAGGGCCCCTGGGGACACCAGGAAACCATCCCAGCACCAGGCTCCCCTTTGGGAGCCCGGGGCTGGGGACAGCCTGCAGCAGAGACCCCCGTGTCCTGGCGACACTGGGCACAGGGCAGGGCTGGCCCGGGGCAGATCCCGGGGCGCTGGGGCTGTGCTTACCAGGCACTCGCTGATCCACCAGCCCTGCCAGGGCTGCGCCAGCTGCGCCAGCTGCCTCCACTTCAGGAACCGGCCGGCACTGCGGAGGGCTTCCTGGGAGGCCTGGGGAGCAGCAGAGATGTCACCACCACCGCCGGCCAGGGACACAGGACCCCGTGTCCCCCCTCTTGGCCGGGCTCAGGGCCTGTCCCAGTCCGTGCAGGGCAGACGCACCAGCTGAGCAGCGATGCTGCCGCCCGGTGCAGCCCCGCAGGGGAAGAGGAGGGCGACCGCCCTCTCTGCCTGGAAGCCCGGCAGCTCTCCAGCCGTTGGGCCTTGGTGGCCCCAGGCTGCTGCAGAGCAGTACCTGAGTCCCTGGGGCTGCAGGAAGCCCAGGCAGGGGCTGTGCGGAGGCAGCTGGGCAGGAAAGGGACCCACCTGCCCACCCCCACGGGCAGCAGGAGCACAAAGGCACCAGTGGGCAGGGAGGGGTCTCTGCCTGCTCCTAGGGACTGGGCAAGCCACACCTCGCAGTGACACACGTTCAAAAGGCTCCGGGGCTGGCACCGTCCTGCCCAAAGGACCACTCAGGTCGAGAATCCCACCTGGGCCACGCTCTCGTCCTGGTCGTGCAGGTGAAAGAGCAGCGGCAGCAGGCTGTCCCACACCTCCTCCTTCAGCTGCCTCTTTTCAGCACCCACCACCAGCTCCATCGTGGTTTGGAAGAGACTGATGGAGAGCTTCCGCACGGTGTCCAGTTTCTGTGGGAGGAGGGAGGGAGGCCCTCAGCCCCTAGCCCATAGCCAGCAAGGGCCTGATGTGGAGGTGGACATCCCCCAAAGGGCTGCAGGCAGCCCTGCTCCCAAAGAGAGTGAGCTGTGGCACACAGCAGGTCTGCCCAGGGGGGCTAGGGGTCAGAGAGGGGGGCCCTGAGAAGGGCTGGGGCATGCTGCCAGGCCAGGGTGCACATCAGGGGGACTCAGCACACTCGCCACCATCCTGCCACCACCATTTCCCACCCCCAGGCCAGGGTGATTCCCTGTGGAGGGTAGACAGGGACGGACACGTGCAGCCCAGAGCTGCTGCGGGCAGCAGCGAGGGGGTCTAGGGGCAAAGCAGCCCCCTCAGAGCACAGGGGCTGTGTCGGGGGGTGCAAATGGATGTGCCTGGGGAAGGGGGGAACAGGGCTCTCCCCAGCCTTACGCTGTTGAAGAACAGACGGAGCTTGCCAGCCAGCGCCAGGGCGGTTGGGCTGGGCATCTTCTCCTCCAGCAGCTGGAACACTTCATAGACCACGTACAGGGCCGTGGTTCTGGTGTCACTGTCAGGTCTCTCCAGGCACTCCATGACACAGGGCAGCAGGACGAGGGTTTTCCGTGCCTGGGGGAGACACCAAACAACTTCTTGTAAGGCAGCAACTGATGGCCGGGGTGGAAGTCCTCTCTGTGAACGCCAGCCTGCCCGCTGGCAGAGGGCCGGGCGGGCAAGGGAGCTGGCAGCAGCTGGCACAGCTCCCGAGGCTCGGAGGAGCCCGAGCTGTCCCGCTACCCACTGCCCGCTGCTCCAGCTGGGGGGTTGCTGTCCCGCCTGTCCCCTGCTCACCATGCTGGGCATCCGGATGAGGCTGAGGATGCCCCTGAGCACCAGGCTGGACATCTGCAGGCACTGGTTCTGCAGATACCTGGGGAAGATTTCCAGGGCCACATCCAGCTTGTCATTAAGGTCGGCGCAGTCCAGGATCTGAAACACAGGCGTTGGGAGCTGCCGGGGTGGCTGCTGGCTCCAACCATCAGCTCAGGGCCAAGGGAAAAGACGAAGCCCGGACAGAGGTGGGCAGGATGGCAGAGAGCCCCCGGGCCTCATGCCACATGCCACTGCTTGCTCCACGGTACCAACCAGAGCCCAACTGCCCCAGCCCCTCCCACAGCTGTGGGCATAGGAGAGCTGAGTCTGGCAGGGAGCTGGGGCTGCTGCCGTCGGGCTCACCTCGATGAGGAAGACCATGGCGAGCATCTCCCGGGTGGGGTCCTTCACCCGCAGGAGCTCTAACAGATGGCAGGCGATGGCGGAGAGCAGGGGTCTTGGGGTGTTCCTCATCTCCCTGGCAGGGGGAAGGAGGCACTGTCAGGCCTGAGCCGGGTGGGCACCTATCTTTGGGGCTTGCGCCAGCCTGGACGTCACCAGTCTGCAGCACTTCTTTGCAGCAACGGGGACCCCCTGCCATCAGCCCCAAGAGAGAGGGTGGCGTGGGGTGCCTGTTCCCACAGAGCACGGAGAAGGGGCTCTCACCTGGCCACGGCGCGCACTCCCATCAAGTGGGTCTTGACTCGGAGCAGAGCATCCCAGCCCCCCTGCGCCTCGATGGCCAGCACCTGGCTCTCACAGCCCATGTGGCAGAGCAGCATTTTCATAGACTGCACTGCAGACCTGCACAAGGAGAGAGAAATGCTCAGCTGATACGGGCCTGGCGCTGGGCAGCTGGCAGGGATGAGAGGGCAGGGATGGAGCACCTTTTTGGAGTGAGCCAATTCCCTTGCTGCCTCTGCCAGAGGATCTGCACCTCCTTCTGCATCAGCTCCCTGTCATACAACACTTGGAGAAGGAGCCCCAGGAAAAGCTGGGGGAAAATTGCCTCCACCACCTCCTGCTGCAGGCTGTTGGTCGGCAGGACCTCACATACTGCCTTGGCTGCCTGCAGAAGACACACGGACACCAAGATGTAGCCACGGCCCCTGGGAAAGCCAAAGCTTGGAGCGGGCAGGGGAGTGGGGTGGGGCTGAGAGCACCCTAAGGGTCAGCAAGGAGTCATCCAGCCACTCACAGCCAGGGAGAGGAAAGGGTTTTTTACACTGATGAAGGCAGAGGTCTGACACTGCGGCCGCATCATCAGGATGCTGACCAGCTCCTGCAGCACTTTCTCTGCTGTATCAGACCAGGAGAACACTTTTTTCCACATGTCCATGGCGACCCTGTGGGGACCAAGGGCTGCGTCAGTGGGACACCAACAGAGGATGGCCATGCTCAAGTCCCTGCAGAGGCTCTAGAGGCCCCTCTGCCAGTAGCAGAGGAGCCCCAAAGGCTGCTGGGCCACATACTGGTCGCATGTTGGGGAGCACTGCAGCAGGCTGATCACCACCACCCTGGGGTATTTGCCTGTCAGCAACCGCAGGGCCTTGTAAAGGCTGTTGATGGCTGCCACCTCCCCAGAGACACGAAGGTTCCTGTAGATGTTCCAGATGATTTGCTGCACCTGGAGACGTGGGTGGAAGTGGGGATGTCACAGGGTGAGCGCAGCCATTTCCCCAGCTCCTGCTGGGAGCTGCTTCCCTTCCCCTGGCAGGATGCTGCCGGCACGAGACCGCGTCAGTGCTGGCCCAGCGCGTTGCCAGGGGAGCAACAGGCCCCGGGTGGGCTGTTGCCACCCACAGGGCCCTCACCTGCTCCGGCTGTAAGGCAGAGTTTGCCACAAGGACATCCACCATGTCGGCAGCCACTGGGATGCTGGAGGCACTCTGGGCTCCCAGGCTGTCCATGGCCAGGAGGATGACGTGCACCCAGGCAGAGGGAAGGAGGTATTTCATGACTGCCTGCAGGACGAAGGAGCAGAAGGAACGTTTGTCACCTAGAGCATCACCCAGAGCACCTCAGCTGTGCGGGGAGAGCAGGACACAGAGCCAGGCTGCACTGGGGAGCAGAGTGAGGGCGGTGGCAGGGGCCCCGTGGGAAACTGGAGCACAGTGGGGGGCTTGGCCTAGTCCCCACTCAGGAGACGTACGAGCCCCCAACACCCCAATGCACTGCGTGTCCCTTCACTCCCCCGAAGCCCTTGGCTGGGAGCCACCAGCACTTCTTACCAAGATGATTTTCGTGTCTTCCCTGAGCTCCTGGGTATGAGGGCCCCCCTGGAGCCCTTCTCCATCTTGCAGGAAGGGACACCTGCCTGGGGAGGAGAAAAACTGGGGTGCTCAGAGAGAGGGGACAGACCTGGAGGTGCAGTCTGGAAGCATCAGGCTGCAAAGTCCCTGGCAAAGAAATAGGGTGGCTGGCCAGGTGCAGGGAGCCAATAGCCAGGGAGGTGCAGGGCTGTTGTGAGCAGGGGTGAGGGGAAATGGCTTTTCAGGCTGGTGGGCAGGAGAGCAGTCCCTAGCTGCTCTTACTTCTCTGCTGCTGGAAGATGATTTCCAGGTTGTAGAGAGCTTCTTCAGCCTCACGGTGGGTGCCTGTGTCTTGAAACATGCAGCAGAGGGTGAGGTGCACCACCAGCTCCTCCAGTATTGCAAAGGGATGGATCTTTTGGTCCTGGTGCCTGAAGAATACTCCTCCAGCGATGGGCCAGCCCTGGGGCAGAGAGGCAGTGTGGGAACAAGGGGAGCCCAGGCACAAGGGGAGCCCCAGCTGCTCCCAGAGCAGCAGGCAGCAGCCCAGAGCAGGCCAGGGCCTCCGGGGCACAGGGATGGGGCGCTGGGGCTGCCCGGAGCCGGAGCTCGGTACCTGTGGCAGGGTGTAGGTGGTGAGGACGTGGGCCAGCCTGGCGATGCGTGCCGTGGCCCTCTCCCGCACCACTGCCAGCTGGGAACGGGTGAAGGGCCGCAGGAGCTGGGAGGAGAAAAGCTGCTGGTGTGCCAGGGAAGTGGCGTGGCACAGCACGGCACACCAGGCTGGCTCCAGCACAGTGCCTGGGATGGGGCACGTGTGCTCCTTGCCCCTTGCAGCAGCCTGCCGAGGCCAGGCAGGTCACTGCATCACACTCCTGCTGTTGCCTCTGCTGCCTCGTGCTCACAAACCCCCTAAAAACATCCCTCCGCCCCCTACCCCAGGAACCCAACATTTTGCAGTAACCCAATCCCTGGGAACCAGCAGTGGGAGCTCTGGGATACGGCCACTGGTGAAGCCGGAGACCCCCAGGGCTGGGGTCCCCTTGCCAGACAGGCCGGTCCATTGGGGAGGGAATGTTGGGGGCAGGCTGTGGGCAAGGCTGCAGGGCTGGGCTGGGCTGGGGCAGGAGGAGAAGGGGCTCTGGCAGCAGACTGAAGGCAGCCGGCTGGTGGGCAGTGCTGGGGACACACACACGTCGTGGGGAAGGAGGGACATTCTCTGCCCCCCAACTCACACCAGGTGCTGGGACACACACACACACACACCACTCAAACTGGGGGTCACTGCCCATGGGGACCCTGTGCCAAGGCCAGACTTCCAAAATGTTCTGTAGCTCCAGGAGGTCAAGGGTGCCAGTGCTGTGGAGCAGTGCCTGCAGCATCCCGTCCATGGCAGCCAGGGTCTGTGAGGGGATACAGAGTCTGGGGGGCAGCTCAGGAAGCCGGGGGGAGGTGGCCGTGGCCATGCAGTGCCCAGGAAGGGGCCTCCCTCCCGCCCTGCTTCACCTCAGCACATACCTTGGAGTAGAGGTGAGCTGTGGGGCCCTGGGTGTCCTGCGCAGGCAGGTGGAAGGTGCTGCAGAAGCAGGTCTCCAGGAGGCTGCTCTTCTTGTCCTGCAGCAGCAGCCCCGCTCTGCTGTGGGGACAGAGAGGTCTCTTCAGACCCAGCAAGGAGGAGGCAGAGCCCAGGGCTGGGGACGTGGCCACATTGCCGGGGACATCTCAACCCCATGACACTGACATTGGCCTTTGGGGGTAAACCCCACGGACCCCCCTGCTCTGCTCTCTGCCTTCCTCTTGACCTCAGGCCTGGAGATGCCCCCCACCCAGGACCAGTGCCATCAGGGCCACCCGGCACCGCGGAGGCCACGCTGGGTGTTGGGGCAGGTACCTCATGGTGGCGATGGCCAGCATGGCTTGCTGCCGCACCGTGGTGCGCAGGTGGTCAGCAGGCTCCTCCTGCAGCAGCATCTGGGGAGCACGGCAGGGTGGGACGGGTTGGCACCCTGGAATAGATCTCTCCCCGCCCCACACAAGCCCTCTTCTGCCCCCAGGGCTGTGTCCCTGCCGCAGCCTGGCTGGCTGTCCCCTCACCTTGATGGCCTCCAACACCTCCTCCTCGGAGAAGCAGGGTTGGTGGCCCGCAGTGGAGTCTGTCCCGGTGAGGCCACAGATGGTGCAGATGGAGGCCAGAAAGCTCAGCTTCTGGGCTTCTCCCTGACAACCAGGGAGGGGACAGACGGACAGACAGGGTCAGGAGAGAGAGACAGTGTGTGTGTGGGGTGCTCAGCACAGCCCCCGTAAGCCTCTCAGCACAGGATGGGGACAGACAGACCAGCTGGAAGCCAGCTACATGCAACCTTGGAGAAGTGGTCCCAGATACCTTTGGTCTGCTCCTGAGGAAGGCTTGGATGTTATCCAGGTCGGTCTTTTCCTTCCTGGACATGGCCAAGCTGGAGCAGCCCAAACCTGGCCAAGAGAGAGCAGTCAGGGCTGGGGGCAGGCGGGGGCAACGCAAGCCCTTCTCCCCATCTCCCGTGGATGTCAGCAGCCAGGTTTCAAGGCTGGGCCACTGGTTTCCCCTTTGAGCCCCAGGGATGAGGGCAAGATGCCGGGGAGCAGCACAGGGAGGAGACCCTGGCGTGCCTGCCTGAGGGATGTGCTGGTACTGGGGAGGCAGGGAAGGTCCCTGTCCTGGGGTACAATGATGGGGCTGGCTCCCTGGCCGCTGTGCCATGGGAGCCCTGATGCCAGCCTTGCTGGGCGGTGCGAGCCTGGCACAGAGCAGGGCAGGGTGGGTGGGCAGACCCCTGCCCGCAGCCCCCACACACTCACCAGTCGGTGATGGATAGTTGTGCTTCAGCCCCGAGCTGGGATCTTGGACAGCGCTGAGCTTCTCCTCCCTGTCCCTCCTGGGGCACGAAGGGGGTTCCTTCTTCTCCCCAGTCGTCCTGGGGTACCGAGGAGGTTCCTTCTCCCCAGCCCTCCTGAGGTACCGAGGAGGTTCCTTCTCCCCAGCCCTCCTGGGGGACTGAAGGGGTTTCTTCTCCTCCTTGGCCCTCCTTGGGGACTGAGAGGATTCCTTCTTCTCCCCAGGAGGCCTGGGGGACCGAGGAGGTTCCTTCTCCCCAGCCCTCCTGAGGTACTGAGGAGGTTCCTTCTCCCCAGCCCTTCTGAGGTACTGAGGAGGTTCCTTCTCCCCAGCCCTCCTGGGGGACTGAGGAGGTTCCTTCTCCCCAGCCCTCCTGGGGGACTGAAGGGGTTTCTTCTCCTCCTTGGCCCTCCTTGGGGACTGAGAGGATTCCTTCTTCTCCCCAGGAGGCCTGGGGGACCGAGGAGGTTCCTTCTCCCCAGCCCTCCTGAGGTACCAAGGAGGTTCCTTCTCCCCAGCCCTCCTGGGGGATTGAGGAGGTTCTTTCTCCCCAGCCCTCCTGGGGGGCCGAGGGGGTTCCTTCTCCTCCCTGGCTCTCCTGGAGGTTTCAGGGGGTTCCTTCTTCTCCTCGGCCCTCCTGGGGCTCTGAGAGGGTTCCTTCTCCTCCCTGGCACTGGTGGGGGACTGTGGTGGTTTTTTCTTCTCCCCAGCCATCCTGGGGGTTTGAGGGGGTTCCTTCTCCTCCCTGGCCCTCCTGGGGCTCTGAGAGGGTCCCCCCATCATCCTGGAGGAGAGAGGAGAGAGGGAGGGAGGCCGTGATGGAGACCTCATAGCCTCAGGGTGCCCTGCTAGGGGAGGTGGGGCAGAGGTAGCTGTGTTCAGGGGGGCTTTTTACTCCCACCCTGTCCCAGCAATGTCCTCCCAGACACCAACAGCAGGGTTGGTGGCCCGCAGTGGAGTCTGTCCCGGTGAGGCCACAGATGGTGCAGATGGAGGCCAGAAAGCTCAGCTTTTGGGCTTCTCCCTGACAACCAGGGAGGGGACAGACGGACAGACAGGCTCAGGAGAGTGAGACAGTGTGTGTGGGGGGTGCTCAGCACAGCCCCCGTAAGCCTCTCAGCACAGGATGGGGACAGACAGACCAGCTGGAAGCCAGCTACATGCAGCCTTGGACAAGTGGCCACAGATACCTTTGGTCTGCTCCTGAGGAAGGCTTGGATGTTATCCATGTGGGTCTTTTCCTCCCTGGACATGGCTGAGCTGGAGCAGCCCAAACCTGGCCAAGAGAGAGCAGTCAGGGCTGGGGACAGGCGGGGGCAACCCAAGCCCTTTTCCCCAGCTCCCGTGGATCCTTTTATCCCCCAGTCAGGTTCCTGCCCTTCCGCTAAGGCCAGAACCACAACTTCCTGACCCAAAACATTGTCCCACCCTGGGGAAGTCCCACTGAGCAGGTGTCTGTCTGTCTGTCTGCACCTTCCTTACCACGCCACAGAGCAGCCAGGCACCTCCCTGCTGAAGGACACGGGGCTTCAGCTCGCAATGGCTGCTCAGCCTCCAGTCCCCTGTATTGGGTGCTTGGATCCCCTCAAAAATGGGTCATCAGCCCCCTGCAATGGGTGCTCAGACCCCAGATCCCCCCGTACTGGGCGCTTGGGCCCCAGACCCCCCTCATATCGGGTGCTTGGACGCCCCCGTAATGGGTGCTCAGACCCCATCAGTGGGTGCTTAGACTCCTGCAATGGGTGTTCAGCCCCCAGCACCCCCCATATTGGGTGCTCAGACTCCCACAATGTGTGCTGGGACCCCATATCCCCCCATAGTGGGTCCTTAGACCCCCACAATGGGTCCTCATACCCCAGATCCCTGTTGATCCCCCTGAATTGGGTGCTCAGACCCCCCCATAGTGGGGGATCAGATTCCCCCTGTAATGGGTGCTCAGACAACCTCACTGGGTTCTCGGACCCCAGATCCTCCCCCTGAACCCCCTTTATTAGGTGCTCAGACCCTCACATAGTGGATGATCAGCCCTCAGAGGCCCCCATATTGGCATTCAGACACCCACAATGGGTGCTCAGCCCCCACAAACCCCCTCTAATGTGCACTCAGACCCCTGCAATGGCTGCTCGGACCCCAGATCTCCCCAGACCCTCCCGTAGTGAGTGCTCAGACCCCATCAGTGGGTGCTTGGACACCACGGGGTGGGCAGGAGAAGGAAACGCCACACAAGCTCTGACTGTTTACCACTTTCTTTCAGAAGAGGGATCAAATACTCTCGAATGAGCAGAAGCTGCCAGAACAGAAGCAGGTGCATTAGTCCACGAGGAAGCAGAAGAACCCAAACTAAGTTTATCCTAAAGCCCAAGGCAGAATGTCTGGAGCTTCAACACACTGTCCCAATGAAAGGTCATGTCTGCACTCTCCTCCCTGCACACAGTGTCACAGCTCTCTCTTGGAAAGGTCACAGGGAAGATGGAAGTTCAGTGACAGGAGTATTGTTCCCTGAGCTACAGCAAGCAGTGCTGCACAAGTGTCTATCACTAACTCTGCAGGCAAGGACGCTGCACAGTCCTTGTGCCTGCGCTGGTGGGAAAGCACGGGGGGGCAGGAGAAGGAAGCGCCACACAAGCTGTGACTATTTACCACTTTCTGTTAGAAGAGGGATCAAATACTCTCCAATGAGCAGAAGCTGCCAGAACAGAAGCAAGGCTTCTCAGCGCAGCAGCCAAAGGAACATTTTGCTACCTAAATACTTCTACCTTCATCTTTAGGGCCACTTCTACCTGACACAATCTGAAACAGCAACAAAAGAAAATAAAACAGAGGAGGAAATGTGTATGTGGTGTCAGACAGCAAAACACCTCTGCATGGCATCGATACAAACGTCAAGAATGAACACCTGGGATAATATGCTATTCTTGTCTTTGTAAGAAATGCTTTGGCACGGATTTCAGTTTATTTCCTAAAAATTCCAGCTGCCACATGCACTTGCCAGAACCCCTGACCTGATCAATTCCGCAAATCATCACTTCAATTCCTGATGGAAACCCAACCGGGCTGGCCCCATGTGATTTGGAACAGTGCTTGTCTTTACTTCCAGCCACTCAGATGTCTACACCCCTCTCTGCTCTTCTAAAGAGATGCTATTGCACACAACACCCAGACCCACACACACCATCTACCTCAGCTGACTTTTGGCTGAGTTCAACACGTAGGAATAAAAACTAATTCAGGATCAACACATGAAATTCAAACCAAGCATTTCAGTACCCCATGAGCAGGGTAAAAAGAAAGACCATTCGCATGACAACTGACTCTAAGAAAGTGTTGCTGACACTCATTTTAGTCTTCCTTCTCTTGAACAAGTAAGATTTCATTCACCACTCACAAGGGAACTGTGGACACCTGACTGTCTCTGAGGAGATGACACCAGAGACAGGCAGGTTTGATGAGCAGTTCTCTACTGCAACAGAACCGGTTGCAAAGGATCCTTCATTCTCAACATTCAGATCTATTTTAGCTGCACAGGCAACTGTTTTACAGCTTTGCTTGAAGATGTTTTGTAAAGAAGAGCTGTACTTCTGTGGGGTTGGGTGTTAGTTAAGTATTTTGACTAACAACTACAGTACTTGTTTTAAACACTATCTAATCATTCCCCAAAGCTGGGTAAGCAGACCAAAAGCAGCAAACAAAATGCAAAACCTCAAATGCAGCGTGCCAGGCAGGCTCTGAAACATAAGGAACCTAAGGGCAAATAAAATGTTGTCAATTAGCAAGAAAGAAATCTAAAAGCATGATCTCACTGTGGAGTTCTGGGCACTGGCTGCCATGTCAGTCTAGTCTAGAGCTCCTTTTATTCCCCCCTTTGTTCCTCACTTCCTATTTGGTAGGCTGCAGCTTTACTGTTCAAGGCTTCAAACTACCTTCATCAATTTCCCTCTCAGCCTAGTGCCAACATGAAAGAATACAACAACTTTAAGTACATTTGTAGTCATTTTGGGATCTTGACCAGTACCCTAAATTACTACCCTGCAGCTGAACTTCAACCTCCTTCACTTGTTGATAAAAGTACAAAGGGAAAATGTGCTCAATTGACAGGATTGTAACAAGTGTCCCTGCCCCTCGCCCATTCCAGGACAGACACTTTCAAAGCTGCTGCAGCACTACTGAGGTTTCAGAACAGACATTTATTAACTAACCATCAGTGGTAGAAAACGGGGAGGAACTAAGGAGAACTTTTCCACAAATGGGTAGACCTGTTTTTGCTCTGCAGGTTGCATTAACCCAATTTGGAGGTGACCTTGAAAATCCTTATTAGCCATAAAGTTGCAAAGCCCTTCCTTGTCTCTCAGACACTGGTAACACAGGAAACAGCAGGAAGACCATCTAAACCTCTATCTGCACAGCCCCAGGAGTTGTTTAGTAATCTTAATCACAAATACTGGTTAAGGGACCTGCAAGGCTGCCAAGAGACAAAGGTTGGAACCATCTGAGCTTTCAGCTGCCCAAAGAAAGCTTTCTGCAGAACCTTCAAGAAAACCATTCCCTGCATTTTTTCTTTCCCTGACATCACAGGTTATCAGCTCCAGAAGTTTTCCCTCTTCACTTCAGTGAGGTCACATTCTGTGTGCACTTCAAGACAGAAGAACATGACAGGAATCACATTTCTTTAAAATTAAAGAAACCCCCAATCACACCCACACCACACCCGCACCCCCCCAATGAAATTACACACAATTTATGCTTTTAGCAGAAGAATGTAACACCTTGTTCTTGCAAAGAGGGGGAAGGACATGGAAGTGGAAGCAGGATTCATTCAAACCAAAGGGCACGTGCAGATCAGAAACAAGGGCACAGCAAAGCCCCAGCTCCCTTGCATCCCTCCTGGCTAACAAACTTTCCCCCCCCCATGCTTAACAGCAATAGTATCTTCATATCCTCAAAATGTGGGAGTGGGTTCAAATGAGTCCCCACGCCTGGATCAGCATCTCTCTATTCAAACTGTATGCTTTGCAGGACCAGTGAAAAAAGAGGCAACAGTGGGTAAAGCAAAACTGCATCACAATAAAAGGACTGTCTGTTAGCAGGTGCAAAGTACCTGCTGCAACTCCAAAAGTCAAACCCCCCATTCAATCAAACTGCTTTTCACACCGCAGAAGCTGCATCTGAATCAAGTTCCCAGAGCTGCAGTGACACATGTGCTGTGCTAACAGCATCCTTTAACGGTGCTGTGAATCCCTGAGGCAGAAGGTCACAGCACAAACATCCCATTCTCAAGGGACTATTTTTCCCCAACACAAACACAAAAACGTAACATCAGCCAGCAACCAAAACACTACAAGCAAGAACAGATCAAGACTGAAAATCAACGGGGAAGCGAGAATATTTGGTGATGTAGCATGCAACAAGCAATTCAAGTGGTGTTTCTGGAATGCCTCTTCTCCTTTACAACCCACTGAGAGATGAGGCTGGGAGCTACATTAGTAAATGCTGAAGGTAAAACTAAATGAATGAAAAACACACAAGTTGGAAGGAATCAATGCTGACAATGGGAGATTACTTCTTTTTAAATCAAGACATAGTAAGAGGAACAAGCATCTACACAGTTTCTCTGCAGTTTGACTTCCTACAACAAACTAGCCTTTTCTCAATAACATCACCTTGAAATGTCTTACACCTTTTCTTGTGTTAAGAGAAACTGAGAATTAGCATGGAGCTATGGTTGCTGTTGTTGGCGTCTAAAAGTGGAAGTGTGAGTTTCACCACTGAATTGAAAGGTATGGGGCAGTAGCTCCCATGTATCCATAGATTATGGGAACTTTCTATATAACTAAACTAAGACTGGCTATTTTCTCTTTTCATTTAAAAACGGACTGTTTAATTATAAATATATTCATTGTAAATTATAAACCCATTAACTATTAATTATAAATCCCTCTTTCACTTTAATTAATGCCATTCATTAAAAATATTACCCTACCAAAAGAAAAGGGTACACAGCTGCCCTTGCCTGCATTTTCTCCTCTTCCTCTCACACAGAATCCCAGGGGAGATGGACGGTGTTTACTGGTAGGACAAAACATCAAGTTCCAATCACATCTGGCTGCCAACTGATCAGCTGGGATAAGGCAGGATTGCCAAGAGAGGCTGTGTCTTTGCTACTGGACAGGAGACAATTGCTACTACAACCAGCACTAATAAATGTTGTATCGTTGCATCCAAAAGCACCACCAAGTCAAGTGGAAGTGAAAAAGGCATTTCCTAGGCTTTTTCTCCAAACCAGAGGGCATCACTGTAACACTCCCACTCCTGCCATCCTTATTACAACAAAGGATTCCAATCTGACTCGAGGGACAAACAGGCTGTAAGGAAAGCGCCTGCTGCTCTGTCAGAGCTCAGCTCAGAGCTGCACTGGGGGAAACAAACTCAACAGCGGGGGGAAGCAGGGAAATGCTTTGCTCAGACCCTCCAGACAGGTGGCACACTGCCAAATTGGCACCAGAATTGACCAGCACAAAGAAAAGGGGGTGGAAAAGAGGGGTGAACTTACCGGGGACTGAGGGCCTGAAGCTCTGGGGGTGCCAACTCCACACGAGGCCAAGATGGCTCCGGCAGGGACTTGCTGCCCAGGCTGTGGCAGATACCATAGGCCCTGGCTGGGCGGGGGAGCGGGGCTGCAGGGAGAAGGGGTGTCAGGGGTGGGGAGAGGCTGGTGGGGGGGAAACGCCCCCCTCCTGTGGGGAATGGAACAGCCGCCCGGGAAAGGAGACACCTTGTGCTGGTGGGACAGGAGCTGTGAGAGCCCGAGGAGCAGCAGCAAAGCCCGAGACAGGGGGTCTGGCAGCCATGTCAGTGTGGGTGCTGCCTGGCAGCCATGTCAGTGTGGGTGCTGCCTGGCAGCCATGTCAGTGTGGGTGCTGTCTGGCAGCAGGTTTCAGCCACGCAGGCACTGCTACAAGCTCTGCATCTCTTCAAGGCTGTCACTTGCCACTGATGACTAGTTCCAGCCTTGAAGAGGTGCACAGCTCTCCCCATGTCCTGGTGTAGATCACACTGTACTTCAAGTCACTGGAAACACAGACTGTGGTGGCAAGGTTCAAGCATCACTTTTCTGACGGGGAGATGTGGAAAATGCTGGGGAATGTTACCTTTGCAAATTGAAAAGGGTTATTGTATTTTCTGTAGAAGAATTTAGGATATATAGAAACTCTTGATCAACTGAACAAAACTAAACTTTATTAGTGTACACAGCTGTAACAACAATAGTAACCAGCCACAATCAAAACCAAAACCAAAATAACATTTCCTGCTGATCCAGTGCTTGTTCACCTCGCTGTCTGTTTGTGGAAATGCACATGTGCAGTTTCCCCCCCCCCACCTCCCCACAGAAAGTTCTAGAAAAGGAAGTTCACGCCTGCGTGAATCCAGTGAACCCAGTAATTCTGCCATCTTGATGGCGCAGGACAAAAAAAAATTGATTTAAAGGCCATAATTGGCAGAGAAGACTCCAGCCGGTTTTGACCAGGCCTGGAGACCCACCTAAAGCTGAATTTGCTAAGTAATGGGTGATGGGGTGGGAAAACGGTGGACTTATGTCTCAACATTGCTAAAATATTGGGGGGAAGTTCTTTCCAGAGAGATTGGTGAGGGGCTGGAACAGGCTGCCCAATTTTTACCCCGATCTTGAATAACTTTGGGGTTTGGGGCCAATTTGGACCCAAATCTGCTCTTCCTTTCCCTTTTTTCCCAATTTTGACCCAAATCCACAGGTTGAGAGGAGGCGGCTGTGTCGATTGAGGGGGGATTTTCCCCCCCCGTGTCACCGTGGTGCTGCTGGTGGTTGGGGTGCTGCTCACAGTGACGCGGGTGGTGACAAAAACCCAGCGCATCCTCTTTCTTCTGAGTTGCTTGGCAAATTTGGGCTGGTTTTCCCAATTTTCCAGGATTTTGACCCAATTCTGGGCATCTTTTGACCCAAAATGCATGAATTTTCCACTTTATACCCATTTTTCAACCAAATATTTCAACTCTTCTCCCACGTTTGCCCCATTTTTCCACAAATCTTCACATTCATTCACCATTCCTGCCATTTTTTGCTGCCAAAACGGAGTTTTCCCACCAAAAAATACCATTTTTGAGCCAAATTTGGGGAATTTCCCTCTTTATACCCATTTTTAACCCAAATATTTAAAGTCTTCCCCCCATGACCATTTGTGTTTTAAATCTTGACATTCTTTTACCATTTATGCCACATTTTCCCCAAAATTTGACCTTTGTGTGCCTATAATTATCACTTGTTGCCAACAAGTTTCCCTTTTTTACCTCTTGTGCCCAGATACGGACAGTTTTCAGCCTAAAATTGCCATTTTTGACCCCAAATTGAGAATTTTTTTACTTTAAACCCATTTTTGACCTAAATATTTTTACTCTTCTCCCACTTTTGCGCCATTTCTCCCCAAACCTTCACACTCATTTACCAATTATGTCATATTTTTTTCCCTGAATATGACCTTTTATTGCCAAAAATCAGCATTTTTGCCTGAGTCCCTCTTTTTAAAACTCTTTTTGCCTGATTTTCCCCCAAATTTGGGCAACAATTGACCATTTTAGGACATTCCCCACCCATCTTTCCTCCTCACTATGATGAGCCCAAATCTGTCCTTCCCCCCCCCCCCCCCCCGTTTTTATCCCAATTTTTTATGATTTGGGGAAAATGTTAATCATTTTTTGATAATTTTTCCTTTTTTAACATTTTTCACCCAATTTTTGCCAATTCCATCACTTTTCTCTCCCAATTTCTGCCATGCACCTCAAAAAATCCAAGAAATTTCTGAAATGATTTGGAAATTTAAGAAAAATTTTAAATTTCAAATGATTTTTAAAAACTATTTTATTTTTAACTCTTTTTGCCTAATATTTGTCTATTTAGCCCCGGAAAATTTGGAAGGAAAAGCGCTGGGCATGAATCACTGTGGTTATCCTGGTTGGATTGAGTTTTGGGGTGCCAGGATCGTTGTCACTGTCTCCTCCGGTTATTCCTCGTCACCATCATTTCACCAGGACAAATTTTGGCCATTTTTGCCCCAAAATCTCACCCTCCCGGGGCTGGTGTGTGTGGGGGGGATGATAAGGGTCAAACTCCCTCCCCACACACCTCAAATTTCACCCTTGAGTCCATCGTTGGGTCAAAATGTGGCGGTTTTTTGGGGGAGAGAAATTCCATTTTGAGGTGAGAAATTTATCTTTGGGGGAGATTTTGGGAATTTCAGGGAATTTTGAGGGGTTTTATGAAGGTGGGGCAATCTGACGGACCAAAAATTTCAAATTTTAGGATGTTTTGGTGATTTCCACACCCAAAAAAATAACTCTGAGGCAATTTAATGGCAGAAAGAGGGAAAAAAATAAAATTTGGGGAATGTGGAAAATCTCTGAGGAAGGAAATAAAAATTTTTGTGAATTAAGTTTATTTTTGAGGGAAAAAATGGAATTTTGGAGACCAACATTTGCCCAAAAATGAAGTTGTAAGGATTTTCTTTGAGTGAAATATAATCCATTAGTGAGTTGCTGGTAGAAAATGGAATCCAAGGGTGAATTTGATGGTAAAATTCTTCAGATTTTGGGTAAAAATTTGAAAAAGTGAATTTTTGAAGGTTTGTGTGGAGTCAAAATAGCAACTTTTGGCAATAATTCCCACTCCTGACAGTCGATGTGCTCTTAAAATTTTAAATTTTTTATTGGGCAAATTTTACAATGATGTTAATTAGATGTTTTAAATTGGAGAGTGAAGTGCATCCTGGGAGAATAAGGGAGGGATCTGGGGGGGTGGTTTAGGTTTGGCCCATCCCCATGGGCACCCGCTGTCACTGACGTCACTGATGAGGTCACACCCCCCAGAGGTGGAGCGTCACCGCCGGGGGCTGGGGCTGTACCCGGAGCATCGGGTCACCCTGGCCGTGGTGGGGGGAGCTGGGACCCCACGACGGGCCCCACAACCGCCGCCTCGTCCTCCAGGTGCCGGATGTGGGGGGGGGGTTGGGGGGGTTAGAGGGGGGTTGGGGGTGGGTTTGGGGGTGTTAGAGGGGGGTTTGGGGTGGGTTTGGGGGGCTGTAAGAGGGGTGGGAGGGGGTTAGAAGGGTGTTGGGGGTATCAGAGGGGGGTTGGGGGTGGGTTTGGGGGGGTCAGAGGGGGGTTTGGGGTGGGTTTGGGGGGCTGGAAGAGGGGTGGGAGGGGGTTAGAGGGATCAGAGGGGGGTTGGGGGTGGGTTTGGGGGGGGGTTGGGGTGGGTTTAAGGGGCTGGAAGAGGGGTGGGAGGGGATTAGAGGGGTGTTGGGGGGATTAGAGGGGGGTTTGGGGTGGGTTTGGGGGGGTTAGAGGGTTTTGGGGTGGGTTTGGGGGGCTGGAAGAGGGGTGGGAGGGGGTTAGAGGGGTGTTGGGGGGATTAGAGGGGGGTTGGGGTGGGTTAGGGGGGGTTAGAGGGGGGTTTGGGGGCTGGAAGGGGGGTGGGAGGGGGTTTTAGGGGTGAGTTGGGGGGGTTAGAGGGGGTTGGGGGTGGGTTTGGGAGAGTGGGAGGGGGTTAGAGGGGGGTTGGGGGGCTGTAAGGGGGGTGGGAGTGGGTTAGAGGGGGGTTGGGGGGCAGTTGGGGGGCATTTGGGGGGTTAAAGGGGATTTGTGGGAGTTGGGGGTTAGGGGGGGTTGGGGTGGGTTTGGGGGTATTAGAGGGGTGTTGGGGGGCCATTTGGCAGGGTTAAAGGGGATTTGGGGTAGTTAGAGGGGTAATTGGGGGCGTTTAGAGGGGGGTTGGGGGGCATTTGGGGGGGTGTGAGGGGTTTTAGGGGGGGGTTGGGGGAGTTACAGGGGGGTTAGGGATGGGTTGGAAGGGATTGGGGGGTTTGGGGGGCTGGAAAGAGGTGGGAGGGGGTTAGAAGGGTTTGGGGCCAGTTGGGGGCATTTGGGGGAGTTGTGGGGCAGTTCAGGGGGGTTGAGGGGAAGGAAGGGGGGGTGGGAGGGGGAGTTGGGGGGCATTCAGGGGGGTTGGGGGTTGGGCAGGGGGGTTAGAAGGGATATGGGTGGGCAGGGAAGGGGGGTTGGGGGCAGTTGAAGGGGTTACAGGGGATTTGGGGCGCGGGCAGGGGGTTTAAGGGGTGTTGGGGAGCCGTTGGGGCGGTTAGAGGGCAGTTGGTGGGCGGGCAGGGGGGTTGGGGAGCAGTTGGGGGGATTAGGGGGGTCTGGGGGGCAGCTGTGGCCCCTCATTGCCTCTCCCCCACACACACACAGCTGGAACAGGCCATGGCCCAGCAGCTGCTCGACACCCTGGGCACCCCCCCTGCGGCCCCCAGGCCTGAGACCCCCCAGGAGGGATCCAGGGACCTCCGGGAGGGATCCCCAGACCCCCTGGGATGGACCCACAGACCCCCAGGAGGGAACCCCAGACCCTGGGAGGGACCCAGAGACCCCCGGGATGGACCCAGAGACCCCCAGGACGAAGCCAAAGACCCCTGGACTGACCCCAGAGCCCCTGGAACCCACCCAGACCCCTGGCACCAGCCCCGGAGCCCCCAGAACCAGCCCCAGAGACCACAGGACTGACCCCAGGACCAGCCTACAGCCCCAGACCCCCCCATTCCCCACCCCCATACCCCCTGTCCCTGCCCCCAGACCCTCATTCCCCACCCCCAGAGACCCCAGACCCCCTTGTCCCCTCTCTCAGACCCCCCGATCCAGCCCCAAACCCCTCTGGGACCGGCCCCAGACCCCCGTTCTCCAGCCTCAGACCCCCTGGGACTGACCCCAGGAGCCATTCCCCGCCCCCAGACCCCCCTGTCCCTGCCCCCAGACCCCCATTCCCCACCCCCAGAGACCCCAGACCCCCCGATCCAGCCCCAAACCCCCCGGGACCGGCCCCAGACCCCCGTTCTCCAGCCTCAGACCCCCTGGGACTGACCCCAGGACCCATTCCCAGCCCCAGACCCCCATGTCCCTGCCCCCAGACCCCCGTTCCCCACCCCCAGAGACCGCAGACCCGCTGTCCCTGCCTCAGAGACCCCAGACCCCACTGTCCCCGCTCCCAGACCCCCCTGTCCCTGCCCCAGAGACCCCAGACACCCCTTTCCCCATCCCCAGACCCCCCCGGACCGGCCCCAGACCCCCCGATCCAGCTCCAAACCCCCCGGGACCGGCCCCAGACCCCCCTGTCCCCACCCCAGAGACCCCAGACCCCCCTGTCCCCGCCCCCAGACCCCCGATCCAGCCCCAAACCCCCCGGGACTGACCCCAGGACCCATTCCCCACTCCCAGACCCCCGTTCCCCACCCTCAGAGCCCCCAGACCCCCGTTCCCCACCCCCAGAGCCCCGAGACCCCCTGTCCCCGCCCCCAAACCCCCGTCCCCAGCCCCCGGGACCGGCCCCCAGCCCCAGCCCCGTCTCAGACCCCCGTCCCAGCCCCCCCCGGGGACTGACCGAGGCGGCACCGATCACCCCCCGCCCCCGCCCCCGCCCCCGCCCCCGCCTCAGCGCTGCTGTCCCCCTCTTCCCGCCGCTGAGGGGGCAGCGCCTCCCATTGGCTGCCCACCGCCGGGCAGGCGGGCTTAGGGCGAGAACCCCACCCTCCGATTGGCCGCGGCATTCCCGCCTCGCAACGGAACACGCCGATTGGCCGCCGCCTCTGAGGCGGCAGCACCTCCCATGGGCTTTTTACCGAGGGGGGAGGCGGGATTAAAAGCGAAGGGAAACTCCACGCCCCCCTCCACCACCTCGAGCTCCGATTGGCCGGCGCGGCGGCAAGCGGCGCGCCGATTGGACCAGGAGATGGAGAGTGGGCGGGGCGAGGTGGACCCGCCTGGATATAAAAGGAGCGGCTGGGGGAGGCAGTCGCCTCCTCACACAGTCCAGCGGCCGAATCGCGACGGGGGCTGCTGCTCCCCCCTCCCCTCCCCTCCCCTCCCCTCCCCTCCCCTCCCCTCCCCTCCCCTCCCCTCCCCTCCCCTCACAGCCTCATCAACACTTGTTACCGGTAATTGGCGCCTCGATCCGAGCCCGGGGAGGAGCCGGAGGCGGCAGCGACCCACGGGAAGGGGCTTGGGGGGTGTGAGGGACGGGATTATGCTAATTTATGCTGATTTATGCTAATTACAGGCGGCTTCCTGTCGTTTTGGGGCGAATTCGGGGGGGTTGGGGCTTTTTGGGGCGATTTTAGGGGGTTTTGAGGTGGTTTTAGGGGGCTTTGGGGCGATTTCAGGCTGTTTGGGGGGGGTGTTGAGGCTTGTAAAGGGCTCTGAGGGTTGTGGGGTGAATTCAAGGGGTTTGGGGTCTTTTTAAGGTTTTTCAAAGAATTTTAGGGGGGTTGGAGCCAGTAAAAGGGATTTTGGGTGGTTTTAGAGGGTTTTGGGGTGTATTTTGGGAGGGTTGAGGCAGATTGAAGGGATTTGGGGCGATATCAGGTGATTTTGGGGCTTCTGAGGGTATTTGGGTGCTTTTTTGGCGCAATTTTAAGTTGTTTTGGGGCTTTTTAAGGTTTGTGAGGTTATGAGTCCTTTTAGACCCTTTGGGGCCATTTTTGGGGGGGGGTTATCTTGTTTTGGGGGGTTTTTAGCCCGTTTTGGGACAGGTTGGATGGGGTTTGGGGTCATTTGAGGGGATTTTAGCCCATTTTGGGGCAGTTTTGGGGTGTTTTAGCCTTTTTTGGGTCAGTTTTGGGGTGTTTTGGGTTAGGTTTAGCTTATTTTGGGGCCCCTTTGTGTCAGTTTTAGTACTTTTTAGGTCAGTTTTGGGCTTATTTGGCCAAATTTGGGTCAGTTTTGGGGGATTTTGGATCAGTTTGGGGGGATTTTTTTTTGCATTTTGGGTTAGTATAGGGGTATTTTTGGTCCCTTGTGGATCAATTTTGAGGCTTTGTGGCTCATTTAGGGTCAGCTTAGGGATTTTTAGCCAATTTTGCGTCAATTGTGGGTCAATTTTAGGGGGTTTTGGCCCCTTTTGGGTCAATTTTAGGGAAATTAGACCCATTTTGGTCAGTTTTAGGGGGTCAGTGTTTTTTTGGCTCATTTTGTGCCAGTTTTAGGTTGTTTTGGCCTATTCTGAGTCAATTTTGGGGGGGTTGGCCCATTTTGGGTCAGTTTTGGGTGATTTTTACCCTTTGTGGGTGGTTTTAGGGGGGTTTTAGCTCGGTTTGGGTCAGTTTTAGGGGGTTTTGGCCCATTTTGGGTCATTTTTAGGGGGGGTTGGCCCATTTTGGGTCAGTTTTGGGGTGTTTTGGAGTCGCCACCGCCGCCATGCTCTGTTACCCTGAGGTGCTGCAGCGGCACACAGGCTGCTTCGGCTCCATCTGGTGAGGAGATGATGTCATACGGGGGGGTTGGGGGGGGTAGTGGGGGGTGGTGGGGTCTGTGACGTCATGGGGCGATGATGTCATCGGGGAAGGGGTGATGATGTCATTACACCCCCCCAGGCTGGCGGCCACCTGCAGCTCCTGCCTCCTGCGCAGAGAGTACCTGGTGGTCGATGTGCCCAGAGCCTGGTAATGAGGGGGGCTAATTAGGGGGTGTTAATTAGGGGAGGAGGGTTAATGAGGGGGTAATTAGGGGAGGAGGGTTAATGAGGGGGTAATTAGGGGAGGAGGGTTAATGAGGGGGTAATTAAGGGAGGAGGGTTGATGAGGGGGTAATTAAGGGAGGGGGTTGATGAGGGGGTAATTAAGGGAGGGGGTTGATGAGGGGGTAATTAAGGGAGGGGGTTGATGAGGGGGTAATTAAGGGAGGGGGCTGATGAGGGGGTAATTAAGGGAGGGGGCTGATGAGGGGGTAATTAAGGGAGGGGGCTGATGAGGGGGTAATTAAGGGAGGGGGCTGATGAGGGGGTAATTAAGGGAGGGGGCTGATGAGGGGGTAACTAGGGGAGGGGGCTGATGAGGGGGTAACAAGGGGAGGGGGCTGATGAGGGGGTAACAAGGGGAGGGGGCTGATGAGGGGGTAACAAGGGGTGGGGGCTGATGAGGGGGTAACAAGGGGTGGGGGCTGATGAGGGGGGAAATTAGGGGTGGGGGCTGATGAGGGGGGAAATTAGGGGTGGGGGCTGATGAGGGGGGAAATTAGGGGTGGGGGCTGATGAGGGGGGAAATTAGGGGTGGGGGCTGATGAGGGGGGAAATTAGGGGTGGGGGCTGATGAGGGGGTAATTTGGGGGATAACGATGGAGGGGGCCATTGAGGGGATGATTAATGAGGGGCTAATTGGGGGGGCTAATGAGGGGCTAATTGGGAGGGGAGTTAATGAGTGTGGGGTCAATAAGGGGGGCTAACAAGGGAGGGAGGGTAGTGAGGGGTGCTAATGAGCTGATGAGATCATTAATTAGTGAGCTAATGAGGTCATCAGGGGATGTGATGTCATCTGGGGGGGTGATGTCATTGGGGGGGTGATATCATGGATGGATTAACAAGCTAATTAAGGAGCTAATGAATGAATGGGCTAATGAATGGGCTGGTGCAGGTCCTGCAGCTCCAGAGCCTCCTGCTGCTGGGTGAGCCCACCCCACGGCTGCCCCATAGCGCCCCACACCTTGCCCCACATCTTCCCCCCCTCCAGAGGAGGCCACCCTGGTCCTGAGCCGCCTGCACCGCGCACACCCCCCGCCCCACATCAACCACAAGACCCCCTGCAGGTGAGGGCCTGACCCACAGAGTGACCCACGGCTCCCTGCCCCATAGCCTGACCCATAGTCTGACCTTCAGCTCCCTGCCCCATAGCGTGACCCATAGCGTGACCCATGGCTCCCTGTCCCATAGCCTGACCCACAGCCTGCCACACGGCTCCCTGCCCCATAGCCTGACCCATAGTCTGACCTTCAGCTCCCTGCCCCATAGCCAGACCCATAGCGTGACCCACGGCTCCCTGCCCCATAGCCAGACCCATAGCGTGATCCACGGCTCCCTGCCCCATAGCCTGACCCACAGCCTGCCATACGGCTCCCTGCCCCATAGCCTGACCCACAGCTCCCTGCCCCATAGCCAGACCCATAGCATGACCCACAGCTTTCTGCCCCATAGCCAGACCCATAGTGTGACCCACAGCTCCCTGACCCATATCCTGACCCCATCGCTTGGTCCCGCCCCCTACCCCATAGCACTGTCTCTGTCATGTGGCCCCGCCCCTCCCCATAGCCCCACCCCCTTGTATGGCCCCGCCCCCTCCCGAGGCCCCGCCCATCACCCATCCTGGCCCCGGCCCCCCCCGCCCCCCCCCCCCCCCCCCGGCCCTGTGGACCCGCCCCCCTGGCTGCAGCTGCTGCCGGACGCGCGGGCGCTGATGTCGGCATTGGAGCTGGCGCCAGACCCCTGGTTTGGGGTGCCGGGCGACACCCGCCCACACAGCCTCCCCCTGCTGCTGCCACAGGTACCCCGACCCACAGATCCTGACCCTCAGATCATCCCCCTGCCCCATAGATACACCCCTGCCCCATAGATCCCCGTACCCCACAGATCATCCCCTGCCCCACAGATCATCCCTTGCCCCATAGATACCGTTAGGAAGGGGGAAGGGGATATTACAGAGGCCGCTGGGGTAAGGCAGGTGCTTTGGGAGTCACAGCACGAGTTGATGGTGGAAATAGATAAATGCCAACAACACAGTGGCAGACTTGGGGATGTTGCTCCACATGAGAGTAGGGATAACTCTGTGGATTACCCCGTGAACTCCTCAGTGGAGCCGCTTTTGCCCATCCCCTATCGAAAAGCTCGCTGTGAGCTGTTGGGGATATCTGCATCTGCTGCCCCACTAAAATGCCTTTATACAAACGCACGTAGCATGGGGAACAAACAAGAAGAATTGGAGATCTTTGTGCGGTCGCAGGGCCACGATCTCATTGCAATCACTGAGACGTGGTGGGACAGCCTGGATGACTGGCACGCTACCATGGATGGCTACGTGCTTTTCAGGAAAGACAGGCTAGGGAGGCGAGGTGGGGAACTTGCTCTTTATGTTAGAGAGCACCTAGAATGTATTGACCTCCACCTGGGTCGGGATGAACCACTTGTCGAGAGCTTGTGGGTAAGAATTAAAAGGCAGGCCAGTATGTGTGATGTAGTCGTGGGCGTGTAGTACAGGCCCCCTGATCAAGAGGAGTGGGTTGATAGTGCATTTTATAAGCAATTGGAAGTAGCTTCAAGATGGCAGGCGCTGGTCATTATGGGGGACTTCAATTACCCAGATATTTGCTGGGCAAGCAATACGGCCAGTCGTATGCAGTCCAGGCAATTTCTGCGGTATATGGAAGACAACTTCCTGATACAGATGGTGCAGGAACCTACGAGGAGAGGGCGGGTGCTGGACCTTGTTTTCACTAACAAGGATGGGCTCGTTAGGGAAGTGAAGGTCGGGGGCAGCTTAGGACAAAGCGACCATGAAATGATCGAGTTCAAGATCCTGAGTGGAAGAGGCAAGCCAAAAAGTAGGATAGCTACCCTGAATTTTGGAAGAGCTAACTTTGATCTCCTCCGAAATCAAATAGGGGCTATCCCTTGGGCTGCTCTGTTTGAAGGAATGGGAGCCTGCGAGAGCTGGCTAACATTCAAACAGCACTTCTTCCAAGCACAGAATAGGTGCATCCCTTTGAGTAAGAAATTGGGAAGGAGAGGTAGAAGACCTGCGTGGATAAGCAGGGAGCTTTTGAGTAAACTCAAAGGGAAGCAGAAGACCTATAAACTGTGGAAACAGGGTCTGAGATCATGGGATGAATATAAGGATGTTGCCAGGGCCTGCAGGGATGCAACTAGGAGGGCTAAGGCCTGCTTAGAAATTAAGCTGGCAAGGGACATAAAGGATAACAAAAAGAGTTTTTTCAGGTATGTGAATAGTAAAAGGATGACCAGGGATAATGTAGGTCCCTTGTTGAATGAGGCGGGTGTCTTGGTAACGGGAGATGATGAGAAGGTGGAGATACTGAATGCCTTCTTTGCCTCGGTCTTTACTCCGAAGGCTTCTCGGGACCCACAGATACCAGGCGAAAGTAGGAGTGTTTGGGGAACGAATGGCTCACCTCTAGTTGAGGTAGGGGTGGTCCAGGAGCGACTCAAAGGATTGGATGCACACAAATCCATGGGCCCGGATGGGATACACCCACGGGTGCTGAGAGAACTGGCGGAGGTGATTGTGGAGCAGCTCCCTATCATCTTCGATAGGTCCTGGACTACAGGAGAAGTGCCTGAAGACTGGAGGATAGCCAATGTCACTCCAGTCTTTAAAAAAGGCAAGAAGGAGGATCCCAGTAACTATAGGCCAGTCAGCCTCACTTCTGTCCCTGGAAAGGGGATGGAACATCTTGTTTTGGATGCCATCTCCAAACAACTGGAAGAGAAGAAGGTTATGAGGAGTAGTCAGCATGGATTCACCAAGGGGAGATCGTGCTCGACCAATCTCATAGCCTTCTGTGATCTCATAACAGGCTGGGTAGATGGAGGGAGAGCAGTGGATGTCATCTACCTTGACTTTAGCAAAGCTTTCGATACTGTCTCCCACGACATCCTGATAGAGAAGCTGAGGGAACAAGGGATAGATGAGTGGACGGTGAGGTGGGTTGAGAACTGGCTGTCGGACCGAGCCCAGAGGGTCGTGATCAGTGGAGTAGAATCTGACTGGAGGCCTGTGACTAGCGGTGTTCCCCAGGGCTCGGTGTTGGGTCCAGTCCTGTTTAATATCTTCATTGACGATCTTGATGAGGGAACAGCATCCACCCTCAGCAAGTACACCGATGATACAAAGCTGGGAGGAGTGGCTGACACGCAGGAACACTGCGCTGCCATCCAGAGAGACCTGGACAGGCTGGAGAGCTGGTCTGGGAGAAATCTAATGAAGTTCAACAAGAGCAAGTGTAAAGTCTTGCACCTGGGGAGGAACAACCGACTGTATCAGTACAGGCTGGGGGATGACCTGCTGGAAAGGAGGTCAGTGGAGAAGGACCTGGGGGTCCTGGTAGATGACAGGTTGGCCATGAGCCAGCAGTGTGCACTGGTGGCTAAGAGAGCCAATGGGATCCTGGGATGCATCAGGAAGAGTGTGTCCAGCAGGTCGAAGGAAGTGATCCTCCCCCTCTACTCTGCGTTGGTCAGGCCCCACCTGGAGTACTGTGTCCAGTTCTGGGCTCCCTGGTATAAAAAAGACAGGGACCTTCTGGAGAGAGTCCAGAGAAGGGCCACGAAGATGATTAGGGGCCTGGAACATCTCCCCTATGAGGAAAGGCTGAGTGAGCTGGGTCTGTTCAGCCTGGAGAAAAGAAGGCTTAGGGGGGACCTAATTAGTGTTTATAAATATCTTAGACTTGGGATGCAGGGGGAATTGGCCAGCCCGTTTTCAGTGGTCTGTGGGGACAGGACAAGGGGCAATGGCTGTAAGCTGGAGCATAGGAAGTTCCACACCAACATGGGGAAGAACTTTTTCACAGTAAGGGTGTCAGAGCAGTGGAATAGGCTGCCCAGGGAGGTGGTTGAGTCTCCTTCTCTGGAGATATTCAAGTCTCGTCTGGATGCCTATCTGTGTAATGTGAGATAGGGAGCCTGCTTTGGCAGGGGGGTTGGACCCGATGATCTCTTGAGGTCCCTTCCAACCCCTAAGATTCTGTGATTCTGTGATTCTGATTCTGTGCCTTCGTGTCTCCGCAGCACAGCGCCGCAGGCACTCGCCGAGCTTGCAGAGGTCTTCCTGCATCGCTACCTCGGGATTGGCTTCCTTCACCACCTCCTCCTTCTTGTCTGTGAGGGGAGCCAGCGGGGTGTGAGGACACAACTGTGGGCACAGTACAGCACCTGACACTCCTGGGGACAGTCCCCAAGCACAGGGGTGCCCACCCTCCCTCACAGACACAATGCAGCCAGGCGGATGCACAGTCAGGGGTGCCAAGGATCCGCTTGGTGATGAGGGCCCACCCCTCCATTGTGAGGTCATTGCCAGGACAGGTATTTAAGGACGGACTCGCTCCCCCTTGGCTGAATGCAGATGCTGTCTCCACTCCTGCGCAGTCAGGGGAGGCAGCAGCTGCTGACAGGGAGGGACACCCAACGTTGGTGGCTGCTGGTGTCAGCACTTGGTTGATATCCCTGCAGCCATGAGCTGGCACGGTGTGGGACGAGGGCCCGTGGCACGCAACCACCCTTCGCCCTGCCGTGGCCTGGCGTGGCAGGACAGGCACAAGCAGCAGCTGGAGAGGCTGCGGGCTGAGCTGGAGGCCGAGCGACGCCGCTCCCAAGAGCTCTGCCAGCGCTTTGCTGCTGAAACTCGACAGCTGAAGGAGGCGGCAGAGCGGGAGCGGCAGCTCCTGGCCCAAGGGCTGCAGGCCAGAGGGGAGCAGCAGCAGGCACAGGGGCTCCAGCGGCTGCGGGAGCAGAACCAGCGGCAGCGGGTGGTGGAGATCCACCAGCTGCTGCACTCAAAGGAGGCTGAGCTGGACGAGGTGCAGGGGATGCTGATGCAGCAGCGTGATAACACCACCCGACAGGCACGGGACCTGCAGAAGCAGCTGGCAAAGGAGCTGCTGAGAGGAGACCGGAGCAGTGGCGAGGCCCATGGTGAGATCCGGGATGTCCTGGGCAAGCTGCACTGGAAGGCCGATAGCAAGATGGCTGCTCACATCATCCAGCTCCAAGACCAACTGCTGCAGCAGAGGAGACTCTTTGAAAAGTGCGTCTTGGAGCGGTTCGATGGCCAGCAGCCTGCTTCCTGCAGTGAGGCCAGGTCACGCCTGCAGACCCTCCTGGGCACCTGGGAATGCCCATCTCCAGGAGGAAGGAAACAGCCTGAGGCTGTACGGGCAGACTTGGTGCCCCACAACCTGTGCTCCGTGCCACAAGGAAGTGCCGGCACTGAGCGGGCTGTGGCAGAGGTGGGCGTTCAGACCCCAGGGCTGCAGGAGGACTGGCTGCCTGGTAGCTGTCACAGCAGGCTGCTGGAGCAGAGCAGCAGCCTCCGGGGTGCTGTAAAGGACCTGGAGAGGCGGTGCTGCGTCCTTCAAGAGGAGAACTGTCTGGTGGGCAAGGGAAGCTCTCCTCAAGTGCAGGAGAAGGGGGAGAGGCTCAAGCAGATTGCTGCTAGGCTGGGTCTCATCAGCCAGCAGCTGCAGGAAAGAGCCAGGGAACTGCAGACCATCCCTCACCTCATCAGTGCTCGAGGGCCACTGCACATGTAAAGCTCCCCTGAGGAACTGTGCACAGTATGGTGTCTGTCCTGTCGTCTGCTAATAAATGTTGTTGAACTCACTCTCTGTGGGATCTCGTTCTCAACCCTGTGTGTCTGTGAACCGAAAGGACCATGTGCCAGCTACTGGGAGTGGTGGGGGGGGGGGCCGGGTGCCAGCTACTGGAGTTCACCAGTGGGTGTAGCACCCCCAGTTTGTGCCAGCTACTGGAGAGGGTCCCAGTCAGTGCAGCTTGTGGAGTGAGTGGGGGGGTCTCAGTGTAGGTGAAAAGACATGGAATAAATGAATAAAATGGAATGAAATAATAGGAAGCATGGTACAGGATAAAGGAAGGGAATGGAGCGGAGCTGTAGGGAATGGAATAGAAATGGCACTGGCAATGAAATGAAAGAAAACAGATGGAATGAACAGCGAAGTTAAAGAAATCATGGAAAGATATTTACAATGAAAGTAACCAGGTGAACTGAAATAATTACATGGTACAAATTTAATACAGGGATGAAGGAAAAGGAAAGAAAACCGCTGTTCCAGCCAGGCATCTCCTGGGCACGGATGTGCCTGCCACACACAACACCCTGCTGGGAGCTCCCTTGGAGGAATCCGGGGTACGTAGCCACGAGTACTGCTCCCTGCTAAGACGGCCAAAATCGCCCTTTTGCTGCTACTGCCAGGGGGAGACACGTGTGCCTGGGGCAGCTCTGACTGGGAGTTTGGCTAAAAGTTTCTAAAAAGCCAACTCTTGGTGCCTCATCAGCTACAGCCCACAGGAACACGGGCTGTGATCACTCTCTGCTTGGTAGGAACTCAAGCAGTTTAATTAGTCTTATTATCAGATTAATAAAATTGCATTAATCTTATTATCAGATTAATAAAGTTGCTCTAGGTCCTACCAAGGGGGAGGGGAATTAATTCAAGAACCTTACCAGCATTCCAATACTAACAGAGCACTGTGCTCGCAGATCTTTCTCCTTGTGTTTCGCTGTCATGATATAAAGCCCCTATATGCCTTCCAGAGCTGTCCACAGAAGTATTATCAGCACCAAATCCGTGGTGGGTAACTGTGAAAAGTCACTGCCTGGCTTCCTTTGTGACTTCATCGTACTTTGTCAATGCTTTTAAGAACAGTTGCTGCACAACTGAAAAAACCCACCCTAAACCAAAACCCCAAACCAAACATAAATCCCAAACACCCCCCTCCCTCCCCAGTTATATTTTCTTGAATAAATAAACCCAGCAGCAGGTTTCCTCGTGGGCTGCCCTTGGCACAGGAGCAGGGAGCTGTGCTGCTCCTTGGAGGCTCAGGAATGCCTAGCCTAGTGTAAGTGACTGTGATGCGGGGAGGCCGTGCCACGGGTGATTGTTAGGTAAAGGGTGCCGGTCATTCCTATGGGCTGGGGCAGTGCCTGGCTCACAGAAGGTGAGGGGCGATGGTTGGTGCGTTACTCGGGGGGAGCAGCCCAAGCTTTGGGGAGCAGCACAAAACCAGCTTTGCTGCAGTCTGTGAGGGGGGGCACCAGTGGAGGTGCTCCTGGGTGTTGCAGGCTGTGCCCTTGGTTCGAGGGACGCTAACGTCCATTGGAGGGAGAGTCATCTCGGCTCCTTCAGCAGCTGCAGATCAGTTTCTTGGAGAGCTGGCAGCTGCCCCTGGGTCGCCGCCACGTTGAGTGGCCCAGCGCCGAGGTGAGTGGGGTGGGGTGTGTGGGGTCTGTGTGGAGTCAGGCTGCCCTGCCTGGGAAATGTGGGCACCGGGGGTTTACAGGTCAGGCTGGGCAGGGGCAAACGCCTCCTGACCCAGGAGCTCTCTGTGCCCCAGAGCCCTGTGCCAAGGCGGGTCCCTTGTTCTGGGAGCGGGCAGGTGGGGTGGCAGGGAATGGGACCACTGGTGCCAGGCGTTGCCCTGTGGCAGTGCCTGGCTGCAGGTGCCCAGGTTGTGAGTTTCTGAGCACCCGGGCTTCCCCGAGGGGATGTGTGTTAGTGATACCGAGGAACCCAGGACCTCTGCGGCTCTCCCTGACAAAACATGGCACGTCCTGGTTTTGTGGGCGATGCTTCCAATAAGGAACTAGTGTCAGAACTAAATCGTGGTCGTACAACCCACCTCCAAGTCGTGTTCCAGATTGGAACCTCCCAGGATCATGCCTGGCTTCTTCAAGAGACTTTTGAAAAGGGTGGTACGGGAAGGTCTCTCTTGAGAAGTAGTACCTAGAGCTGCAGCCAGATGGGAAAAAAGAAGAGTTGGCTCCATCAAGAGAGATGTGTTTCTCTGAATGGGCAGCTAAGGGGTGACCCTGGCAGAGTAAATGGTACTGGAGGGTGAGTGGTGTGGGAAGCACTGGGGCTGCTGTCTGTGTGAAGCCAAAAGTCTGAGCTGCCCAGGCCAGGTCTCAGTAAAGTAAGTTGCACAAATTTGGCTCTCAAGGGGGTTACATGTGTGTGCATTGATTTCCTTTCAGATTTCTTGCGACGAGGAATAGCATTATGGACAAAGACTTGCCGGGATATTTAAGCAATCCTAGGCTAAGAACACATCTTCAGAGATCAGGACTGGTGAGACTGAAAAGTTTCTTTTCTCTGAATAGAAAAAAAAAAAAAAAGGATTTGTGGTTTTGCATGTCTTGTGCATGTTCCACTGGGTCTAGGCACGCTGATGGTCACAGCTGTCCGATGACAGACGGACAGAAGGCGAGTTCAGGCATTGCCGTTAGAGTAGGTGGTACCTCAGCGACCTACATTTCTCAGACTAGAAAATGTCATTACCTGAAGGAACCTGAGAATCACTCATCCCTCCCAAATCTCTCCTCCAGTGCTATTTTGCTTTCCTGGGGTTTTGTTGATGATGTTTTTCCCCTTTACGTTGCTGTTCTGTACTGGAAACTGTACACTGAGACTTTGCAGCAGTTTTTCAAAGAATCACACGGTTGGAAAAGACCTTTAAGATCATCAAGTCCAACCATTCCCATCCTAAGCTGAACCATATCCCGGAGTACCCTGTTTTTAAACACATCCAGGGAAGGTGACTCCACCGCATCCCTGGGCAGCCTGTTCCAGGCTCTGACAACTCTTTCAGTGAAAATTTTTTTTCTAATATCTAATCAAACCTGCCCTGGTGCAGCTTTGTGCCATTTCCCCTCGTCCTATCTCCTATTACTCAGCTGAAGAGACCATTGCTGTTGGCCTTCCTGGCTGCCTGGGCACACTGCTGACTCCTATTCAGCCAGCAGTCAGCCAACACCCCCAGGTCCTTCTCTGCCTGACAGCTCTCCAGCCAGTCTCCCCCAAGCCTGCAGCGCTGCATGGGGTTGTTCTGTCCCATGTGCAGCACTCTACACTTGGCCTTGTTAAACCTCATCCCATTGGTCTCAGCCCATGGCTCCAGTCTGTTCAGATCCCTCTGAAGTGCCTCCCTGCCTTCAGGCAGATCAACACTTCCTCCCAGCTTAGTGTCACCTGCAGACTTACTGAGGGAACATTCAATCCCTTCATCAAGGTCATTGATAAAGATGTTGAACAAAACTGGACCCAGGACTGAGCCCTGGGGGACGCCACTCGTGAGTGGCCTCCAGCTGTTTTTTTTCCTTTTCTAGAGTTCCTGGAGCTCCTGGAGACCACATACAGCTCCAGGAAATGTGCAGCAGCCACTTCGGTTCCCACCAATTCGCAGCTCTGCTGGGTCTGCGGCAAAGAGTTCAGGCTCTGATCGAGAGTGCTGGGTACGTGACCATGCCCAGCAGTTTGCTGGTGGGGTGAGGCCATGTTTCCTTCTGAAGATAAGAGAATTGTAGGGACAGCTGGATAATTCTGCTGTAGTAGTTTAGTACCCGGAACTGTATACTGCAGGCAAGGTGTTGTCCAGACAGCTATCAGCTTTTATTTTAACTCTCCTTTTTAACCTTCCCGTAGTTTTTAAGACCTTGTTTTCCTGGTCTAATGGCCCATCGTCATCATCACAGTGAGGGAAAATAGGGCGGCTTATCTCCCATAGTATAAAATCTGTCTGCAAGGAAATTTTCTCTCTCTGCAGAGATTTTCTATTACACAGAGAGGGAGCCAGCCCCCAGTTAACATCAGCACCTGGGGATGCGTTCACACCGTCTCGAGTTTTCATCCACAGCTGCATAGCAGCACAACACGCCTTTCTCTCTCTTGCCATTCCTCCCGCTAGGTCGCCCTGGCAGGTTCAGAGGATGGCAGCTCTTTGAAGCAGCGAGGAAGTGTCAGGTGCCTGCACATGTGGAGGAGAGAGAGGCCTTCAGTCAAACCTAGAATTGGGAGGCACACAGAGACAGACTGAGGGATTGGAAGGGGGGGATCAGCAGCTGGAGAAGGCTGCAGGGAAACTAAATGTAGAAAGGACACAAGTCTTTTCCCTCGTCCAACTTTTGGTCTGCCCATGATTCCTCGCCCTCCTTGAGCAGGAGTTCCACTGGGTCTAGGCACGCTGATGGTCACAGCTGTCCGATGATGGACAGATAGAAGGCGAGCTCAGGCATTGCCATTAGAGTACTTCAGCCACCTGCATTTCTGTTTGCTCAGGTGGAACCATCCAGAAGAGCAGTGGAAGGTGCTGGACCTGTGCACTTGCCGCATCCACCAGCTGGTCCCAGAAAGGGTGGGTTCCAGGCAGTCGTGGCTGCAGAACCAGCTGCTCGCTTGCAAATGGTGAGTTTCACCCAGTGCTCCGTTTGCTGTGTGTAAGCACACACAGAGAAAGTGTGCACATAAGACCTCTGCCCTCTTGGTGCTTAGTCTAGAGCATCTCCTGCTGCCACTGTTCTTGCTTAGGGGCTCATCCTTTTTTACTCCCTTTTTGGGAGTAGACAAATGTGATCTTGATGTGTACACGGTTGCTTTCAGCTGAGTTTTTGACTTGCCTTTTCTTTTGGAACAAAATAACATGATTGACTTTGTGTGAGGAGTTCTGTGGGACTGTTGGATTTAAAATGGGACTGTGACCTGCTACAGCTGAGTGGCAGTCAGTATATGAACAGCTCCCTCCTGCTGCGCGTTGGCTCCGTGTCATGATGCTCAGGAGTGTTTGTCCAAGAACTGGTGTCTGCTTAAGTGGTGGTTGATTAAGGTGATTTCTTCCGTGCTCACCACTGTCAAGACAGCTCAGTCAGTCCTAGGGCATAAAGAGCTGATGCTGAGCTTGGATCCAAATCATGCAACATTTGTGGAATTTCTTCTCTAGTATGTCTTGCTTTTCAGGGCCTCATCACACTGTTGGCATTTCATCCCAAAAGAGCCCTAGAGCTGCCCTAGAAATGGGCAAGAAGCCTTCTGACCCACATCTTGTATGATTGATGTCAGGGATCTTATTGTTGGAATATTCTGGCTGCGTGGGAGTTGGCTTGCCAGCTGAGAGCACAGAGCAGGGCTGCAGGGACTGAGTAGCGTTCTGTCTGCTAGTGACCACAACTCTGCATGGGGACGAGCAGTACCTGCATCACAGTGTCGTGTGTATCTGTGGGAGATATTTTCAAGCAATCTGCCTGTAGCCTGGCAAAGGAAAGGGAAGGGGCACAGCCCAGAAGTGTTTTCATGACCAAACCTGAGAGCACTGAGTTACAGGGCTGTTCCCGAGCCATGTGTGTTGCTAAATGTAAAGCACAGTCAGACCCTGGTGCATTTCCTATGCTCAGGAGCTGTTTTGACAGAGCCTGTTTGACCTGGATAAATTGTTTCTGCAGGAGGAACGGAGTGGCTTAAACCGTAGGATCTCTGTGGGAGCTGTGGCTGGTACATGTTCCTGTCACCTCCCTCCCCTGAAGAATCCTACAGTACCAGTGCCACATCCGCCCCCGAGAAAGGGAGATGAACACCTCAAGTCAGCGAGAAATCGCCTGTACCGAGGGAGACGATTTCGTCCCCTCACTGTACCAAATGGCTTAGAGGAACCTCTAAGAAGGGTGAGTGTTTGCCTGATGCTGGAAGGTGCCTGTACGTAGTGTGAGTGCAGGTTCACGGCATTTCTGAAAGACAGGTGAATGAATGTGCTTTTTGTGTCTCTCCTGCCTCAGAATGCCGGAGGATCCCCCCAGTCCCTGCTCCGCAGCAACGCACGTGTTACCATGGTCTTCCTGGGGAAACGTGTCCGTTTATCCCGCAGTGCTGCTGATGTCAGAGATAAAATCGCAGTCTACCAGCAGCACTGTGGAGGAGAGAACATCTGTGTCTACCAAGGCAGCCTGTTGGAAGGAGGTAAGGGTCCAGAGTCAGAGAGTTCCTGCTGATCCAGGCAGCTGGCTTCAATGTGGGCATGAGTGCGAGCGTCTTGGTGCGGGCCCAGAGCCCCTGGCGTGGCCGCTGTCCCCATGGGGAGCCTGGCTGCACTCTGCGAGGAGGCGCCGCTGAGCAACGCCTGCATCACCCTGCGGAAGCTCTGGCTCGCTGCTGCACGGCCCCATCAACGCAGGCACACGCCGGGATCCCCAGCTTCCTGCGCATCCCGCACACTCTGGTAGGGGAGGTGGCAGAGGGCACCTTGCTGGGCCGTGAGGCTCTGGGTTCTGTTGGGCTGCAGTGCGAGCGGCCCAACTGAGGATGGATTGGCTTGTCACAGGCGTGCCCAGCTTGGTAGTGTGGGGTTGGGAAGTGCCAATGCTGTGGTGTGGGGAGGAGGTGGACTTTTGCCACCCGATTAATAGAGCTGAGAGCCAAAGTACCTGTCCTCAGAGGGCTGGCTGCTTTGATGGGGATGGGGTGTGATGATGGAAAGAGGCTGAAAGCAAAGCATAACCTGTTTCTGTGAACCCTTTCCTTTCTGTGATTGCAGAAAGCTTCCAGTTCATCTCCAGGAGGCACCATGGTTTCCCATTCAGCCTCAACTTCTTCCTCAACGGGATTTGGGTGGACCGGTTGAGCACGTGCTGCGAGTACAGACATCGGAAGTGCTGCAGGGTGGGAGGCAGAAGTGGATCCTTCGCGATCCTTAAGGTGGAGGGAGCATCTCCTTGCTACAGGTACAGAGACAAATGCATGTTTCTTGCTCCCCAGGACTTAGTGTCCCGCTTCTTAGAGGGTTTATCCCTCGTTTCCTCTTCTTGAATGTTCCCGGCACCCCACAGCTCTGTAGAGCCTCATCTGCCCCTTGAAACATGCAGAACTGAGCTTATCCCTCAGGGTCCCACAGGCCAGGCTGCCCCCCGAGTCCTCTGCTTGTGTGTGCCTCCTGAGTCGCTCTGTCGAGTGCGCGCAGCCACGGACCGTGTTGGCACTGGATGTGTCAGCTGGTCGGGTGGCAGCCAGCACTTCCTCAGCAGCCGTGTGGGGGAACAGGGCTGGGGTGGCACACGTACACCACTTGCTCATGCTGCTGGTGGAAGCAAGAGTGAGAGAATTCTCCTGAGTGCTGCTGACTTCCCTGTAGTTTCCAGGGTTTTCTTCGGATGGTGAGGAGAAGTGAAGGTATTTTTAAACCGCTCTGCCGGTAAGGTGGGACCCTGTGGTGATTCCCCTGGCTGCAGCATCAGATGCTGTTCAATGTTAGCCACATCTCAGCTGGCAAATGTGTGCAGAAGGCTCATGGTTTGAGGCAAAAGACAATGCTGTGAGGAACAGGTGCCGTTTTGGCAAGAAGCTTTAATTTGACTGAAATCTTCCTCTTGCCTGATTGCTCAGTCATGCCAGAGAGGTAAACGTCTGCACACACGGATAGCTCTAAAGCCGTTTTGTCCTAGTGGTAAGTCATTTTGAAAGGAGCAGCAAGCAGTTGCAAGAAGAGAACCTCCACAGAGGTGTAGTCCCTGTTTTCAATAAGGACCCAGTGGTTAGAAAAAGCATGGACTGATAATTCAAAGGCTCTTCACAAATGCTCACATTGCCTACAGTGTCTGCCCGTGGAATGGAAGGATTTCTAGAGTGACTGACTGTAGGATGTTTCACGGCGCTTGTGAGCAGCCTGAACATGAGGGACAGTCAAGGCAATCAAGCCTTCCATAATACCAGAGGGAAAGAAAAGGAGCTCAGTGTAGCTTGACATTAGCAACACTGGAGGAACTTCATCAATGTCTGAGGAGCACTTGCAGATTGTAGGGTGCTTCTCCCAGCCAGTCCTTCCCTGTAATGGTGGTGTCTGAGTGGCAGTGCCAAGGCAGGCAGGGACATTGTGTTACTGCTGGTGACAAGCTGAATAGCTCTGTGTGCTGGCTGCTCTACCATCATGCAGAGACAGCACAATGTGACACTTCCCTGTTCTCCTTGGGCTTTTATAGGTGTATTGTTTCTGTGGACAAAAAGCCATCCCCTCCCACAGTGAGGACAGAGGACCACAAGGAGAAATATGTGGACTCAGGAGGGCATGAAGAGAGTACAGGAGTTGCTCAGGAGAAAATGGAGACAGGCCAGGAGTACAGAGAAGAAGATGATGATCATGACGATGAGAATGATGTAGATGATGACAACAAAAAAGTCATAGAAATCACTGAGGAAGAAGTTGTCAAAGAATTCATTCAGGAACAAATCTTAGACGAAAATATCATTGAAGAAATCGTCATGGAAAATGTCATTGATAAAGAAGTCGTCATTAATGAAGATGTCATCATCAAGGAAGAAATGGTTGATGAAGAAATAGAAGAGAAAAGTCTGTCTGATGGAGAGCATGAAGTCAGTGAGGAAGACTCCAGCCAAAATGGTACAGTATTGCAAAAGACAAGCAGGGTGGGTGACCCTGGGGCAGGAATGGGGTCTCCATTTTGCTTTGCCTGGAGCATCCCCTTCTCGGACAGCTGACGTGAGCACTGGGCTCACTCCTCCCAGTGCCTTCCCCAGCACACTGCCCCAGGCAGCGCTTCCCTGACTCCTGCCTAACCCTCCAGCTTCCTCTCCTGCCTGAGCATTTGCTCCCTCTGCTCCAGGTCTGCCTTCTCACCTTTTCTACCATCTCTGCTCCAGCCACAGGGGTGACTGTCCCTTCCACAGCGTTCCTGCTGCCTGTTGTAGCTGGCTGACCGTGCCCCTTGGCTTGTGCCCCATCTCCTTTCTCTTGAGGGAGATTTCAACAGGCAGACCGGAGAAAGGCTGTCCTTGCTGAAAGTTTGCCCAGTGCTGTTTCTTGCAAGACATTGTTCTCCTGCAATAAAAGCAAAGAGCATCTTGCGTTTTGTTCCTGAGCCTGCCCAGCTCTGAATCGTAGTCCCCACAGCAGAGTGTGTTAAATGGCTTTGTTTTTAACACTGATGCATCTGCTTTGCGAAGGCCAAAAGAGACGACTGAAGTCAATCTGCCTAAACAGAGCGGGTGTTTGAGTTGTGAATTCCGTTTCCTGTCTCACAGTCTGGGTCTGTTATTTCAGAGTACGAGGACGATTTTGAGTCATGTGAAGAGAGCGGAGAAGAGGAACTCTTCCAGCCTCGGTCACAGTCCCCGTCTGAATGTGACACCTCGTCAGGACTGCCTTCTGTGTCCTGGGACAGTGATGAAGAGAGCAGTGACGAGGATGAGTGTTTAGTCCACATTGCTTTCCAAATTTTGGTGGGTCAGGTGTCTTCACCTTCCTGTATAATTGCAGCTGCTAGTGATTGTATCCACAGCGAAGCCTGGAAACAATTAAGGGCCAGGAAAATGGGATTTAGGGCCACATTTAGTGCCTCTGTTATTAATTGGTGGTCCTTTCCCTTGACTGCTCCCCATAGAGGTAGTATATGCTGTAATATATGTGATAGGCGGTGAAATGCCAGCGGTGAAAGTGAAGATTGTAAGGGCTTGAAGTTTCACTCAGTTTAGGTCACTGGTTGCTGCTGGTAATTTCTTGGCAGCTATGCTGTTGAAACTGCTATTCCTGTTCCTTTAAAAACCCTGTCACATTTCTGTTCATTTCTGAGGAATGAGAGTCCTTCTGTGCAGCCATGCTGAGCATCCTACATACGATGTTCTCAGGAATGACAGGCTGGAAAGGTGGGACAGGGTGAACCTAATGAGGTTCAACACTGCAAAGTGTCAGGTCTTGCACTTGGGCCGGAGGAATCCCAGGCATACATGCAGACTGGGAGAAGAGTTCCTGGAGAGCAGCCCTGCTGAGAAGGACCTGGGGGTTCTGGTGGAGGAGAAACTTCCCATGAGCAGGCAGCTCCCTGTATTAATGTGCCTTTCTGGGCAGTGTTTGGAACTGTGGCAGTTAAAGGCACGGTGTCAACACTTAATTGTCCAAAGTCCACTATAAAACAGCACTGCCTGGTAGGTTTCTTTACTGGCCATACTGGTGAATTGTAAAGGGAGTAAGTTCTTTTAATTACACCCCCGTTTCCAATGCTGTTACCACCCCATCAGTCCTCGCAACGGCAATTGCTGGCAATGGATGTTGCTGAACATTAGTGACTGTGGAGGGGGTAAGAGTCCAGATGTTTCTGACAGTCTGGGTTTCATTGTGCCTGATGCATTTTATTTCAAGTCCTAAAATGTCCGTGTTTGTGGCCCCACCCAATTCTTCTGCTCTGGTTAAGCTCTGCTCTCCTGGCAGCCAGAGAGTTACTTTTGCAGTGGGGCATTTTTCACTATTTCCTCAGTTGTGGTGGTTTTCACCTTGCATCACCCAGGTTTTATGCTGAGGGCCTGTACTGTTTCTGTAGTGATTATTGACATTTAGGCCCCTGTAACAATGAGAAAATCTACCGGTATTTTTGGGGTCCAGTGGGGATGGCAACAGTGCTCCTGGCAATGCAGTGGCTTTTATCAGAGCGCCACTGAATTCCCAGTAGCCGCCAGGCAGGGTGGCTTCCTACCCTCTCCGGGGACAGAAAGCTTTTGCTGTCTGCTGTGCTGGTGTCCCGTTTCAGTTAGATTGTGCTCTGGAGCAGAAGGAGCACTTTCTTGATGGATTTGGATCTTAGGAGCTAGAGTTTCCCTCTGCTGAGTTACAGCTTGTACACAGAGAGTGGACTCAGGAGCAGAGGTCCTCTGCAGAGGCCCCATGCAGGAACTGTGGAGGTACACCCAGATTCAGGGCTTTGTGCCAGGACTCCCTGCATTCCTTGTGAGGTCCAAGTCTCCCACCAGGTTCAGGGTTGTGGGTAGAGACCTGACAGACTCGCTGGGCGAGGCCTGGAGATTTTCCCCTGGGTGAACTGACCCAGCCTATTTGGTGTCCGTATTTATCTATTTCTCGTACAAAGATGTTCCAGGGGGGTATAGGGCTGTGCTGGCTTTGTCTACAATTATGCCTGGCTTTTTCATGAGCAGTTTGAATGCAGGCTTGAGTATTTTCTACAAACTTCTGCAGACAATCAGAAAGGCCACGAATAAGAGGGGTTAATCGTGCTGGGTCAATGGCAGCTAACGTCAGGGATTTCCTTACACACGTCTCTCTCATACAGTGCTTGTATGCAGGCTGCTTTTTGTACTGCCTCTGCCAGATGAGAGTAGCCTGTGGCTTTAATCTCCAGCAGCCCCTCTCTCTCCTGTGGATTTATGACACCTGCTCAGTGTGCAGCTCGTGCAGTCAAGGAATAATCATGGTCTCCTGGCGTGGTGGTTAAAAATGCTCCTGGTCCCCCGTAGCTTCCGTCTGCCTCCTCACTTAACATAATCCTGTCTCCCCCTGCAAGAGAAACTCACCACACACAGTCAACTCCCGACTGCCCCGACCACCTGGAGAGGGTGTCCTGTATCTTTGCCAGCTCTGCTGGTGAGCATGGAATTGTACTGACGGTGGTGTGAATCTCGTCATCACTGCCAACTGCAGTGTTAGCTTTCAGCAGGGGCTGAATGGGAATTGCTTGAGGTTCAGAATCAGGGGTTCCTTTGATCTCAGCATCATCACTGTCAGACCAGATACCTCCATTCCAAGTTTCAGGGTTGATGCTACACAGGAATCTGTGAATCTGCCTGACTGGAGCAGAAGGTTGCATTTTATCTAATAGGAGATTTACCCTTTCCTAGCAGTTGTTTCAGATGACTATTTTCACTCACGAGTTTACCTACTCAGATTCATAATTTTTCTCCTGTCTCCCTCTCAAAGGTCAGTGATGACTTCAGCACCTCATTTCCCAGGTTCAGAGTTGTGTATTCTGTAGCAGAAATCTGCTTGAAAGCAGGGGCCTCCTCAGCTTCTTGTTGAGCACAAGGCCAGCAGGCTCCCAGCACCACACAAATGACACTGGTATTATTTTCACTCTACACTTTTGAGCAGCTTGACACTGCTTAACACACGCTTACTGCTTTGTGTTGATCCTTGTGAAAAATTGGAGCCCACTCCTTCCCAGTCGGGGAAGGGGCGCAGTCACTTTTCTGTAGCAGCCGAATGTTCACATCTCACCCAAGGCGCCCTGGGGGTGGGGGAGAGAGGCTGGCTCTGTCCACGGCTCCCAGAAGTCAGCAATGGCTCGTGATGGTTTCTTCCCTAACATGCCTCTGTTTTGGGGCTACTTTGATACTATTTCTCCTTGTCAGGTGGAGCTTGAGTGCCTCTAGTCCTGTGTGTCTTTGTTGGGTTTGGTGTAAAGTTTCCTCGTGTCGTGTTGAAAGGTTCAGGCTAACAGACATTCAGAGCGTGTGCTCAGTGAGGGGTAGTGGTTGCACTTAGAGGCAGGTAGCTTTTGGGATGGAGGTGTGGTTTTGTATTCTAATGATATTCTAATGAGCGACAGTTGGCCTGAAGAACATGATCCTGCCAGGAAAATGATCAATGGCTAGCTGGGTTCTGCTCCAGTTCTCCCTCTGGGCAGAAACAATGCAGCATGGCAGTACCATCGTACACAGGTGCCCGTAGATCTCAGAGCCTCGCCACAGTGCCTCCCGCTTGGATTGTTCTCTCAGGCTTAGTGCATCGAGCTCCCCTGATGTTGCCAACCTCCAAGATTGCCTAGGGAACGTTTGTGAAGTGGGCTACTGGCACCCCGGGAGTTTCCTGAATGCTGAACCTTGGCTTAGAGTGTGAACATAAGTTTTAATTTTTATGTCACCTCCAGTATTTATTCCACAGTGTTTCTCAGTGTAAAGCACAGTCAGACCCTGGTGCACTTCCTATGCTCAGTAGCTATTTTTGCAGAGCCTGTTTGACCTGGATAAATTGTTTCTGCAGGAGGAACGCAATGGCGTATGCTGTAGGATCTCTTTGGGAGCTGTGGCTGGTTCATCTTCCTGTCACCATCCCCCCATGAAGAATCCTACAGTACCAGTGCCACATCCGCCCCCAAAAAAGGGAGATGAACACCTCAAGTCAGCGAGAAATCGCCTGTACCGAGGGAGACGATTTCGTCCCCTCACTGTACCAAATGGCTTAGAGGAACCTCTAAGGGTGAGTGTTTGCCTGATGCTGGAAGGTTCCTGTACGTAGTGTGAGTGCAGGTTCACGGCATTTCTCAAAGACAGACAGCTTGTAGCTACCAAAACAGAGAACTGCCACCCATGTCTGTATCTACTGCAGCACCTATGGGGTAAAAAAGGGGCTTTAAAAACTGCACCATGGGAACTGTAGCCTAAAGCCTCCCTTTCTAAGATTTTAGTCAACCTGCCCCCACCTCTGGCCCTAGCTGGTGCCAGGACTTCAGAGGGGTGTCTGAAAGACCTCAAGTGTATGAAACGCTCATCTGGTACACTGTTGCTCCAGCCACTTTTGGCTCCTGTAAAAGAAATTGTAGGAACATAGTCTTGGGAGGGACATCTTGTATGATTGATGCCAGGGATCTTCCTGTTGGAAGATTCTGGCTGCTTGGGAATTGGCTTGCCAGCTGAGAGCACAGAGCAGGGCTGCAGGGACTGAGTAGCGTTCTGTCTGCTAGTGACCACAACTCTGCATGGGGACGAGAAGTACCTGCATCACAGTGTTGTGTGTATCTGTGAGAGATATTTTCAAGCAATCTGCCTGTAGCCTGGCAAAGGAAAGGGAAGGGGCACAGCCCAGAAGTGTTTTATTGACCAAACCTGAGAGCACCGAGTTACAGGGCTGTTCCCGAGCCATGTGTGTTGGTAAATGTAAAGCACAGTCAGACCCTGGTGCATTTCCTATGCTCAGGAGCTGTTTTGACAGAGCCTGTTTGACCTGGATAAATTGTTTCTGCAGGAGGAAGGCAATGGCATATGCTGTAGGATCTCTGTGGGAGCTGTGGCTGGTTCATCTTCCTGTCACCACCCCCCCATGAAGAATCCTACAGTACCGGTGCCACATCCACCCCCGAGAAAGGGAGATGAACACCTCAAGTCAGCGAGAAATCGCCTGTACCGAGGGAGACGATTTCGTCCCCTCGCTGTACCAAATGGCTTAGAGGAACCTCTAAGAAGGGTGAGTGTTTGCCTGATGCTGGAAGGTTCCTGTACGTAGTGTGAGTGCAGGTTCACGGCATTTCTGAAAGACAGGTGAATGAATGTGCTTTTTGTGTCTCTCCTGCCTCAGAATGCCGGAGGATCCCCCCAGTCCCTGCTCTGCAGCAACGCACGTGTTACCATGGTCTTCCTGGGGAAACGTGTCCGTTTATCCCGCAGTGCTGCTGATGTCAGAGATAAAATCGCAGTCTACCAGCAGCACTGTGGAGGAGAGAACATCTGTGTCTACCAAGGCAGCCTGTTGGTAGGAGGTAAGGGTCCAGAGTCAGAGAGTTCCTGCTGATCCAGGCAGCTGGCTCCAGTGTGGGCGTGAGTGTGAGCGTCTTGGTGTGGGCCCAGAGCCCCTGGCGTGGCCGCTGTCCCCATGGGGAGCCTGGCTGCACTCTGCGAGGAGGCGCCGCTGAGCAACGCCTGCATCACCCTGCGGGAGCTCTGGCTCGCTGCTGCACGGCCCCATCAACGCAGGCACACGCCGGGATCCCCAGCTTCCTGCGCATCCCGCACACTCTGCTAGGGGAGGTGGCAGAGGGCACCTTGCTGGGCCGTGAGGCTCTGGGTTCTGTTGGGCTGCAGTGCGAGCGGCCCAACTGAGGATGGATTGGCTTGTCACAGGCGTGCCCAGCTTGGTAGTGTGGGGTTGGGAAGTGCCAATGCTGTGGTGTGGGGAGGAGGTGGACTTTTGCCACCCGATTAATAGAGCTGAGAGCCAAAGTACCTGTCCTCAGAGGGCTGGCTGCTTTGATGGGGATGGGGTGTGATGATGGAAAGAGGCTGAAAGCAAAGCATAACCTGTTTCTGTGAACCCTTTCCTTTCTGTGATTGCAGAAAGCTTCCAGTTCATCTCCAGGAGGCACCATGGTTTCCCATTCAGCCTCAACTTCTTCCTCAACGGGATTTGGGTGGACCGGTTGAGCACGTGCTGCGAGTACAGACATCGGAAGTGCTGCAGGGTGGGAGGCAGAAGTGGATCCTTCGCGATCCTTAAGGTGGAGGGAGCATCTCCTTGCTACAGGTACAGAGACAAAGGCATGTTTCTTGCTCCCCAGGACTTAGTGTCCCGCCTCTTTGCGGGTTTATCCCTCGTTTCCTCTTCTTGAATGTTCCCGGCACCCCACAGCTCTGTAGAGCCTCATCTGCCCCTTGAAACATGCAGAACTGAGCTTATCCCTCAGGGTCCCACAGGCCAGGCTGCCCCCCGAGTCCTCTGCTTGTGTGTGCCTCCTGAGTCGCTCTGTCGAGTGCGCGCAGCCACGGACCGTGTTGGCACTGGATGTGTCAGCTGGTCGGGTGGCAGCCAGCACTTCCTCAGCAGCCGTGTGGGGGAACAGGGCTGGGGTGGCACACGTACACCACTTGCTCATGCTGCTGGTGGAAGCAAGAGTGAGAGAATTCTCCTGAGTGCTGCTGACTTCCCTGTAGTTTCCAGGGTTTTCTTCGGATGGTGAGGAGAAGTGAAGGTATTTTTAAACCGCTCTGCCTGTAAGGTGGGACCCTGTGGTGATTCCCCTGGCTGCAGCAACAGATGCTGCTCAATGTTAGCCACATCTCAGCTGGCAAATGTGTGCAGAAGGCTCATGGTTTGAGGCAAAAGTCAATGCTGTGAGGAACAGGTGCCGTTTTGGCAAGAAGCTTTGATTTGACTCAGATCTTCCTCTTGCCTGATTGCTCAGTCACGCCAGAGAGGTAAACGTCTGCACACACGGATAGCTCTAAAGCCGTTTTGTCCTAGTGGTAAGTCATTTTGAAAGGAGCAGCAAGCAGTTGCAAGAAGGGAACCTCCACAGAGGTGTAGACCTTGTTATCAATAAGGACACAGTGGTTAGAAAAAGCATGGACTGATAATTCAAAGGCAGGGCTCTCTCCACAAATGCTCACATTGCCTACAGTGTCTGCCCGTGGAATGGAAGGATTTCTAGAGTGACTGACTGTAGGATGTTTCACGGCGCTTGTGAACAGCCTGAACATGAGGGACAGTCAAGGCAATCAAGCCTTCCATAATACCAGAGGGAAAGAAAAGGAGCTCAGTGTAGCTTGACATTAGCAACACTGGAGGAACTTCATCAATGTCTGAGGAGCACTTGCAGATTGTAGGGTGCTTCTCCCAGCCAGTCCTTCCCTGTAATGGTGTTGTCTGAGTGGCAGTGCCAAGGCAGGCAGGGACATTGTGTTACTGCTGGTGACAAGCTGAATAGCTCTGTGTGCTGGCTGCCCTACCATCGTGCAGAGACAGCACAATGTGACACTTCCCTGTTCTCCTTGGGCTTTTATAGGTGTATTGTTTCTGTGGGTCTGGACAAAAAGCCATCCCCTCCCACAGTGAGGACAGAGGACCACAAGGAGAAATATGTGGACTCAGGAGGGCATGAAGAGAGTACAGGAGTTGCTCAGGAGAAAATGGAGACAGGCCAGGAGTACAGAGAAGAAGAAGATGATGACGATGATGGGAACGATGTAGATGACGACAACAGAGAACACAACAAAGTTGATGTCAGAGAAGACGAGGACAAAATCGAGGACAGAGAAGAAACTATTGACAAAAAAGTCACAGAAATCATTGAGGAAGAAGTTGTCAAAGAATTCATTCAAGAACAAATCTTAGATGAATCAATCGTTGAAGAAATCTTCAGGGAAGATTTCATTGATAAAGAAGTCGTTGTTGTAGAAGAGGTCATCATCAAAGAACAAATCATTGATGAAGAAAAAGAAGGGAAACGCCTCTCTGATGGAGAGCATGAAGATAGCGGGGAAGACTCTATCCAAACTGGTACAGTATTCCAATGGACGAGCAGGGTGGGTGACCCTGAGGCAGGAATGGGGTTCTGGGCAATGCGGTGGTGCCCGTGCCTGGTCAGCAAAAGGAGGGGGGCTCCTCTGAGCCAAGCAGAAGGAGGTAAGATTGTGCAAGAGCCATGGAAGTGAGTCAGGAAGGTCTGAGGGGCTGAAACAGGAGCCTGAGGTAGGTCACTGGGCTCTTCCCAGTGAGGGGCTGAAACAGGAGCCTGAGGTAGGTCACTGGGCTCTTCCCAGTGCCTTCCCCAGCACACTGCCCCAGGCAGCGCTTCCCTGACTCCTGCCTAACCCTCCAGCTTCCTCTCCTGCCTGAGCATTTGCTCCCTCTGCTCCAGGTCTGCCTTCTCACCTTTGCTACCATCTCTGCTCCAGCCACGGGGGTGACTGTCCCTTCCACAGTGTTCCTGCTGCCTGTTGTAGCTGGCTGACCGTGCCCCTTGGCTTGTGCCCCGTCTCCTTTCTCTTGAGGGAGATTTCAACAGGCAGACTGGAGAAAGGCTGTCCTTGCTGAAAGTTTGCCCAGGGCTGTTTCTTGCAAGACATTGTTCTCCTGCAATAAAAGCAAAGAGCATCTTGCGTTTTGTTCCTGAGCCTGCCCAGCTCTGAATCGTAGTCCCCACAGCAGAGTGTGTTAAATGGCTTTGTTTTTAACACTGATGCATCTGCTTTGCAAAGGCCAAAAGAGACGACTGAAGTCAATCTGCCTAAACAGAGTGGGTGTTTGAGTTGTGAATTCCGTTTCCTGTCTCACAGTCTGGGTCTTTTATTTCAGAGTACAAGGACGATTTTGAGTCATGTGAAGAGAGTGGAGAAGAGGAACTCTTCCAGCCTCGGTCACAGTCCCCGTCTGAATGTGACACCTCGTCAGGACTGCCTTCTGTGTCCTGGGACAGCGCTGAAGACAGCAGCGGTGGAGATCCTGTCTGTGACTCAGAGGATGGGACTTCTGTGGGGGGCAACCCTTGCTGAGAAAATCCTTTCTGCCCTGTTGAAGGGCTCTTCCTGAGTGCAGTGCCTGCGCAGGGCTTTCTGCAGTGGGGATGTTTGCTGCGGTGGGGAAGGTTTGACAGTCCACACTGCAAGTGCAGAGCTCTGCCCTGGACAGGCGCCCTTGGTGGGACAGGACCTGTGTCTGCGCTCTACTCTGCCTACAAGACCTGGAGCATCGCCACTGAGGTGCAGGTAAGCATGCAAGCAGGAGGGACTTGCAGGTGTCTGGAGAAACAGGACTGGAAACCAGAGAGCTTGTAGTGAAAAGCGTCAGTCCTTGAGGGACGCGTTGGCTCATGTCTTGGGAAAAAGGTTACTGGGAGAAACGTGGTCCGTTCTCGTCCTTTGGGAGTGCGAAGACTTATTTAGGTCTGAGCATCCCCGCCGCCAGAAACATGAAGGAGACACAAGAGGGTGATGCTGGACAAAGAAAGCTTGTAATGATTCCTGTCAGCCCTTTGGTGATTAAGGAGAAGAGTGACATTTGGGGCTGGGAGGTGAGCAGCATTCTGGAAAGCTCTCCAAGTGTGGCCTTGGCTGTCAGAAATAAGACAGCCCTTGAGAGGGGTCTTGAGTGGCCTTGCCCTGAAGTGTGCTCCTTGCAAACCCCTCTCAAAGGCAGGAGGGGCAAAGGGCTCAGTTCTATCAGTAGAACCTAGATATGAGAAAGAGTTGTAAACGATTGGCAGTGCTGGTATTTAGGGGACTGGCATGCTTCCATCATGGCTGGTTTTCATCCACAGGCCTCCAAGAATGCCCCACAGCATCTCACTGCCTCTCTCTCTATCACTTGTCTTAAGGCCAAACAAGACACAGAGACACAGAGATGAGCGAGGGACAGATCCGCGTCGGAGCCGGTTTGCTGAGGGGAGGCTTGTGACCCCCTGGAGGACTGGAACTGAGAGACATTGTGATTTCTGACTGCACCCATAGCAGGGACCCACGCTGGGGCAGCTGGGAAGAGCTGAAGCCCCATGGGAAAGGACTAACATTGAAGAAGCGCGTGGAGGACTGTCTGCCGTGGGTGGGACCCCACCGTGCAGCAGGTGGAGGGTGAGGAATGAATGTCCCCACCATGGCCAGGGAGGAAATCAACTTGCAAGGAACTGACTGAACCCCCATTTTCCCAGTCCCTGCCCACTCCCCCTCCCTGTGCCACACCGGGGGGGAAGAAGGGAGCAAAACCCTGACTAAAGTCCGCTAAGAAGGGAGGGGTGGGGGAAGGTGCTTTGAGACCGGGTCGTGTTCTTTGAAGATCTGGTCCCACTTACCATTATCTGACTCTGGTTTCATTGTGTGTGTAGTGTAATAAATTAGTTTTCTTTCCTTCACTCTGTGTTGAGTCTGTTTTGCCTCTGTCCTTGATTACAGGATGATTCCTTCCTCTTCTCATCACCCGACTCTGGTGTCACTGGGGGTGCAGGGCAGTGCCATCAAGTAGAGTTTTCCTTCCTTTATTCTGTGTTGCGTCTGTTCTGCCCATGACACTGAGTGTGGAATGATCTTTCCCTGCCCTTATCTCCACTCCTGAGCCTCTCAACATATATTATCTCTCTTTCCCAGCCAAAAAGGGGAGTGATCGAGCGTCTTTGATGGGCATTTGGCCTCCAAACAGGGTGAAACCACCACACCTGTATCCAGGCCAACTTTTCTTCAGTAGCTACATCCTAAAGAGTTACATCCTTGTGTCACTATCCACAAGCAGACAGAGCAAGAGCTCCACTCCTGTTTATCTACAAAGTGTCCTCCTCAAAGCCCATCTTATCTACAATGTTTCCTCTCCAAGGCCTTTCTGAGGCTACCTGAAGTCCTTATCCACAGTTCTCTGATTAGTGAGTTAACACTCACTGGAAGCTGGTTTCTCAAGGATGTGCTGCTTGCTCAGGGCTCTTGTTACCTTCTAGCTACAGCTGCTTTCACAAAGGTCTTTTTCTTAACCCTTTGCATCCCTTCCCCGGCCTGTCCTGGGAACCCCCACGGCTGCAGGGCAGCCCGAGGCCTCAGGCCAGGAGCTGCTGGCACGGCCTGGGGTGCTGCTTCCTGCGGCCTGGCCCTGGGTGGGCACCATCCCCTGGCTCGGTGCCGCTCAGCCCATGGCCGCCTCCTTGGGCTTGCCCAGGATGGAGGCCCAGGGAGAAGTGAGCAGCACAGCCAGCTTGAGCAGGGGTACAAGCAGGAGAGAGGGGGCAGGCTGCAGGAGAGAGGGAAAAGGAGGGCAGGAGGCAGGAGGGAGAAGAGAGAAATGCAGGGAGCAGGGGAGGGATGTGGACAAACATGGCGGCAGGCTGTAGGACAGAGGGAGGACACACAGAGGCTGTTTTGGAAAGCACCTCTAATTCTGTGGTGCTGTCATCCACCTGTTCTTCATCCAGGCATACCTGGGGTTGCTCTCGCTTCAGTCCCTGACCTCTGATGCCAGAGAAAGGGAGGGTTTCACCGAGGTGAAGGGTCTGCACTGTGCCCGGAGGACACAGGGGCACTGGTCTCAGCGGGGCCGAGGGAGCAGGACTGAGTGCCCAGCCCTCGTCCCCCTCGCACACCCCAACACGTGTCCCTGCTGTGCCTTGGTCTGTAGGAGGAGCAGCTGGCGTTTTAAATACACCGAGAGGATCACGCTCACACTGCCATGTCCCATAACACTCCTCTCCTAGTATTCCACCACATCTGGACACAGCACAGCTCACGTTGTTAGATCCACCCTCTGTCAGACACAGGGAGCTGAAATGGCATGGTTTAGCATTACAGAATGTTCTCTGTGTGTCAGGAAGAGTCACCAGTCCTTCTGCCCCATACAGGTTGCGGTGTGAGGACTAACCAGGGAGGGTGACTACCCAAGCCTGCCCAGGGATTCTTCTGTTCCAACACATGGGCAACTCCTTTGTGAGTCACTTTTTATGGGTTTTTCACTTTTCAGAACTTCAAAGGTGCCGTGACTATGCCGTATTAATACAAGCAATGTGTGCAAATTCTGATTTGCCCTTACTTCAGGCACCCTCTGTATCAAGTGGACTCGCTGCTGCGTCATTTTCTGAAGCTTCCTGGCCTGTGAAATTCTGCTGAACTCCTGGGAAGTGTTGGCCCTGTAAAATGCCTGGCGCTGCAGCTGCAAAACAGCCAGTGCTTGCGACCTCGTTAAGCCAGGAACCTTCTGGGGTAGACTGCCCCCTAAAGCCCAAATTTCCCAGGTTTGAGTTGATCATGAAGTATATTGAGGAACTATGAAAATCTTCAACAAACCAGCCATGTCCTTATGCCATCACACTGACCAAAGCCGCTCAGGTATCTTAGTAATACTGGAAATCAGCCTCTGGGGCGGCACACCTTGTTTCCTTCAAAAACAAGCAAACAAACAAGCAAACAAACCTTAAGGTCTATTTTGTCTTCCATTTGTAGTCCTTTGCTTTGGATCAGCTGGACAAGAGACTTGGTACATAGTGGGTGACCCAATCCATCCAAGCAGCTTCACGGCTTCCTTTCGAAGGCACTCTCACCCCATTCCAGCTTGGGTGTTCCCAAGAACAGAAACGGTGTTCCTCTTTCCATACCTCACCTGCTTCATCTTCTGTTCTTTTCCTTTGGCAGCTGATGTGTCAAAGAGACTAAGCCATCAGCAGTTTGACTTGTAGGCGCTTTCAAAAGCATCTAGTTTTGAAATTCTAATTCTTGAAAGATGTAGACAGAAAACCAGGTACGACAATCCTCCCAGCCCTTCAGAAGCAGAGCAATGCACAATTTGGAGAGTTTCAGGCTTCTTCATAACATCATGAAGAAAGGTGGGAGGAGTAGCGTTAGTGAAATGGGTTAGAAATGTCTCTCGAGCCCCCTGGCTCTGTCAAGTGAGATCTCTGCTACTGGCTGTAGCCACAAAGTCCTTTCCTAATCCCAGAAAGAGCGGGAGCCATTGAAAACAATTTAAATTGCTTTCTCCTAACACCCGATGGAACTTCAGTCTAGTACCTAAAATGTCATTCCCAGTTGCCATTGGCGTCCCCCCCAGCAAGGCATTATGTATGTCATCTTGTCTGGTGGCTGAAAGGGAAACCAAAATCCATTTGTCTCTATTCATAGTGATTTTTTGTCCCTGAACACAGAATACTGTCTTAAGTGACTGTAATTGTCTCCCCAATGTGTGGAAGTTCCTTTTTATCCCAATTACAAAAGAAATATCATTTCATCCTAATTGTTAAAAAAACTCTCTCCTCTAAGTAAAAGATGGGGGAGAGGGGGGCGGAATTCTAAGCTACTACCTTTGCTGCACATGGGACAGAACAACCCCATGCAGCGCTACAGGCTTGGGGGAGACTGGCTGGAGAGCTGTGAGGCAGAGAAGGACCTGGGGGTGTTGGCTGACTGCAGGCTGAATAGGAGTCAGCAGTGTGCCCAGGCAGCCAGGGCTGCCAATGGCATCCTGGCTTGTATCAGAAATAATGTGGCCAGTAGGTCTGGGGAGGTGATTGTGCCCCTGTACGGGGCACTGGTGAGGCTGCACCTTGAGTGCTGGGACCAGTTCTGGGCTCCTCACCATCAGAAGGACATTGAGGTCCTGGAGCAAGTCCAGAGAAGGGCAAGCAGGCTGGTGAAGGAGCTGGAGGGCAAATCCTAGGAGGAGCGGCTGGGAGAGTGTGGGATGTTCAGCCACGAGAAGAGGAGGCTGAGGGGAGACCTTATCCCCGCCTACAACTACCTGAAGGGAGGTTGCAGAGAGATGGGCGATGGTCTCTTCAGCCTAGTAGTAGGAGATAGGACGAGGGGAAATGGCCTCAAGCTGTGCCAGGGCAGGGGCAGATCACATGTTAGGAAAAAAATCTTTACTGAAACAGTTTTTGGGGCCTGAAGAGGCTGCCCAGGAAGGGGATTGTGTCACCTTCCCTGGCTGTGTTTAAAAGCAGGGCAGATGAGGTACTTAGGGATCTGGTTTAGCTTAGGACAGGAACGGTTGGACTTGATGATCTTAAAGGTCTTTTCCAAGCTTGTGATTCTGTGACTTGCACCTAACCTGGCACATGGGCCTCAGCAGGACCGAGGCATTGAGGAGCAAGATGTGGGTGCCAGTGGGAACGACAGACCCCCACCCTCCCTCCTCCCCTACGCAGTCACGGGAACTAAGCACGCCTTTGGGTGAAAGGCAGCTTAGCCTGGCACACGTGTGCCGGCCCGTGAGGCTGCGGCAGGGGGTCGGTGGTGGCTGGGAATGGAGAGCTGAACACAGAGTAGAGGCTGAGGAGGGGAAGGGGCTCTGGGGGCAGGACCAGGCCGTGGGCAAGGAGCAGGAGGCGAGATGTGGGAGTGAGGAATCTCAGAGAGTGATGCCCCTTCTCCTGCAGCTTCCCGCCTTTGCCTGTCCCCCCACCAAGGCTCTAGTGCCAACATGTTTCTCTTGTGTGGCTGGAGGAAGACGCTAGCCTGGCTGCAGAGTGCTATGGGCAGCTGACTCCTGCCACCCACAGGCTGAAAACTGAAGGGTGGCGATGAAGTTCCCTCCTTAACCATCTGCTTTGTTACCACCCTTCTTGTCCAGCCTGCCTTTCTGAGGCACGGACAGACACTCTGCCTTAGTGCTTGTGTTGAGGCCTGTTCTCGCGCCGTCAGTGACGGCTGCAGCTCTCTCACAGGGCCTGGCACAGACTCACAAGTGAAGGGGCTTCTGATTTGAGGTCCCAGTAACAGCAGAGACCCTGGAAAAGCTGCGCCCTCTCCATTGCTGTTGTTGCTCACAGCCACAGACCGTCAGCCGGCTGCTGCTGCTCCCCGTCTTTCCCCAGCTAAAGGGGAGGAGAAACCTGTTTCAAAAGGCAACGGTGGCAGCAAAAGCCCATCTCCACAAAAAGGAAACATGACTCCAAAGGTTTTGTCCTTGCCTGAACCCATGCTGGGGCTTGAAACAACACCCCCTTCCGCTTGGTGCAGGAGCGCGACTAGGCCTTGAGGCCTGTCTGGTGCAGTGACTGAGGCTAAGGGCTGTTGGAGAATTAACGGTTGCCCCAGGCTTACAGCATTCTGTCTGAAGGGTGGCGATAGATATAGAAGGAGCAAACTTCTATAGCCTCTTCATGGCTGACCCACAGCCTCCAGTCTGGTTTCAGGACTTCTCATTAACACCAGAAGCCCAACATTAGTATACAGAAGGTTGTCCCGCCCGGGCAGACCCCGGGGAAATGGCCTCAAGCTGCGCCAGGGCAGGGTCAGATCAGATGTGAGGGAAAAGTTCTTCCCTGGAAGAGTTGTCGGGGCCACTGAGTCACCTTCCCTGGATGTGTTTAAAACCAGGGTAGATGAGGTACTTAGGGATATGGTTTAGCTTAGGATGGGAATGGTTGGACTTGATGATCTTTAAAGGTCTCTTCCAATCCTGTGATTCTGTGATTCTTTGACATGGGGGCCATGGGGCCAAGGAGGACATGAGGGGACACTTGGGGACATGGGGGATGTGGTGGGACCTGGGGGTGACACTGGGACATGGGGGGATTTGGGGGACACTGAGGGGCACTGGGGGACATTGGAGACACTGGAGGACACTGGGGACATGGAGGGGACACTGTTCATCGTTCAATTAAAACCATTCTAAATGTCCAGCAGTAGCGCCCAAACCAAAGGAGCCAGGACTGAAAGACATCCCTGGCCTCAAACCTCCCCATGGAGCCCACCAGCAGCCCCTCTGGCCCTGGGGCTCTCATAGCCAGGGGAACATACCTAATACTTCCCCATGTAATTTCTCAGCTCTACCACTGTTGCATTGGGGTAACAATGTGCCCAATTAGTGGTTACAAGTCCGGTCGTGTTCCGTGCACTGAGCTATCATGATTGGGATTCACAAATAACAAAATACTCTGTCAACCCAGTGCCGTTCCTTGAACGACCACGGCTGCCTCCAAGGAGTGGGTCACGTTCAATGAGCACTAACAGGACAGGTTCCAATGGAAGAGGATTTTATTCAAGCGACAGACACACAGATTCTTTGGACAGCAGTGAGAAATTCACTGTCAGCAAAACATTAGTAAACGCTAAAGGTCTTAACTACTGACACGTTGTCGGTAGATAGGGCCTGGCAGTCGGAAGATTTCGGGCTGTACGGAAAGGTAGGACCCCCCCCCTCTCTTTAGGTAACCAATAGTAGGGAGCCGGTGAGGTAAGCGGACGGAAGTGACATCTGATCCCTGGGGTATAAAGCCCCGCGCCCCTCTCTAATAAACGCCATTTGCCGTCCACCACATTGGTGTCTGTGAGCTGAATGGACCGTGCTGCCAGAGTGTGGCGCCATTGCCGTTCCTGAACCAGGTCGCCATGCCTTACCAAAAGGCAACAAATGGTGCCGGAAACCCGGGAGACTCGCCTGCGTCAGGTGAACGGCGGCCGGGCGGCAGGACCAGCCCGGCGGAGGGGACGCCCTCGGACCCACAAGGAGGATGGAAGCCCTTGTGAAGGTCGTATTGCTATTGAGTGTGCAGTGGGATATTGAGTGTAAGGTTAAAGATTTTACTCTCGCCGTTGCGAGACTTTTGAAAAATCGGGGTCATTGACCAGCCGGTTGATATTCTCCATCCTAAGGTGTGGGTTAAATGTACTAAAGTTTTAGCCGAGGAAACTATGTCCTCCGGCAGTGGGAAAAATCTGAAATCGTGGGGGAGAGTCGTGCAGGCACTCCGAAAAGCGATACAAGAGCAGGACACTTGGAGGGAGGCGAAAGAATGTTTGTCGGTCATCCCAAAAATTGGGAATCGGGGCGGCCACACAAACTTTGCAGCCCCCAGATGGTGATAAGCCTGCCGAGCCCAAAGATCGAGAGGGTGATATGCCTCGTAAAAGTTCGTGTAAAGTATCATTGGTTTGTTTTCCTCCAGCCCCTGAACTACAAGGGACAGCAATATGACGTGATTTGGATTTTTGCAATTGGACACATTCAAATCGTTAATTAATGTCTATCTAATGTTAACAGTCCTTACTGACTATTGCAAATGCAATTTGAAAATTGTTAATTGTTTGAATGTTTTGATTGTAGCTATTGAGCTATTGCGCACACACTTTTCTTTTCCTTCCTCCTTACTTTATCTCTGTCCTCTATCTATCACGGAGTACCATCTATAAGATGGCAATGTTGAGCCACGGGGTGGTGTGACATACCGTGTCCCTCAACAAATGCCTGTACCAGAGGACTTATGTCTCAACATTGCTGAAATGTTGCATTACGATGCTTGTAAAGGGTTAAGGAAGACTTGCTAACAGGATAGCTTGAAGTGCCATAGCAGTGACCTCACATAAACAATGTCTCGCTTGAAGGCCTCTGCCTCACTGATAAAGAAGAAACATCAAAAGGGACGTAAGTTTGGGTCTAACACCATATCTTAAGTAAATTACACACTCAAGGACTATGTGCTCTGTGGAAATAAAATGACTTCTTTGATGAGTTCCAGTACCCCCTCCTCCTTATCTGTTCATGAATTCCTTGCTTGTCTCTAATTGGCCACGAATGCAGGCAAAGCATTCCACTTTAACTAGTTCAAGCTCCCCTTTGTCCTTGAAGGTATACAAAACCTGCTAAATCAAAACTTGTAGTTTGGATCAGAGTCAAGGGGTAACTGAGTCTGCGCAAGACAGAAGGTTACTTGCGGTGATGGAGAGGAGCCATCCGACTTCATCCCCACGACCCTCAACGACCACCACCAAACAGCATTAGCAGGCACAATGGGGAGGAGTTAATGGAAATCATTTCTTGGGGCACATTTTAATATGAAGCGGGACAAGTTAGTAATATGTACAGGGGTATGAGGTAACCTAATGAGTAAGTATCATTGTTAGTGTGCGCATGTTGCAGGCTAAATAAAGTAACTTAAACCTTGACTCAGTTTTGAGTCTTAATTCTGTTCCCGAGAATTGTGAAGACCTCCTCATGATAAAGCACCTAATTGGATATCACTCAGGGGTTAAGTCCAGCCGCCCCCAGCCACCCAGAGCAATCTGAGGTCGGTTGGAATGCAAGGGGGTTTAACCTCTGCCAAAGCCGTTAATGTGGGTGTGGATCGTGACATTTTAATAGCGTAGTCAGCAGGATTCTCGGAGAACAGAAAGGTGTGAGGTCCTGAGAGTGAATAGGGGAAATTTGATACTTATGTTGGACCCTCTCAGGATGTATTGCCCCTTTGAGTTGTATAGAACGGCTGCCCCTATGGCAGTCGGTAGAAGTAAACAAACAGTTGCTGCTAAGCAAGAGAACTCCTGCCTGTCACACAGGAGACCAGGGTTCCATTCCCCAACAGGGAGTCCTTTTCTGGTGACATTGATTTATTGGTATTGACTTCAGATATTGCTAAAAGGAACTGAGTTTTGGAAATTGATTTAAATTTGACGAACTATTTGTGTGAGTGAAATGAGTTAACTCTGGTGTGAATGGTATGTGACTGAGCTGCAGCGTAATTGCGAGAGAGAGAAAAACCTTTTCGTAACCATTGTTATGCTTTGCATATGCAAGAAATCTTTGTGCCCGGTACCGTGTGTTGTTTGAATGATTTAAGTGTTTGACTGAGATGCAGTCTGACTGTGAAGCGAGTGTGAGTTCTGATCTGTGGTTCTGTGTCTCCGCAAAGAGAGCAGCTGGAGACAGACAAAGCAAGTGGCAAATTTAAGCTGTTTGTGTGGACAGGAGTCACACTATGTGTTGAGAGTGTCCCTGTCAGTAGGAGATGGAATTTTGTTATCAGAAAGAGAAGAAAAAGGGAAATAATTACGGAAGGTATAGAAAACAAACATAATCGTCTGTGGACCACGGGATGGCAAAAAGGCATTTCCTGAGAACTCATGATGGGGTGCCAACAGATAAATTGGAAAAGTTAGTACTAAGACAACCCAAAAATCCACAAATCAAGGTAGAAAATCCTGTTCCTAGTGCTTTTTTATTGTATTTAACCGTGTCTCCCAAGCTGCCAGGAGGCTAGCTCCTTCGTCCCCTTGTAAGTGAGTGGGGGGCGAAGGGTGTATATATATATATATATCAGAAAACTGACTGGAAACCACTGAGGTGATTTACTGATTACTTGTTTTGTAGAACCTAAGTTAATACCAGTAACTTTTTTGGTAGACACTACAGTTTATCTCCACACTTAGAACAGAAGATTCTATCTGCATAAGAAATTGCCTTGTTGCTGCCTTTAACATTAAGGGCTCACTTTCCCCTTTTCCCCACCTTGCTGTTTTTATCTCTTCTCACCGAGAAGCGAATTTGTTTATTTTCTTTCCAGGGGGAAGAAAGAAGTCACAGTGAGAATGCCTGCCTTATCAGCTGTGTTTATCTCTGCCCTCATTTATGGGGGTAGAGGGAAGCCAATGGAATGTAGCAACTCGCATCTTGCAATGTCGCTTATCTGATGGGTCGGTTTGCAGCATTCACGAATTAGCTAACTCAGAGCAAGGCTGGTTACAATTCGATCACAGACTCTCACCCTTCGGCTGGCAAATCATTCTTAGATGTGTTAGATGCTACTTTCCTATCACTGAATCGATCCAACCCCAATCTTACTAATGCATGTTGGCTGTGTTATGATGCTTATCCCCCTTACTATGAGGGTATTGCCCTCAACACTCCTTTTAGCTACTCATCGAAAGATAACCCGACTCAGTGCAAGTGGGATACACCACGGAGAGGAATCACTTTGGACCAGGTTAAAGGCCAAGGCATATGTTTTGGCAATGCCACCTTAGCGAGCTGGAACAGCGCGGTCTGTGCAAAAACGGTTGTGATCGATACAACCTATAAATGGGCAGTTCCATCCGCATCAGGGATGTGGATCTGTCATCAGACAGGTCTAACCCCCTGTGTGTCCATTAAGCGTTTTAACTCATCAACTGACTTTTGTGTACAAGTTTTGATTATTCCCAGGGTCCTATATCATTCGGATGAAGAAACGAGCCATTACTGGGGAGATGCAGACAACAGGATCCAAAAGAGAGAAATACTGACAGCACTGACAATAACAACACTGCTCGGCCTGGGAGTAGCTGGTACAGCCACAAGAGCGACCGCTATGCTGAACCATCACCAAGACCTGGCTCGACTACAAACTGCCATCGACGAGGATCTGCAAAGACTCGAGGAATCTACGACCCATCTAGGAAAATCTGTCTCTTCACTCTCAGAGGTTGTCTTGCAGAACAGACAAGGACTAGACCTCCTGTTCATGCAACAAGGAGGCCTTTGTGCTGCCTTGAAAGAGGAATGCTGCTTTTATGCTGACCACACAGGATTAGTCAGGGATTCGATGGCTCAACTGAGAGAAAGGTTAGCTCAGAGAAAAAAGGAAAGAGAGGCCCAACAAGGATGGTTGGGATCATGGTTTAGTTACTTGCCATGGCTAACCACCTTAATATCTACCTTGTTGGGACCAGTTGTAATGATCATAATAGCACTGATTTTCAGACCCTGCGTACTGAACAAGCTCACAGCATTCGTCAAGAGTCGTCTAGAGAGGGTTAACATTCTCTTTGTAGAAAACAGACAGATGCTTTAAGAAAGTAACCACTGAGCACTACCCCTACTGTTCTGTGGTTGTCCCTAGTATACCCTACTGTCTAAGCTATCTCTGACTATCATTCACTTAATGTGCCTTATGCTATTAACATTATAAGCTATCAATATTATAACTTACCACTATTATATATTGTTACTAACATATTATCACTATTATTATCACTATTATATATTGTCACTACTGTAGTCCAACACTGTTATAAGCTATCACCTTTTTATATATCAGTATTGTGTGTCACTTTTACACTTTGCACTATAAGTAGTTTTAGTGAGCACAGGGAGGGGGGAAATGTCGGTAGATAGGGCCTGGCAGTCGGAAGATTTCGGGCTGTACGGAAAGGTAGGACCCCCCCCTCTCCTTAGGTAACCAACAGTAGGGAGCCGGTGAGGTAAGCGGACGGAAGTGACATCTGATCCCTGGGGTATAAAGCCCCGCGCCCCTCTCTAATAAACGCCATTTGCCGCCCACCACATTGGTGTCTGTGAGCTGAATGGACCGTGCTGCCAGAGTGTGGCGCCGGTGCCGTTCCTGAACCAGGTCGCCGCGCCTAAACAAAAGGCAACACACGTTAACAGATGCCCAGAGCTACCATGAAGATTTCTAAGTTTCCCTGAGGAGGAAACTGGGTGAGGGCAACCTGGGTGGGGGCACTCATCTACAGCAACAAAGCCATGCTCTTGGCAGCCGTAAGCTCCGCCGTGGCAGGGTAGACCTGGACTTCGGGCTTTGGTGGTAGACAAGGAGGAACGTCTGAGTGGCCAAGGAGGAGACCACGGGGCTGGAGTCACTCCTTGCATTTAGCAGGGCTGTGGGAACAAAGCGGCATGGTGAGGTGACAGCCCCATGTCCCCTCCAGGCAGGGGGAGGAGAGGAGCCAGGAGGCAGGTGGCTCAGGTGGAAACAGCCCCCTCCCCAGAGAGGTGCTGGGAGCACACCCCCTCGCCCGGGCTCGGGGAGGTGTCCATGACAGCCACCTTCCTCTTCCTCACTGCCCTCACTCACCCACTGTGATGTCCTTCCTCTTCTCAGGCCCAGATACATGCTGTGCAAATAGCCCTGTGGGGACAGACAGAGCGTGTCAGGGACCCTGCTGCCCATCAGTGACCCCCCTGCCTGTAAGGGACCCCACTGCCTGACAGGGACCCTGCCACCCTGCCCGCACAGCTCCCCGGCTGACCCTGAGGTGCAGCAGTGGAGAGGGGACAGAGGAGCCTCCCTCCAGCCCCAAATGCACAGCCAGTGCGGGGAGCAGGGGAAGGAGCACCCCACAGGTCCTGTGCTGGGGCACAGGGACCCCAGGACAGAAAGGGACCCCAAGCTCATGGCTCACCAATGAACCTGATGGCCTCCCAGCGCAGGGGCACTTGTGGGCTCTTCAGGTAGGGCAGGCTCTGGTACAGGTAGTCCTCGGCCTTGCTCCTCTTCCTGGCCAGCTGGAGAGAGAAGAGCACAGGCTGGGCACAGAGCTGCCCCCCAGTCATGCCACCCCCTGCTTAGGGCCCCTGGGGACACCAGGAAACCATCCCAGCACCAGGCTCCCCTTTGGGAGCCCGGGGCTGGGGACAGCCTGCAGCAGAGACCCCCGTGTCCTGGCGACACTGGGCACAGGGCAGGGCTGGCCCGGGGCAGATCCCGGGGCGCTGGGGCTGTGCTTACCAGGCACTCGCTGATCCACCAGCCCTGCCAGGGCTGCGCCAGCTGCGCCAGCTGCCTCCACTTCAGGAACCGGCCGGCACTGCGGAGGGCTTCCTGGGAGGCCTGGGGAGCAGCAGAGATGTCACCACCACCGCCGGCCAGGGACACAGGACCCCGTGTCCCCCCTCTTGGCCGGGCTCAGGGCCTGTCCCAGTCCGTGCAGGGCAGACGCACCAGCTGAGCAGCGATGCTGCCGCCCGGTGCAGCCCCGCAGGGGAAGAGGAGGGCGACCGCCCTCTCTGCCTGGAAGCCCGGCAGCTCTCCAGCCGTTGGGCCTTGGTGGCCCCAGGCTGCTGCAGAGCAGTACCTGAGTCCCTGGGGCTGCAGGAAGCCCAGGCAGGGGCTGTGCGGAGGCAGCTGGGCAGGAAAGGGACCCACCTGCCCACCCCCACGGGCAGCAGGAGCACAAAGGCACCAGTGGGCAGGGAGGGGTCTCTGCCTGCTCCTAGGGACTGGGCAAGCCACACCTCGCAGTGACACACGTTCAAAAGGCTCCGGGGCTGGCACCGTCCTGCCCAAAGGACCACTCAGGTCGAGAATCCCACCTGGGCCACGCTCTCGTCCTGGTCGTGCAGGTGAAAGAGCAGCGGCAGCAGGCTGTCCCACACCTCCTCCTTCAGCTGCCTCTTTTCAGCACCCACCACCAGCTCCATCGTGGTTTGGAAGAGACTGATGGAGAGCTTCCGCACGGTGTCCAGTTTCTGTGGGAGGAGGGAGGGAGGCCCTCAGCCCCTAGCCCATAGCCAGCAAGGGCCTGATGTGGAGGTGGACATCCCCCAAAGGGCTGCAGGCAGCCCTGCTCCCAAAGAGAGTGAGCTGTGGCACACAGCAGGTCTGCCCAGGGGGGCTAGGGGTCAGAGAGGGGGGCCCTGAGAAGGGCTGGGGCATGCTGCCAGGCCAGGGTGCACATCAGGGGGACTCAGCACACTCGCCACCATCCTGCCACCACCATTTCCCACCCCCAGGCCAGGGTGATTCCCTGTGGAGGGTAGACAGGGACGGACACGTGCAGCCCAGAGCTGCTGCGGGCAGCAGCGAGGGGGTCTAGGGGCAAAGCAGCCCCCTCAGAGCACAGGGGCTGTGTCGGGGGGTGCAAATGGATGTGCCTGGGGAAGGGGGGAACAGGGCTCTCCCCAGCCTTACGCTGTTGAAGAACAGACGGAGCTTGCCAGCCAGCGCCAGGGCGGTTGGGCTGGGCATCTTCTCCTCCAGCAGCTGGAACACTTCATAGACCACGTACAGGGCCGTGGTTCTGGTGTCACTGTCAGGTCTCTCCAGGCACTCCATGACACAGGGCAGCAGGACGAGGGTTTTCCGTGCCTGGGGGAGACACCAAACAACTTCTTGTAAGGCAGCAACTGATGGCCGGGGTGGAAGTCCTCTCTGTGAACGCCAGCCTGCCCGCTGGCAGAGGGCCGGGCGGGCAAGGGAGCTGGCAGCAGCTGGCACAGCTCCCGAGGCTCGGAGGAGCCCGAGCTGTCCCGCTACCCACTGCCCGCTGCTCCAGCTGGGGGGTTGCTGTCCCGCCTGTCCCCTGCTCACCGTGTTGGGCATCCGGATGAGGCTGAGGATGCCCCTGAGCACCAGGCTGGACATCTGCAGGCACTGGTTCTGCAGATACCTGGGAAGATTTCCAGGGCCACATCCAGCTTGTCATTAAGGTCGGCGCAGTCCAGGATCTGAAACACAGGCGTTGGGAGCTGCCGGGGTGGGTGCTGGCTCCAACCATCAGCTCAGGGCCAAGGGAAAAGACGAAGCCCGGACAGAGGTGGGCAGGATGGCAGAGAGCCCCCGGGCCTCATGCCACATGCCACTGCTTGCTCCACGGTACCAACCAGAGCCCAACTGCCCCAGCCCCTCCCACAGCTGTGGGCATAGGAGAGCTGAGTCTGGCAGGGAGCTGGGGCTGCTGCCGTCGGGCTCACCTCGATGAGGAAGACCATGGCGAGCATCTCCCGGGTGGGGTCCTTCACCCGCAGGAGCTCTAACAGATGGCAGGCGATGGCGGAGAGCAGGGGTCTTGGGGTGTTCCTCATCTCCCTGGCAGGGGGAAGGAGGCACTGTCAGGCCTGAGCCGGGTGGGCACCTATCTTTGGGGCTTGCGCCAGCCTGGACGTCACCAGTCTGCAGCACTTCTTTGCAGCAACGGGGACCCCCTGCCATCAGCCCCAAGAGAGAGGGTGGCGTGGGGTGCCTGTTCCCACAGAGCACGGAGAAGGGGCTCTCACCTGGCCACGGCGCGCACTCCCATCAAGTGGGTCTTGACTCGGAGCAGAGCATCCCAGCCCCCCTGCGCCTCGATGGCCAGCACCTGGCTCTCACAGCCCATGTGGCAGAGCAGCATTTTCATAGACTGCACTGCAGACCTGCACAAGGAGAGAGAAATGCTCAGCTGATACGGGCCTGGCGCTGGGCAGCTGGCAGGGATGAGAGGGCAGGGATGGAGCACCTTTTTGGAGTGAGCCAATTCCCTTGCTGCCTCTGCCAGAGGATCTGCACCTCCTTCTGCATCAGCTCCCTGTCATACAACACTTGGAGAAGGAGCCCCAGGAAAAGCTGGGGGAAAATTGCCTCCACCACCTCCTGCTGCAGGCTGTTGGTCGGCAGGACCTCACATACTGCCTTGGCTGCCTGCAGAAGACACACGGACACCAAGATGTAGCCACGGCCCCTGGGAAAGCCAAAGCTTGGAGCGGGCAGGGGAGTGGGGTGGGGCTGAGAGCACCCTAAGGGTCAGCAAGGAGTCATCCAGCCACTCACAGCCAGGGAGAGGAAAGGGTTTTTTACACTGATGAAGGCAGAGGTCTGACACTGCGGCCGCATCATCAGGATGCTGACCAGCTCCTGCAGCACTTTCTCTGCTGTATCAGACCAGGAGAACACTTTTTTCCACATGTCCATGGCGACCCTGTGGGGACCAAGGGCTGCGTCAGTGGGACACCAACAGAGGATGGCCATGCTCAAGTCCCTGCAGAGGCTCTAGAGGCCCCTCTGCCAGTAGCAGAGGAGCCCCAAAGGCTGCTGGGCCACATACTGGTCGCATGTTGGGGAGCACTGCAGCAGGCTGATCACCACCACCCTGGGGTATTTGCCTGTCAGCAACCGCAGGGCCTTGTAAAGGCTGTTGATGGCTGCCACCTCCCCAGAGACACGAAGGTTCCTGTAGATGTTCCAGATGATTTGCTGCACCTGGAGACGTGGGTGGAAGTGGGGATGTCACAGGGTGAGCGCAGCCATTTCCCCAGCTCCTGCTGGGAGCTGCTTCCCTTCCCCTGGCAGGATGCTGCCGGCACGAGACCGCGTCAGTGCTGGCCCAGCGCGTTGCCAGGGGAGCAACAGGCCCCGGGTGGGCTGTTGCCACCCACAGGGCCCTCACCTGCTCCGGCTGTAAGGCAGAGTTTGCCACAAGGACATCCACCATGTCGGCAGCCACTGGGATGCTGGAGGCACTCTGGGCTCCCAGGCTGTCCATGGCCAGGAGGATGACGTGCACCCAGGCAGAGGGAAGGAGGTATTTCATGACTGCCTGCAGGACGAAGGAGCAGAAGGAACGTTTGTCACCTAGAGCATCACCCAGAGCACCTCAGCTGTGCGGGGAGAGCAGGACACAGAGCCAGGCTGCACTGGGGAGCAGAGTGAGGGCGGTGGCAGGGGCCCCGTGGGAAACTGGAGCACAGTGGGAGGCTTGGCCTAGTCCCCACTCAGGAGACGTACGAGCCCCCAACACCCCAATGCACTGCGTGTCCCTTCACTCCCCCGAAGCCCTTGGCTGGGAGCCACCAGCACTTCTTACCAAGATGATTTTCGTGTCTTCCCTGAGCTCCTGGGTATGAGGGCCCCCCTGGAGCCCTTCTCCATCTTGCAGGAAGGGACACCTGCCTGGGGAGGAGAAAAACTGGGGTGCTCAGAGAGAGGGGACAGACCTGGAGGTGCAGTCTGGAAGCATCAGGCTGCAAAGTCCCTGGCAAAGAAATAGGGTGGCTGGCCAGGTGCAGGGAGCCAATAGCCAGGGAGGTGCAGGGCTGTTGTGAGCAGGGGTGAGGGGAAATGGCTTTTCAGGCTGGTGGGCAGGAGAGCAGTCCCTAGCTGCTCTTACTTCTCTGCTGCTGGAAGATGATTTCCAGGTTGTAGAGAGCTTCTTCAGCCTCACGGTGGGTGCCTGTGTCTTGAAACATGCAGCAGAGGGTGAGGTGCACCACCAGCTCCTCCAGTATTGCAAAGGGATGGATCTTTTGGTCCTGGTGCCTGAAGAATACTCCTCCAGCGATGGGCCAGCCCTGGGGCAGAGAGGCAGTGTGGGAACAAGGGGAGCCCAGGCACAAGGGGAGCCCCAGCTGCTCCCAGAGCAGCAGGCAGCAGCCCAGAGCAGGCCAGGGCCTCCGGGGCACAGGGATGGGGCGCTGGGGCTGCCCGGAGCCGGAGCTCGGTACCTGTGGCAGGGTGTAGGTGGTGAGGACATGGGCCAGCCTGGCGATGCGTGCCGTGGCCCTCTCCCGCACCACTGCCAGCTGGGAACGGGTGAAGGGCCGCAGGAGCTGGGAGGAGAAAAGCTGCTGGTGTGCCAGGGAAGTGGCGTGGCACAGCACGGCACACCAGGCTGGCTCCAGCACAGTGCCTGGGATGGGGCACGTGTGCTCCTTGCCCCTTGCAGCAGCCTGCCGAGGCCAGGCAGGTCACTGCATCACACTCCTGCTGTTGCCTCTGCTGCCTCGTGCTCACAAACCCCCTAAAAACATCCCTCCGCCCCCTACCCCAGGAACCCAACATTTTGCAGTAACCCAATCCCTGGGAACCAGCAGTGGGAGCTCTGGGATACGGCCACTGGTGAAGCCGGAGACCCCCAGGGCTGGGGTCCCCTTGCCAGACAGGCCGGTCCATTGGGGAGGGAATGTTGGGGGCAGGCTGTGGGCAAGGCTGCAGGGCTGGGCTGGGCTGGGGCAGGAGGAGAAGGGGCTCTGGCAGCAGACTGAAGGCAGCCGGCTGGTGGGCAGTGCTGGGGACACACACACGTCGTGGGGAAGGAGGGACATTCTCTGCCCCCCAACTCACACCAGGTGCTGGGACACACACACACACACCACTCAAACTGGGGGTCACTGCCCATGGGGACCCTGTGCCAAGGCCAGACTTCCAAAATGTTCTGTAGCTCCAGGAGGTCAAGGGTGCCAGTGCTGTGGAGCAGTGCCTGCAGCATCCCGTCCATGGCAGCCAGGGTCTGTGAGGGGATACAGAGTCTGGGGGGCAGCTCAGGAAGCCGGGGGGAGGTGGCCGTGGCCATGCAGTGCCCAGGAAGGGGCCTCCCTCCCGCCCTGCTTCACCTCAGCACATACCTTGGAGTAGAGGTGAGCTGTGGGGCCCTGGGTGTCCTGCGCAGGCAGGTGGAAGGTGCTGCAGAAGCAGGTCTCCAGGAGGCTGCTCTTCTTGTCCTGCAGCAGCAGCCCCGCTCTGCTGTGGGGACAGAGAGGTCTCTTCAGACCCAGCAAGGAGGAGGCAGAGCCCAGGGCTGGGGACGTGGCCACATTGCCGGGGACATCTCAACCCCATGACACTGACATTGGCCTTTGGGGGTAAACCCCACGGACCCCCCTGCTCTGCTCTCTGCCTTCCTCTTGACCTCAGGCCTGGAGATGCCCCCCACCCAGGACCAGTGCCATCAGGGCCACCCGGCACCGCGGAGGCCACGCTGGGTGTTGGGGCAGGTACCTCATGGTGGCGATGGCCAGCATGGCTTGCTGCCGCACCGTGGTGCGCAGGTGGTCAGCAGGCTCCTCCTGCAGCAGCATCTGGGGAGCACGGCAGGGTGGGACGGGTTGGCACCCTGGAATAGATCTCTCCCCGCCCCACACAAGCCCTCTTCTGCCCCCAGGGCTGTGTCCCTGCCGCAGCCTGGCTGGCTGTCCCCTCACCTTGATGGCCTCCAACACCTCCTCCTCGGAGAAGCAGGGTTGGTGGCCCGCAGTGGAGTCTGTCCCGGTGAGGCCACAGATGGTGCAGATGGAGGCCAGAAAGCTCAGCTTCTGGGCTTCTCCCTGACAACCAGGGAGGGGACAGACGGACAGACAGGGTCAGGAGAGAGAGACAGTGTGTGTGTGGGGTGCTCAGCACAGCCCCCGTAAGCCTCTCAGCACAGGATGGGGACAGACAGACCAGCTGGAAGCCAGCTACATGCAACCTTGGAGAAGTGGTCCCAGATACCTTTGGTCTGCTCCTGAGGAAGGCTTGGATGTTATCCAGGTCGGTCTTTTCCTTCCTGGACATGGCCAAGCTGGAGCAGCCCAAACCTGGCCAAGAGAGAGCAGTCAGGGCTGGGGGCAGGCGGGGGCAACGCAAGCCCTTCTCCCCATCTCCCGTGGATGTCAGCAGCCAGGTTTCAAGGCTGGGCCACTGGTTTCCCCTTTGAGCCCCAGGGATGAGGGCAAGATGCCGGGGAGCAGCACAGGGAGGAGACCCTGGCGTGCCTGCCTGAGGGATGTGCTGGTACTGGGGAGGCAGGGAAGGTCCCTGTCCTGGGGTACAATGATGGGGCTGGCTCCCTGGCCGCTGTGCCATGGGAGCCCTGATGCCAGCCTTGCTGGGCGGTGCGAGCCTGGCACAGAGCAGGGCAGGGTGGGTGGGCAGACCCCTGCCCGCAGCCCCCACACACTCACCAGTCGGTGATGGATAGTTGTGCTTCAGCCCCGAGCTGGGATCTTGGACAGCGCTGAGCTTCTCCTCCCTGTCCCTCCTGGGGCACGAAGGGGGTTCCTTCTTCTCCCCAGTCGTCCTGGGGTACCGAGGAGGTTCCTTCTCCCCAGCCCTCCTGAGGTACCGAGGAGGTTCCTTCTCCCCAGCCCTCCTGGGGGACTGAAGGGGTTTCTTCTCCTCCTTGGCCCTCCTTGGGGACTGAGAGGATTCCTTCTTCTCCCCAGGAGGCCTGGGGGACCGAGGAGGTTCCTTCTCCCCAGCCCTCCTGAGGTACCAAGGAGGTTCCTTCTCCCCAGCCCTTCTGAGGTACTGAGGAGGTTCCTTCTCCCCAGCCCTCCTGGGGGACTGAGGAGGTTCCTTCTCCCCAGCCCTCCTGGGGGACTGAAGGGGTTTCTTCTCCTCCTTGGCCCTCCTTGGGGACTGAGAGGATTCCTTCTTCTCCCCAGGAGGCCTGGGGGACCGAGGAGGTTCCTTCTCCCCAGCCCTCCTGAGGTACCAAGGAGGTTCCTTCTCCCCAGCCCTCCTGGGGGATTGAGGAGGTTCTTTCTCCCCAGCCCTCCTGGGGGGCCGAGGGGGTTCCTTCTCCTCCCTGGCTCTCCTGGAGGTTTCAGGGGGTTCCTTCTTCTCCTCGGCCCTCCTGGGGCTCTGAGAGGGTTCCTTCTCCTCCCTGGCACTGGTGGGGGACTGTGGTGGTTTTTTCTTCTCCCCAGCCATCCTGGGGGTTTGAGGGGGTTCCTTCTCCTCCCTGGCCCTCCTGGGGCTCTGAGAGGGTCCCCCCATCATCCTGGAGGAGAGAGGAGAGAGGGAGGGAGGCCGTGATGGAGACCTCATAGCCTCAGGGTGCCCTGCTAGGGGAGGTGGGGCAGAGGTAGCTGTGTTCAGGGGGGCTTTTTACTCCCACCCTGTCCCAGCAATGTCCTCCCAGACACCAACAGCAGGGTTGGTGGCCCGCAGTGGAGTCTGTCCCGGTGAGGCCACAGATGGTGCAGATGGAGGCCAGAAAGCTCAGCTTTTGGGCTTCTCCCTGACAACCAGGGAGGGGACAGACGGACAGACAGGCTCAGGAGAGTGAGACAGTGTGTGTGGGGGGTGCTCAGCACAGCCCCCGTAAGCCTCTCAGCACAGGATGGGGACAGACAGACCAGCTGGAAGCCAGCTACATGCAGCCTTGGACAAGTGGCCACAGATACCTTTGGTCTGCTCCTGAGGAAGGCTTGGATGTTATCCATGTGGGTCTTTTCCTCCCTGGACATGGCTGAGCTGGAGCAGCCCAAACCTGGCCAAGAGAGAGCAGTCAGGGCTGGGGACAGGCGGGGGCAACCCAAGCCCTTTTCCCCAGCTCCCGTGGATCCTTTTATCCCCCAGTCAGGTTCCTGCCCTTCCGCTAAGGCCAGAACCACAACTTCCTGACCCAAAACATTGTCCCACCCTGGGGAAGTCCCACTGAGCAGGTGTCTGTCTGTCTGTCTGCACCTTCCTTACCACGCCACAGAGCAGCCAGGCACCTCCCTGCTGAAGGACACGGGGCTTCAGCTCGCAATGGCTGCTCAGCCTCCAGTCCCCTGTATTGGGTGCTTGGATCCCCTCAAAAATGGGTCATCAGCCCCCTGCAATGGGTGCTCAGACCCCAGATCCCCCCGTACTGGGCGCTTGGGCCCCAGACCCCCCTCATATCGGGTGCTTGGACGCCCCCGTAATGGGTGCTCAGACCCCATCAGTGGGTGCTTAGACTCCTGCAATGGGTGTTCAGCCCCCAGCACCCCCCATATTGGGTGCTCAGACTCCCACAATGTGTGCTGGGACCCCATATCCCCCCATAGTGGGTCCTTAGACCCCCACAATGGGTCCTCATACCCCAGATCCCTGTTGATCCCCCTGAATTGGGTGCTCAGACCCCCCCATAGTGGGGGATCAGATTCCCCCTGTAATGGGTGCTCAGACAACCTCAGTGGGTTCTCGGACCCCAGATCCTCCCCCTGAACCCCCTTTATTAGGTGCTCAGACCCTCACATAGTGGATGATCAGCCCTCAGAGGCCCCCATATTGGCATTCAGACACCCACAATGGGTGCTCAGCCCCCACAAACCCCCTCTAATGTGCACTCAGACCCCTGCAATGGCTGCTCGGACCCCAGATCTCCCCAGACCCTCCCGTAGTGAGTGCTCAGACCCCATCAGTGGGTGCTTGGACACCACGGGGTGGGCAGGAGAAGGAAACGCCACACAAGCTCTGACTGTTTACCACTTTCTTTCAGAAGAGGGATCAAATACTCTCGAATGAGCAGAAGCTGCCAGAACAGAAGCAGGTGCATTAGTTCACGAGGAAGCAGAAGAACCCAAACTAAGTTTATCCTAAAGCCCAAGGCAGAATGTCTGGAGCTTCAACACACTGTCCCAATGAAAGGTCATGTCTGCACTCTCCTCCCTGCACACAGTGTCACAGCTCTCTCTTGGAAAGGTCACAGGGAAGATGGAAGTTCAGTGACAGGAGTATTGTTCCTTGAGCTACAGCAAGCAGTGCTGCACAAGTGTCTATCACTAACTCTGCAGGCAAGGACGCTGCACAGTCCTTGTGCCTGCGCTGATGGGAAAGCACGGGGGGGCAGGAGAAGGAAGCGCCACACAAGCTGTGACTATTTACCACTTTCTGTTAGAAGAGGGATCAAATACTCTCCAATGAGCAGAAGCTGCCAGAACAGAAGCAAGGCTTCTCAGCGCAGCAGCCAAAGGAACATTTTGCTACCTAAATACTTCTACCTTCATCTTTAGGGCCACTTCTACCTGACACAATCTGAAACAGCAACAAAAGAAAATAAAACAGAGGAGGAAATGTGTATGTGGTGTCAGACAGCAAAACACCTCTGCATGGCATCGATACAAACGTCAAGAATGAACACCTGGGATAATATGCTATTCTTGTCTTTGTAAGAAATGCTTTGGCACGGATTTCAGTTTATTTCCTAAAAATTCCAGCTGCCACATGCACTTGCCAGAACCCCTGACCTGATCAATTCCGCAAATCATCACTTCAATTCCTGATGGAAACCCAACCGGGCTGGCCCCATGTGATTTGGAACAGTGCTTGTCTTTACTTCCAGCCACTCAGATGTCTACACCCCTCTCTGCTCTTCTAAAGAGATGCTATTGCACACAACACCCAGACCCACACACACCATCTACCTCAGCTGACTTTTGGCTGAGTTCAACACGTAGGACTAAAAACTAATTCAGGATCAACACATGAAATTCAAACCAAGCATTTCAGTACCCCATGAGCAGGGTAAAAAGAAAGACCATTCGCATGACAACTTACTCTAAGAAAGTGTTGCTGACACTCACTTTAGTATTCCTTCTCTTGAACAAGTAAGATTTCATTCACCACACACAAGGGAACTGTGCACACCTGACTGTCTCTGAGGAGATGACACCAGAGACAGGCAGGTTTGATGAGCAGTTCTCTACTGCAACAGAACCGGTTGCAAAGGATCCTTCATTCTCAACATTCAGATCTATTTTAGCTGCACAGGCAACTGTTTTACAGCTTTGCTTGAAGATGTTTTGTAAAGAAGAGCTGTACTTCTGTGGGGTTGGGTGTTAGTTAAGTATTTTGACTAACAACTACAGTACTTGTTTTAAACACTATCTAATCATTCCCCAAAGCTGGGTAAGCAGACCAAAAGCAGCAAACAAAATGCAAAACCTCAAATGCAGCGTGCCAGGCAGGCTCTGAAACATAAGGAACCTAAGGGCAAATAAAATGTTGTCAGTTAGCAAGAAAGAAATCTAAAAGCATGATCTCACTGTGGAGTTCTGGGCACTGGCTGCCATGTCAGTCTAGTCTAGAGCTCCTTTTATTCCCCCCTTTGTTCCTAACTTCCTATTTGGTAGGCTGCAGCTTTACTGTTCAAGGCTTCAAACTACCTTCATCAATTTCCCTCTTAGCCTAGTGCCAACATGAAAGAATACAACAACTTTAAGTACATTTGTAGTCATTTTGGGATCTTGACCAGTACCCTAAATTACTACCCTGCAGCTGAACTTCAACCTCCTTCACTTGTTGATAAAAGTACAAAGGGAAAATGTGCTCAACTGACAGGATTGTAACAAGTGTCCCTGCCCCTCGCCCATTCCAGGACAGACACTTTCAAAGCTGCTGCAGCACTACTGAGGTTTCAGAACAGACATTTATTAACTAACCATCAGTGGTAGAAAACGGGGAGGAACTAAGGAGAACTTTTCCACAAATGGGTAGACCTGTTTTTGCTCTGCAGGTTGCATTAACCCAATTTGGAGGTGACCTTGAAAATCCTTATTAGCCAGAAAGTTGCAAAGCCCTTCCTTGTCTCTCAGACACTGGTAACACAGGAAACAGCAGGAAGACCATCTAAACCTCTATCTGCACAGCCCCAGGAGTTGTTTAGTAATCTTAATCACAAATACTGGTTAAGGGACCTGCAAGGCTGCCAAGAGACAAAGGTTGGAACCATCTGAGCTTTCAGCTGCCCAAAGAAAGCTTTCTGCAGAACCTTCAAGAAAACCATTCCCTGCATTTTTTCTTTCCCTGACATCACAGGTTATCAGCTCCAGAAGTTTTCCCTCTTCACTTCAGTGAGGTCACATTCTGTGTGCACTTCAAGACAGAAGAACATGACAGGAATCACATTTCTTTAAAATTAAAGAAACCCCCAATCACACCCACACCACACCCGCACCCCCCCAATGAAATTACACACAATTTATGCTTTTAGCAGAAGAATGTAACACCTTGTTCTTGCAAAGAGGGGGAAGGACATGGAAGTGGAAGCAGGATTCATTCAAACCAAAGGGCACGTGCAGATCAGAAACAAGGGCACAGCAAAGCCCCAGCTCCCTTGCATCCCTCCTGGCTAACAAACTTTCCCCCCCCCATGCTTAACAGCAATAGTATCTTCATATCCTCAAAATGTGGGAGTGGGTTCAAATGAGTCCCCACGCCTGGATCAGCATCTCTCTATTCAAACTGTATGCTTTGCAGGACCAGTGAAAAAAGAGGCAACAGTGGGTAAAGCAAAACTGCATCACAATAAAAGGACTGTCTGTTAGCAGGTGCAAAGTACCTGCTGCAACTCCAAAAGTCAACCCCACCATTCAAGCAAACTGCTTTTCACACCGCAGAAGCTGCATCTGAATCAAGTTCCCAGAGCTGCAGTGACACATGTGCTGGACTAACAGCATCCTTTAACGGTGCTGTGAATCCCTGAGGCAGAAGGTCACAGCGCAAACATCCCATTCTCAAGGGACTATTTTTCCCCAACACAAACACAAAAACGTAACATCAGCCAGCAACCAAAACACTACAAGCAAGAACAGATAAAGACTGAAAATCAATGGGGAATCGATAATATTTGGTGATGTAGCATGCAACAAGCAATTCAAGTGGTGTTTCTGGAATGCCTCTTCTCCTTTACAACCCACTGAGAGATGAGGCTGGGAGCTACATTAGTAAATGCTGAAGGTAAAACTAAATGAATGAAAAACACACAAGTTGGAAGGAATCAATGCTGACAATGGGAGATTACTTCTTTTTAAATCAAGACATAGTAAGAGGAACAAGCATCTACACAGTTTCTCTGCAGTTTGACTTCCTACAACAAACTAGCCTTTTCTCAATAACATCACCTTGAAATGTCTTACACCTTTTCTTGTGTTAAGAGAAACTGAGAAATAGCATGGAGCTATGGTTTCTGTTGTTGGCGTCTAAAAGTGGAAGTGTGAGTTTCACCACTGAATTGAAAGGTATGGGGCAGTAGCTCCCATGTATCCATAGATCATGAGAACTTTCTATATAACTAAACTAAGACTGGCTATTTTCTCTTTTCATTTAAAAACGGACTGTTTAATTATAAATATATTCATTGTAAATTATAAACCCATTAACTATTAATTATAAATCCCTCTTTCACTTTAATTAATGCCATTCATTAAAAATATTACCCTACCAAAAGAAAAGGGTACACAGCTGCCCTTGCCTGCATTTTCTCCTCTTCCTCTCACACAGAATCCCAGGGGAGATGGACGGTGTTTACTGGTAGGACAAAACATCAAGTTCCAATCACATCTGGCTGCCAACTGATCAGCTGGGATAAGGCAGGATTGCCAAGAGAGGCTGTGTCTGTGCTACTGGACAGGAGACAATTGCTACTACAACCAGCACTAATAAATGTTGTATCGTTGCATCCAAAAGCACCACCAAGTCAAGTGGAAGTGAAAAAGGCATTTCCTAGGCTTTTTCTCCAAACCAGAGGGCATCACTGTAACACTCCCACTCCTGCCATCCTTATTACAACAAAGGATTCCAATCTGACTCGAGGGACAAACAGGCTGTAAGGAAAGCGCCTGCTGCTCTGTCAGAGCTCAGCTCAGAGCTGCACTGGGGGAAACAAACTCAACAGCGGGGGGAAGCAGGGAAATGCTTTGCTCAGACCCTCCAGACAGGTGGCACACTGCCAAATTGGCACCAGAATTGACCAGCACAAAGAAAAGGGGGTGGAAAAGAGGGGTGAACTTACCGGGGACTGAGGGCCTGAAGCTCTGGGGGTGCCAACTCCACACGAGGCCAAGATGGCTCCGGCAGGGACTTGCTGCCCAGGCTGTGGCAGATACCATAGGCCCTGGCTGGGCGGGGGAGCGGGGCTGCAGGGAGAAGGGGTGTCAGGGGTGGGGAGAGGCTGGTGGGGGGGAAACGCCCCCCTCCTGTGGGGAATGGAACAGCCGCCCGGGAAAGGAGACACCTTGTGCTGGTGGGACAGGAGCTGTGAGAGCCCGAGGAGCAGCAGCAAAGCCCGAGACAGGGGGTCTGGCAGCCATGTCAGTGTGGGTGCTGCCTGGCAGCCATGTCAGTGTGGGTGCTGCCTGGCAGCCATGTCAGTGTGGGTGCTGTCTGGCAGCAGGTTTCAGCCACGCAGGCACTGCTACAAGCTCTGCATCTCTTCAAGGCTGTCACTTGCCACTGATGACTAGTTCCAGCCTTGAAGAGGTGCACAGCTCTCCCCATGTCCTGGTGTAGATCACACTGTACTTCAAGTCACTGGAAACACAGACTGTGGTGGCAAGGTTCAAGCATCACTTTTCTGACGGGGAGATGTGGAAAATGCTGGGGAATGTTACCTTTGCAAATTGAAAAGGGTTATTGTATTTTCTGTAGAAGAATTTAGGATATATAGAAACTCTTGATCAACTGAACAAAACTAAACTTTATTAGTGTACACAGCTGTAACAACAATAGTAACCAGCCACAATCAAAACCAAAACCAAAATAACATTTCCTGCTGATCCAGTGCTTGTTCACCTCGCTGTCTGTTTGTGGAAATGCACATGTGCAGTTTCCCCCCCCCCACCTCCCCACAGAAAGTTCTAGAAAAGGAAGTTCACGCCTGCGTGAATCCAGTGAACCCAGTAATTCTGCCATCTTGATGGCGCAGGACAAAAAAAAATTGATTTAAAGGCCATAATTGGCAGAGAAGACTCCAGCCGGTTTTGACCAGGCCTGGAGACCCACCTAAAGCTGAATTTGCTAAGTAATGGGTGATGGGGTGGGAAAACGGTGGACTTATGTCTCAACATTGCTAAAATATTGGGGGGAAGTTCTTTCCAGAGAGATTGGTGAGGGGCTGGAACAGGCTGCCCAATTTTTACCCCGATCTTGAATAACTTTGGGGTTTGGGGCCAATTTGGACCCAAATCTGCTCTTCCTTTCCCTTTTTTCCCAATTTTGACCCAAATCCACAGGTTGAGAGGAGGCGGCTGTGTCGATTGAGGGGGGATTTTCCCCCCCCGTGTCACCGTGGTGCTGCTGGTGGTTGGGGTGCTGCTCACAGTGACGCGGGTGGTGACAAAAACCCAGCGCATCCTCTTTCTTCTGAGTTGCTTGGCAAATTTGGGCTGGTTTTCCCAATTTTCCAGGATTTTGACCCAATTCTGGGCATCTTTTGACCCAAAATGCATGAATTTTCCACTTTATACCCATTTTTCAACCAAATATTTCAACTCTTCTCCCACGTTTGCCCCATTTTTCCACAAATCTTCACATTCATTCACCATTCCTGCCATTTTTTGCTGCCAAAACGGAGTTTTCCCACCAAAAAATACCATTTTTGAGCCAAATTTGGGGAATTTCCCTCTTTATACCCATTTTTAACCCAAATATTTAAAGTCTTCCCCCCATGACCATTTGTGTTTTAAATCTTGACATTCTTTTACCATTTATGCCACATTTTCCCCAAAATTTGACCTTTGTGTGCCTATAATTATCACTTGTTGCCAACAAGTTTCCCTTTTTTACCTCTTGTGCCCAGATACGGACAGTTTTCAGCCTAAAATTGCCATTTTTGACCCCAAATTGAGAATTTTTTTACTTTAAACCCATTTTTGACCTAAATATTTTTACTCTTCTCCCACTTTTGCGCCATTTCTCCCCAAACCTTCACACTCATTTACCAATTATGTCATATTTTTTTCCCTGAATATGACCTTTTATTGCCAAAAATCAGCATTTTTGCCTGAGTCCCTCTTTTTAAAACTCTTTTTGCCTGATTTTCCCCCAAATTTGGGCAACAATTGACCATTTTAGGACATTCCCCACCCATCTTTCCTCCTCACTATGATGAGCCCAAATCTGTCCTTCCCACCCCCCCCCCCCCGTTTTTATCCCAATTTTTTATGATTTGGGGAAAATGTTAATCATTTTTTGATAATTTTTCCTTTTTTAACATTTTTCACCCAATTTTTGCCAATTCCATCACTTTTCTCTCCCAATTTCTGCCATGCACCTCAAAAAATCCAAGAAATTTCTGAAATGATTTGGAAATTTAAGAAAAATTTTAAATTTCAAATGATTTTTAAAAAGTATTTTATTTTTAACTCTTTTTGCCTAATATTTGTCTATTTAGCCCCGGAAAATTTGGAAGGAAAAGCGCTGGGCATGAATCACTGTGGTTATCCTGGTTGGATTGAGTTTTGGGGTGCCAGGATCGTTGTCACTGTCTCCTCCGGTTATTCCTGGTCACCATCATTTCACCAGGACAAATTTTGGCCATTTTTGCCCCAAAATCTCACCCTCCCGGGGCTGGTGTGTGTGTGGGGGATAATAAGGGTCAACCTCCCCCCCCCGCCTCAAATTTCACCCTTGAGTCCACCGTTGGGACAAAATATGGCGGTTTTTTGGGGGAGAGAAATTCCATTTTGAGGTGAGAAATTTATCTTTGGGGGAGATTTTTGGGAATTTCAGGGAATTTTGAGGGGTTTTATGAAGGTGGGGCAATCTGACGGACCAAAAATTTCAAATTTTAGGATGTTTTGGTGATTTCCACCCCCAAAAAAATAACTGAGGCAATTTAATGGTAGAAAGGGGGAAAAAAAATAAAATTTGGGGAATGTGGAAAATTTCTGAGGAAGGAAAGAAAGATTTTTGTGAATTAAGATTATTTTTGAGGGAAAAATGGAATTTTGGAGACCAACATTTGCCCAAAAATGAAGTTGTAAGGATTTTCTTTGAGTGAAATATAATCCATTAGTGAGTTGCTGGTAGAAAATGGAATCCAGGGTGAATTTGACGGTAAAATTCTTCAGATTTTGGGTAAAAATTTGAAAAAAAAATTTGAATTTTTGAAGGTTTGTGTGGAGTCAAAATAGCAACTTTTGGCAATAATTCCCACTCCTGACAGTCGATGTGCTCTTAAAATTTTAAAATTTTTATTGGGCAAATTTTACAATGATGTTAATTAGATGTTTTAAATTGGAGAGTGAAGTGCATCCTGGGAGAATAAGGGAGGGATCTGGGGGGGTGGTTTAGGTTTGGCCCATCCCCATGGGCACCCGCTGTCACTGACGTCACTGATGAGGTCACTGATGAGGTCACACCCCCCAGAGGTGGAGCGTCACCGCCGGGGGCTGGGGCTGTACCCGGAGCATCGGGTCACCCTGGCCGTGGGTGGGGGGAGCTGGGACCCCACGACGGGCCCCACAACTGCCGCCTCGTCCTCCACGTGCCGGATTGGGGGGGGGGGTTGGGGGGGTTGGAGGGGGGTTTGGGGTGGGTTTGGGGGGGTTAGAGGGGTGTTGGGGGGCTGGAAGAGGGATGGGAAGGGGTTAGAGGGGTGTTGGGGGGAATTAGAGGGGGTTGGGGGTGGGTTTGGGGGGGTGAGAGAGGGTTAGAGGGGGGTTGGGGGGCTGTAAGAGGGGTGGGAGGGGGTTAGAGGGGGGCTGGAGGGCAGTTGGGGGGCATTTGGGGGGTTAAAGAGGATTTGGGGGAGTTAGAAGGGGTGCTTGGGGGGGTTGGGGTGGGTTTGGGGGTATTAGAGGGGTGTTGAGGGGGCCATTTGGCGGGGTTAAAGGGGATTTGGGGTAGTTAGAGGGGTGCTATGGGGGGTTTAGAGGGGGGTTGGGGGGCATTTGGGGGGGTGTGAGGGGTTTTAGGGGGGGGTTGGGGGAGTTACAGGGGGGTTAAGGATGGGTTGGAAGGGATTGGGGGGTTTGGGGGGCTGGAAAGGGGGGTGGGAGGGGGTTAGAGGGGTTTGGGGCCAGTTGGGGGGCATTTGGGGGAGTTGTGGGGCAGTTCAGGGGGGTTGAGGGGAAGGAAGGGGGGTGGGAGGGGGAGTTGGGGGGTATTCAGGGGGGGTTTGGGGGTGGGCAGGGGGGTTAGAAGGGATATGGGGGGGCAGGGAAGGGGGGTTGGAGGCAGTTGAATGGGTTACAGGGGATTTGGGGGGCGGGCAGGGGGGTTTAAGGGGTGTTGGGGAGCCGTTGGGGCAGTTAGAGGGCAGTTGGTGGGCGGGCAGGGGGGTTGGGGGGCAGTTGGGGGGATTAGGGGGAGTCTGGGGGGCAGCTGTGGCCCCTCATTGCCTCTCCCCCCACACACACAGCTGGAACAGGCCATGGCCCAGCAGCTGCTCGACACCCTGGGCCCCCCCCCCCGCGGCACCCAGGCCTGAGACCCCCAGGAGGGATCCAGGGACCCCCGGGAGGGATCCCCAGACCCCCTGGGATGGACCCACAGACCCGCAGGAGGGAACCCCAGACCCTGGGAGAGACCCAGAGACCCCCGGGATGGACCCAGAGACTCCCAGGAGGGACCCAGAGACCCCCAGGACGAAGCCAAAGACCCCTGGACTGACCCCAGAGCCCCTGGAACCCACCCAGACCCCCGGCACCAGCCCCAGAGCCCCCAGACCCCCATTCCCCGCACCCAGACCCCCGTTCCCCACCCCCAGAGCCCCCAGACCCACTGTCCCCGCCCCAGAGACCCCAGACGCCCCTGTCCCTGCCCCCAGACCCCCGATCCAGTTCCAAACCCCCCGCGACCGGCCCCAGACCCCCCTGTTCCCGCTCCAGACACTCCAGACCCCCTGTCCCCGCCCCCAGACCCCCATTCCCCACTCCTAGAGACCCCAGACCCCCCGATCCAGCCCCAAACCCCCCGGGACCGGCCCCAGACCCCCGTTCTCCAGCCTCAGACCCCCTGGGACTCACCCCAGGACCCATTCCCAGCCCCAGACCCCCGTTCCCCACCCCCAGAGACTGCAGACCCCCCTGTCCCTGCCTCAGAGACCCCAGACCCCACTGTTCCCGCTCCCAGACCCCCCTGTCCCTGCCCCAGAGACCCCAGACACCCCTGTCCCCACCCCCAGACCCCCCCGGACCGGCCCCAGACCCCCCAATCCAGCTCCAAACCCCGCGGGACCGGCCCCAGACCCCCCTGTCCCTGCCCCAGAGACCCGAGACCCCCCTGTCCCCGCCTCCAGACCCCCGTTCCCCACCCCCAGAGCCCCCAGACCCACTGTCCCCGCCCCAGATCCCCGTTCCCCAACCCCAGAGACCCCAGACCCCCTGTCCCCGCCCCCAGACCCCCGATCCAGCCCCAACCCCCCCGGGACTGACCCCAGAACCCATTCCCCACCCCCAGACTCCCTGTCCCTGCCCCCAGACCCCCCGATCCAGCCCCAAACCCCGGTCCCCAGCCCCCGGGACCGGCCTCCATCCCCATCCCCGCCTCAGACCCCCGTCCCAACCCCCTCCGGGGACTGACCGAGGCGGTAACGATCACACCCCCCCCCCCCCCCCACTTCTACCCCGCCCGCCCGCCCGCCCCCCCCGCCCCCGCCCCCGCCCCCGCCCCCGCCCCCGCCTCAGCGCTGCTCTCCCCCTCTTCCCGCCGCTGAGGGGGCAGCGCCTCCCATTGGCTGCCCACCGCGGGGTGGGCGGGCTTAGGGCGAGAACCCCGCCCTCCGATTGGCCGCGGCATTCCCGCCTCGCAACGGAACACGCCGATTGGCCGCCGCCTCTCAGGCGGCCGCGCCTCCCATGGGCTTCTTACCGAGGGGGGAGGCGGGATTAAAAGCGAAGGGAATCTCCCCGCCCCCCTCCGCCACCTCGAGCTCCGATTGGCCGGCGCGGCGGCGAACGGCGCGCCGATTGGACCAGGAGATGGAGAGTGGGCGGGGCGAGGCGGACCCGCCTGGCTATAAAAGCAGCGCCGGGGAGGGCAGCCGCCTCTTCACACAGTCCAGAGACAGAGGCTTGACGGGGGTTGCTGCTGCCCCCCCCCCTCCCCCGCCTCCCCTCACAGCCTCATCAGCCCTTATTACCGATAATTGGCGCCTCGATCCGAGCCCGGGGAGGAGCCGGAGGCGGCAGCGACCCCCGGGAAGGGGCTTGGGGGGGTGTGAGGGGCGGGATTATGCTAATTTATGCTGATTAATGCTAATTACAGTCGGCTTCCTGTCGTTTTGGGGCGAATTCGGGGGGGTTGGGGCTTTTGGGGGCGATTTTAGGGGGTTTTGAGGTGGTTTTAGGGGGCTTTGGGGCGATTTCAGGCTGTTTGGGGGGCTGTTGAGGCTTGTAAAGGGCTCTGAGGGTTGTTGGGTGAATTCAAGGGATTTGGGGGTGATTTTTGGGGGTTTTGAGGTGGTTTTGGGGTTTTTTAGCCTTTTTTGGGTCAGTTTTGGGGTGTTTTTGGTCAGGTTTAGCCCATTTTGGGGCCACTTTGGGTCAGTTTTAGTGCTTTTTAGGTCAGTTTTGGGCTTATTTGGCCAAATTTGGGTCGGTTTTGGGGGGTTTTGGGGCAGTTTTAGGGGATTTTTAGCCCATTGTGGGTCAGCTTTGGGTGATGTTGGGGGGTTTTAGCCTGGTTTGGGTCAGTTTTAGGGGGTTTTGGCCCGTTTTGGGTCAGTTTTAGGTGGGTTTGGCCCATTTTGGGTGATTTTGGGGGGTGTTTAGCCCATTTTGGGTCAGTTTTGGGGTGTTTTGGGGTCACCACCGCCGCCATGTTCTATTACCCCGAGGTGCTGCAGCGGCACACAGGCTGCTTCGGCACCATCTGGTGAGGAGATGATGTCATATGGGGGGGTGGGGGGGTGTGACGGCTCTGACGTCATGGGGCGATGACGTCATCGGGGAGAGGGTGATGATGTCATTACACCCCCCCAGGCTGGCGGCCACCTGCAGCTCCCGCCTCCTGCGCAGAGAGTACCTGGCGGTCGATGTGCCCAGGGCCTGGTAATGAGGGGGGCTAATTAGGGGGTGTTAATTAGGGGAGGGGGGTTAATCAGGGGGGTAATGGGAGGAGGGGGTTAAAGAGGGGGTAATTAGGGGAGGGGGTTAAAGAGGGGGTAATTAGGGGTGGGGGGTAATGAGGGAGTAATTAGGGGTGAGGGTAATGAGGGGGGTAATTAGGGGTAACAAGGGGAGAGGGTTAATGAGGGGGGTAGTTAGGGGTGGGGGCTAATGAGGGGGGAAATTAGGGGTGGGGGTAATGGGGGGGCAATTAGGGGTGGGAGGTAATGAGGGGTTTAATTAGAGGGGTAACTAGGGGGGTAAGGATGGAGGGGGCTATTGAGGGGGTGATTAATGAGGGGCTAAGTGGGGGGGCTAATGAGGGGCTAATTGGGAGGGGAGTTAATGAGGGTGGGGTCAATAAGGGGGGCTAACGAGGGAGGGGGGTAGTGAGGGGGTGGGTGAGCTCATGGCCTCGTTAACTAACCAGGGGGCTAACGAGCTGATGAGCTCATTAATTAGTGAGCTAATGAGGTCATCAGGGGGGTGTGATGTCATCGAAGGGGGTGACGTCATCGGGGGGGGGGGTTAGGTGTGATGTCATGGATGGATGAACAAGCTAATTAAGGAGCTAATGAATGAATGGGCTAATGAACCTCCCCCGTCCCCCCCCAGCGCGGCAGTAACGTCGTTCCTGATTGGCCAGGGCGGGTGGGAGGAGCCTCCGGCGCCCCCCGGCCCCGCCCCCCGCTGCTCCCTCTACCTGGCGGCGCTGCTGCAGCTGGGGCTGGTGCGGGTCCTGCAGCGCCAGAGCCTCCTGCTGCTGGGTGAGACTGCCCCACGGCTGCCCCATAGCGCCCCACAGCCGCCCCACACGCCCTGCCCCACACCCCCTACTGCCGCACACCCCCCCAACCCCACAGCGGGGGCTGGTGAGGGTCCTGCAGCGCCAGAGCCTCCTGCTGCTGGGTGAGCCCACCCCACGGCTGCCCCATAGCGCCCCACACCTGCCCCACACCCTGCCCCACATCTTTCCCCCCTCCAGAGGAGGCCACCCTGGTCCTGAGCCGCCTGCACCGCGCACACCCCCCGCCCCACATCGACCTCGAGCCCCCCCGCAGGTGAGGGCCTGACCCATAGCTTGACCCACAGCTCTCTGCCCCATAGCCAGACCCATAGCGTGACCCATGGCTCCCTGCCCCATAGCGTGGCCCATAGCCTGATCCATGGCTCCCTGCCCCATAGCCAGACCCATAGCATGACCCACAGCTCCCTGCCCCATAGCCTGACCCATGGCTCCCTGCCCCATAGCCAGACCCATAGCCTGACCCACGGCTCCCTGACCCATAGCCAGACCCATAGTGTGATCCATGGCTCCCTGCCCCATAGCCTGACTCACAGCCTGCCACACGGCTCCCTGACCCACAGCTCCCTGCCCCATAGCCTGCCCCATAGCCTGTCCCATGGCTCCCTGCCCCATACCCTGACCCCATAGCGTGACCCACAGCTCCCTGCCCCATAGCCTGACCCCATCGCTTGGTCCCGCCCCCTGCCCCTGGTTTGGGGTGCCGGGCGACACCCGACCACACAGCCCCCCCCTGCTGCTGCCACAGGTACCCCGACCCACAGATTCTGCCCCACAAATCATCCCCTGACCCATAGATACACCCCTGCCCCATAGATCCCCCTACCCCATAGATCATCCCCGATCCCCAGATCATCCCCTGACCCAGAGATCCTGATTCATAGATACCTCCTGACCCACAGATCCTGCCCCGCAGATCATCTCCTGCCCCATAGATCATCCCTTGCCCCATAGATACCGCCCCACAGAGCCTCCCCTGCCCCATAGATCATCCCCTGACCCATAGATACCCCCTGACCCACAGATACACCCCCGTACCACAGATCCTGACCCATAGATACCCCCTGCCCCATAGATCCTGCCCCATAGATCCCCCTGCCCCACAGCTCCTGCTCCATAGCTCCCCCCAACATCCCCCTCTCCCCGCAGCTGCTGCCAGATGAGCTCCTGCCCCCCCCCGGTGAGCGACCCCCACGTGTGGGGCAGGGTGTGGGGTGCTATGGGGCGCTGTGGGGCAGGGCCTGACCCCCCCCTGCCCCCCCAGGGCCCCCCCTGACTGTGTCCCCTGAGAGCATCACCCTGCGCAAGCCAGAGGCCCCCCGGGCCCCCCCGGCCCCCGAGGTGGGGCTGCCCCACACATCCTGCCCCATAGATCCATCCCTGCCCCATAGATCACCCCTGCCCCAGAGATCCCCCCTCCCTGCCCCATAGATCCCCCTCCCTGCCCAATAGATCCCTCCTCCACCACCATAGTTACCCCGCGGCCCCATAGATCCCCCTCCCTTCCCCATAGATCCCCACTGCCTGCCCCATAGATCCCCCCCAGCCCCATAGATCCGTGGGGCTGCCCCATAGATCCCCCCATGGAGGTATGGGGCAGCACCACAACTGTAGGGGGCAGGGGTGGGGAGGTGTGGGGCTGCCCCATAGATCTGTGGGGATGGTGGGGATCTATGGGGCAGGGGGATCTATAGGGAAGGGGAGGATCTATGGGGCTGGGGGGGATCTATGGGGCAGGGATCTATGGGGGTGGGAGGGGATCTATGGGGCTGGGGGGATCTATGGGGCAGCCCCCCCCGGATCTGTGGGGCAGGGGGATCTATGGGGCAGCCCCCCGGATCTGTGGGGCAGGAGGAGCTGCCTGAGGTGACCCTGCGGGAGCTGCAGCTGCTGAGCGAGGCCGAGGCCGAGATCCTGCCCCCCGGTCAGCAGGGGGGCACTTGTGGGGCTGGGGTGGCACTTGTGGGGCTGGGGGGGGGCACTTGTGGGGCTGCCCCCCAACCTGCTGTCATCCCCCCCCCAGCCCCCCCTGTCCCAGCAGAGCCCAGTCTGCCCCCTGAGGTACCCCAGTGTCTGCCCCACACATCCTGCCCCACACATCCTGCCCCACAGCTACCCACAGTGACCCACCCCCTGCCCCATAACTCCCCATAGCGTCCCCATAGCACCCCAGCCCCATAGTGATCCTCAACCCAGCCCCATAGCACCCCACACCTGCCCCAAACCCTGCCCCATAGCGACCTCACACCCTGCCCCACAGCACCTCAAAGCCCCTGCCCCACACATCCCCTGCCCCATAGTGACCCATAGTGCCCCCAATCCAGCCCCACCCCCTGCCCCATATCACCCACCCCCAGCACCACCCCCTGCCCCATATCACCCCTGCCCCACCCCCTGCCCCACAGCACCCCACACCCTGCCCCACCCCCTGCCCCATATCACACCAGCCCCACACCCTGCCCCACAGCACCTCAAAGCCCCTGCCACACACATCCCCTGCCCCATAGTGCCCCATAGCGCCCCCAATCCAGCCCCACCCCCTGCCCCATATCACCCACCCCCAGCACCACCCCCTGCCCCATATCACCCACCCCCAGCACCACCCCCTGCTCCACAGCACCCCACCCCCTGCCCCACCCCCTGCCCCATATCACCCACCTCCAGCCCCACCCCCTGCCCCACAGCACCCCACCCCCAGCCCCACCCCCTGCCCCGTAGCGCCCCCCCCCAGCTCCCCCCCGCCGCCGCCGCCGGCCCCGCGTGGACCCCCAGCCCCAGATCCCCCAGAGCCTCTTCCGGGAGCAGCTGCTGCAGCCCCAGGCCCACTGCCGGCCCCTGGTGAGACGGGGCAGCCGTGGGGCGCTATGGGGCAGGGGGTGGGGTGCTATGGGGCAGGGGATGTGTGGGGCAGGGGATGTGTGGGGCAGGGCCTCAGACCCCCAATTCTGCCCCACAGATCATCGCCGAGCCGCCCGCCAAGCGCCGCCGCCCCCCAAGTGAGCTGCTCAGCACCCCCACCTGCGGTGAGACCCATGGATCCCCCTGCCCCATAGATCCTGACCCATGGATCCCCCTGCCCCATAGAGACCCCCTTGCCCCCTAGATCCACCCCCAGCCCCATAGATCCCCCTGTGCCCCATGGATCCTCCCCTGCCCCATAGATTTCTCTGCCCTATGGATTCTCCTGCCCCATAGATTCTCCTGCCCCATGGCGCCATGGGGCAGCCCTATAGATCCTCCTGCGCCATAGATCTCCCCCTGCCCCATAGATCCCTGCCTGCCCCCCAGATCTATGGGGCAGCCCCCCAGCTGCCCTGACCCCCAGCCCTGCCCCATAGATCCCTCCTGCCCGCCAGATCTATGGGGCAGCCCCCCAGCTGCCCCTGACCCCCAGCCCTGCCCCACAGACTGGCTGCCCCCCGAGCTCTGGGACCTGTGGGGCCGCTGCGCCCACCCCCCCCCCGGCCCTGCCCCACGGCCGCCGCCCCCGGAGCTGCCCAGTGAGCTGGAGGTGGGTCACACCCCCCCTGCTCTGCCCCATAGATCCCTGGGGCTGTGCCCCATAGATCTGGGCTCTCCCTGCCCCATAGATCTCTGAGCCTCTGCCCCACAGGTGCCACGGGAGGTGCTGGAGCCCAGCCTGGCCGGGCTGCCCTCCTCGGGTGAGCTGTGGGGCAGCTCTGGGGCAGCTCTGGGGGGGTTATGGGTCACTTATGGGTCGCTGTGGGTCACTGTGGGGCAGTTATGGGTCACTTGTGGGTCGCTGTGGGTCCCTATGGGTCACTTGGGGATCATTTGTGGGTCGCTGTGGGTCCCTGTGGGTGACTTGGGGATCATTTGTGGGTCGCTGTGGGTCACTTGTGGGTCTCTATGAGTCACTGTGGGTCGCTGTGGGGCAGTTATGGGTCCCTATGGGTCACTTGGGGGCCACTTGTGGGTCTCTGTGGGGCAGTTATGGGTCCTTATGGGTCACTTGGGGGCCACTTGTGGGTCGCTGTGGGGCAGTTATGGGTCCTTATGGGTCACTTGGGGGCCACTTGTGGGTCACTGTGCGGCAGTTATGGGTCCCTATGGGTCGCTGTGGGTCACTTGTGGGTCACTTGTGGGTTACTTGTGGGTCGCTATGGGTCACTTGGGGGTTGCTGTGGAGCAGAGGTGTTCCTATGGGTCACTTGTGGGTCGCTATGGGTCACTGTGGGTCACTTGTGGGTCACTGTGGGGCAGCTATGGGGCAGTTATGGGTCGCTGTGGGTCACTGGGGGGTCACTTGTGGGTCGCCGTGGGGCAGAGGTGTCCCTGGAGCTGCTGGAGGAGGAGCCGCGGCCCCGGCTGCCGCCCCCCGAGGAGCGTCGGTCAGTGACCCCCCCCCCCAGCCCCCCAACTTATCGGGCAGAGACCCCCCACTTATGGGGTGGGCCTGACCCCCCCTGTGCCCCACAGGCCCCTCCCCCCCCCGCCCCCCTCCCCGCCGCTGCCCCAGCTCCCCGAGGGCCCCGAACCGGAGCTGCCCCCCAGCGCCGCCGCCCTGCACAGGTCAGGGATCCCCTGCCCCACACTTGGGGTCTGCCCCACAGATGGGGGGTGGGGGGGCACTTGGGGGGCTGAGGGCACTTGGGGGGCAGGGGGGGCACTTGGGGGGTGACCCACGCTTGGGGGTTGCGAGATATTTGGGGGGCTGCCCCACACTTGGGGGGTGGGGGGGGCACTTGGGGGACTGGAGGGCACTTACGGGTCTGCCCCACACTTGGGGGGCTGGGAGGTATTTGGGGGGCTGCCCCACACTTGGGGGTCACTTGTGGGGCAGCCCCATGACCCCCCGTCCGCAGGCTGGTGGCGGCGGCGGCGCGGGCGCCAGGAGGGGCGGAGCTGGGGGCGCTGCTGCCCCCCGGGACCCCCCGCGGCCTCGCGGGGCGACTCTTCTCCCTCTGCCTGGGTGAGGGGGGCTGCCCCACACTTGGGGGGCTGGGGGCACTTGGGGGCCTGCCCCACACTTGGGGAGTGACCCATAAGTTGGGGGGCTGGGGGCACTTGGGGGCTGGGGGGCACTTGTGGGGTGGGGGGCACTTGTGGGGCAGCTCCACACTTGGGGGGCTGGGGGCACTTGGGGGGCTGCCTGACACCAGATAGATCTATGGGGCTGCCCCCCAAGTGTGAGGCAGCCCCCCAAGTGCCCCAAGCCCCCCAAGTGTGGGTCCCACCCCCCCCAGCCCCCCATCTATGGGGCAGCCCCCCAAGTGTGGGTCCCGTGTGTCCCCAGCGCTCTGCGCCGCTGGTTGGCTGCGGCTGGAGCAGCCCCAGCCCTACGGACCAATCAGGATGCGGCCCGGACCCCGCGGGGCTCCCCCGGCCTCACCCCACGTGGGGTAGGGGATGGGGGGGAAGCCCTGGCCACGCCCCCCGACCCCGCCCCACGTGGGGCAGGAGGGGCGGCCCCGCCCCCCGAATAAACAGCCTCGTTCTCACCCCACCCCCGCTCCCGGTGTCGGTGTTGCTGATTGGCTGAGGGGGGATGAGGTCATCAGGGACTGCCCAGTGTCTCCCAGTCCCCTCCCAGTCCTTCCCAGTTACCTCTCAGTCCCTCCCAGTTGCCTCCCACTCCCCTCCCAGTCCCCTCCCAGTCCCCTTAATCCCCTCCCAGTCCATCCCAGTTACCTCCCAGTCCTTCCCAGTTACCTCTCAGTCCCTCCCAGTTGCCTCCCAGTCTCCTTAATCCCCTCCCAGTCCATCCCAGTTACCTCCCAGTCCCTCCCAGTTGCCTCCCAGTTACCTCCCAGTCCCCCTACTCCCCTCGCAGTCCCCTTAATCCCCTCCCAGTCCTTTCCCAGTCCCCCTAATCCCCTCCCAGTTCCCCCCAGTCCCTCCCAGTTGCCTCATCGCGGCCGTTGCGCCATCGCGGGGGGGGGGGGGGGGGGAAATTAGGTGGAGGGGAGGGGTCGGTGTGGGGCTGGGTGGGGGATGGGAACCGCCCCTCCCCCCCATGGCGGGTGCGTCAGCGGCGATGACCTCACGCGGCCCTGCCAAATAGTGATCCATCGCCCTGCCCTGCCCCGGGGCCGCGGCCCCGCCCTGCTCCACGCCCTGCTAAATAGTGAGCCGCCCTATGGCTCATCCCACGCGGGGTGTGGGGGGGGATGCGCCCCACAGCCCTGCCCCATAGAGACCCCCCTGCTAAATCGTGAGCCATTGACTGCCCCATAGAGACCTCCTGCTAAATAATGAGCCATTGACTGCCCCTTAGAGACCCACTGCTAAATAGTGAGCCTTTGTCCCATAGAGACCCACTGCTAAATCGTGAGCTATTGACTGCCCCATAGATCCCCCTGCCACATACTGAGCCTTTGCCTGCCCCATAGACACCCCTGCCCCATAGATCCCCTGCCAGATAGTGAGCTATTGCCTGCCCTATAGAACCCCCCCTGCCCCATAGTGACCCGTAGCCCACCCTACAGACTCCTCTGCCACATAGTGAGCCATCGCCTGCCCCATAGCCGCACCCCTGCCACATAGTGATCCTAGACGGGGCCGCGGGTGCGCTGGGTCCCCCCCCCCTTCCCTCCCCCAAGTGTGGGACAGTTGAGGGGCGTGGCCTCCCCTGGCCCCGCCCCTTCCTCCCCAGGCCCCGCCCCCACCCCCTTGATCTACCAGCCCCAGTGAGCACCGGGCACTGGGAGCTACTGGGAGGTACTGGGGGGGGGGGGGGTGGTGTGGGGTATGGGGTATGGGGGGTGTGAGGGGGTAACTGGTTATACTGGGAGGGTGGGAGAGGGGAACTGGGCTTACTGGGAGCGCTGGGAAGGGGTTTACTGGGTGAACTGGGAGGTGCTGGGAGGGTTAATGGGAAGACTGGGAGGACCCGGGGTGGGGGGAGTGGGGAGGGGAGATGTGGGGGGAACTGCGAAGACTTGGGAGGGGTCACTGGGAGGACTGGGAGGGTGTAAGTGGGGGATACTGGGAGGACACGGAGGGGGGTAACTGGGAGGAGGGAACTGGGAGAACTGGGGGAACTGGTCGGGCTGGGAGCGCTGGAGGACGCGGGAAGGGGGGGGCTCGGGCGGGGCACTGGGAGGAACTGGGAGGGGACTGGGGCTGACTGGGCGGGTGGGGAGGGGGATACTGAGCCACAGTGGGCTTGTGCTGGGCTTGTACTGGTCTATACTGGGCCATACTGGTCTTTGGTGAGCTGTACTGGGTCATACTGGGGAGGGAATGGGAGGTTTAATGGGCTAGGATTGGGAGGTTTCAGCTCTCACTGGTCTATACTGGACTTGTACTGGGCTTGTACTAGGCCATACTGGGGTTGTACTGGGCTGTACTGGTCTATACTGGGACATACTGGGAAGGGACTGGGGGGTTTAATGGGCCAGACTGGGAGGTTTTGGCTCTTACAGGTCTATACTGGGAAATACTGGGCTTGTACTGGGCTATACTGATCTTCACTGGGCCACACTGGTCCTTGATGAGCCATACTGGGCCATACTGGTCATACTGGGAAGGGACTGGGAGGTTTAATGGGCCAGGCTGGGAGGTCTCACCGCTTCCTGGAGGCTCTTACTGGTCTATACCACACATCCTGCCCCACACATCCTGCCCCATAGATCCTGCCCCACACATGCTGGCTCATAGAGGCGCTTTGAGGTGAAAATGCTGATTTTTGGCAATAAAAGGCCATTTTTTGAGCAAAAAATGACATAATTGGTAAAAAATGGGAAGATTTGTGAGGGAAAGGGGCAAAAGTGAGAAAAGAGTCAAAATATTTTGGTCAAAAATGGGTTTAAAGTAAAAATTCCCCAATTTTTGGTCAAATATCGATATTTTGGGCTGAAAATGACCATATTTGAGGCAAAAGAGAGAAAAAGGGCAACTTGGGGGCAAAAAGTTACAATTCTAGGCACACAAATTCCAAATTAGGGGGAAATGGGGCATAAATGGTGACAGAATGAGAAGATTCGGAGCAAAAAGGGTCAAAAGTTGGAGAAGAGTTGAAATATTTGGGTTAAAAATGAGTATAAAAATGGAAGTTCCCCAATTTTTAGTCAAAAATGGTTATTTTTGGTTGAAAATGGTAATTTTTTGTGAGAAAAGTCCTTTTTTGGGGTAGAAAATGACAGAAATTGTAAGAGAATATGAAGTTTTGGGCTGAATTTGTCAAAATTTGGTGAAGAGTTGGAATATTTGGGTGAAAAATGAGTATAAAAATGGAAAAATGGTTAAAAATGGTAATTTCTTGTGAGAACAGTCCATTTTCAGGGGTAGAAAATCACAGAAATGGTAAAAGAATATGAAGTTTTAGGCTGAATTTGTCAAAATTGGGAGAAGAGTTGAAATATTTGGGTGAAAAATGAGTATGAAAACAAAAATTCCCCAATTTCAGGTCAAAAATGGTAATTTTTGGTCCAAAATGGTAATTTTTGGTGAGAAAAGTCCATTTTTGGGGTAGAAAATCACAAATGCTAAGAGGATATGAAGTTTTGGGCTGAATTTGTCAAAATTGGGTGAAGAGTTGGAATATTTGGGTTAAAATGAGTATAAAAATAGAAAAAATGGTCAAAAATGGTAATTTTTGGTGAGAACAGTCAATTTTTGGGGTAGAAAATTACAGAAATGGTAAGAGAATATGAAGTTTTAGGCTGAATTTGTCAAAACTGGGAGAAGAGTTGGAATATTTGGGTGAGAAATGGGTCTAAAGTGGCAAAGTGGCTCCAGGAGCCTCCTGCAGTCTGCAGGTGACAACTGGCGGGTTCCAATAGTGGGCAGAGCGACCAGAGGTGACGCGTCGCTGGGCCTGGTGCTCCCCAGCCTGGGGGAGACCAGGAAAGGTGTTAAGGCTGGAGACAGCCTGGGCTGACCATGCCCTGGGGGAGTTTGTGGTCTCCAGGAATGTGGGGCTGGCACAGAGTGGGATCAGGACCCTGAACCTCAGGAGAGCAAACTTGAGGCTGTTTCTGGACTTGTTGGCCAAGATCTCCTGGGAGGTGGTCCTGAGAGACAAACGTTGAGGGAAGTTGGCTGCTCTTTCAGGAGCCTTTCTGAGAGCTCCAGAGCTCTCTGTCCCTCTGAATAAGACAGTGGGCAGGAGGGGCAGGAGACCAGCATGGCTGGGCAAGGACCTGCTGGCCAAACTGAGGGAAAAGAAAGGCAAGTCCAAGCTCTGGATACAAGGGTGTGTTGCCTGGAAAGAATCCAGGGATGCTGTTGGGAATTGCAGAGATGGGATGAGGAAAGCCAAGGCGCAGATGGACCTGAACTTGGTGAGGGATGTTAAAACCAACAAGAAGGGATTTGACAGGTCCAGTGGCCAGAAGAGACAGGCCTAAGAGAGCGTACCCCCTTTGGTAAAGGAGAATGGAGAATTGGCTGCAAGTGACGTGGAGAAGGCTGAGGGACTGAATGAGTTCTTTGCCTCGGTCTTGTCTGGCAGCCAGGATTCTCATCATTCTCAAGTCCCAGAACCTTGCATCCCTGCACCTCTAGGTGGGAATGGGGGAGTAAATCCCCCTCCCCCACTGTGAGGGCAGAGCAAGTCCGTGACCGCCTCATGAGACTGAATGCCTACAAGTCTCTGGGGCGGATGACATGCATCCCAGGCTCCTGAAGGAGCTGCTGATGTGGTTGCTGAGCTGCTCTCCATCATCTTTGAAAAGTCGTGGCTGTCGGGAGAGGTCCCTGGGGACTGGAGAAAGGGTCCTGTCACTCCCATTTATAAGAAAGGGAGCAAGGAAACCCAGGGAATTACAGGCCGGTGAGCCTCACCTCTGTGCCTGGGAAGATCATGGAACAGATCCTCCTGGATGACATGTTGGAGCACATGAGGGATGAGCGTGTGATCCGGGACAGCCAGCACGGCTTCACCAAGGGAAGGTCGTGCCTTACTAGTCTGGGGACCTTCTCGGATGGAGTGACAGCATCGGCAGATAAAGGGAAGGCAACCCATGCCATCCACCTGGACTTGTGCAAGGCCTCTGACACAGTCCCCCACCACATCCTTATCCCTAAATTGGAGAGATGTGGATTTGATGGGTGGAGCATCCAGTGGATAAGAAACTGGTTAACAGAGTGTAGCCAAAGGGTGGTGGTCAATGGGTCTGTGTCCAGGTGGAGGCTGGTGACAAGCGGTGTCCCCCAGGGGTCTGTCTTGGGACCGGTGCTCTTTAACATCTTTATCAGTGACACTGATGATGGAATTGAGTGCACGCCCAGCATGTTTGTGAATGACACCAAGCTGAGTGGTGTGGTTGACACAAGAGAAGGAAAGGAAGCCATCCAGAGGGATCTTGACAGGCTGGAAAGGTGGGCCCGGGTGAACCTAATGAGGTTCAACACTGCCAAGTGTCAGGTCTTGCACTTGGGCAGGAAGAATCCCAGACATAGATACAGGCTGGGAGAAGAGCTCCTTGAGAGTAGCCCTGCTGAGAAGGACTTTTCAGAAAAGTGGCATGTAAAGGACATTATCTTTAAAAAAGGAGTTAGAAGGTTTAGTAGCATTTGGAAAGGCAGAAGTTGGGGAGGAAAGGCGAGGCGGTAGTGAAACTCCTTTACGATACGCTCTCTAAGAGAGGGATTAAAAACAATTATGAAAAGTCTTTAAAACCCCTCCTTTTTGGGGAGTGAAGACAGAACACTGATAGCAAGCCTTGACAGTGCTTTTGATTTGCCTACTTGGGAAGCTATTGGAGCTCAAACCTAAGTCATTAATAACTCTCTGGAAATTAAGGAAAAGGACTTTAGCGGAACGTGTTGCTGCTACTTCAGCCTTTGCAGCTTTAGCACCAGTTCTGGGTTCTACAGAACCGATTTAAAAAGGGAAAAAATCTACTATGGAGAATGTGTTTTTGTTTCTGGGTGCTCTTTCACCTCCCCCAGTGACTATGCTCAGTAATAATGCCGTGTTATCAGAGCAAAGTGATAAATCTGTGGGAACTGACCGGGAAGGGGAGCGAGTGGTGAGCGTAAATCTGCCACCACGGCCTGCGCCCCTCCCCACTACTATATCTCTGGAAGGAAAAATGTGGAAACAAACGTACAACCAACTGCTGAACTTTGACTGAGCCAAAACCACCCCATGACGCAGTGGAGAATGTGAACTGGCATCAACAACTTCAGCCTGTCCTTGAAAAGCTGGAAAAAGCGAAGTGGGCGACGGCATGCCCTGCTGTGAAAGGGTGTGCGGAACTGCCCAGCCACCCACCCGAGACCTACTGAGAGAGAAACTACCTATATGAAGAATCACCAACTGAGGCACAGAGCAATGTTGCCCCCATGGACAAGGAACCTCAGCAGTGGGACAAGAATCCTACGGAGATGGACACGTATCGACGTCGACAGCCATCAGATCAGGGACACATTTCATATCAATACCCCCTGCTCCCACCCACACCTCCCAGCCGACTCATCAACACATCACTGTCTCCTGATGCCCGAGACACTCTGCAGAGACTGCTCATCCCAGCCTGGGCATGTCAGATGGTGTCAGAACGGGAAAAAGGGTTACATCAGGGTATTTTGATTCACTTGTGGGACTTACTGGGGAAAAGTTTGTGTGGGAATGAGTGGGTGGTGGAGAGAGTTAATAGTGGGCTGGTGGGAGGTGGAGGGAACACGGAGACTGTGCGGCGGGTCCTTGCGCTCCAGCAGGTCCAAGTGCTCACTCAGGGCTCGGCCCCGGTGACCGTCGGGGTCGCGCTGTGGTTCATGGCACGGGGAGAAGGGCGCTGCTTGGGGCAGCAGCCGACACCACTGACACCATGCTGCGCAGCCCAGTGCTTTGGCAGAATTGCCATAGAAGTGGGAGAACTGCCCCCCCAACCTCCCCCCATGCGGACTGGATGTGACAACTCATGTCTTGCAATGTCTTTTGTTTGATGACTTGCTTTGCAGCATTTGTTTGTATGTGCTGCGGGTTCAGAGATGCGTTTATCCACTGAGAGCACGGCTGCCTACTTAGCAAATGGATTTTTGATAGCAATCATTGAAACTGGACAGCTTACTTTAGAAATTGATCCTGGAAAACAGAAAATCCCCATTTGGGCTGATTGCTAGCTACTTACTTAGAAAAAAATTGCCCATTTGCAACGTTTAATACAGGAGGAGCTGACTAAGGGGCATATAAAGCCTCCGCAAGTTTGTGGACCATGCAAAAATTTTAAGAAATTGGGTTTGGTTTTTTCTTTCAAAACGTATTATTGGGTCTTGCTTCCACAAGGCATAAAAATTCACCAACTATGTGCCAGACTTATGTAGCCTGGACACTTGCTCCAGTATGAAAAATGCATCCTGATCTGATCTTTTATCATTACATGGATGAGAATTTGATTACAGAAAAAACTTGGACATTGAAAGTTTGATTCATGAGTTACCAGTGCAAGGGATTAGAGATTACTGTGTTTTCTGGCAGTGTGAGCTACTGCGCAAACGGGAGAATCCAGTAAGTGTGCTCTGCTATAGCAGCACTTGACTCCCCTGTGAAATCAAACTGGACAACAGCTCAGAATATATGGCACGAACATTGCCTGTGTTACAGGGACACCACATTTGCCTACAGGCAAAATCATGGTAAAACCTATGAATCAAACTCTCCCAAAGCTCTTTATGTTTTGAACTAGTTCTGTCTCTCACAGAACAGTTTGGTACCTCCAATGGTGAACCATGCAGGAGGTTTAAAAGAAGGTTTGAGAAGAAAAACAAACAAAGAGGGGGGAAAAGGGAGAGAAAAGTCGATGTCAAGTGTTATTAAGAATGAAGTTCCAGGTACTAACTTGGGCAGGAGATCTGCCTGTGTCATTACAGATACGGGAGCCAAGCGGATAAAGCCGTGGATCCAGAAGAAGTCAAGCTTGCCTGAACCAGGACGAGATCCTGATCCCAGGAACTGAAGTCAAGTGTTCCAAGTGCAGCCACAGTGGACTATGAACTTTGCTGCGGGATATTTTGAATGGTCTGACAGTCTTTGAAAAATGCCTGTGTTTGTGCTAAATGAAAATTGGGGAAATAGTGGTTTCTGCACAGCCGAAGGTCACAGATTGCAATCGGTGCCTGTAGGAAAACGTGAGGCTGGTGTTATCTGCACTCCTGACACTCCTGATTGGCCAAACAAACAAATGCAACAGCAAAGGTATCAAGGCACTTACAATTGGTTTCATGACTGGGGAATTTCAGGATGGATATTGTCGATGGTCAAATTTGGATTATTGGATTTGGTAATTATGGTACTTGTCTTACATTTACTGTCATGTTTCTTGAGCTTTCTGCAAAGGGCCCTTGCAGAGACCTCAAAAAGCAGTTTTTGTAACACAGATACTAAAAGGGGGAAATTGGCAAGGAGGACAGTGGGCCTGCCGGCGGCCTGGCTCTCCTCACAGAAGACAATATCCTTGAATTCCCATAAGACAGGAAAATTACTCATGCTGAGAGGTATTTGGTAATTCCATTCTCAAATCTAGTGACCTTGAAGACAGAGGTACACACTGCCTCAACCCAAGAAGGACTTGTAGGAAAGTATTGGGAAGTAAGTGAATATGTCGTTAAGCAGCCATAATAAGATGGCCAAACCACAGCAGGTGTGCAGATAACTTTTAGACATCAAAGGGAAACTAACAATGATTAGCTATAAGATATGCTTCTCAAAACTCGTTCTAAGTACTAATTAATCACTTTGGTGTGAGCAGTATGTGTAGCCAATTAGCAGTTTTTAGCTTGCCACTCTTTACAGTATGGTTTTCTGTTGATGGGATGGTTTTTAGATTTAGTTAAACAAGGGCTTATGTTTTTGTCAGTTATTTTTGCCTTAGTGTTATTTTTGCCGTGTATGTCACAGTATTTCCCTGGCAGGATGGATAATGCTCTTTGCAAAAATCTGGCTGGTCCCTAAACTAAAAGGGGGAATTGTAGTAATGCAGTTTGAGAGGAATGGTGGTTTTGGCCCGTCCAGATTTATTTCTCACCCGCATGTAATCAGACCTGGGGAAGCCAACAGAGACATGTCAACAGGAGAGCAGATGTCTGAGAACAGGAGTTTGTCAGAAACTCCATGAGATAACAAACTGCAAGAACGTTAGCAACTGCCTTAGAGGAACAAAGTGACTGTGTAGCCTCAACCAATCATTAGCAATACTGAGAGGCATGAACAGAGCATCTAACCAATAGCAATGGAATGTAACTCGTATACTGATAGAGAAACTTAGATAAGCTCGGTGTGTGTTTCAGTGAAGGAGCTCACTTGACCGTATTGAACAGAGTTGAGTCCACAAAACTTCGACTCTGGCAAATCAGCACTGGCCTCATGGGGTAGCAGCTGCTGCTGCCTTAAAGAAACTAACAAACTGAGGCTGTTGGCTGAGTGAACAAACCAATGCTACATCTCTTGCTCTTAGTGCCCTACTTGCTGATGTAGATAGTGTGAGACATGCCACTTTGCAAAACAGAGCTGCTGTTGATGGCTGCAAGTGCTGGTAGAGGCTCGTTCCAACGCAGGGTCACAGCATCTTCTCTGTGTGTGCACCTGCTCCATCCAGGGTGGAACCCTCCATGGGCTGCAGGTGGGGTCTCAGCCTTTTCCATGGGGACACCCGCTCCACCATGGCTTTCTGCAGGGGCTGCAGGGGCATCTTTCTCTCCAGCATGTGGGGTGCCTCCTCCCCCTCTTCCCTGCCCTTGGAGCCTGCACAGCTCATTACTTCTTCTCACTCCCTTCTCTGGTGGCGAAATGCAGCTGCTTGTGGGTTTTCTCTCCTATATGTGATTGTGGCTGGGGTGGCAGCAGGGACAGAGGGGATTGTCCCTCTCTGCTCTGCCCTCGTGAGGCCCCAGCTGGAGTCCTGTGTCCAGAGCTGGGGCCCCAATACAAGAAAGATGTGGAACTGTTGGAGAGGGGTCAGAGGAGCCACAGTAATGATCAGAGGGCTGGAGCAGCTCCCCTACGAAGAGAGGTTGAGGGAGCTGGGCAGGTTCAGCCTGGAGAAGAGAAGGCTGTGGGGGGACCTCATTGCAGCCTTCCAGTCCCTGAAGGGAGCAGAGGAACAGGAAGGGAATGAGCTTGTTAAAAATGTAGACAATGGCAGGACAAGGGGGATGGATTAAAACTAAAGGAAGGAAGGTTTAGATTAGATATTGGGGGGAGGTTCTGTACAGAGAGAGTGGTGAGGTGCTGGAACAGGCTGCCCAGAGAAGGGGTGGATGCCTTGTCCCTGGGGGTGTTCAAGGCCAGGTTGGATGGAGCCCTGGGCAACCTTGTGTAGCTCCAGGCCTGGAGGTTGGTGGCCCTGCCTGTGGTAGGGGGTTGGAGCTCTGTGACCCTTGGGGACCCTTCCAACCCATGCCATTCTATGATTCTGTGATTCTCAGAGGTGCTATGATTATCTCGAGCCATGACTTTGGCCTTGAATTGCCTGAAGTATACCCTGAGGCTGGCAGAAAACTGTCACAGCTGCTTACAAAACCCATCTCAGCAGCGCAGCCCCACAAAACTGCAACACAAGGTTTAACAGATGGGGCTCTGAAACAAGATTTTTAATGGAAATACAGAAAGGGGAGACGTGGGAAATGAAGAGTGGCCCTGGAAAGGAGCCGCAGTTGTGCTTGTTGGGGGGGGGAGGGAAGGAAGATCCCAGTCGCTGTCCTGGGGAGGGCTGCACCCCCGCCTGGCTTAGCAGCACCAGCAGCACAGAGCTCCCAGGGTGTGTCGGGATGCGCCCTGTGCCCTTGGGCAGCTCAGGATGAGGATGGTCTGAGCTGCCAGGGAGCCGGCGGGTTCACTGTCCGTTTCCAAGGACCGAAGGGCTACGACAGAGACAAACAGAACTGGGATGAAGCCCAGTGCCTGCAGAGAGCCCCAGGCATCCCCTCCCGACCATGGCAGCCACCTCTTTCCCAGGCCAGGACACAGCTGCTGCACAGCAAAGCCCCAGATGCCCCGGAGATGTTCCCCTGACCCCGAGGCGCTTCCCTGGAGCACCCAGGCCAGGCTCTGTGCCCTACCCCAGCAGCTCCAGCCAGCACAGCACTCCCCCTACTCACCGCTGATGACCTCAGACAGCTTCTCTTGGCTCAGTGGCCTCGCAGCAAGCCCTAGGCACAGAGAGCTTTGTCAGAGCCCTGCTCCCAGCACGCTCCCAGCAGCACGGCCCCCAGCCCCGCGCGCTCGGCTGCGCGGCCTCGTCGGGGCTGACCCCAGAGAGCACAAATAACCGAGGGGGGTGGGACAGAGCGCGGCAGCCACCAAGCCCCCTTGCCCGAGCAGGGGTAGGGGAGGGAGCCCACGCTCTGCCCAGGGCAGCTGGGGGTCTGGCAGCGACCAGGCTGCCCAAATTGGGACCCGGGGGGGGGCTGTGGCTCACCGATGAACCTCACGGCTGCCTCTTGCAAGGTGGCCTGAGCATCTTTCAGGTATGGAATGCTCTGATGACAGTATTCTTCAGCCCTGCTCCTGTCCTTCAGCAGCTGGAGAGAGCACAAGGGTAGGGAAGGACTTGTGGTTTGGGTTTGCTGTGCAAGGTTTTAGCAGTGGGGGTGCTTCCCAGGCGGCTCCTGTTTCCTGTGAGAAGCCGCTATAGAAACTTCCCAGCCAGGGTCAACCCACCACAACATGTCACAGTCCCCCCTCTGCTGGGCCAGACCAGTCCCTCCTCCCAGCACCCCCCAGTCCCCTTCCCCCACAGGCTATTCCACCTCCCCACCAGGAGCCCTGTGGGATTGATGCTGAGAGCCAGCCACCAGCCGAGGAGTGCCGGGGGTGCTGAGACTCCTCCACCCCACCGCATGGCCCAGGTGGGTCAGGGTCTCCAGGCCCTGGGGCTTGTCCTCACCAAGCACTCTCCGATCCTCCAGGTCTGCTGCGTCTGCACCAGGTACTGGAGCTTTTTCCACTTGAGGAGCTGAGCTAAAGCAAGGAGGGCTTCCCCGGCAGCCTGCAGAACAGCACAAGCTGGGAGATGGCACCGCAGCCTGGGGAAGGGGGCCTGGCATCCCCCTCCTCTTGCCTTTCTTCCTGGAGCGATCCCACCCCTAGGAAGCTGGGACATGCCCTGGCCCAAATGTCTGGGGCTCTCTTGGGAGCAGCCCTGGGGGAAGGGGATGGATGCTCAAAGCCCCAGCCTTTGAGCCCTGCAGGGGCAGCTGAGAAGCCTGCAGGGACGCCACTTTGCAGGCCTCGCTGGCCACGGGCTGCTGCTCGACCAGCTAGGGCAGGTGTTGGAAATGCCCATGCCAGCTTCTCTGCCCCTGCTCATGCTGCTTCTGCAGGGACCCTTCTTGCTATGGGCTGCGCTGGAGGCAGGCTGAATGGAGGGAGCGTGGCTGGGAGGGGACCCTGCCCGCCCTTCCACCTCTGCAGAAGAGCCACTGGGCAACGAGGAAGGCAGGGATGGCATCAGCACAAGGATGGAGGGGAGCTCTGCTCTGTCCTCAGTGACTCAGGCAGATGGAGCCCGGAGTCTTGAGTGCCAGCAGCTTTTGCCCCTGATGCCCAGGGCGTCAGCACGCCCTTGCCCGTGTCACTAACCAGCCTGGGAATCTCTACCTTGGCCACGCTGTCGGCCTGGTCGTGCATGCGGAAGAAGAGGGGGAGCAGGCCCCTCTGAAGCCTTTTCTGCACGCTCTTCTGGTCCTTCTCCAGCACAGTCTCCAGAGCGTCTCTGAAGAGGCTGATGGAGAGCTCTCTCATCTGACTGCACTCCTAGTAGGGAGAAGGTGAGCGGGACATCAGGCAGAGCCACTCCCCGTTCCCTGTGAGCATTAGTCCAGAAGTGTGGGCACGGCAGATGGGAGGGGAGATGCTGCAGGGTGGGGCTCTGCTCCACAAGAGCTGTGGGAACCTCTGGTCCTGCCTGGCAGTGCAGCTGGGGAACCCTGTGGGGCTCTGGGAGCAGCTCTGGGCCTGCGGGTGCTTTGCACAGGGGCAGAGCTGGGCCCCAGCACAGGGCAGGATCCTCAACCCGTGGCGGGCAGCAGGGCTGAGCTGCAAAGCCCAGAAGCCATCCCATGAGAGCCCCAGGCAGTGAGGAGGGCAGAAGGCCCTGCCCACAGGGCTGCCTGTCAGCTCTCATTGCCAGGTGCCCATCCTCAGGGCTCAGTCTCCCACGTCAGCCTTACAGCGTCAAAGAGGGGCAGGAGCTCCTCCGCCAGCTGCAGCAAGATGGGGCTGGCCTCCTCCCTCTTCAGGTGACCTGTCACATTCTTCAAGACCACCAGGACCATCGTCTTGCTATCCCCAGTCCTGCTGAGCCAGAGCACTTGCAGCATGTTTGGCAGGAGGACCTGCATTTTTCTGGCCTGTAGGAAAGATGGTTTCCTTGCTGTGAACTGGTCAAAGAGCGCTCCGGCAAAAAAGGCTCCAGCCTCCTATCCAGCTTCCTGGCAGATGGAGGCCCAGGAATCTCTGTGCCAGCATCCTGCTGGGTGCTGGCCATGGGCACACGGATGGGGATGTGAGAGAGCAGGGGTAGGGGTGTGGGGGGTGCAGGAAAGCCTGTCCCGTACTCAGCCACCCCCTTCTCCCTCAGGCTGGGAGGGGCAGATGGCTTGGCACCCCTCCATGCCTGGAAAGCTCCCCAGGCAGCCACCAGAACCCCACCATGGAACGTTCAGAGCAGGCACCCCACCTCCTGACCCTCAGCCAAGGCCAAGCCACCGCCTTAGCCACGGCCTGGGCCCCCTGGCTGCCAACAGGGGGGTCACTGCTCACCGTGTCAGCTCGCTCTGACAGCACAACGAGGCCTCTGAGCAACAGGGAGAGCTTCAGCAGGCTGGCATGTAGTAAAGCGCTCTCGTCCTGGAACTCGGCACCCAACTCCTGCCACTTCATCAGCTGAAGCAAACACAGCAGTGAGACAGTGGCAGAGCCTGCAGAGCTCCTGGAGCTGAGCAAGGGCTTTTGCTGGCAACTCACAGGCTCCCAAAGCTGGCGGTCTTCCTCCCTAGCCAAGATGGCCCGCCTGTGCAAGCTCACATCCTGGACTTCGCTGAGGAGCTGCTTGAAGATCTTCTCCAAGGTCTGGGGCACAGAGAGCATCTCCTCCCACAGGGCCATGGCAGAGCTGCAAGCCAGAGCGCTCTGTCAGCAGGGCTGCCTCGGCCACAGCAGCACAGCCTGGGCCAGCGCTGCAGGACACAGGCCCTGCCCCTCGGTTGGCATGCCCTGGGCAGCAGGAGAGGGCTGTGGGGGTGTTCTCTGTGGGGCAGAGAGGAGCATGGGGGCTCTGGGCTGGCTTGGCCAGCTGCGGGATGGAAAGCGCGGTGGGAAGGAGCGGCCTGCTCTCAGGGAAGTCCTGCAGTATTCCTTGGCTCTGGGACCCACCCAGAGTCCCCAGTCCCCCTTCCCAAAAGAAAGAAGCCCTCGTGGCTTTGGGGGCCAGTACCTGTCTCCTTGTGGAGGGAACTTCAAGAGGCTGATGAGCACGTTGGTGGGGAACTCCTCGGTCATCAGGAGGAGGAGCAAGTCCACGCTCTGCCGGCATGACTCTGTGGTGATGCTTTTCAAGTGCTTGGAGATGCAGCTCATGATCTCGGGTACCTGGAGGGGCCACAGGTGAGGATGTTGCTGCTCCTGGAACACAGCCCTTTCCTCGGCCGCTCTTCCCATCCCTCTGTGCTACCTTGAGGTGGCTGCAGGTGCCTGAGACCACTGTTGGGGAAGGAGGGAGGGAGGGACAGGGCCTGACGGGCAGGGACATCCGGCCACAGAGGCCACTTACATCCTCCAGCCAGAAGTCAGGGTCTATCGTGATCACATCCACAACTTTTCTTGCTGCTTCCTCTTGAAAGACGCTGAAGGGTCTCATCGCCTCGATGGCGGAGAGGACGATGCTTGTCTTCTCATCAGGTCGGAGGTACGGCGCCAGGTGCTGTGGGAGGAAGGAAGAGAGCGAAGCCATGGCACACCGAGTGCCCTGAGGGTGCTGCTCAGCTGGGCAGCGTCAGCAGCCCTGGTGAGAGATGCCCGGTGCGTTGGCAGCGGTGCCTGAAGGAAGCTGGCAGTGGGGGCTGTGGTCAGTGCACAGGGGAGGATGGGGAGAGAAGGCCCCCAGGGTGAGGGACGAGGGGTGGCCTCCTGGGCACAGTGTGCCCATGCTATGGCAAACCAGGGCTCGCTGTGGCCAGCAGGGCTGGAGCTGCTGCTGGTGGCACACCGGAGCACAGCCCTGGCATCGTCCCTGCTCAGGGGCGGTAGGAACCCTCTCGCCAGGGACGCTGAGGCCACGCCAGCCCCACCGGTTCTGGACACCTTTGCTCCCACCAGTCTCCTGGGCATGTCACAGACAAGAGTCCCAGCGAGGGGGGGAGCTCGTTACCCTCATAAGGTCTCTGGTGGTGGGTCCGTGCAGAAGGGAGGTGACCTCAGGTTGGCAACGGAGCTGTCGCACTCCATACTCTGCCACTGCCCTGCCTGAAGGGAGGAGAAAACACACAGGCTTCAGTCAGACACGGCAGCTTCCCCAGACAGCTTCCCAAACCCCCCTGAGTTGTGCTGGCAAAATGACAGGATACAAGAAGCCAAGGAAGAGTCCTGCAGGCTGTCAGGAAGAGCTTCTGGCTACGAGCACCAGAGGCACCAGCCAGGGTGAGGCACAGGTGGCCCTGCTCTTCACTAACAGGGAAGAATATGGCTTTGGGACATGGTAATCAATGGTAGATTGGGCTGTGGGGACCACAAAGCAGTGGGCTTCCAGATCCAGAACAGAGGGAGGAAGGAATGCAGGAGAGAGCAGATCCTGGACTCCAGGAGAGCACTCAGCTTCAGCAGCAAAAGGAGAGGCCTATCAGGAGATGTCTGTGTGCAGAAGGATGAAGCCCCACACAAAACTCTTACTTTCTTGGAGGTGGAAGAAGTCTAAGATGTAAAGAAGAGCAGTCATGGCTTCGCTGCCTATGAATTCCTTGTAAGAGCGGAACAGGAGGAGAGGTCCCAGCAGCTCTTTCAGGATTGGGATCTGGAGCTCTCCATAGCAGACGGGGCCACACGTGACTCTTTTAAAGTGGTGCCAGCACTGGGTGAGGGAAGCAGAAGAGCACAAGGAAAGGTTGAGGGCAGGAAGCTGGTGCCAAAGCCCCAAGCCCAGGAGTGTGTCCAGGGTTGGATCCCTGCCGTGCCGCACGCGGCTCCCAAAGCAGCGAGCTGGGCAGCAGCTGGAGATGCAGGGAGAGCTGCAGGCTGCTCTGGTGTGCAGGGAGGGGGAGATGGTGCCGGGTCCTTACATCCACTGTGGGGTTCCTGCACAAAAGACAGCACAGCTTCTGAATCCTTTTCACAGCCCTCTCCTGCACATGCAGATTCTCAAAGTCGATGAAGTTCAGCAGCATCTGGGGAAAGAGAAGCTGCTGGTGTGCCAGGGAGCAGGCAGCCACTCCAGGAGCAGCAGCAGCATTGCTCAGCTCCTGGGCTGGACTCACATCAAGGCTTCCTCTGATCTCAAACAAAGCCTGTTCTTTCCCCTTGGGCCCCTCACAGGCGTGGGACAAGGGCCCCAGGCCAACCTGGTGGCCAGGCAGGGAGGCAGATGCCTCACTCTGCAGCCACTGTGCTCTGGAAGGGCACCCTCCCTGCTCGGGGCTCTTTCTGCAGGGCGCTGGGGTCGGGACCACCCACTCAAGAGTGGACACCCCTTTCCCCCCAGGGCGAGGAACAGCCCCTGTCAAGACCACTCTTGTGTGTGCCAGACCTGGAAGATACTCTGCAGCAACCCAGTGATCCTGGAGGGAGAACACTTGAGCACCAAGACGGTCATCATCTTGTCCATGGCTGACACGGTCTGCAAGGAAGACAAAGAGCAGTGGCAGCGTTTCCTGTTGTCCCTCCCACTCCAGACGACTGATCCCAACTCCCAGAGCCCAGGGAGGACTCTTGTGTTGCCCCAGGGCGGACCCAGGGGCAGACAACCCACGGTGGCCAGGCTCAGAGGAAGGGGGTGAAGGGATGAGGGTGGGAAAGCAGAGCTGAGCCCGTGTCCTGCCTTGGATCTCTGGCTGGGGGTGGCCAGGGAGCAGCCCCAAGGGACTGGGGGGGCTCCTGTAGCTCCCCCTGCACTTACCCAAGTGTAGGTCCAACAGTCCTGGCGGTTCATTTCTTCTTCTGGAGGAAGGAAGAAGACACTGTTGAAGGCGGCTTGGAGGAGGCTCTTCTCTTTGCCCTCCAGCACTGTCTCTACTGAGCTGCAGGGAATGAGAGGGGCCGGTCAGACAGCAGTGCTGGGAGCCGTGCCTCGAGGCCCCGTGCAGGCGGACAGGGACCTCTGGGGCAGGGGTCCCCAGGAGGGATGGGCAGGTACCTCAATTCAGCAATGACACTCATGGCTTTTTCTCGCAAAAGCGTGCTCAGTTGGTGTCTGGGCTCCTCTTCCAGCAGCCCCTGCAGAGTACAATGGGGATGGGACTGCGCGGGTGCCAGCACCCAGTGCCACCGGACCCTCGCCCTGCCCAAACACTGTCCTCACCAGGTGCTGGGGAGCCTTGCCCCCTTCCCTAGAGCCACCGGCTGTCTCCTCACCTTGATCTTCTCCACCAGCTCATATCTGTGGCAGAGCGCAGCCAGGTCCTGTGAACATGTGTCCACGGGTGTCAGTTTGCACAGGGAGCTGATGCTTTCAAGAAACAGCATCTTCTGTCTCTCGTTCTGGCAACCAAAGGAACCAGGAGACAAAGAGGGAGCATGAAGTGGGGGACGCAGCCAGCAGGACCGGAGCAGGGAGGGGGCAGTTCCACGTGGGAGGCAGTGCTGTGCCCAGCCAGCACACCTCCAGCAGCCCGGCAGCAGAGCCCCTGCCCAGCGGACAGCGGCACAGCCACGCTTGACATGGTTACCGGTTCTGGGCTGCTGAGAAAGCATGCGATGAGGGATGTGTATTCCTCTAGCTCTGAGCGTACCATTGACCACTCTTCACTGCCTAAAGGAGGAGAGCAGGGAGGGCTGTAGACAGGTCTGGTGGCAAGAGAGAGCAGAGGAAGGAGCTCTGCCCTCCAGCCAGCCCCGCGCCCGCTCCCCTGGCGCAGTCGTTCCGTGCCTGCCAGGGCTGGAGGATGCCAGGCACACAGTCTGCAATGCTGGAGCCAGTGTGGCAGGGAAAGCCCCCAGTGCTGCAGGGTGAGGAACCCACAGCATCTCTGCCTCCCGCCAGCCCAGCTGCCTCTCGCTGCCAGGGCTCTGGAGCAGCATCTGGGTCCCCTCTGCTCCCTCCTCCTCTGCTCGGGCCAGCTCCCAGCCCCGAGCAGCCCTGGCATTTGGGCAGCACTCTGCCTGCTACCCACGGGACCCCTGTTGCCAGCCCCTTGGGCACACGCAATGGTGGTGTCGAGCAGGGTGCGCTCGCAGGCCCCAGCCCTGCCCACACCAACCAGGCCCCTCACTCACTAAGCAGCAGTGACAGTAACATGTGCAGCTTATTGGGCTCCGGTGGAGAGCTGCTCTCCTGGGGATCCTCATTCTCTTCCTCCTTGACGCTGCTGAGGGCTCTTTTCTCCATCCTGAGGAACAGAAGAAAGGGCTGGAGGCGGGAAATTGGAAGCTTTGGCCAAGCTCCTCAGCACTGCGAGTCTGCTGGGCACAGTGGAGAAAGATGTAGGCTGAGCCCAGGGCTTCCTCTGGGGAGGACCCTTGCTTTCTCCAGCTCTGAGGACGTCCTGGTCCCTGGCAGAAGCAATCACCAGCGCCCTGTGGCACACAAGGTACCTCAGGAGAGGTGCACAGCCGCGACCAGGAGGATGCCCTCACCTCACAGCGCGAGGCTGCACACTGAGGCCTCTGTGCTGGGTGACAGGTGCCCACCCTCACAGCCGGGTCGCAACCGCCTGGCAGTGACATCAAGCAGGTGGTTCCACAACCAGTTAACACACAGCCAGACTGGGGGGGTGAGGTGCTGAGCGGGCTCCCTTCCATGGGGTGCTGACCTTCGGGCCCAGACTGCTCCGGCCTGGGGCTGTGACCAGCGCTGATGGGCCCGGCCCTGCTCAGCAGCAGCTCTGGCCTTGAATTGCATGAGGTTTACTCCCTGGGGCCTGAAGAGAGCTTGTACCTACTTCTTGGAGAAGCCAGCTCAGCAGCACACCCCTTCTCTATTAAAACCTATGCAAAACTGCAACACTTCTCCGGGGAACTCTCCTGGCATTCCTAAGGCTTCCCTATGGACTGTAATAGGCTCTACCTGCATTCAGTTAACAACATGCTAAACATCCAGCAGTAGCTCCCAAACCAAAGGAGTGAGGACTCATAGACATACCTGGCTTGAAACCTCCCCTAGGAGCCCCCAAGCAGCCCCTCTGAGCCTGGGGCTCAGGGCTTGCTTTGGTCATGGAATGGCCCTAGTAATTCCCTAGGTACTTCAATAGGCTCTCCCAGCATTCCCATTCAAACCTGCTCAGCATCCAGCACTAGGTCCCAAACCCAAGGAGCCAGGACTGACACACATCCCTGTCCAGGACTGGCAGACATCCCTGCCCTGATGATGTGTATTTCAAGCCAGGGGCTCTGACTGCTCTGGATCTGAGACAACTCTAACAACACCTGAGGAAACTTTTATCCCCCAGTCAGGTTCCCGCCCTTCCGCTAAGGCCAGAACCACAACTTCCTGACCCAAAACGTTGTCCCACCCTGGGGAAGTCCCACTGAGCAGGTGTCTGTCTGTCTGTCTGCACCTTCCTTACCACGGCACAGAGCAACCAGGCACCTCCCTGCTGAAGGACACGGGGCTTCAGCTCGCAATGGCTGCTCAGCCTCCAGTCCCCTGTATTGGGTGCTTGGACCCCCTCAAAAATGGGTGATCAGCCCCCTGCAATGGGTGCTCAGACCCCAGATCCCCCCGTACTGGGAGCTTGGACCCCAGACCCCCCTCATATCGGGTGCTTGGATGCCCCCGTAATGGGTGCTCAGACCCCATCAGTGGGTGCTTAGGCTCCCGCAATGGGTGCTCAGCCCCCAGCACCCCCCATATTGGGTGCTCAGACCCCCACAATGTGTGCTGGGACCCCATATCCCCCCATAGTGGGTCCTTAGACCCCCACAATGGGTCCTCATACCCCAGATCCCTGTTGAACCCCCTGTATTGGGTGCTAGGACCCCCCCATAGTGGGGGATCAGATTCCCCCTGTAATGGGTGCTCAGACAACCTCACTGGGTTCTTGGACCCCAGATCCTCCCCCTGAACCCCCTTTATTAGGTGCTCAGACCCTGCCATAGTGGATGATCAGCCCTCAGAGGCCCCCATACTGGCATTCAGACATCCACAATAGGTGCTCAGCCCCCAGAAACCCCCACTAATGGGCACTCAGACCCCTGCAATGGCTGCTCAGTAACCAGATCTCCCCAGACCCTCCCGTAGTGAGTGCTCAGACCCCATCAGTGGGTGCTAGGACCCCTGCAATAAGTGCTCAGGCCCCAGACCCCCATCTTGGGTGCTCAGACCCCAGACACCCCCTGTAATGGGCACTCAGACCCCCACAATGTGTGCTCAGACTGCATATCCTCCCAGTACCCCCCGTAGTGGGTCCTTAGACACCCTCAATGGGTCCACAAACCCTAGATCCATGTTCAACCCCCCTTAATGGGTGCTCAGACCCCCTCAATGGGTGCTCGGAACCCAGATTCCCACCCCCGAGACCCCCTTTATTAGGTGCTCAGACCCCTCCCATAGTGGACAATAAGCACTCAGAGGCCCCCATACTGGCATTCAGACACCCACAACGGGTGCTCAGCCCCCACAAACCCCCACTAATGGGCGCTCAGACCCCTGCAATGGGTGCTCAGACCCCAGATCCCCAAAAAACCCCTGTAAGTGAGTGCTCAGACCCCATCAGTGGGTGCTTGGACACCACGGGGTGGGCAGGAGAAGGAAACGCCACACAAGCTCTGACTGTTTACCACTTTCTTTCAGAAGAGGGATCAAATACTCTCGAATGAGCAGAAGCTGCCAGAACAGAAGCAGGTGCATTAGTCCACGAGGAAGCAGAAGAACCCAAACTAAGTTTATCCTAAAGCCCAAGGCAGAATGTCTGGAGCTTCAACACACTGTCCCAATGAAAGGTCATGTCTGCACTCTCCGCCCTGCACACAGTGTCACAGCTCTCTCTTGGAAAGGTCACAGGGAAGATGGAAGTTCAGTGACAGGAGTATTGTTCCTTGAGCTACAGCAAGCAGTGCTGCACAAGTGTCTATCACTAACTCTGCAGGCAAGGACGCTGCACAGTCCTTGTGCCTGCGCTGGTGGGAAAGCATGGGGGGGCAGGAGAAGGAAGCGCCACACAAGCTGTGACTATTTACCACTTTCTGTTAGAAGAGGGATCAAATACTCTCCAATGAGCAGAAGCTGCCAGAACAGAAGCAAGGCTTCTCAGCGCAGCAGCCAAAGGGACATTTTGCTACCTAAATGCTTCTACCTTCATCTTTAGGGCCACTTCTACCTGACACAATCTGAAACAGCAACAAAAGAAAATAAAAAAGAGGAAGAAATGTGTATGTGGTGTCAGACAGCAAAACACCTCTGCATGGCATCGATACAAACGTCAAGAATGAACACCTGGGATAATATGCTATTCTTGTCTTTGTAAGAAATGCTTTGGCACGGATTTCAGTTTATTTCCTAAAAATTCCAGCTGCCACATGCACTTGCCAGAACCCCTGACCTGATCAATTCCGCAAATCATCACTTCAATTCCTGATGGAAACCCAACCGGGCTGGCCCCATGTGATTTGGAACAGTGCTTGTCTTTACTTCCAGCCACTCAGATGTCTACACCCCTCTCTGCTCTTCTAAAGAGATGCTATTGCACACAACACCCAGACCCACACACACCATCTACCTCAGCTGACTTTTGGCTGAGTTCAACACGTAGGACTAAAAACTAATTCAGGATCAACACATGAAATTCAAACCAAGCATTTCAGTACCCCATAAGCAGGGTAAAAAGAAAGACCATTCGCATGACAACTGACTCTAAGAAAGTGTTGCTGACACTCATTTTAGTCTTCCTTCTCTTGAACAAGTAAGATTTCATTCACCACTCACAAGGGAACTGTGGACACCTGACTGTCTCTGAGGAGATGACACCAGAGACAGGCAGGTTTGATGAGCAGTTCTCTACTGCAACAGAACCGGTTGCAAAGGATCCTTCATTCTCAACATTCAGATCTATTTTAGCTGCACAGGCAACTGTTTTACAGCTTTGCTTGAAGATGTTTTGTAAAGAAGAGCTGTACTTCTGTGGGGTTGGGTGTTAGTTAAGTATTTTGACTAACAACTACAGTACTTGTTTTAAACACTATCTAATCATTCCCCAAAGCTGGGTAAGCAGACCAAAAGCAGCAAACAAAATGCAAAACCTCAAATGCAGCGTGCCAGGCAGGCTCTGAAACATAAGGAACCTAAGGGCAAATAAAATGTTGTCAATTAGCAAGAAAGAAATCTAAAAACATGATCTCCCTGTGGAGTTCTGGGCACTGGCTGCCATGTCAGTCTAGTCTAGAGCTCCTTTTATTCCCCCCTTTGTTCCTCACTTCCTATTTGGTAGGCTGCAGCTTTACTGTTCAAGGCTTCAAACTACCTTCATCAATTTCCCTCTTAGCCTAGTGCCAACATGAAAGAATACAACAACTTTAAGTACATTTGTAGTCATTTTGGGATCTTGACCAGTACCCTAAATTACTACCCTGCAGCTGAACTTCAACCTCCTTCACTTGTTGATAAAAGTACAAAGGGAAAATGTGCTCAATTGACAGGATTGTAACAAGTGTCCCTGCCCCTCGCCCATTCCAGGACAGACACTTTCAAAGCTGCTGCAGCACTACTGAGGTTTCAGAACAGACATTTATTAACTAACCATCAGTGGTAGAAAACGGGGAGGAACTAAGGAGAACTTTTCCACAAATGGGTAGACCTGTTTTTGCTCTGCAGGTTGCATTAACCCAATTTGGAGGTGACCTTGAAAATCCTTATTAGCCAGAAAGTTGCAAAGCCCTTCCTTGTCTCTCAGACACTGGTAACACAGGAAACAGCAGGAAGACCATCTAAACCTCTATCTGCACAGCCCTAGGAGTTGTTTAGTAATCTTAATCACAAATACTGGTTAAGGGACCTGCAAGGCTGCCAAGAGACAAAGGTTGGAACCCTCTGAGCTTTCAGCTGCCCAAAGAAAGCTTTCTGCAGAACCTTCAAGAAAACCATTCCCTGCATTTTTTCTTTCCCTGACATCACAGGTTATCAGCTCCAGAAGTTTTCCCTCTTCACTTCAGTCAGGTCACATTCTGTGTGCACTTCAAGACAGAAGAACATGACAGGAATCACATTTCTTTAAAATTAAAGAAACCCCCAATCACACCCACACCACACCCGCACCCCCCCAATGAAATTACACACAATTTATGCTTTTAGCAGAAGAATGTAACACCTTGTTTTTGCCAAGAGGGGGAAGGACATGGAAGTGGAAGCAGGATTCATTCAAACCAAAGGGCACGTGCAGATCAGAAACAAGGGCACAGCAAAGCCCCAGCTCCCTTGCATCCCTCCTGGCTAACAAACTTTCCCCCCCCCATGCTTAACAGCAATAGTATCTTCATATCCTCAAAATGTGGGAGTGGGTTCAAATGAGTCCCCACGCCTGGATCAGCATCTCTCTATTCAAACTGTATGCTTTGCAGGACCAGTGAAAAAAGAGGCAACAGTGGGTAAAGCAAAACTGCATCACAATAAAAGGACTGTCTGTTAGCAGGTGCAAAGTACCTGCTGCAACTCCAAAAGTCAACCCCACCATTCAAGCAAACTGCTTTTCACACCGCAGAAGCTGCATCTGAATCAAGTTCCCAGAGCTGCAGTGACACATGTGCTGGACTAACAGCATCCTTTAACGGTGCTGTGAATCCCTGAGGCAGAAGGTCACAGCACAAACATCCCATTCTCAAGGGACTATTTTTCCCCAACACAAACACAAAAATGTAACATCAGCCAGCAACCAAAACACTACAAGCAAGAACAGATAAAGACTGAAAATCAATGGGGAAGCGAGAATATTTGGTGATGTAGCATGCAACAAGCAATTCAAGTGGTGTTTCTGGAATGCCTCTTCTCCTTTACAACCCACTGAGAGATGAGGCTGGGAGCTACATTAGTAAATGCTGAAGGTAAAACTAAATGAATGAAAAACACACAAGTTGGAAGGAATCAATGCTGACAATGGGAGATTACTTCTTTTTAAATCAAGAAATAGTAAGAGGAACAAGCATCTACACAGTTTCTCTGCAGTTTGACTTCCTACAACAAACTAGCCTTTTCTCAATAACATCACCTTGAAATGTCTTACACCTTTTCTTGTGTTAAGAGAAACTGAGAAATAGCATGGAGCAATGGTTTCTGTTGTTGGCGTCTAAAAGTGGAAGTGTGAGTTTCACCACTGAATTGAAAGGTATGGGGCAGTAGCTCCCATGTATCCATAGATTATGGGAACTTTCTATATAACTAAACTAAGACTGGCTATTTTCTCTTTTCATTTAAAAATGGACTGTTTCATTATAAACATATTCATGATAAATTATAAACCCGTTAATTATTAATTATAAATCCCTCTTTCACTTTAATTAATTCCATTCATTAAAAATATTACCCTACCAAAAGAAAAGGGTACACAGCTGCCCTTGCCTGCATTTTCTCCTCTTCCTCTCACACAGAATCCCAGGGGAGATGGACGGTGTTTACTGGTAGGACAAAACATCAAGTTCCAATCACATCTGGCTGCCAACTGATCAGCTGGGATAAGGCAGGATTGCCAAGAGAGGCTGTGTCTGTGCTACTGGACAGGAGACAATTGCTACTACAACCAGCACTAATAAATGTTGTATCGTTGCATCCAAAAGCACCACCAAGTGAAGTGGAAGTGAAAAAGGCATTTCCTAGGCTTTTTCTCCAAACCAGAGGGCATCACTGTAACACTCCCACTCCTGCCATCCTTATTACAACAAAGGATTCCAATCTGACTCGAGGGACAAACAGGCTGTAAGGAAAGCGCCTGCTGCTCTGTCAGAGCTCAGCTCAGAGCTGCACTGGGGGAAACAAACTCAACAGCGGGGGGAAGCAGGGAAATGCTTTGCTCAGACCCTCCAGACAGGTGGCACACTGCCAAATTGGCACCAGAATTGACCAGCACAAAGAAAAGGGGGTGGAAAAGAGGGGTGAACTTACCGGGGACTGAGGGCCTGAAGCTCTGGGGGTGCCAACTCCACACGAGGCCAAGATGGCTCCGGCAGGGACTTGCTGCCCAGGCTGTGGCAGATACCATAGGCCCTGGCTGGGCGGGGGAGCGGGGCTGCAGGGAGAAGGGGTGTCAGGGGTGGGGAGAGGCTGGTGGGGGGGAAACGCCCCCCTCCTGTGGGGAATGGAACAGCCGCCCGGGAAAGGAGACACCTTGTGCTGGTGGGACAGGAGCTGTGAGAGCCCGAGGAGCAGCAGCAAAGCCCGAGACAGGGGGTCTGGCAGCCATGTCAGTGTGGGTGCTGCCTGGCAGCCATGTCAGTGTGGGTGCTGCCTGGCAGCCATGTCAGTGTGGGTGCTGTCTGGCAGCAGGTTTCAGCCACGCAGGCACTGCTACAAGCTCTGCATCTCTTCAAGGCTGTCACTTGCCACTGATGACTAGTTCCAGCCTTGAAGAGGTGCACAGCTCTCCCCATGTCCTGGTGTAGATCACACTGTACTTCAAGTCACTGGAAACACAGACTGTGGTGGCAAGGTTCAAGCATCACTTTTCTGACGGGGAGATGTGGAAAATGCTGGGGAATGTTACCTTTGCAAATTGAAAAGGGTTATTGTATTTTCTGTAGAAGAATTTAGGATATATAGAAACTCTTGATCAACTGAACAAAACTAAACTTTATTAGTGTACACAGCTGTAACAACAATAGTAACCAGCCACAATCAAAACCAAAACCAAAATAACATTTCCTGCTGATCCAGTGCTTGTTCACCTCGCTGTCTGTTTGTGGAAATGCACATGTGCAGTTTCCCCCCCCCCACCTCCCCACAGAAAGTTCTAGAAAAGGAAGTTCACGCCTGCGTGAATCCAGTGAACCCAGTAATTCTGCCATCTTGATGGCGCAGGACAAAAAAAAATTGATTTAAAGGCCATAATTGGCAGAGAAGACTCCAGCCGGTTTTGACCAGGCCTGGAGACCCACCTAAAGCTGAATTTGCTAAGTAATGGGTGATGGGGTGGGAAAACGGTGGACTTATGTCTCAACATTGCTAAAATATTACATTAAGACACTTGTAATGGGTTAAGGAAGACTTGCTCAAAGGATGGTTTGAAGTGCCACAGTGGTGGCCTCCCATAAATAATGCCTGGCTTGAATGACTCAGCCTCACCGATAAAGAAGAAACATCAATTGGGACATAAGTTTCAGTCTAACACTATATTTTGAGTAAATTGTGCACTCAGGGACGATGTGCTCTGTGAAAATTAAATGATTTCTTTGATGAGGTGCAGTTCCCCCCCCCCCCCATCAGTCTAACAAACTCCTTATCTGTCTTGTAATTGGTCATAAAATCAGGCAAAGCATTTCATTGTAACTAGTTAAGCTCCCCCTTCTCCTTGAAGATACACAAAACCTGCCGAAACCAAACTTGTAGTTTGGATCAGAGTCAAGGGGTAACTGAGTCTGCGCAAAACAGAAGGTTACTTGTGGTGACGAAGAGGAGCCATCTGACTTCATCCTCACAACCCTCAACGACCACCACCAATCAGCAGTGCGCAGGCACAGCTGGGAGGAGTTGATGGAAATCACTTCTTGGAACTCATTTTAATACGAAGTGGGACAGGTTACGAATATGTACAGGTGTATGAGGTAACCTAATGATTGTTGGATGAGGGTATGGTATAAAAGTGCTACAAACTGACCAAAGGTGTGCCTGCTTTGTTAGGTCATCTGCTCTTGCAAGAACATATAATAAAGGCAACCGATGCCATCTACCTGGAGTTGTGGGTTCGGTGAGAACCTGCATTGTCAATCAACAGTTTCCTATATTTTTTGCTCTAAAGTCCTGTTAGCATTGTTATATTTGATCTTTCTGCTATTTTAGTAAACTATCCTTATCCCAACCCACGGGCTTTCGGTTTCTTGGTTTTGGGGTTGTTATTTGCCCCTTCCTTTTCCCTTCCCTTGCCTCACACTCCACACCCTCTCCCTCTTCTCCCCTTCCTCTTTTCCTTTCAAGAGCAGGCAGCTGCGTGGATCTCATCTCACAGCCGGGGTAAACCCACGACAACGTGTCTACCTCGAGTCCTTTCTTTAGGACCATTGGCATTTCTAACATGGGGGACCAGGCTGCAGCACTCTGGGCCCGAAGGTCAACATCCATGGAAGGGAGACACACTGAGCAAGTGGTGAGGAGATGACCCCCCGACAGAAAGGAACGCTGTGCGGAAAGTACACCCGGAACCTTCCCCTGCGTCCTCGGCGAGGTGGGAGACGCAGCCAGAGATGGAAGAACCCCCCTCGGAACCCCAGGTGTTCTTGGATGACATCACACCGTTACCCCTGGTGATACCGGTCTGTGTACCGGTAACAGACTCGCAGGAGGGAAGGAGGTGAGCAGCACCTCCAGCTCTCCAGCCGTTTGGGAGAAACGCTTCCCTTAGCGACTTGGCCGTGGCTGATTCTCACCGCCTTTGCCAGCAGCGGAGAGCTCGGGCTCCTGAAACCCCCAAACTGTGCTCAGGTAAGGCCGCTGCAAGGCTCCGCTGCAGTAACGGGTTTGGTAACGGATCCAGGGTCCGGTAACGGATCTATCTGTGCGGGATAGATCGTGGTGTTACAGCCAGAGAGAACACCTCCCATTTCACCGGGCAGCTTAAGGAATTTCATGATCACCTCGCGCTTTTCTGGGTGACTCTTATTCTATTCGGTTCTCCCTGGCTACAAAAACCCCACGGAGCCCCTAACTGCACCCCAGGCCTCCCTCCCCGCACGGGTTTCGGGAGGCGGCTAATGACCCAACGCCGCTGGGGGTTCTCAGGTGCCTCGAACTCCCCTCAAACCTGGGATGTGAGGGGTTATTTTTTGGAATCCTTTCTTCAGGCGATCCCAGACCAGGAGAACCAAACTCATCTGGAATCGGTTCTTCTCCCACCTCTGCCAGCGGTGATCCCAGCCGGCTCTTCGGTGCCGTTTTAGGTAACGAAAATCACTATTTCAGGCAGCGGCCGGATAGAAACGGGGCGGGGGGTGGCAGTGTGTAGTTTCTTTGCTCCCCACTTCCTCCCACTTGCTTGTCAGCTGTAAGATTTGGGAGGGGGGGAGACAAAGACCCAGCGATGTCCCTGAAATTCTGGGGATTCCCAGAGAAGGTCGGGGGTTTGGGGCGGCGAGGGTGAAGTTAAGGCGGGAGGACAGTCTCTGCAAGCATTTTTTATCTTTTTAGAAGCAGAATGGAGGGGGAACTTGGACTGTCTCCAGAGGAAGCCGTCAGCGTTGAGCCGTGAGTCTCTGCTGTAGTGATTGGAATTAAGATTGGGGTGATGAGGGGACCGCGGTTTTGGGCTTCAGCGATACCCCGCACCGGCCAGAAGGGAATTGCTGCTCTTTGTGCCGTTGCCGTGCCCAGCTCACCTTCCTCACCTTCTCTTTTCCTCCTCGACTTCAGGCGTGTGAACATCGGGAGCCAGTTCCAAGCAGAGTTGCCGGAACTCCGGGACAGGTCCCAGGCCGACGCTGACAACCACGGGGCCACGCTGGTGTGGAAGCCGTGGGGGGACATCGAGACCAACCCCGAAACGCAGGACACAGGTTTTTCTTTCAACACTTTTCTTCCTCATCTGGCTCCCATCGGTCCGCGCTCCCACCGCAGCTTCCCCGCTTTCCCTTCGCCTCCTCCGCACGCATTCAGAGGGAAGGGGATCTCACTCGGCTCTGCTGGGACGCCCAATGACTGACAACTTGGGTTTCTTCCCTGTTCCCTCGAGCGGAAACTTGACCTTCCCTTGGTCTCCTTGCCTTTGCAGTGACCCAACTGCTCAACGTGGCCTGCTCCAGCGTCATGCCGGGGGGCGGGACAAGCCAGGAGCGAGCCTTGCACTGCCTGCACCAAGCGCAGGGCAACGTCATGGTAAGGAACGAGAAGTTCACCTGGGCCAGGTGAATGGGCCAGCTCAGGCTTCCCAGAGGAGTCTTCTGCTGGGGCATGGTGGTGAAAGGGGATCGTGTGGCTCCCAGATCTCCCCAGATTCTGAAGCAGAGGGAGGAAATTCCTTGTGGGGTGAGGAAATTCCTTGTGGGGTGAGGAAAGAAATGCTTCCCCTATGCCCAGGTGATCCCAAAGCACCAGAGCCGAAGCTGCCCTACCATGGGTCGAGTCAAAGGTGCTGAAAGGAAAAGTTTCACCTGTGTTCCCCCTCCTGCGGGGGGAATCTAACCTCTCCTCTCCTTGGGTGTTCTTCTCCAATATCAAACCCCGCAGGACGCTCTGGCCATGCTGCTTTTCGGGATGCCTCAGGAGTCCGAATCCCATCCGCTGGCGGATTATCATTACACAGGTAACCGGGGAACCCCTTCATTGGCCGGCATGGCCGGCGCCTCCCCTTTCTACCTCGGGCTGGTGAGGATTTGGTTCTACAAAGCCGTTCCCCTTTCCCGGGTGCGGGGGAGGAAACGCTTCGCTTCCCACCCCGTGACATGATGTGACGCCCAGTTTGGCTCTGTGGGGCTTTTCTTTTAACACGGGAACGACAACAGGTGGATAATAAACCCCGGCGCTTTCTCCTCGCTCGATTCCCAGGGTCGGATTCTTGGAGCCCTCTGGAGGAGCAGCTCTTCCGGGAGGCTTTCTGCCAGCACAAGAAAGATTTTAATCTCATTCAGAAGAAGGTAAAGCCGCCGGGGTGGGGTGGCCCAGGCTTTTAACCCAGCACATCGTACCTTTCACTGTCTGTCACCCCCCAGCTCTTTGAAACCAAAGGATTTGCCCCAATGTGTAACCACACGGGGATATTTAACGCCCCTGTTAACCAACCCCCAGAGATACCAACAGAATTAACCATCCTTCCTCTGACAGCCAGTTACAAACGCACGATTGCGCCCTGCGGCAGAGGAAGGTCTGTTTACGGGACTGGCCTCCTCCGTTTTGTGCTGTGCTCAGGGGGAAAAGATAATCCTCTGCCCATGGTTTCGTTGCACGCCTGTGCCCAGACTCTTTCACCTACCGAACTGCCGGTACAGACTGCTGATGCTTCTCTCCCAACAGGTTCAGACCAAGACCGTGGCGCAGTGCGTCGAGTATTATTACATCTGGAAGAAAAAAGTCAAATTCGGCCGCAGACAGCCTCAGGGTTCCAGAACAACCATCAAAAGGACCAGGGATGAGGCGGAAAACCCTGGAGAAGAGGTACAAAAACCCTGTGAGATGCCTCTCTTGAAGGAATCCGCCCCGAGATGGGCGGCAGGAGTTTCTGGGAGAGTTTCTGGTCCCTGCTAAAACCCGTTGGCATTGCTGACGAATTTCAGGGGTGCCCGAAAACTTCCCAGCGCTCTGTAAAAGGAGCTGCCTATTCCCCTGCTGCTGCGCGGGGATGGACGGAACCTCCCTTTGCCGGCACACGGGAGGTTGGGTTCGCAAAGGTTCCTCCTTTGCGCTCAGAACCGGGTTGATTTCATGACTCACCCATCCTGCTGAGGAGGAAAACGCCTTTCTGTGCACGGGAACGCCGACAGCGTGGTCTGTGTTTGTACCCTGTCCTTGGGGTGGGGTAACTGAGGCGGCGTTTTTCAGCTGTTTGGTGTTTGGAGGAGCAGATTTGGGCTGAGATTGAGACTTTTGTGCTTTCTCACCACCTCCAAGGTGTTATTTTATCATTTTTTCAGAGGGATTTGGGGTGATTTTAAGCTCTTTTGGGGCTTGTTTTGGTTTTTTACTCTCTGCCTTTCTGCAGAGCAGGCAACGTTTACTAAAGCCTCTCGGACTTTACAGGCTGGCTGCAACCGGGAGACGCGCCGCCGCCTTCCCTCGAAGGGAAAGAAGGGGAGAAAGGGGAAGAGTGTCCCAAAAGTTCCCTGCAGCGCAGACATTCCTTCCATCAGCCCAAGTGCCGCTCCGGTCCCCGCTGAAATTCCACCACAGCAGGACATCATTCCGTGGGAGGAGCGTGAAAGGTAGCTGTTCTCCTTGGAGAAACCCACCGGTTTTGGGCTAGAAAAGATTTAGACTTGAAAAGCTGCCCCAAGGGTGGAGGAGGGAGTGGAATTAAGGTTACCCCAAGGTTTTTTTGGTTGATTTCCACCCAAAATTCTAGCTGGTCGAACTACCAACACCCCCACAGCCTGGGATACCGGCTGAGTTACTGCCAAAACGGCATAGTGCCAGCGAGGAGGCCCCAGGAGTAGCAGTACCGAAGCTCCCTTTAACGGGGTTTGTGGGGAAAAAAGGGATTTAAAAGGACTCCAACAGAAATCCCCATCGCTGTTCTGCCTGGCAGGGTGTCTGACAACATCAAAGATGAGGAGGCCGACATGGCAAAACACTGTCATCTGCCAGAGGAGTTGCAGCCTCTCTTGAAGATCAAAATACCCCCAGAGGCGGCTGAAATTAGCAAGTTTTATGAATAAAAACTCTAGAGTTTCTGGTTTTATTGTTTAAAGGAGCGCTCTGCCTCTGCTTGGAAGGGAAATCAGATGCCCTCAGCCTTCCCTTGTTGCCAGCGCGTTCGAAATGAATTTGAGCTTTTGTGACCTTTGGTGCTTTGGTACAGGTGGCTTTTCAGCCTAAAAATTGAATGGATTACTGGGGAAGTCTGATAAAAATTAGAAAGAAAAGAACGGGCTTGGTGCGTCCTCCTGGGCGAGCTCTGCTGCCTGGGGTCTCCACGGAGGAGGGCTCCCAGGCCCCCACGGGTGGCTGCTCCCGACACATGAAGGCTGCCAAGCTTATCCAGTCCCTGAGGGCATTCCCGGGGGCGGTCCCAGTGGCTGGGAAGCACCAGGCCCTTCCTCTCCTCAGCTGCCCCAGGGATGTGGGGGGCCAGGAGAAGTGCGGGACTGGCTCAGGCTTCAGGCCGCCTGCCTGGCAGCAGCCTGGCCTGGTCTGACCCAGCCCAGCTGGAGCCTGTCTCAGGCTTCAGGCCATACAAATTGGGCTTTGTACCCTCCGAATAAGGGGCCCCACAATGCAAAGGATGCTTTAGGTGCCCAAAGGGAGCTTCAGCAGGTGGGCCAGCTCCTGGGACATAGGGAGCCAAAGCTTGTAACCCACTGAGCCCCAGGGGTGCCCTGCACGCCGTGACGGGGTGGAGGGGAGCAGGGCGGATGGGAGGACGGCAGGGTGAGGAGGAGCTCACCTCCTCAGGACATCCTGCACAGCCAGGTACTGGGTGGTCACCTTCTGTGCGGCACAGACCTTCACCAGCATCTTCTCAATGTTGTTCTCCAGATGATGAATCATCTGGGGCAGAGATGGGATGCGAGCAGGGGGTTACCCTGCAAACCAAGCCTGGCACTCCCCCCGGGCACCAGGCTCGGACTAAAGCTTCCTGTGGGTGCTGCCCCCAAGAGAAGGGGTCCTGGGTACCCGCATCTGCTCCTGGTGCTGCCTGTCACGGCTCACCTGGCACCCTAGGGAGAAGTGGGCAGCTTCCAAAACTCCCCCCCTCCCAGGGTAGAGCCAGGGAAGCTGGGATGTTGCTCTGCGCATTCTCACTCCCTTAGCAGTGTGGGGGGTGGGAGAGCTTTGCTCTGGGGGGCTGGTTGGGGTGAGGCAGAGCTGGGCATCTGCTGGTGACAGCAACGGGATGTGCTCAGGGACTCTGCATAAGGCAGACCCCGGGCTGGGCCTCCATCAATCCATCAGTGGCCCAGAGGTGGCTGCTGGTGGAGAGCGGTGGCACCGTTCCCTCCCTGCCAGAGAGCCCTGTCGAAAGGCAGCTGTAAGTGGCCAGCGCCTCTGTCTCCAGGGGCTTTATAGCCAGACCAGAAAATTGGGACAGGCAGTAGAGGGCAGAGCCAGCACCTCTCCAGGGATGTGGCTGGACCCCGCAGGAAGCCAGGCAGCCCTGGGGACCTGCCAGGTGGGACGGCCAGCAGCTCTGCTGGGGCCAAGGAAGCTCAGGGTGCCAGAGGAGGACCTGCACAGATGGGGCTGCGCTGGAAGGGGACCCATGGGACCACAAGTGTACACCCCAGGTCTTGCTGCACCAGCCCTGCCGTGCTGCCCTTGCGCAAGCACCACGTCCCTGTGCCGTGCACCCTGTTCTTCTGAGTACCCCTGGGGCCCCAGTCCCTGCAAGCAGCTCCTGCCTGCCCGCCCCTCCTGCTACCTTGATCACCTTCCTGGCCATAAGGACTCCCATGGGCCTCTCTGCTCTACAGGCCTCCGAGAAGGTGACCTGTGGGCAGCAGAGGGAAAGCAAGACCATCACTGCCAGCCCGGGCACAGTCACATCCTGCTACTGGAGAGGAGCTGGCTCTGCAGGGACAGCACCAGGGGGGTCCAGCACCTACCAGGGACGCCCGGATGGTGTCTGGTATAAACAACAGTGACAAATTGTTCACTCTAGTTTAGAGTATCCAAATAGAATTGATTTGAGCAAGTAAGAAGCCGGCAAAAGCAGCGCTGGGGGGCCGTGGAATCTCCGCTCCACCAACGGCGTGCACCCAAGCAGCAGACCGACCACACATTTATGCAGTAAAACAATGAATATTCTATTAATGCCTATACATAATTATTACCAAAACCCACCTACTCTGGCTTCACATGTTAATTAGCTTATCAGTCCTTTGCGCTTGCGCAGATCTTTCCAAGAATTGTGAGCGAGGGTCTCTGGTGGTCCTTGGAAGAAGGCCATGAGTCGTCCTCAGGATGTACTTTCCAACTTTCACCTGGAATGTGAGTGTCTTGCAAGCTTGCAGTGTTCTTATCAGTCTGAGCTAGTTTATGTCCTTGTTACTAAGTTTTTCTGTAGCCATGGGATAAACTATGTATCGGTGGTGGATGCCAGGTGTGTTGCCTGGAAAGAGTACAGAGATGCTGTTGGGAATTGCAGAGACGAGATCAGGAAAGCCAAGGCACAGATGGACCTGAACTTGGTGATGGATGTTAAAACCAACAAGAAGGGATTTGACAGGTCCATTGGCCAGAAGAGACAGGCCTAAGAGAGCGTACCCCCTTTGGTAAAGGAGAATGGAGAATTGGCTGCAAGTGACGTGGAGAAGGCTGAGGGACTGAATGAGTTCTTTGCCTCGGTCTTGTCTGGCAGCCAGGATTCTCATCATTCTCAAGTCCCAGAACCTTGCATCCCTGCACCTCTAGGTGGGAATGGGGGAGTAAATCCCCCTCCCCCACTGTGAGGGCAGAGCAAGTCCGTGACCGCCTCATGAGACTGAATGCCTACAAGTCTCTGGGGCCGGATGACATGCATCCCAGGCTCCTGAAGGAGCTGCTGATGTGGTTGCTGAGCTGCTCTCCATCATCTTTGAAAAGTCGTGGCTGTCGGGAGAGGTCCCTGGGGACTGGAGAAAGGGTCACGTCACTCCCATTTATAAGAAAGGGAGCAAGGAAACCCAGGGAATTACAGGCCGGTGAGCCTCACCTCTGTGCCTGGGAAGATCATGGAACAGATCCTCCTGGATGACATGTTGGAGCACATGAGGGATGAGCGTGTGATCCGCGACAGCCAGCACGGCTTCACCAAGGGAAGGTCGTGCCTTACTAGTTTGGTGACCTTCTCTGATGGAGTGACAGCATCGGCAGATAAAGGGAAGGCAACCCATGCCATCCACCTGGACTTGTGCAAGGCCTCTGACACAGTCCCCCACCACATCCTTATCCCTAAATTGGAGAGATGTGGATTTGATGGGTGGAGCATCCAGTGGATAAGAAACTGGTTAACAGAGTGTAGACAAAGGGTGGTGGTCAATGGGTCTGTGTCCAGGTGGAGGCTGGTGACAAGCGGTGTCCCCCAGGGGTCTGTCTTGGGACCGGTGCTCTTTAACATCTTTATCAGTGACACTGATGATGGAATTGAGTGCACGCCCAGCATGTTTGCGAATGACACCAAGCTGAGTGGTGTGTTTGACACAAGAGAAGGAAAGGAAGCCATCCAGAGGGATCTTGACAGGCTGGAAAGGTGGGCCCGGGTGAACCTAATGAGGTTCAACACTGCCAAGTGTCAGGTCTTGCACTTGGGCAGGAAGAATCCCAGACATAGATACAGGCTGGGAGAAGAGCTCCTTGAGAGTAGCCCTGCTGAGAAGGACTTTTTAGAAAAGTGGCAAGTAAAGGACATTATCTTTAAAAAAGGAGTAAGAAGGTTTAGTAGCGTTTGGAAAGGCAGAAGTTGGGGAGGAAAGGCGAGGCGGTAGTGAAACTCCTTTACGATACGCTCTCTAAGAGAGGGATTAAAAACAATTATGACAAGTCTTTAAAACTCCTCCTTTTTGGGGAGTGAAGACAGAACACTGATAACAAAACTTGACAGTGCTTTTGATTTGCCTACTTGGGAAGCTATTGGAGCTCAAACCTAAGTCCTTAATAACTCTCTGGAAATTAAGGAAAAGGACTTTAGCGGAACGTGTTGCTGCTACTTCAGCCTTTGCAGCTTTAGCACCAGTTCTGGGTTCTACAGAACCGATTTAAAAAGGGAAAAAATCTACTATGGAGAATGTGTTTTTGTTTCTGGGTGCTCTTTCACCTCCCCCAGTGACTATGCTCAGTAATAATGCCGTGTTATCAGAGCAAAGTGATAAATCTGTGGGAACTGACTGGGAAGGGGAGCGAGTGGTGAGCGTAAATCTGCCACCACGGCCTGCGCCCCTCCCCACTACTATATCTCTGGAAGGAAAAATGTGGAAACAAACGTACAACCAACTGCTTAACTTTGACTGAGCCTAAAACACCCCATGACGCAGTGGAGAATGTGAACTGGCATCAACAACTTCAGCCTGTTCTTGAAAAGCTGGAAAAAGCGAAGTGGGCGACGGCATGCCCTGCTGTGAAAGGGTGTGCGGAACTGCCACCCACCCACCCGAAACCTACTGAGAGAGAAACTACCTATATGAAGAATCACCAACTGAGGCACAGAGCAATGTTGCCCCCGTGGACAAGGAACCTCAGCAGTGGGACAAGAATCCTACGGAGATGGACACGTATCAACGTCGACAGCCATCAGATCAGGGACACATTTCATATCAATACCCACCGCTCCCACCCACACCTCCCAGCCGACTCATCAACACATCACTGTCTCCTGATGCCCGAGACACTCTGCAGAGACTGCTCATCCCAGCCTGGGCATGTCAGATGGTGTCAGAACACGAAAAAGGGTTACATCAGGGTATTTTGATTCACTTGTGGGACTTACTGGGGAGAAGTTTATGTGGGAATGAGTGTGTGGTGGAGAGAGTTAATAGTGGGCTGGTGGGAGGTGGAGGGAACACGGAGACTGTGCGGCGGGTCCTTGCGCTCCAGCAGGTCCAAGTGCTCACTCAGGGCTCGGCCCCGGTGACCGTTGGGGTCGCGCTGTGGTTCACGTCACGGGGAGAAGGGCGCTGCTTGGGGCAGCAGCCGACACCACTGACACCATGCTGCGCAGCCCAGTGCTTTGGCAGAATTGCCATAGAAGTGGGAGAACTGCCCCCCCCCCCCCCCCATACGGACTGGATGTGACAACTCGTGTCTTGCAATGTCTTTTGTTTGATGACTTGCTTTGCAGCATTTGTTTGTATGTGCTGCGGGTTCAGAGATGCGTTTATCCACTGAGAGCACGGCTGCCTACTTAGCAAAGGGATTTTTGATAGCAATCATTGGAACTGGACAGCTTACTTTAGAAATTTATCCTGGAAAACAGAAAATCCCCTTTTGGGCTGATTACTAGCTACTTACTTAGAAAAAAATTGCCCATTTGCAACGTTTAATACAGGAGGAGCTGACTAAGGGGCATATAAAGCCTCCGCAAGTTTGTGGACCATGCAAAAATTTTAAGAAATTGGGTTTGTTTTTTCTTTCAAAAGGTATTATTGGGTCTTGCTTCCACAAGGCATAAAAATTCACCAACTATGTGCCAGACTTATGTAGCCTGGACACTTGCTCCAGTATGAAAAATGCATCCTGATCTGATCTTTTATCATCACATGGATGAGAATTTGATTACAGAAAAAACTTGGACATTGAAAGTTTGATTCATGAGTTACCAGTGCAAGGGATTAGAGATTACTGTGTTTTCTGGCAGTGTGAGCTACTGCACAACTGGGAGAATCCAGTAAGTGTGCTCTGCTATAGCAGCACTTGACTCCCCTGTGAAATCAAACTGGACAACAGCTCAGAATATATGGCAGGAACATTGCCTGTGTTACAGGGACACCACATTTGCCTACAGGCAAAATCATGGTAAAACCTATGAATCAAACTCTCCCAAAGCTCTTTATGTTTTGAACTAGTTCTGTCTCTCACAGAACAGTTTGGTACCTCCAATGGTGAACCATGCAGGAGGTTTAAAAGAAGGTTTGAGAAGAAAAACAAACAAAGAGGGGGGAAAAGGGAGAGAAAAGTCGATGTCAAGTGTTATTAAGAATGAAGTTCCAGGTACTAACTTGGGCAGGAGATCTGCCTGTGTCATTACAGAGACGGGAGCCAAGCGGATAAAGCCGTGGATCCAGAAGAAGTCAAGCTTGCCTGAACCAGGACGAGATCCTGATCCCAGGAACTGAAGTCAAGTGTTCCAAGTGCAGCCACAGTGGACTATGAACTTTGCTGCGGGATATTTTGAATGGTCTGACAGTCTTTGAAAAATGCCTGTGTTTGTGCTAAATGAAAATTGGGGAAATAGTGATTTCTGCACAGCCAAAGGTCACAGATTGCAATCGGTGCCTGTAGGAAAACGTGAGGCTGGTGTTATCTGCACTCCTGACACTCCTGATCGGCCAAACAAACAAATGCAACAGCAAAGGTATCAAGGCACTTACAATTGGTTTCATGACTGGGGAATTTCAGGATGGATATTGTCGATGGTCAAATTTGGATTATTGGATTTGGTAATTATGGTACTTGTCTTCCATTTACTGTCATGTTTATTGAGCTTTCTGCAAAGGGCCCTTGCAGAGACCTCGAAAAGCAGTTTTTGTAACACAGATACTAAAAGGGGAAAATTGGCAAGGAGGACAGTGGGCCTGCCGGCGGCCTGGCTCTCCTCACAGAAGACAATATCCTTGAATTCCCATAAGACAGGAAAATTACTCATGCTGAGAGGTATTTGGTAATTCCATTCTCAAATCTAGTGACCTTGAAGACAGAGGTACACACTGCCTCAACCCAAGAAGGACTTGTAGGAAAGTATTGGGAAGTAAGTGAATATGTCGTTAAGCAGCCATAATAAGATGGCCAAACCACAGCAGGTGTGCAGATAACTTTTAGACATCAAAGGGAAACTAACAATGATTAGCTATAAGATATGCTTCTCAAAACTCGTTCTAAGTACTAATTAATCACTTTGGTGTGAGCAGTATGTGTAGCCAATTAGCAGTTTTAGCTTGCCACTCTTTACAGTATGGTTTTCTGTTGATGGGATGGTTTTTAGATTTAGTTAAACAAGGGCTTATGTTTTTGTCAGTTATTTTTGCCTTAGTGTTATTTTTGCCGTGTATGTCACAGTATTTCCCTGGCAGGATGGATAATGCTCTTTGCAAAAATCTGGCTGGTCCCTAAACTAAAAGGGGGAATTGTAGTAATGCAGTTTGAGAGGAATGGTGGTTTTGGCCCGTCCAGATTTATTTCTCACCCGCATGTAATCAGACCTGGGGAAGCCAACAGAGACATGTCAACAGGAGAGCAGATGTCTGAGAACAGGAGTTTGTCAGAAACTCCATGAGATAACAAACTGCAAGAACGTTAGCAACTGCCTTAGAGGAACAAAGTGACTGTGTAGCCTCAACCAATCATTAGCAATACTGAGAGGCATGAACAGAGCATCTAACCAATAGCAATGGAATGTAACTCGTATACTGATAGAGAAACTTAGATAAGCTCGGTGTGTGTTTCAGTGAAGGAGCTCACTTGACCGTATTGAACAGAGTTGAGTCCACAAAACTTCGACTCTGGCAAATCAGCACTGGCCTCATGGGGTAGCAGCTGCTGCTGCCTTAAAGAAACTAACAAACTGAGGCTGTTGGCTGAGTGAACAAACCAATGCTACATCTCTTGCTCTTAGTGCCCTACTTGCTGATGTAGATAGTGTGAGACATGCTACTTTGCAAAACAGAGCTGCTGTTGATGGCTGCAAGTGCTGGTAGAGGCTCGTTCCAACGCAGGGTCACAGCATCTTCTCTGTGTGTGCACCTGCTCCATCCAGGGTGGAACCCTCCATGGGCTGCAGGTGGGGTCTCAGCCTTTTCCATGGGGACACCCGCTCCACCATGGCTTTCTGCAGGGGCTGCAGGGGCATCTTTCTCTCCAGCATGTGGGGTGCCTCCTCCCCCTCTTCCCTGCCCTTGGAGCCTGCACAGCTCATTACTTCTTCTCACTCCCTTCTCTGGTGGCGAAATGCAGCTGCTTGTGGGTTTTCTCTCCTATATGTGATTGTGGCTGGGGTGGCAGCAGGGACAGAGGGGATTGTCCCTCTCTGCTCTGCCCTCGTGAGGCCCCATCTGGAGTCCTGTGTCCAGAGCTGGGACCCCAATACAAGAAAGATGTGGAACTGTTGGAGAGGGGTCAGAGGAGCCACAGTAATGATCAGAGGGCTGGAGCAGCTCCCCTACGAAGAGAGGTTGAGGGAGCTGGGCAGGTTCAGCCTGGAGAAGAGAAGGCTGTGGGGGGACCTCATTGCAGCCTTCCAGTCCCTGAAGGGAGCAGAGGAACAGGAAGGGAATGAGCTTGTTAAAAGTGTAGACAATGGCAGGACAAGGGGGATGGATTAAAACTAAAGGAAGGAAGGTTTAGATTAGATATTGGGGGGAAGTTCTGTACAGAGAGAGTGGTGAGGTGCTGGAACAGGTTGCCCAGAGAAGGGGTGGATGCCTTGTCCCTGGGGGTGTTCAAGGCCAGGTTGGATGGAGCCCTGGGCAACCTTGTGTAGCTCCAGGCCTGGAGGTTGGTGGCCCTGCCTGTGGTAGGGGGTTGGAGCTCTGTGACCCTTGGGGACCCTTCCAACCCATGCCATTCTATGATTCTGTGATTCTCAGAGGTGCTATGATTATCTCGAGCCATGACTTTGGCCTTGAATTGCCTGAAGTATACCCTGAGGCTGGCAGAAAACTGTCACAGCTGCTTACAAAACCCATCTCAGCAGCGCAGCCCCACAAAACTGCAACACAAGGTTTAACAGATGGGGCTCTGAAACAAGATTTTTAATGGAAATACAGAAGGGGGAGACGTGGGAAATGAAGAGTGGCCCTGGAAAGGAGCCGCAGTTGTGCTTGTTGGGGGGGGGAGGGAAGGAAGATCCCAGTCGCTGTCCTGGGGAGGGCTGCACCCCCGCCTGGCTTAGCAGCACCAGCAGCACAGAGCTCCCAGGGTGTGTCGGGATGCGCCCTGTGCCCTTGGGCAGCTCAGGATGAGGATGGTCTGAGCTGCCAGGGAGCCGGCGGGTTCACTGTCCGTTTCCAAGGACCGAAGGGCTACGACAGAGAGAAACAGAACTGGGATGAAGCCCAGTGCCTGCAGAGAGCCCCAGGCATCCCCTCCCGACCATGGCAGCCACCTCTTTCCCAGGCCAGGACACAGCTGCTGCACAGCAAAGCCCCAGATGCCCCGGAGATGTTCCCCTGACCCCGAGGCGCTTCCCTGGAGCACCCAGGCCAGGCTCTGTGCCCTACCCCAGCAGCTCCAGCCAGCACAGCACTCCCCCTACTCACCGCTGATGACCTCAGACAGCTTCTCTTGGCTCAGTGGCCTCGCAGCAAGCCCTAGGCACAGAGAGCTTTGTCAGAGCCCTGCTCCCAGCACGCTCCCAGCAGCACGGCCCCCAGCCCCGCGCGCTCGGCTGCGCGGCCTCGTCGGGGCTGACCCCAGAGAGCACAAATAACCGAGGGGGGTGGGACAGAGCGCGGCAGCCACCAAGCCCCCTTGCCCGAGCAGGGGTAGGGGAGGGAGCCCACGCTCTGCCCAGGGCAGCTGGGGGTCTGGCAGCGACCAGGCTGCCCAAATTGGGACCCGGGGGGGGGCTGTGGCTCACCGATGAACCTCACGGCTGCCTCTTGCAAGGTGGCCTGAGCATCTTTCAGGTATGGAATGCTCTGATGACAGTATTCTTCAGCCCTGCTCCTGTCCTTCAGCAGCTGGAGAGAGCACAAGGGTAGGGAAGGACTTGTGGTTTGGGTTTGCTGTGCAAGGTTTTAGCAGTGGGGGTGCTTCCCAGGCGGCTCCTGTTTCCTGTGAGAAGCCGCTATAGAAACTTCCCAGCCAGGGTCAACCCACCACAACATGTCACAGTCCCCCCTCTGCTGGGCCAGACCAGTCCCTCCTCCCAGCACCCCCCAGTCCCCTTCCCCCACAGGCTATTCCACCTCCCCACCAGGAGCCCTGTGGGATTGATGCTGAGAGCCAGCCACCAGCCGAGGAGTGCCGGGGGTGCTGAGACTCCTCCACCCCACCGCATGGCCCAGGTGGGTCAGGGTCTCCAGGCCCTGGGGCTTGTCCTCACCAAGCACTCTCCGATCCTCCAGGTCTGCTGCGTCTGCACCAGGTACTGGAGCTTTTTCCACTTGAGGAGCTGAGCTAAAGCAAGGAGGGCTTCCCCGGCAGCCTGCAGAACAGCACAAGCTGGGAGATGGCACCGCAGCCTGGGGAAGGGGGCCTGGCATCCCCCTCCTCTTGCCTTTCTTCCTGGAGCGATCCCACCCCTAGGAAGCTGGGACATGCCCTGGCCCAAATGTCTGGGGCTCTCTTGGGAGCAGCCCTGGGGGAAGGGGATGGATGCTCAAAGCCCCAGCCTTTGAGCCCTGCAGGGGCAGCTGAGAAGCCTGCAGGGACGCCACTTTGCAGGCCTCGCTGGCCACGGGCTGCTGCTCGACCAGCTAGGGCAGGTGTTGGAAATGCCCATGCCAGCTTCTCTGCCCCTGCTCATGCTGCTTCTGCAGGGACCCTTCTTGCTATGGGCTGCGCTGGAGGCAGGCTGAATGGAGGGAGCGTGGCTGGGAGGGGACCCTGCCCGCCCTTCCACCTCTGCAGAAGAGCCACTGGGCAACGAGGAAGGCAGGGATGGCATCAGCACAAGGATGGAGGGGAGCTCTGCTCTGTCCTCAGTGACTCAGGCAGATGGAGCCCGGAGTCTTGAGTGCCAGCAGCTTTTGCCCCTGATGCCCAGGGCGTCAGCACGCCCTTGCCCGTGTCACTAACCAGCCTGGGAATCTCTACCTTGGCCACGCTGTCGGCCTGGTCGTGCATGCGGAAGAAGAGGGGGAGCAGGCCCCTCTGAAGCCTTTTCTGCACGCTCTTCTGGTCCTTCTCCAGCACAGTCTCCAGAGCGTCTCTGAAGAGGCTGATGGAGAGCTCTCTCATCTGACTGCACTCCTAGTAGGGAGAAGGTGAGCGGGACATCAGGCAGAGCCACTCCCCGTTCCCTGTGAGCATTAGTCCAGAAGTGTGGGCACGGCAGATGGGAGGGGAGATGCTGCAGGGTGGGGCTCTGCTCCACAAGAGCTGTGGGAACCTCTGGTCCTGCCTGGCAGTGCAGCTGGGGAACCCTGTGGGGCTCTGGGAGCAGCTCTGGGCCTGCGGGTGCTTTGCACAGGGGCAGAGCTGGGCCCCAGCACAGGGCAGGATCCTCAACCCGTGGCGGGCAGCAGGGCTGAGCTGCAAAGCCCAGAAGCCATCCCATGAGAGCCCCAGGCAGTGAGGAGGGCAGAAGGCCCTGCCCACAGGGCTGCCTGTCAGCTCTCATTGCCAGGTGCCCATCCTCAGGGCTCAGTCTCCCACGTCAGCCTTACAGCGTCAAAGAGGGGCAGGAGCTCCTCCGCCAGCTGCAGCAAGATGGGGCTGGCCTCCTCCCTCTTCAGGTGACCTGTCACATTCTTCAAGACCACCAGGACCATCGTCTTGCTATCCCCAGTCCTGCTGAGCCAGAGCACTTCCAGCATGTTTGGCAGGAGGACCTGCATTTTTCTGGCCTGTAGGAAAGATGGTTTCCTTGCTGTGAACTGGTCAAAGAGCGCTCCGGCAAAAAAGGCTCCAGCCTCCTATCCAGCTTCCTGGCAGATGGAGGCCCAGGAATCTCTGTGCCAGCATCCTGCTGGGTGCTGGCCATGGGCACACGGATGGGGATGTGAGAGAGCAGGGGTAGGGGTGTGGGGGGTGCAGGAAAGCCTGTCCCGTACTCAGCCACCCCCTTCTCCCTCAGGCTGGGAGGGGCAGATGGCTTGGCACCCCTCCATGCCTGGAAAGCTCCCCAGGCAGCCACCAGAACCCCACCATGGAACGTTCAGAGCAGGCACCCCACCTCCTGACCCTCAGCCAAGGCCAAGCCACCGCCTTAGCCACGGCCTGGGCCCCCTGGCTGCCAACAGGGGGGTCACTGCTCACCGTGTCAGCTCGCTCTGACAGCACAACGAGGCCTCTGAGCAACAGGGAGAGCTTCAGCAGGCTGGCATGTAGTAAAGCGCTCTCGTCCTGGAACTCGGCACCCAACTCCTGCCACTTCATCAGCTGAAGCAAACACAGCAGTGAGACAGTGGCAGAGCCTGCAGAGCTCCTGGAGCTGAGCAAGGGCTTTTGCTGGCAACTCACAGGCTCCCAAAGCTGGCGGTCTTCCTCCCTAGCCAAGATGGCCCGCCTGTGCAAGCTCACATCCTGGACTTCGCTGAGGAGCTGCTTGAAGATCTGACCAGCTGAATCATGGAATCATAGAATCCCAGACCGCTCTGCGTTGGGAGGGACCCCAAGGATCATAGAGCTCCAAGCCCCCTGCCACAGGCAGGGACACCAACCTCCAGGCCTGGAGCTACACAAGGCTGCCCAGGGCGCCATCCAACCTGGCCTTGAACAGCTCCAGGGATGGGGCATCCACCAGATCTCTGGGCAGCCTGTTCCAGGACCTCACCAATCTCTCTGTAAAAACTTCCCCCCAATATCTAATCTAAACCTTCCTTCCTTTAGTTTTAATCCATCCCCCTTGTCCAGCCATTGTCTACATTTTTAACAAGCTGATTCCCCTCCTGTTTGTATTTTCCCTTCAGGGACTTGAAAGCTGCAATGAGGTTTCCTCCGCAGCCTTTTCTTCTCCAGGCTGAACCTGCCCAGCTCCCTCAACCTCTCTTCGTAGGGGAGCTGCTCCAGCCCTCTGATCCTTATTGTGGCTCCTCTGAACCCTCTGCAACAGTTCCACATCTTTCTTGTGTCCAGACTTGGACACAGGACTCCAGATGGGGCCTCACGAGGGCAGAGTAGAGAGGGACAATCACCTCCCTGTCCCTGCTGCCACCCCTCTGCTGATGGAAAGTCCTTCTCAGCAGGGCTACTCTCAAGGAGCTCTTCTCCCAGCCTGTATCTATGTCTGGGATTCTTCCTGCCCAAGTGCAAGACCTGACACTTGGCAGTGTTGAACCTCATTAGGTTCACCCGGGCCCACCTTTCCAGCCTGTCAAGATCCCTCTGGATGGCTTCCTTTCCTTCTCTTGTGTCAACCACACCACTCACACCTTAACACCTTTAATGATCTGCCCCATGCTGGTGAGCACCAGGTCCAGCAATGCATCACCTCTGGTTGCTCTGTCCAAAACCTGAAGCAGAAAGTTGTCATCCATGGACTCCAGGAGTCTCCTGGGTCTCTTGCAGCTCGCTGTGTGGTTTTCCCAGCACATATCCGGGTGGTTGAAGTCCCCCATCAGGATGAGTGCCTGGGACTGCGATGCCTCTGGCAGCTGAAGGAGGAAAGCCTCATCAGTAGTCCCTCCTTGATCAGGTGGCCTGTAGTAGACCCCTATCACCAGCTGTCCTTCCTTAGTCCCATCCCTAATTCTGACCCACAGGCTCTCAACCTGCTCTTGACCACTTCTCAGAGGGAGCTCCTCACAGTCTATCCACTTTTGAACATAGAGGGGAACTCCCCCACCCTTCCTACCCAGCCTATCCCTTCTAAAAAGGTGAGACCCTTCTACAGGGGTGTTCCAGCTGGGGGAATCATCCCACCATGTTTCCCTGATTGCAACTAGATCATAATTTTCCAGTGACATCAGGGTTTCCAACTCCTCCTGCTCATTAACCAAGCTGTGTGCATTGGTGTGAAGACACTTCAGCTTGGCTTCCTGACTCACCACCTTTTTTGAGGAGCCCTCCCTCAACCCTCTGGGAGGAATCTGATGTTTTCCCCCACTGCCTCCCAGAGGGACATTAGAAGGTTCCAGAAGGGGGGTCAGCAATACCACCTCCTCTGAGGAGTCCCCAGAAGTTCCTATGGGACACTTCAGAGGTATTTCCCAACAGTCTTGTAGAATTTCAGCATCCCCAACCCCTTCTCTACCTCACTGAATTTTACCCTCTTCCCCCTTTGCATCTAGTATAAAGCTAGAGGCTACTTGCTGTACCCTAGCAAGGCTCACTATATCCCCTCCCCTCTCCCTACCTAGTTTAAAGCCCTGTCAATCAGGCCTGCCAGCTCTTGAGCAAGGATTCTTTTCCCACTTGGAGACAGGTGACACCCATCTGCTGCCATCAGGTCAGGTGCTGAGTAAACTGCCCCATGATTGGAAAACCCAAAGTTCCTGAGGTGGCACCAGCCCCTCAGCCACCTATTCAACACCTCTGCTTTCCTAGCTCCCTTTGTGTTCTTCACTGCCCCAAACTGGATAGAGGAAAACAACACTTGCCCTCCCACCCCCTCAGTCAGCCTCCCTGAACCCCTGAAGTCTCTTTTGATACTTCTCAGGCTTCTCTGAGAGATTTCATCGCTGCCTGAAGAATGAGTAATGGGCACCTTCAGGCACTCAGCCTTTTCTTCAGCCTCCATCACAGTGGTTCTCCCCAGATCCAATAAAGATGGGAGATCCTCCTTAATTCTAGGAATACATTAATAACAAAAGGAGGGCCAAGAAGAATCTCCCACCTTCATTGTAGGTGGAAACAGAAGGTGCGAGGGCTGAAAAAGGTTCCTGGCCAGAAACCGCCCCAGGTAGCCCACTAGCAGCCCCAGTAACCTTGGGGCTCAGGGCTTTCCTAGCCAGGGAACGATCCTAAGAGTGCTTGACATCATTTTGTGGCTCTACTAGTGTCAGTCTTCAATAATGTTAAAAGTAGAGCAATAATTCCCAAATAAATCTGTGACGGCTGAATGATGTTCCCGGCCTGAAACCTCCCCAGGTAGCCCCCACACAGCCCTGGTATCCTTGGGGCAAAGGGCATTCCTAGCCAAGGGAACAGTCCTAATAATACAGATGTCTTTTTCAAGCTCTCCCAGCACTTCAGGCTCTACCAGTGTCCAACTTAGAAACTGCAAAACATCCAGCAGCAGCTCCCAAACAAATGGTGTGAGGGCCCAAAAACATTTCTGGCCTGAAAACGTCCCAGGTTGCCCACAAGCAGCACCATTAACCAGGGTTTTCACAGTAAAGGGAACAGTCTTAAATGTGCCTGACGTCATTTTTGGTCTCTCCCAGCGTCCACGTTGGAAACTGCTAAACATCCAGCAACAGCTCCCAAACAAAAGGGGTGAGAGCTTAAAGAGGTTCCTGGCCTGAAACACCCCAAGGTGACCCACTGGCAGCATGAGTAGCATTAAGGCTCAGCACGTTTCTAGCCAGGAGAATGAACCTAATAGTGCCTGATGTCATTGCACAGCTCTACAGTCCTCCACCTTTGAAACTGCCAAACTGCACCAACAGCTCCCAAACAAAAGGTGCCAGGAGTGAAAGAAGTTCCTGGCCTGAAAGCTCCCCATGTTGACTGCAAACAGGACCACTACCCCTGGGGCTCAGGGCTTTCATTGCTAAGGGTACATTCCTAAAAGTGCCTGACTTCATTTTCAGAGTCCACAACCTTCCACTTCGACAAACTGTTACATGTAGAGCAATAGGTCCCAAGTAAAAGGTGCGTGGGCTGAAAAAGGTTCGTGGCATTAAACCTCCCCAGGATGCACACTAGAAGCCCCAGTAACCTTGGGGCTCAGGACTGTCCTTGCCAAGGGAACGGTCACAACAGTGCCTGATGTAATTTTCCAGCTCTACTAGTGTCCACCTTTGAACATGCTAATCGTCCAGCAATATCTCCCAAACTAAAGATGCAAGAGCTAAAAGATGTGCCTAACCTGAAATTCAAGCAGAGAGCCCACTACCAGCCCCAGTAACCGTGGGGATCAAGGATTTTAATGTGAAGGGAATGGTCCTGACATTGTCTGACATAATTTTTGACTCTACCAGTGTCCATTTTCTAAACTGCTAAATGTCCCTCAATAACTCCCTAAAGAAAGGTGCAAGAGCTGAAAGATAATCCTGGACAGAAACACCCCTCGGTATCCCAGTAGAAGCCCTTAAAACCTTGGGATGAGGGCATTCCTAGGACATGGGAATGGTCCTAAAAGTGCCTGGCAGCATTTTCATGCTCTACCAGTGTCCAACTTAGAAACTCCTAAATGTACAGAAATGTTTCCCAAACAAAAGGTGTGAGGCATGAAAGAGGTTCCTGACCTAAAACCTCCTCAGGTATCCCATAAAACATCCAGACACTAAACAGGTCCTCAGTACAAGAAGACCAATCTCCCTGGGGTCGGCATCTGAGCATGTGAGGCTGAGGATCTGGGGGATTTCACAGCAGAACTGGTCACCAGCATTGCCCTTGCAGAGGTGTGGGGGGGAAATGTCTTGGTTGTGAGCAGCACAGCGTGGAGAAACCCGCTGCAGCTCCCCTGTGTCTGTCTGCCAAGGGCAGGAGGAGGATGTGGGGAATGAAGCTGCCATGGGACATTCTCTGCCTCTTTGCAGGAAGCCCTGAGCAAGGAGAACAAGGCAGTGAGAACTTGGGGCACTCTTCAGTCAGCAAAACATTCTCATTGCCAGCCCAAGGACTGCCTCTCCCTGTTCTATTAGACATTGGAAAGGTCCTTTTTGGGAGGTGCATTTCCTGCTGGCTGAGGGTGCCACTGGCTGTACTGGGCTCTGATGGGAGCTCTCCAGGTGTCAGTTTGTCCTGGCAGCAGCAGAGCTTTGTAGATTTGTTTTTCCTGATTTTGTTCTTGGGAAACCCTGAGAAATGCCCAAATGCTCACCTAAACCTCTTCCTTTCCCAGGGGGAAAGAGTCCACTCCCTGTCCATGCATGGTGGTCCTGTCTCATGTGGAGACAAGGGACGGTGATTCTCCTGCCCAGCTCTGGTTTGATCAGGAGAAATGACTCCGATGGACAGAAGGGAGGGAACATCAGAGATGAGATCAGAAATGATCCCCATGAGGTCTGAGGCACCAGAGGGAGCCTAGAAGAACTGGTCTTCACTTGCTGAGCTTGGCCAGGCTCCTGGGATGGAGGGAGCTCATGGCAACCTGGCAGTGCTGCAGAGAGACAGCTCTGCCCAGGAGCAGCTCCTCTGCCAAGCACACAGGGCTGGGGACACTGCCTGTAGGCACCAAGGGGAGACCTGTAAGTCTCAGAGAGCTGACGGGTGCTGAGAGCTCACTGGAGGAGAAATCTGCACAGCCTGTCCCTGGTATGTCTGTGGGTGCAGGGCAATGCAGGTTCTGTTCCTGGAGGGATCTCCTAAAGCTGGGACATGGGGCAGTGTGTGGGGTCTGTCAGGAGGACAGGTTCTCTATAGGACTAGAAGTTGCTGCCTGGAAGGGATGCCCTTCTGCCCCATCAGAGGGACAGGGCAGGACAGCTGTCTTCTCCTGGGCCCAGGGCTGTCCTTGTGAGCAGGGTCCCTGCACCCCGGGGTCTGTGTGCTGGGGCAGGGGCTCTGCTGCTGCCAGGGTCAGCACTCAGCCTGCCTGCTGGGCTTCCATCAGCATTGCCACACACAGAAGCTGTGGGTGGCAAGTGTGACCCATGGAAGGACAGTGTAGGGTCCTTCTGCTGTTCAAGTGTGCTGTGTAGGATAGGTTTGCTCCCAGATCCTGCTGATCCCAGGGAACTTCCCAGGGACTTTTCAAGAACACCAAGGATGCATTTTCCACTCCAGGTAAAGCAACTCTTCCTCCTGAATTTTCTCCTCTTGTGGGCTGGGTGGGAAGTGGGGGCTGAGCTTTTCCTGATAACTTTGCAGCAGGCAGTGCAAACTCATTGCTCATTAGGACTTGTCAGAGCTTCTCCTGAGCCCTGCACACACAGAGGTTCCCCAGGGCAGTGCCCTGATGCCAGGAGGGGTCTGCAGAGCAGATTTGAGTGCAGGGCAAGTTGGATGAGGTCTGTGAGCATAGAGAATGAGGTGACATGGGCAGAGAGAAGCAGCTGCAGGGACAGCTTCAGGCAACAGAGACATTTTCAGGGAGACAGAAGGAGCTGCTCCCAGAAATGCCCTGGCAGTGGGGATTTGGGACCTCCCTGACATCCTCTGCAGTGCAGACACTTTCACGCAGCAAACCGCTGGTTTCTCCCAGCCAGCACAGACGCTGCAACAAGAGATCCAGGGTTTCAGGCTCAGTCTTCTTGTTAGCCTGATCCCAAGGAAGAAGAAACTCCTGAGTGCCAGCCTATCCATCCCTTTCCTTCCAGCCTCGGATGGAGCATTCCACACTGTTTCCCTTCCTGTATTTGCTGCCTTTGTCCCACAATTACCTGGGACTATGGGCAAGTCCATTGGTGGGTCTGGCACTGAGATGACCCTCACTTCAGGACCCCCATCTGCAGGACTGGGGATCACCTGTGTGTGGGCAGCTGCACTGAGCCCTGTGTGTCCCTGGCTGGGAGCGGGGAGCTGAGATCCTCCTTGGGTAGGATGAGACCCCAGGAGGGCTTTGGAGCTCTGCCCTGTGAGACTGGATTCCTCAGCTCTCTGTGGGGTCCAGTTTCCTCTGCAGGGAACAGCAGGGTGTGATCACAGAGCATCCAGCACAGGGCAGCTGAGAGCAGGGCTGATGGACAGAGCAGCTCTCCCCACTCTGCACTCAGGGGAAGGTTTCACTGGCACTGCAGCAGCAATGTCAGGGAGTTCTGACAGGAGAAACACTCTTCAGGTACAGGCAGGAGAAAACCAAAGCTCCAAAGCTCTGCTCTGCCCTCAGGTGAAACTGGAGTGACCGTGCTGAAAAGCTCATTGCTACCCACAGGGGATTTACTGTGAGATCACACCATCCTCATATTGACTCACTGCTGCCAGGCAGGACTGAGTTCTCCAGAGCCCACAGCCAACCCTCTTCCCAGCAGTGGCACACTCAAGCCAGCACAAAGCACACCTCCCAAAGGGGACCTGACAAAAGTCTTCCTGAATGCAGAGAGTCAATGTGAATTGCAATCTGTTTTCCTCAAAGAAGAGTTCCCTAACTTCTCACTACCTTTTCCTCCTTGGACAGGTCTCCACACTTGACAGCAGCAGATGTCCAACAGCAGCAGCTCCATCAGCCAGTTCCTCCTCCTGCCCTTTGCAGACACACGGGAGCTGCAGCTCCTGCACTTCTGCCTCTTCCTGGGCATCTACCTGGCTGCTCTCCTGGGCAATGGCCTCATCATCATCACCATAGCCTGTGACCACCACCTCCACACCCCCATGTACTTCTTCCTCCTCAATCTCTCTGTTGTTGACCTTGCCTACATCTCCACCACTGTTCCCAAAGCCATGGCCAATTCCTTGTGGGACACCAGGGCCATTTCCTACACAGGATGTGTGGCTCAACTCTTTTTCTTCCTATTTTTGATCTCCACAGAGCACTTTCTGCTCACTGTCATGGCCTATGACCGCTACGTTGCCATCTGCCACCCCCTGCACTACGGGACCCTCCTGGGCAGCAGAGCTTGTGTCCACATGGCAGCAGCTGCCTGGGGCAGTGGGTTTCTCCATGCTGTGCTGCACACAGCCAACACATTTTCACTGCCCTTATGCAAGGGCAATGCCCTTGACCAGTTCTTCTGCGAAATCCCCCAGATCCTCAAGCTCTGCTGCTCAGATGCCTACCTCAGGGAGATTGCAGTCATTGTGGTCACTGCCTCTTTTGCTTTTGGCTGTTTTGTGTTCATTGTGGTGTCCTATGTGCAGATCTTCAGGGCTGTGCTGAGGATGCCCTCGCAGCAGGGACGGCACAAAGCCTTTTCCACCTGCCTCCCTCACCTGGCTGTAGTCTCTCTCTTTATCAGCACTGTTGTGTTTTCCTACCTGAAGCCCCCCTCCATCTCCTCCCTATTTCTGGATCTGGTACTGGCATTTCTTTACTCGGTGTTTCCACCAGCAGTGAACCCCCTCATCTACAGCATGAGGAACCAGGAGCTCAAGGATGCTGTGTGGAAACTGATGATTGGATGTTTCTAAGCAGCCACAAACTCCTCATCTGTTTCTGCTATGGCTGGCCATGTAACTCACTTTAGGACCAGTCTCTATTTAGGAGGGTTTGTTTCCTTGCATTTTATCTAAGCTGTAATCACTGGGTGCATGTACATCCCATTCCTAATGAAGTATCTCCTGGTCTTGTGTGACCCAGACAATGCATAATGATGAGCTGTGCTCTCTTTGCATCACGTTTCCCTGGAAAGGTGCACAAATTTTTCTTTATCTATTTTTCTCCTGGTATTTATAAAAAAAGCACATTTTTTATCAGCCAAAACACTTGTCTACTTGTCTGAAATGGCAATGCTTTCCCTCCATGACAGAACGGGATTTCCTGTTTTCTCTGTACCACAGAATCATTGAATCACATCGGAAGAGACCGTTAGGGACATCGAGTCCAACCACAGCCTAACCCTGTCTAATCCACCTCCAGACCATGTCCTCAAGCAGAACATTTACACACCTTTTAAATACCTCCACAATTTCCATGGGCAGCCTGTTCCAACACTTGACTACCCTTTAGTAAAGAAATCCCTCTAGATATCAAACCTAAGTCTCCCCTGGTGGAATTTGAAACCATTTCCTCTTATCCTATCCCTGTCTATCTGAGATAAGAAACTGAACCCCAACACCCTACACCCTCCTTGCAGGTACTTGTAGAGAGCACTAAGGTCTCCCCTCAGCCTCCTTTACTCAAGACTAAAAAGCCCCAGTTCCCTCAGCCACTCCTCACTGGACTTGTGTTCCAAACCTTATCTAGGTTGACTGTTCTGGACACGCTCCAGCATCTCGACATCCTTCTTGTAGTGAGGGGCAAGAAACTGGACATGGTACTCATGGTGTGGCCTCTCCAGAGCAGAGTACAACAGAACAATCACTTCCCTACTCCTGATGGTCACACTGTTCCGTCCACAGGCCAGGATGCTGTTGGCCTTCTTGGCCACCTGGGCACAGCGCTGGTGGGTGTTCATCTGATTGTCCACTAACACCCCCAGATCTTTGGCCTCCAGGGAGCTGTCCAGCCACTCTGCCCCAGGCCTGTAGCATTGCCTGGGCTTGTTGTGACCAAAGTGCACGACTCGGCTCTTGGCCTTGTTGAACCCCACAAAACTGGCCTCTGCCCATCGATCCAGCCTGTCCAGGCCCCTCTGCAGAGCCTTCCTGCCTGCCAGCAGATCAACACTCCCACACAATTTGGTGTCATCTGCCAACTTACTGAGGGTGCAAATGATCCCCTCACCCAGCACATTAATAAAGATGTTAAAGAGGATGGGCCCCAGCACTGAGCCCTGGGGAACACCACTTGTGACCTGCTGCCAGCTGGATTTAACTCCCTTCACCAAAACTCTTTGGGCCCAGCCTTCAGCCAGTTTCTAACCCAGCACAGAGTATACCCATCTAATCCATGAGCAGATAGTTTCTCCAGCAGGATGCTGTGGGAGACAGTGATGAAGGTTTGACTGAAGTCCAGGTAGATCACATCCAGAGCCTTCCCCTCATCCACTAAGCAGGTCACCATGCAATAGAAGGAGATCAGCTTCTTCAAGCACGACATGACTTTGCTGAACCCATGCTGACTGGGCCTGATGGCCAGAGTGTCCTGCCTGTGTTGCATGATGGTTCTCAAGATGATCACCTTCTCCAGCACTGAGGTCAGGCTGACAGACCTGTAGTTCCCTGGGTCCTCCCTCTGTCCCTTCTTGCAGATGGGTGTCACATGTGCCAGTTTCCAGTCAGGTGGAACCACCCCAGTCAGCCAGGACTGCTTGTAAATAAGGGAAAGTGGCTTGGGGAGCACTTCTGCCAGCTCCCTCAGTGCTTTTGGGCATCCAGACCTATAGACCTGTGCACGTCTAAGCAGCTGAGCAGGTCAGTAACCAATTCCCCTTGGATGATGGGTGCTTCGGTCTACTTCCCATCCCCATCTTTCCACTCAGGGGTCTGACTATCAGGAGACAATTGTCATGCTGCTAGGGACTGAAACAAAAATGGCATTAAGTACCTCAGCCTTTTCTTCATCCTCTATCACAGTGGTTCCCCCCAGATCCAGTAAAGCTGGGAGATTCTATTGTTAATACTTTAAAATATTTAATAGATTCAATTTTTTTAATTCTTTAAGTACAATGACAAATGGAGGGACAGAGAGAATCTCCCACCCTAATTGTAGGTTGCAAACAAAAGTTGCAAGGGCTGTAAAACCTTCCTGGCCTGAAATCTCCCCAGGTAGCCCACTAGCAGCCCCAGTAATCATGGGGGTCAGGGCGTTCCTAGACAAGAGAATGGTCCTAAGAATGTCTCAGGTCATTTTTGGACTTTACTGGGTTCCCCCTTTGATATTCTAAACATACAGCAATAGCTCCCTAATAAATCTATGGAGGCTGAATGGTGTTCCTGGGCTGAAACCTCCCCAGGTAGCCCACATGCAGTCCCATGAACCTTGGAGCGAAGGGCATTCCCAGCCAAAGGAATGGTCCGTAACCCCAGACATCATTTTCTGGTTCCACCAGTGTCCACGTTCAAGAAGTGCAAAACGTCCAGCAATCTCTTCCAAACAAAAGGTTTGAGAGCTACAGTATCTTGTGAGCCTGAAAACCTTCCCTGCTAGGTAGAGCAATAGCAGCACCAGTAAATTTGGGACTCAGAGCTTTCGTAGCTGAGGGAACGGTCCTAAGAGTGTGTGGTGTCATTTCTGGGCTCTGCCAGCGTCCAACTTCGAAAACACCAAACGTCCAGTAAGAGCCCCAAACAAAAGGTGTGAGGGAGGAAAGAATTCTCTGGCAGGAAATCTCCCCAGGGAGCCTGCAGGCAGCACCAGTATCATAGAATCATAGAATCATAGAATGGCCTGGGTTGGAAGGGACCCCAAGGGTCACAGAGCTCCAACCCCCTACCACAGGCAGGGACACCAACCTCCAGGCCTGGAGCTACACAAGGCTGCCCAGGGCCCCATCCAACCTGGCCTTGAACACCTCCAGGGACGGGGAATCCACCCCTTCTCTGGGCAGCCTGTTCCAGCACCTCACCACTCTTTCTGTAAAAAACTTCCCCCTAATATCTAATCTAAACCTTCCCTCCTTTAGCTTTAGTCCATTCCCCCTTGTCCTGCCATTATCTGCTCTTTTAAAAAGTCGAATCCCCTCCTGCCTATAAGCTCCCTTCAGGGGCTGGGAGGCTGCAATGAGGTCCCCCTGCAGCCTTCTCTTCTCCAGGCTGAACAAGCCCAGTTCCCTCAGCCTCTCCTTGTAGGGCAGGTGCTCCAGCCCTCTAATCATCCTTGTGGCTCCTCTGAACCCTCTCCAACAGTTCCACATCCTTCTTGTATTGGGGGCCCCAGATCTGGACACAGGACTCCAGATGGGGCCTCACGAGGGCAGAGCAGAGAGGGACAATCCCCTCCCTGTCCCTGCTGGCCACTCCTCTGCTGATGGAGCCCAGGATACCATTGGCCCTACGAGCTGCAAGAGCCACTGCTGGCTCATGTCAAGCTTCTCGTCCACCACAATCCCCAAGTCCTTCTCAGCAGGGCTACTCTCAAGGAGCTCTTCTCCCAGCCTGTATCCATGTCTGGGATTCTTCCTGCCCAAGTGCAAGACCTGACACTTGGCAGTGTTGAACCTCATTAGGTTCCCCCGGGCCCACCTTTCCAGCCTGTCAAGATCCCTCTGGATGGCTTCCTTTCCTTCTGGGGTGTCGACCACACCACTCAGCTTGGTGTCATCCGCAAACTTGCTGAGGGTGCAATTAACCTTGGGGCTCAGGCCCCCCTTCATAGGTGAAGGAACAGTCCTAAGATTGCCTGACTTCCTTGTCAGGCTCTACAAGCATCCACCTGTGAAACTGATAAATGTCCAGTAACAGCTCCCAAACAAATTGATGTGAGGTCTGGAAAAGGTTTTGTGGCCTGAAACCTCCCCAGGTGGTAAAGTAGCAGTACAAGAAACCTTGAGGCTCAGGGCATTCCCAGCTAAGGCAACGGTCCTAAGAGTGCCTGACGTCACTTTTCAATCTACCAGCAACAACCTCTAAAACTGCTAAACCTCCAGCAACAGGTGTCAAAGAGAAGGAGCGAGGCCTTGAAGATATTCCTGGCCTGAAACCTCCCCAGCTCTCCCACTAACTGTGCTTGAGGTAGTTTTCCAGCTCTACCAGAAAAAGCTTCCAACATTCTAACTCTCCAGCAAGAGCACCCGAGCACAAGTTGCAAGAGATGAAGCATCTCCCTGGCCTGAAACCTCCCCAGGTTGTGCACTGGGAGCACCAGTAAAGCTGACCCCCTTCACACGCTGCTTGGCCGTAGCAGGCAGCTGAGGAGAGAGATTTCATGTCAATTAAACTGGATCACGTTGAACTGCTGTTTGTTGTCAGAGAAATCTGTGCCTGTGAGCACAGATGATGCCAGGAAAAGTGTTGGGACTCCCAGGAGGCCAGTGAGGGAACTGCTGGGCTTGGGGAAGAGCAAGGTTCTCCATGCAGGGTTGGATCTCCAGAGACTGCTTTTCCTGCCTGTCCAGAACTATTTAGGAGACCTCTGTACAAACATCCAATGCAGAATGCTGCTAAAACATCTTCCATGGACTGAAAAGTGACAGAAACAATTTTTTTCTGTATGAAAAAAACCCTCCATTGTGAAATTCCTTCAAAATTTTCATCACCCAATTAAAACCTCTCCAATTACTTATACAAGTCTTAACTTTTTAGAGGAAATTACCTGAGGAGATATACTTGTAAGGGCTTTCTGGATGTTAATGAGCCTCATGGTGTCTCTGGTGAGTCCAGAGACTTCAGCTACAAAGAGGAGAGTGAAGAAACCTCTCAAGAAGTTCAAGTCAGGAGTAATGCTCAAAGTACCTTGAAGCACTAAGAGGCCCCACTGGGAGCCATTCCTGACCAAGCCTCCCCATGGGCTCGTTAGAGCAGACAACTGGAGGCCATGAGGACAAACCCAGGCAAAGCACAGGCAGCTCTGATGCTGAGGACACCCTGGCTTGGTCTGATGAAGCAGAAATGCCAAGTGCTGACCCCCAGCCCCTGGGCAGGGAGATCCTGACCCTCACCTGTGTCTCAGGGCTCTTCCTTGGGATGTGGGGAGTGTGACACCAAGGGTAGGACAGGGTGTTATTTGTCCCATAATATAAGTTATCACAGTTCAGTTTAGGAAAAAATACTTGTAAATTGTGTGGGAAATAGACACTCATGTAATGGAGTTCCATATAACAAATCTACTGTTTTACTTTATTCAGCCTAATGATTTCCCTTATCTCCTTAGTTGATAGAATCCATTTCAAAAACCAATAATCTCTTGAAATCCACTGAGCCACAAATTAGTCATTAGAGTAAATTTTCAGAGATCATTACCTTTCCCATAGATTTTAGCTTTTCATTTCCTGAATACCCACATCTAATGTTGTTCATAATAAGGGATGGGTAGATTATTCAGTTACAAAAGAATGATTCTAATATAATTCAAACTATTCACTTGTTTACTATTAGAAATACTGCATATTTTTTTAAAGGTCAACTCTGTATTGCTTTTAACCTTGAATTTATGACCTCATATACTATTAGGTTGTAATGAAAAGACAAATGCCATGGACACTCATTGTGTGCCACACTCATGAGGCATACAGCTAACACTTTCTATGGGATGAATTTATTGTTTTTCTCAACTACCAAAGCACTCTCTCTGCCACACAAACAGACGTATAATTTCCAACACACAACAGAAAGTAAGGAGTGCACTTCCCTTCTTTCATTCTTTTGCTTTGTATAGTTTAGTTTTGCTTTTTTGTTTTTGTTTGGTTTTTGTTTGTTTGGTTTTTCCTTAAGTTATATCTTAACAGTTCAGGCTTTTAATGTGGAAGTTTGGGCTGAGAGCAATTACTTCTGATTTTGTTCAGAGATTTTTCACTGCAGAATAGGAAATTGGGAGAGGAAAACAATCTGAAATATTTCAGGAAAACCCTCATCAAAGGAATTTTAAAACAGCCTTAACTACAAGAGAAGTTAAAAAGACTTTAGGTATTGCTATATGTATTAGCATTAGGTGTAAGCATTAGGCAAAACTGTTCTGCATACACATGGTGGCCTCCCCTGGGGTAGATGCAAGAAGGCAACCATGCTCCATGGCCATGAGGACAATGTGTCTTCCCTGTGGCCTCTGTGGCAGGGACATCAGCCACAGCCAGGGCAGCAAAGATCTCATTTCTATCTGGCCCTTTCAGCCTGGCTGGCACCCTTGGCCATCTGCACCACAGCACATCCCACACTGCCTCACCCCTCTACCTGGTTCTGTGTAGGCTGCAGGGATGCAACACACTTGCCCACCTCATTGTCACCTAACAATGTCCCTGCCTGTTCTGCTGTCTCTCCATCCTCACCAGCTGTTCCCACAAGCACAAAGCCACCAGCCCATCCACACTTCCTCCCAGTGACTGCTTGCACCACAGCACTGCCCTCAGAATGACATTTCTTTATCCTCACATCCACCCTGACCTTCAAAGCTGAAGTTTTACGTGGACTTTCTTATGTTCTTTCCCTGTAGCACAATGAGGGCTTCCCTCAGCCTCCCCTTCCCCAGGCTAAAGAAGCCTGGGTTGCTCAGCCTCTCCACACAAGACCCCTAACTGTATCTTGGCAGACTTTCTGTGCCCATGTGAGTGTTCCTCCTCATTCCTCCAGACTGGGAAGCCCCACACTGGGACTGACTGCTCCAGAGGTGGCCTCAATCTCTGAGTTGGCCTCAACCTCTGAGTCCAGATGGGCCCTTGTCTGTGCAGTCACCCTCCTCCCAGTGCAGCCCAGTGTGCTCATGGCAGGATTCCGGTTCAGCAAGGGCTGGGATAAGGACAGTTTACTGGGACAGCAGAGAGAGAGAAACAACAACAACAACAACAGGACTTTGTAGCAAAACACACACAACTGGTGATGCACAGTGCAGTTTGTCACTGAACCCCACAGCTCTGGCCACACAGCTCACAGCCGCCCCGAAAACACGTGTGTCCTGGAGCTGAGTTCTCCTGCCCCCACCAGACTCCCTTGATGCTGATCATTGTGTAATTTGAATGGAATATGCTTTTTTGGGCAGTTTGGGTCACCTGTCCTGGCTGTGTCCCCTCCCAGCTCCCTGGGTCCCCCCCCCACCCTCTCATTAGTACTGATTGCTTGGACACAACTAAAGCCTCCCTGTCATCAGCACTGCTCCCATCCTAACACCCACATGTGACACCACACTGGCTGCTAGAAAGATAGTCAACTGTATTCCTCCCAAATTTAGGCCACCTTTGTGGCCATAAGTGCACCACAACGGTGGGCTCACTCCTATAGTCATACAGTGTGGATAATCCCCTTGGTCAGTTATGGTCATCTGGGTCCCTGTTCTGTCCCCTTCCAGGCACTTGTGCACTCCCAGTTGACTCATTTCTGGAGCAGAACTAGAAAAAAGGCCTTAATGCTGTGCAAACACTGCTCAGCAAGAAATAAACATATTTATTTATACTTTATGGCTTACAAATCCAAACACCAGAACTATGGGAGCCACCAACATGAGAATTAATTCCAGCCACAGAGAAAATATGGGCAGGAGGAGGAGATCTCTTCTGCTTGGAAATCTTCCTGATGTTCCTGTTCATCAAGGTCCATTTGAAGGGAAGGTCCATTTTACTAATGGTTCACATGTGCTTGCTGATGGATCTCCAGTTTACAGGTTTTTTTAGCAAAATGACAGCAATAAGTGCTAAAGAACCAGGGACTCTATTCCTGATTATTCAGCATGTTTGGAAGTGAATGGTGATATAGCCTGAAAATTACATTGTTAGGACTGTTCTCATGGCTGGGAATGCCCTGAGCCCCAAGGTTAATGGGGCTGTTAGTGGGCTACCTGGGGAGGTTTCAGGTCAGAAACCTTTTTCCCCCCTCACACCTTTTGCCATGGAGCTGGTGCTGCACATTGAGCAGTTTCAAAGGTGGACACTGTTGAAGCTGGAAAATTAAGTTGGGCAGAGTTACATCCACTCCCATGGCTACAAAAGCCCTGACCCCCATGTTCCTGGAGCTGTTAGTGGGATACCTGGGGATATGTAAGGCCATGAACATCTTTCATCCCTCACACCTTTAGTTTGGGATGTATTGCTGGGCATTTAGCAGGTTCAAAGGTGGACGCTGGTGTAGCCAGAAATGACATCAAGCAATGTTAGGACCCTTCTTTTGTCTCTGAACGCTCTGAGCCCTAAGGTACTGGGGCTGCCAGTGAGCTACCTAGGCAGGTTTCAGGACAGGAGAATCTTTCATCCCTCACACTTTAGTTAGGGATCTCTTGCTGTTCGTTTAGCAGTTTGAAGTTGTAGGCTGGTAGAACCCCAAAATGACATCAGGTAGTTTTAAGACTGTTCCATTTCTAAGGAAAGCCTTGAGCCCTGAGGTTACTGGGGCTGCTAGTGGGATACCCAGGCAGGTTGAAGGTCAGAAACATCTTTCACACCTCAAACTTTTTCTTTGGGAGTTATAGCTGGACATTTAATGTTTTTGAAGGTGGACGCAGTTAGAGCTGGAAAAAGACAACAGGTAAATTTCATACCATTGCATTGTCTATGAAAACCCTGTGCCCCACTGTTAATGGGGTTCTAGTGGGCTACATGGTGAGTTTTCAGGCCAATAAGATTTATATACCCTCACACCTTATGTTTGAGGTGACTGCTTTAGATTTAGTGTGTCAATGTTGGATGCTGGGAGAGCCCGTAAATGTCCACAGGCATGTTAGGACTGTTCCCTGGGAAAGGAAAGCCCTGAGCCCTAAGCCTACTTGGGCTGCTAGTCAGCTACCTAGATGGGTTTCAGGCCAGGAACATCTTTCAGCACTCAAATCTGCTTGGCAGCCCTACCTGCACATTTAGCACTTCCTAAGGTGGACGCTGGTTGAGCCTGAAAATGATAACAGGAGCTTTTAGGATGATTCCACTGCGTAGGAATCACAGAATCATAGAGCCACAGCATGGCCTGTGCTGGACTCTTTCAAGGAGTTCCCTGTCATTCTTGAACTGAGAAGCCCAGAACTGGACACAACATTCCAGGTGCGGTCCCACCTGGGCAAGGGGGAGAAAGGCCTCTCTTCACCTACAGAACACACCCCTTCCAATACACCCCAGGATGCCATTGGCCTGGGGAGGTTTAATGCCACGAACCTTTTTCAGCCCACGCACCTTTTACTTGGGACCTATTGCTCTACATGTAACAGTTTGTCAAAGTGGAAGGTTGTGGACTCTGAAAATGAAGTCAGGCACTTTTAGGAATGTACCCTTAGCAATGAAAGCCCTGAGCCCCAGGGGTAGTGGTCCTGTTTGCAGTCAACATGGGGAGCTTTCAGGCCAGGAACTTCTTTCACTCCTGGCACCTTTTGTTTGGGAGCTGTTGGTGCAGTTTGGCAGTTTCAAAGGTGGAGGACTGTAGAGCTGTGCAATGACATCAGGCACTATTAGGTTCATTCTCCTGGCTAGAAACGTGCTGAGCCTTAATGCTACTCATGCTGCCAGTGGGTCACCTTGGGGTGATTCAGGCCAGGAACCTCTTTAAGCTCTCACCCCTTTTGTTTGGGAGCTGTTGCTGGATGTTTAGCAGTTTCCAAGGTGGACGCTGGGAGAGACCAAAAATTATATCAGGCACATTTAAGACTGTTCCCTTTACTGTGAAAACCCTGGTTAATGGTGCTGCTTGTGGGCAACCTGCCTTCACTGTCTGTGGATTAACAGGCTCAATCCCAGGAGCAAAACGAGTCAGTGGAATCAGAAGGAGGCAAAGCAAGGTGGCCAATACAAGATGGAACATTCCTGATCTCAGCACTGGCATGAAAGAGACCTTTCTCCTGCCAAGCACTTACTTACAGACCCCCCTCAGCACCATATTAACCCCCCACTAGAGTGGGATCTGGGGGATAATATGGTGCTGGGAGGGTATAAAATGTTCAAGGGGTTTAAGAAGGGGTTGGAGAGGGAGGGGAGGCACTTACTGTAGTAAGAGGGTGTGAGAGGTGTAGTGGGGGTGCCTGAGGGGAAATATGGTGGGATTTGGAGGGGAAAAGTCGGGGCTTTGGGGAAGTTATATGGGAATGGAGGTTTAGGGGAGTAATATGGTGCTAAACATTCCAGCTCTACCAGCGTCCACCTTTCAACCTGTTAAATGTACAGCAGGACCTCCTGATACCTCATAAAGCCAGAAGCCAAACTCCCCAGCCTTGGTGACTGTTCAGCAGGGATTCTTTCTGGCAGCTCTGGGCACACAGGGGATCGATCCTCCGAGCGTGTGTGCCATTCAAAGCCAAATTTCTCATCTTGGTACAGATTAATTACACATACTCATTATCATTTCTACGACAAGGCAGGGTTATGCAGATTTACATTCACTCCTCCCAGATAGAGCACGCTCAGGGACACTGAGGGGGTCTTCTGGTGGTCTTCAGGGATGAAGGCTGGAAGTCTTCCTCGCTCTCAGCACATGCTCTTTCAGTTTCTTCTCCATGGTTCCCCGAGCTCAAAAACACATTCCTGCACCAACTAGTTAGGAACCCCTTTTTGCTGAAAACAAGATATACTCTGTCTCTGAATTGGTCGTTGTTCTCATTATTTATGACTCCCCTATCTCCACTTTCTCTAGTTTCAAGGCTGTTGCACTGTTCTGGCTCAGTTTTGCAGCCCCTTTCACCAAACAGCTCACACAGTTACAGCCAAATTCTACTGAAATCCAAACCAAATATATTCTTCAAATACACAAATTAAAGTTATATTCATTATCTCAAGGTACATCTGCATCAATCTATTCAGCATTATTACATTTCACTGAATCACTGGGCAACCTTCTCTGGGCAACCACCTTCTCTGGGCAACAACCTTCTCTGGGCAACCTTCTCTTGGCAACAACCTTCTCTGGGCAACCTTCTCTGGGCAACAACCTCCTCTGGGCAACAACTTTCTCTGGGCTACCTTCTCTGGGCAACAACCTCCTCTGGGCAACCTTCTCTGGGCTACCTTCTCTGTGCAGCAACCTCCTCTGGGCTACCTTCTCTTGGCAACAACCTCCTCTGGGCAACCTTCTCTGGGCTACCTTCTCTTGGCAACAACCTCCGCTGGGCAACCTTCTCTGGGCTACCTCCTCTTGGCAACAACTTTCTCTGGGCTACCTTCTCTGGGCAACAACCTTCTCTGGGCAACCTTCTCTGGGCAACAACCTTCTCTGGGCTACCTTCTCTGGGCAACAACCTCCTCTGGGCTACCTTCTGTGGACAACAACCTACTCTGGGCAACCCTCTCTGGGCAACCTTCTCTGGGCAACCACCTCCTCTGGGCAACCTACTCTGGGCAACCTTCTCTGGGCAGCAACCTTCTCTGGGCAACAACCTTCTCTGGGCAAGGCCTCTGGGCAACCATCTCTGGGCAACCACATTCTCTGGACAACCTTCTCTTGGTAACCTTCTCTGGGCAACAACCTTCTCTGGGCAACAAGCTTCTTCCAGGTCCTGGAAGCTGCAATAGGTTTCCCCAGAGCCTTTTCTCTGCAGGCTGAACAAGCCCTAGTCTCTCAGCCTTTCCTCATAGGAGAGGTTTTCCAGCCCTCAGATCAGCTTTGTGGACCTACTCAGGACTCATTCCCACAGCTCCATGTCCTACCTGTGTTGTGGCTCCAGATGTCAATCCATCAGATGTCAATTCAACCCAGTTAATTTCCATTTACACCCCTGGAATTCAGCTGGATGGGGGCTGAAGAAGTGGCCTTGACCTGCTTGCTCCTTCTTCTTCCCATCACTTGGTCAGGTTTGAGAGGAGACCAAAGGCAAGAGGATGTTGTTTTTTGGATCCTCTCTCTGAAGGCTTGAATCTGGCACTGAGAACCTGCCTTTCAGCAGGGAAATGGAGATTCCCCCAAGTCCCAAGGCTTTGCTTTGATTCTCTTGGCACACAAAACTCCTGGGTGGCTCAGGAGAACATGCCAGGACAGGGGAAGAAGAGCCATGCTTCTCTGAACCTTGGGTGAACCTTGGTGAGATGCTCAGGCCTGTTCCAGGGCAGTTCACTTTCTCCTTCTTTCTCCTTCTTTCCCATCTTTTTGATGAGCATGATGTTGTGTGGTGTGGGATATCCCTTGAGTCGGCTGGGGTCAGCTGTCTTGGCTGTGTCCCCCTCCCTACTTCTTGCTCACCCTTAGGTCTCACTGGTGGGGCAGAGTGAGAACCAGCAAGAACTGTCCCAGTGGAAACCAGTGCTGGACCAAATGGTGATGTCTTCCCAACGCTTGTCTTCAGGGAGCTGGTCACATGCCTTGTCTCTGTTACAGTGGTGTAGGTGCCAGGCTCCTGCTTGGGGTGAGTACTGTCCTTTATTGGCCAACTTGGTCTGGCCTCAGATATGACCTTGCTTTGAGGTGCATGATGGACTAGAGCTCTCTGGAGCTGCTTTCCTCTCTGACTTTTCCCATAAGCCTACAATCCAAATACCTTCTCCTTCAGCTGGATCCCTTCTTCTAGGGCACATTTCAGGGCACAGGCTGCTGGAGGTGTGGGGAGCAAGGGGACTGCTGGGGATTTGCAGCCTGACCTCCTGCCCAAAATGGAGCTACCACCTAAACTGTGCCCAGGGGTGTGACACTTTCTGGAGCTGAGACCTGGAAACCAGAAGTTTCCTCTTGGTCCGAGAGAGCCATTCCCTGGTCCCTGTGTTGCTCAGGGGGAGAAGGGAGAGAATTAGAGAGTGAAGTCGACACTGGGAAAAAAGGGAGAGGTGGGGGTAGGTCTTTAAAAATCTGGTTTTATTTCTCATATTTCTAATTTCTCAGTTAGATTTTACTATTAAATTTTTGTTGAGTCTGTTTTGCCCGTGAGAGTCTCCTTGTCCTTATCTCTCCCTGCCCTTATCTTGACCCACAAACCTGTTACTGCACCTTCTGAATATTACATATCAGAAGTGTTCTATCAGTTGGCTACTTGTCTGGCATGGCAACGCTTTCTAACCATGACAGAAGGGGAATTTTCTGGAACTGCACCCATGGCAGCAGAAGAAATACTCACCTTCCCCTGTAACTGCCATACCACCAGGCTGTCTCTTTCATCTCCCTCATCATTCAGGTGTTTCCACCTCTCCTGACGATATGGCCATGCCTAAGGACACCTTTTCCCCATTACTAGCTGGATTTATGCACTTCACTCGGCTCACAGGTTTCCACCTCTGCTTCCTCTTTGGTAATCCAGCTGCTGCTCAACTCCCTGGTTTCTTCTTTGAGCTTCTGGGAGTTGGAAAACGTCCCATCTATCAGAAGTCTGTCGGGAGATAGGGCTTTGCGGTCGGAAGATGTCGCGCTGTACGGAAAGGTAGGACCCCTCCCCTCCACAGGTACCCGGTAAGGTGAGAGGATGGGAGTGGCATCACAGCCCTGGGGTATAAAGCCCTGTGCCTCTCACTAATAAATACCATTTGCCATCCACCACATTGGTGTCTGGGAGCTGATGGTCCGTGCTGCCAGAGTGTGGCGCCGGTGCCGCTCCTGAACCAGGTCGCTGCGCCTAACAAAGGCAACAAGTGGTGCCGAAACCCGGGAAACTCGCCTGGATTCGGGTGAATGGTGGCTGGAGCAGCAGGACCAGCCTGATGGGGAGGATGCTCCTGGACCAACAAGGAGGATGGAAGCCCTTGTGAAGGTCGTATTGGGATTGCATAAGCAGTGGGGTATTGAGTGTAAGGCTAAAGATTTTATTCTCACCGTTGCAAGACTTACAAATCGGGGTCATTGAGCAGCTGGTTGATATTCTCCATCCTAAGGTGTGGGGGAAGTGTCCTAATGCTTTGGCTGAGGAAACTATGTCCTCAGGTAGTGGGAAAAATCTGAAATCATGGGGTAGAGTCATGCAGGCACTCCAGAAGGCCATACAAGAGCAGGACACTTGGAGGGCGGCGAAAGAATGCTTGTTGGTCACCCCAAAATTGGGAATCGGGGCGGCCACACAAACTTTGCAGCCCCCAGACAGTGATAAGCCTGCTGAGCCCAAAGATCGAGAGGGCGATAAGTCTCCTCCATCCCCGAACCCCGATCCGCTCACGGAGGGGCAGGAGTGAGCAGAATCGCTCACGGAGGGGCAGGAGTGAGCTAAATCTCTTACAGAGGGGCAGGAGTGAGCTAAATCTCTTACAGAGGGGCAGGAGTGAGCAGAATCTCTTAAGGAGGGGCAGGAGTGAGCTAAATCTCTTACAGAGGGGCAGGAGTGAGCGAAATCTCTTACAGAGGGGAAAGAGTGAGCTAAATCTCTTACAGAGGGGCAGGAGTGAGCTAAATCTCTTACAGAGGGGCAGGAGTGAGCAGAATCTCTTACAGAGGGGCAGGAGTGAGCTAAATCTCTTACAGAGGGGCAGGAGTGAGCAGAATCTCTTAAGGAGGGGCAGGAGTGAGCTAAATCTCTTACAGAGGGGCAGGAGTGAGCTAAATCTCTTACAGAGGGGAAAGAGTGAGCTAAGTCTCTTACAGAGGGGCAGGAGTGAGCTAAATCTCTTACAGAGGGGCAGGAGTGAGCAGAATCTCTTAAGGAGGGGCAGGAGTGAGCTAAATCTCTTACAGAGGGGCAGGAGTGAGCGAAATCTCTTACAGAGGGCAGGAGTGAGCTAAATCTCTTACAGAGGGGCAGGAGTGAGCAGAATCTCTTACGGAGGGGCAGGAGTGAGCTAAATCTGTTACAGAGGGGCAGGAGTGAGCTAAATCTCTTACAGAGGGGCAGGAGTGAGCTAAATCTCTTACAGAGGGGCAGGAGTGAGCAGAATCTCTTACAGAGGGGCAGGAGTGAGCAGAATCTCTTATGGAGGGGCAGGAGTGAGTGAAATCTTTCTGGGTTGGGCTAGCTGAGGAGGCCACGGCTGCCGCTAAGAAATCAGAATCTCAGGAAGCCTGGTCAGAACCGCCTCTCTATGGGCCCAAAGATGGCACCGAGAGCGGAGAAAAGGGCGGGGCAAAGATACTTTTGGCAGGAACAGGGAGGAAATTCCAGAGCTGGCGAGCTCACCTGGAAAGGAAGGGGAGGAGAAGGGTGGTAGAGATAGAGAGGAAGGGACAAGAGCGTGAGAGACAGGAGGAGAGCCAATCAGAACCCGCCGAGGAGGAGGGGCGGGTCGAGGGGGAGGGAACAAGGACCCACCCCCAAAGCTGGTGGGTGGGGTCAGAGCCCCACAAAAAGGAGGGGAAAACCAGAAGTGGCTGGTCAGTCGAGTTCTGGCTCCGAGTCGGATACTAGTCAGGGCGAGCGGCTCGTAACCGATTCCAGCTCAGAAGAGGAGGAGGAAATCAGAATGGGGAAAATCAAAAGCAAAAATCATGGAATCATGGAATTGTAGGGGTTGGGAGGGACCTCGAGAGATCATCGGGTCCAACCCCCCTGCCCAAGCAGCTCCCTAGGACAGATCACTCAGATAGGTGTCCAGACGGGTCTGGAATCTCTCCAGAGAAGGAGACTCCACACCCCCTGGGCAGCCTGTCCCAGGGCTCCCTCACCCTCACTGGGGAAAAGTTCTTCCCCAGATTGGTGGGGAACTCCCTGTGCTCCAACTTGAGCCCATCACCCCTTGTCCTGTCCCCACAGACACTGAGAAGGGGCTGGCTGATTCCCCCTGCATCCCCTGCTTCAGATAATTATAGACTTTAATTAGATTCCCCCTTAGTCTTCTCTTCTCAAGGCTGAAGAGTCCCAATTTACTCAGCCTTTCCTCCCAGGGGAGATGCTCCAGGCCCTTCAGCATCTCCATGGCCCTTCAGCATCTCCATGTCCCTCCTCTGGACTCTCTCCAGGAGATCCCTGTCCCTTTCATCCCAGGGAGCCCAGACCTGGCCACAACACTCCAGGTGGGGCCTGAGCAGGGCAGAGCAGAGGGGGAGGATCCCCTCCTGTGACCTGCTGGCTACACTCCTCCGGATGCCCCCCAGGATCCCATCGGCTCTCTCAGCCCCCAGGGCACACTGCTGGCTCATGGCCAACCTGTCATCTACCAGGACCCCCAGGTCCTTCTCCACTGAGCTCTTCTCCAGCAGGTCACTCCCAGCCTGTCCTGATACAAATGGTTGCTCCTTCCCAGGTGCCAGACTCTCCACTTGCTTTTGTTGAACTTCATCTGGATCTCCCCAAAACCACCCCATAGTCAGTGCTCAGACCGCATCAGTGGGTGCTTGGACCCCTGAAATAAGTGCTCAGACCCCCATCTTGGGTGCTCAGACCCCAGACACCCCCTTGTAATGGGCATTCAGACCCCTATAATGGGTGCTCAGACCACAGCACCCCCCATATTGGGTGCTCAGACCCCTACAATGTGTGCTGGGACGCCATATCCCCCCAGAACCCCCTGTAGTGGGTCCTTAGACCCCCACAATGGGTCCTCAGACCCCAGATCCCTGTTGAACCCCCTGTATTGGGTGCTCAGACCCCCCCATAGTGGGGGATCAGATCCCCCCCACTAATGAGCACTCAGCCCCCTGCAATGGGTGGTCAGACCCCATATCCCCCCAGAACCCCCCCATTGTGGGTCCTTAAGACCCCCTCAATGGGTCCTCATACCCCAGATCCCAGTTGAACCCCCTGTATTGGGTGCTCAGACCCCCCCATAGTGGGGGATCAGATCCCCCCTGTAATGGGTGCTCAGACCCCCTCAGTGGGTGCCTGGACCCCAGATCCTCCCCCTGAACCCCCTTTATTAGGTGCTCAGACTCCTCCCATAGTGAATAATCAGCACTCAGAGGCCCCCATATTGGCACTCAGACACCCACAATGGGTGCTCAGCCCCCAGAAACCCCAACTAATGGGCGCTCAGACCCCTGCAATGGGTGCTCAGACCCCAGATCCCCCCAAAACTCCCCCATAGTGAGTGCTCAGACCCCATCAGTGGGTGCTTGGACCCCTGCAATAAGTGCTCAGGCCCCAGACCCCCATCTTGGGTGCTCAGACCCCAGACACCCCCTTGTAATGGGCATTCAGACCCCTATAATGGGTGCTCAGACCACAGCACCCCCCATATTTGGTGCTCAGACCCCTACAATGTGTGCTCAGACCCCATATCCCCCCAGAACCCCCTGTAGTGGGTCCTTAGACCCCCACAATGGGTCCTCAGACCCCAGATCCCTGTTGAACCCCCTGTATTGGGTGCTCAGACCCCCCCCATAGTGGGGGATCAGATCCCCCCCACTAATGGGCACTCAGACCCCTGCAATGGGTGGTCAGACCCCATATCCCCCCAGAACCCCCCCATTGTGGGTCCTTAAGACCCCCTCAATGGGTCCTCATACCCCAGATCCCAGTTGAACCCCCTGTATTGGGTGCTCAGACCCCCCCATAGTGGGGGATCAGATCCCCCCTGTAATGGGTGCTCAGACCCCCTCAATGGGTCCTCATACCCCAGATCCCTGTTGAACCCCCTGTATTGGGTGCTCAGACCCCCCCATAGTGGGGGATCAGATCCCCCCTGTAAGGGGTGCTCAGACCCCCTCAGTGGGTGCTTGGACCCCTGCAATAAGTGCTCAGCCCCCAGACCCCCATCTTGGGTGCTCAGACCCCAGTCACCCCCTTGTAATAGGCACTCAGACCCCCATAATGGGTGCTCAGACCACAGCACCCCCCATATTGGGTGCTCAGACCCCATATCCCCCCATAGAGGGTCCTTAGACCCTCTATATGGGTGCTCATACCCCAGATCCCTGTTGAACCCCCTGTATTGGGTGCTCAGACCCCCCCATAGTGGGGGATCAGATCCCCCCCACTAATGGGCACTCAGACCCCTGCAATGGGTGCTCAGACCCCAGATCCCCCCAAAACCCCCCCATAGTCAGTGCTCAGACCCCATCAGTGGGTGCTTGGACCCCTGCAATAAGTGCTCAGGCCCCAGACCCCCATCTTCGGTGCTCAGACCCCAGACACCCCCCTGTAATGGGCACTCAGAGCCCCACAATGTGTGCTGGGACCCCATATCCCCCCATAGTGGGTCCTTACACCCCCACAATGGGTCCTCATACCCCAGATCCCTGTTGAACCCCCTGTATTGGGTGCTCAGAACCCCCATAGTGGGGGATCAGATCCCCCCCGTAATGGGTGCTCAGACCCCCTCAATGGGTGCCTGGACCCCAGATCCTCCCCCTGAACCCCCTTTATTAGGTGCTCAGACCCCTCCCATAGTGGATGATCAGCCCTCAGAGGCCCCCATATTGGCATTCAGACACCCACAATGGGTGCTCAGCCCCCAGAAACCCCCTCTAATGGGCACTCAGACCCCTGCAATGGGTGCTCAGACCCCAGATCCCCCCAAAACCACCCCATAGGGAGTGCTCAGACCCCCTCAGTGGGTGTTTGGACCCCTGCAATAAGTGCTCAGTCCCCAGACCCCTGTAATGGGCACTCAGACCCCTATAATGGGTGCTCAGCCCCCAGCACCCCCCATATTGGGTGCTCAGACCCCCACAATGTGTGCTGGGACCCCATATCCCCCCATAGTGTGTCCTTAGACCCCCACAATGGGTCCTCATACCCCAGATCCCAGTTGAACCCCCTGTATTGGGTGCTCAGACCCCCCCATAGTGGGGGATCAGATTCCCCCTGTAATGGGTGCTCAGCCCCCCTCAATGGGTGCTCAGAACCCAGATCCTCCCCCTGAACCCCCTTTATTAGGTGCTCAGACCCTCCCATAGTGGATGATCAGCCCTCAGAGGCCCCCATATTGGCACTCAGACACTCACAATGGGTGCTCAGCCCCCAGAAACCCCCACTAATGGGCACTCAGACCCCATCAATGGGTGCCCAGACCCCAGATCCCCCCCAAACCCCTCCCATAGTCAGTGCTCAGACCCCATCAGTGGGTGTTTGGACCCCTGCAATGGATGCCCAGACCCCAGCACCCCCCATATTGAGTGCTCAGACCCCAGATTCCCCCATAGCCTCCCCATATTGGGTGCTCAGACCCCATCAGTGGGTGCTTGGACCCCTGCAATGGGTGTTCAGACCCCATAACCCCCCTCTATTGGGTGCTCAGACCCCATCAGTGGGTGCCTGGACCCCTGCAAGGGGTGCTTGGGGTCCCTTCCAACCCAGACCAGTCTGGGGTTCTATGAACAGCTATAGGGGTCAGAGAGACCAGTGAAAGGGCCATGGAGGGGTCTATAGGGTGCTACAGGGGAGGGGAGCAGCTCTAGGGGCTGGAGATGGTCTATAGGGGCTGGGTGGGTGCCATGTGGGAGACAGACAGCTGGGGAGCACCTATAGGAACCTATAGGCTCCAGGGAGGGTGGCTGCTGAGGCATGAGAGGGGCTATAGGGGGTGGGGAAGGTGCTGGAAAAGGGTTCCAGGAGCTGGAGATGGGCCAGGGAGGTGTGGGGGAGGGTATGGAGGCTATAGGGGCTGTGGGAGGGGCTATAGGGACAGGGGTAGGGGCTACAGGGACCAGTAGGGCTGAGTTAGGGGCTATAGGGACCCAGGGGGCTGGGGGGAGTGGCTATAGGGACCCAGGGGGCTGGGGGGAGGGGGGGCTATAGGGACCCAGGGGGGTTGGGGGGGGGGGCTATAGGGACCCAGGGGGCTGGGGGGAGTGGGGGCTACAGGAACCCAGGGGGCTGGGGGAGGGGCTATAGGGACCCAGGGGGATTGGGGGGAGGGGGGGGGGCTATAGGGACCCAGGGGGCTGGGGGGAGTGGGGGCTACAGGGACCCAGGGGGCTGGGGGAGGGGCTATAGGGACCCAGGGGGCTGGGGGAGGGGGGGCTATAGGGACCCAGGGGGCTGGGGGGCTATAGGGACCAGGGGGCTGAGTGGAGGGGGGCCACAGGGACCCAGAGGGCTGAGGGGAGGGGGGCTATAGGGACCACACTGTCCTGATTCAGGGGGACAATAGGGGCAGAGGCTCTGGGGGGCTGTAGAAAGCCCATCCCCATCCCTAAGGCATGGGCACCCTCCTTTCGTTAACTCTGGAACCTACTGAGGGCAGGAGAGGTTCAAGGGGGTGGGGGGTGGGGGAGACACACAGGAAGGGACCCCCTGCCAAGTTCCATGTCCCCAAGTCCCCCAGCAAGGGTCCCCCCCTCCCCAGGTGTCACACAGGCCACTCACCTCCCCTGTCCTTTATTCAAGCTGGGGGGGGGAGGGGGGGAGGGGACAGCCCCCCCTCTCCCCATGGCATGTGCCACACCCCTCATACCCCAAAACAAACCTTAAGTGCCCCCCACCCCCACCCAGGATGTGCCCAGGGGGTGGGGTGACACCCCCAGGCACAGCGTGGTGTCCCCAGGAAGGGCTGACCCCCCCCTCCCCCCCCACAGCCCTGGTGGGTTCCCAGTGACGTCACGGCGGAGGCGCAGGCCAGGTGGTGACGTCAGAGCGGCCTCTTCCTCGCAGTGAGGCTGGTGATGGCTGATGGGGGGTCCAGTGCCATGGGGGGGTCACCGGCGCCATGGTGGGGGGGGTCACTGGTGCCAATTGGGGGGGTGTAGTGTGTGTCACTGGTGCCATGGGGGGGGTCACTGGCACCATGGGGTGAATGGGGGGGTGTCACCAGTGCCATGGGGTAAAGGGGGGGGGGGGGTCACCAGTGCCAACTGGAGGGGGGGTCACCAGTGCCATGGAGGTTGGGGAGGGGGTCACAGGTGCCATGGGGGGGGTGGTCACCGGCACCATGGGGTGAAGGCGGGGGGGTCAGCAGTGCCATGGAGGAGGGGGGGTCACAGGTGCCATGGAGGGGGGGGGGTCACCGGCGCCATGGGGGGGGCAGGTCACCGGCGCCATTGGGTGAAGGGGGGGGGGGGGTCACCGGCGCCATGGGGTGAAGGGGGGGGGGGGTCAGCAGTGCCATGGAGGAAGGGGGGTCACTGGCACCATTGGGGGGGGGTAACCAGTGCCAGTGGGTGAAGCAGGAGAGTCACCAGTGCCAGTGGGTGAAGGGGGGGGGGTCACCAGGGCCAATTGGAGGAGGGGGCCACCGGCGCCAATTGGGGGGGAGGGGTCACTGGCACCATAGCGGGGGGGGGCGGCACCAACACCATCGGGTGAAGGGGGTGTCACCAGGGCCAGTTGGGGGGAGGGGGCACCAGCACCATGGGGTGAAGGGGGGGTCACCAGAGCCAATTGGTGGGGGGGTGTCACTGGCACCATGGGGTAAAGGGGGGGTTACTGGCACCAATTGGGGACGGGGTCACGGGCACCAATTGGGGGGGGGGGGCACCAGCACTATGGGGTGAAGGGGGGGTCACCAGGGCCAATTGGGTGGGGTGGTGCTCACCAGCACCAATTGGGGGGGGGGGTCACTGGCGCCATGGGGTAAAGGTGTGGGGGGGTCACTGGCACCAATTGGGGGGGGGGTCACCAGTGCCATGGGGGAGGGGGATGGCACCAGCACCATGGGGTGAAGGGGGGGTCACCAGGGCCAATTGTGGGGGGGTAGGGGGGGTCACTGGCACCATGGTGTAAAGGGGGGGGTCATTGGCACCAATTTCGGGGGGGGGAGGGGTCACTGGCACCAATTGGGGGGAGGGGTCACCGGCACCATGTGGTGGGGGGGGGGTCACCAGTGCCGTGGGGTGAAGGGGGGGAGTCACCAGCGCCAATTTTAGGGGGGTCACCGGCGCCATGGGGGGGGGGCGGCACCAGCACCAATTGGGGGGTGGGGTGGTCACCGGCACCAACTGGGGGGAGGGTCACCTGCGCCATGGGGTGAAGGGGGGGGGCACCACTGCCAATTGGGGTGGGGGTCACTAGTGCCATGGAGGGGGAGGATGGGGGTCACTGGCGCCATGGGGGGGTGGGGGGGTGTCACTGGCACCATGGAGGGAGGGGTCACCAGCACCATGGGGTGAAGGGGAGGTCACCAGAGCCAACTGGAGGGGGGGGGTCACCGGCGCCTATTTTGGGGGTGGTCACCAGTGCCATGGGTGGGGGGGGGTCACCAGTGCCAACTGGAGGAGGGGGCCACTGGCGCCAATTGGGCGGGGGGGGGGGGGGTGTCACTGGTGCCATGGGGGGGGTGGGGTCACTGGCACCATGGGGTGAAGGGGGGGGTCACTGGCACCAATTGGGGGGGGGTCACTGGCACCAATTGGGGGGGGTCACTGGCACCATGGGTAAAGGTGGGGGGGGCGGTCACTGGCCCCAATTGGGGGGTGTCACCAGTGCCATGGGAGGGGGGGTGTGTGGCATCAGCACCATGGGGTGAAGGGGGGGTCACCAGAGCCAATTGGGGGGGAGGGGGGGTCACTGGCACCAATTCGGGGGGGGGGGGGGGTCAATGGCACCATGGGTAAAGGTGGGGGGGGTCATTGGCACCAATTGGGGGGGTGTCACTGGAGCCATGGTGGAGGGGGGGGGTGTCACTGGCGCCATGGGGGGAGGGGTCACCAGTGCCGTGGGATGAAGGGGGGGGGTCACCACTGCCAACTGGGGGGGGGGGGTGTCACCGGCGCCAATTGGGGGAGGGGGTCACCAGTGCCAGGGATGAGGAGGGGTCCCCAGAGCATCCCTGTGCCCCGCGGTGCCGTCACCCGCTGGAAACCACGCATCCCCCCTCTCCGAACGACATCACCCCGCCGGGGTGCGACGTCCCCCTCGCCGCCGCCGCGCTGCCGTCACCCGCCAGTCCCAACCTCCTGCGCCGCAGCTGCTCCGCCAGCCCCTCCATGGCCTCCAGGCGGGCGCGGTGCCGCCGCTGGCGCTGCTGAAGCGCCTTCACCTTCCTCTGCAGCACCAGCATCACGGCGACGAGTTCCTCGGTGCTCAGCTCCACCGGCGGCGACGGCGGCGGCGGCCGCGACACCACGGGGATGGTCATGGAGACGACGGGAGACGGCGGTTGGCGGCTCGGCGCGGTGACGGCGGCGTCGCTCGGCTGCGGGGCGGGCTGTGAGGAGGAGGTGGTGACACCCTGACAGCTGTCACCTGGCTCCACCTGGCTCCACTGAGTCGGTGAGGTGGCGGCGGAACCGGCTGCCGGGGCGATGGCCGCAGCTCCCAGCGCGGCGCTTTGGGGGGTGGGTGGTTGTTGCGGTGTCAGCGGCTCCGCGGCGCTCGCCGGGAGGGGTTGGTCAGGGTGGGTGGCGCCTGATGACGTGTCGGGACTCTCCCCTCTCTAGAGGAAACACAACAAACCCCCCCAACCCCCCCCCAAAATCCCTGTTTCAGCAGGTTCACAGCACTGCACCCATTCCCGCCCCCCCCCAAATGCCACCCCCCCATGTCACACCCCCCTTCCTGGGGACCTTCCAACCAGCTCCTGAACCCCACAATACACCTGTACCCCCCCCCAAGAGCTTCCAAACCCAGGGAGAGAACCCATCACCCCCTAAAAAAATGCTCCAAGCCCCTTTTAGGGCGGTTCTAGTGTGTTCTAGATGCTCTTAGGGAGGTTCTAGAGTGCTCTATAGGCTTTAGAGGGGTTCTAGACCATTCAATAGGGCTTTAGGGAGCTTCTAGACTGTTCTAGATGGCCTCACTGAGGTTCTAGGCTTTTCTAGATTCTTTTAGGCATGTTCCAGACTGTTCCAGCCTCTTTTAGGGGAGGTTCTAGACTTTTAAGGGAGGTTCTAGAGTGTTCTGGATGGCTTATGGGGGGCTTATAGACTGTTCTAGATGCTTTAATGGGGTTCTAGACAGCTTGGGGTGTGTCTAGACCATTCTAGACTCTTTTAAGGGAGTTTCTATGCTTTTAGGGCACTTTCTAGACCATTCTAGATGACTTTAGGGAGGTTCTAGACTGTTCTAGTTGGCTTTAGGGAGCTTCTAGACTTCTAGAGGCTTTTATGGAGGTTCTATGCCATTCTAGATGGTTTTAGGGGTGTTCTAGAGTGTTCTAGAAGCTTTTTGGGGCACTTCTGTACTGCTTTAGACTTTCTAAGGGAGGTTCTATGCTGTTCTAGATGGCTTTAGGACTGTTCTAGCCAGCTTTTATGTGTGTTCTAGACTGTTCTATAGGGCTTTTAGGGAGGTCCTAGACTGTTCTAGACGGCTTTAGGGAAGTCCTAGACTGTTCTAGGCAGCTTTAGGGAGGTTCTAGACTGCTTTAGGGAGGTTCTAGACTATTCTAGATGGCTTTAGGGAGGTCCTAGGCGGCTTTAGGGAGGTCCGAGACTGATCTAGACGACTTTAGGGAGGTTCTAGATGGCTTTAGGGATGTCCTAGACTGTTCTAGGCAGCTTTAGGGAGGTCCTAGATGGCTGTAGGGAGGTCCTAGACTGTTCTAGATGGCTTTAGGGAGGTCCTAGATGGCTTTTAGGGAGGTCCTAGACTGTTCTAGATGGCTTTAGGGAGGTCCTAGATGGCTTTTAGGGAGGTTCTAGACTGTTCTAGGCGGCTTTAGGGAGGTCCTAGATGGCTGTAGGGAGGTTCTATCTGTTATAGATGGCTGTAGGGAGGTCCTAGACTGTTCTAGACAGCTGTAGGGAGGTCCTAGACTGTTCTAGGCGGCTTCAGGGAGTTTCTAGACTGTTCTAGACGGCTTTAGGGAGGTCCTAGATTGTTCTAGGTGGCTTTAGGGAGTTTCTAGACTGTTCTAGATGGCTTTAAGGAGGTCCTAGACTGTTCTAGACAGCTTTAGGGAAGTCCTATACTGTTCTAGACGGCTTTAGGGAGGTTCTAGGCTGTTCTAGATGGCTTTAGGGAGGCCCTAGACTGCTTTAGGGAGGTTCTAAGCAGCTTTACGGAGGTTCTAGACTGTTCTAGGCGGCTTTAGGGGGGGTCCTAGACTGTTCTAGGCGGCTTTAAGGGGGTCCTAGACTGTTCTAGATGGCTTTAGGGATGTTCTAGACAGCTTTAGGGGGGTCCTAGACGGCTTTAGGGAGGACCTAGACTGTTCTAGATGGCTTTAGGGATGTTCTAGACAGCTTTAGGGGGGTCCTAGACTGTTCTAGATGGCTTTAGGGAGGTCCTAGACTATTCTAGATGGCTTTTAGGGAGGTCCTAGACTGTTCTAGATGGCTTTAGGGAGGTCCTAGACTGCTTTAGGGAGGTTCTAGGGTGTTCTAGATGGCTTTAGGGAGGCCCTAGACTGCTTTAGGGAAGTTCTAGGGTGTTCTAGATGGCTTTAGGGAGGCCCTAGACTGCTTTAGGTAGGTTCTAAGCAGCTTTAGGGAGGTTCTAGACTATTCTAGACAGCTTTAGGGAGGTCCTAGACTGCTCTAGATGGCTTTAGGGAGGTGCTAGATGGCTTTAGGGAGGTGCTAGAGTGTTCTAGACAGCCTTAGGGGTGTTCTAGACTGTTCTAGACAGCCTTAGGGAGGTCCTAGACTGTTCTAGATGCTTTAGGGAGGGGGCCAGGGACGTTCGGCTCACCGGGAAGATGGTGGGGACGGCGTCGGGCCGCAGGTAGCGCACGCCCCAGCGGTACTGGAAGCAGGAGGGCTCGAAGTGGTCGCTGCAGAGGTGCTGGTGGCGGGTGGGCACCCAGTTCTCCCGTCGCATCTGCCTCAGCCACTGCCGCAGCCGCGGCGCGTCGTGCAGCGGGAACCTGGGGGGGGTGATATTGAGGGGGGTGTGTGTGATATTGGGCGGGGGGGGGTGATATTGAAGGGGGGTGGGTGTTCTGCTACTGGCTCATCTCCCACCTTTGGGTGCTCCCACCCCCGGGTCCAGCCCCATCTTACCCCCCACTCATGGTGTCCACTCAGGCTTCACTGCACCGGGCTCGTGGGCAGGCCCAGGCCCCACCACAACCCACTCAGGCTCAGGGTTAGGCTCAGGCCCCACTCAGGCTCAGGCCCTGATCAGGTTTAGGCACTGCTCAGGCTCAGCCCAGACCCTACTAAGATCCAGGCTGAGGACTTGCTCAGGCTCAGGCCCTGCTCAGGTTTAGGCCCCACTCAGGCTCATCTTTGGGCTCAGCCCAGACCCCACTAAGACCCAGGCCGAAGTCCCGCTCAGGCTCAGACCCCGCTGAGGCTAAGCCCAGGCCCCACTCAGGCTCATCTTTGGGCTCAGGCTCAGCCCAGACCCCACTAAGACCCAGGCCGAAGTCCCGCTCAGGCTCAGACCCCGCTGAGGCTAAGCCCAGGCCCCACTCAGGCTCATCTTTGGGCTCAGGCTCAGCCCAGACCCCACTAAGACCCAGGCCAAGGCCCTGCTCAGGCTCAGACCCCACTCAGCCTAAGCCCAGGCCCCACTCAGGTTTAGGCTCAGGCTCCACTCAGGCTCATCTTTGGGCTCAGGCTCAGCCCAGACCCCACTAAGACCCAGGCTGAGGCCCTGCTCAGGCTCAGGCCGCACTCAGGCTCATCTTTGGGCTCAGGCTCAGCCCAGACCCCACTAAGACCCAGGCCAAGGCCCTGCTCAGGCTCAGACCCCACTCAGCCTAAGCCCAGGCCCCGCTCAGGTTTAGGCTCAGGCCCCACTCAGGCTCATCCTTGGGCTCAGGCTCAGCCCAGACGCCACTAAGACCAAGGCCACGGTCCTGCTCAGGCTCAGACCCCACTCAGCCTAAGCCCAGGCCCCACTCAGGCTCATCATTGGGCTCAGGCTCAGCCCAGACCCCACTGAGGCCAAGCCCAGGCCCCGGCCCCGCTCAACCTCAGGCCCTGGCCGGGCCCCACTCGGGATCAGGCCCCAGCCCAGGCCCCGGCCCCGGCCCCACACGGGTTCGGGCCCCGACTCAGGCCCAGGCCCAGGCCCAGGCCCCGTCCCTTCCCCTCGCCGGGCGGCGCAGAGGCCAAAGGCCGCTCCCTCTTTTCCCCGCCCGGGCTCCCCGGTACCGACTTGTAGAAGCCGAGGCGGCGGCCGGGGGGCCGGGCCCGTCCCGCCGCGTTGGGGCAGCGCGGGGCCCGGCAGTACTTGGGCATCGCCGAGGCCTCTACGGGAGCCGCCGGCCGAGTGTCAGCAGCCCGCGGGGGCGGAGCCAATCCCCTCGTCCCGGCGCTGCCATTGGTCAGCCCGCTCAGGAGGGGCGTGAGCGACGCGGGCAGCAGCCAATGGGAAGTGAGCGCGGGCGTTCCCCGCGCGGTTCGGAGCGGCAGCGGCGCCTCAGAGCGATGGTGGGCGGGGCCATCAGCTGAGTGTCAGCAGCCCGCGGGGGCGGAGCCCATCCCCTCGTCCCCGCGCTGCCATTGGTCAGCCGGCTCAGGATGGGCGTGAGCGACGCGGGCAGCAGCCAATGGGGAGTGAGCGCGGGCGTTCCCCGCGCGGTTCGGAGCGGCAGCGGGTGGGCGGGGCCATCAGCTGAGTGTCGGCAGCCCGCGGGGGCGGAGCCATCCCCTCGTCCCCGCGCTGCCATTGGTCAGCCGGCTCAGGAGGGGCGTGATGGACGCGGGCAGCAGCCAATGGGAATTGAGCGCGGGCGTTCCCCGCGCGGTTCGGAGCGGCAGCAGCGCCTCAGAGCGATGGTGGGCGGGGCCATCAGCTGAGTGTCAGCAGCCCGCGGGGGCGGAGCCTATCCCCGCGCTCCCGCGCTGCCATTGGTCAGCCGGCTCAGGATGGGCGTGATCGACGCGGGCAGCAGCCAATGGGGAGTGAGCGCGGGCGTTCCCCGCGCGATTCGGAGCGGCAGCGGCGCCTCAGAGCGATGGCGGCGGCCGGCGGGGCCCGGCCCGGCCCCGATTCGCTTCCCCCCTTCCCCGTCCAGCGGCGGCCGCGACACGAGGGCCCGGTGAGGGGCGGGCAGGGCCTGCGGGGGGGTGGGAGGGGGCGGGAGGTGAGGCCTCTGCAGCCCGGGGACCCCCGGACGCCGCTCCTGGGGCCTCCCCGACCAACACCCCCCCCTCCCGCCTCTCCCCCGCCTCAGGTGACGCTGGAGAAGGTGCTGGGAGTCACGGCCCGGGGCAGCGGCGCCTTGGCCTGCGACCCGGCCAGGGGGTTGTTGGCCTATCCCGCCGGGTGAGCGCCCATCTGCGCCCCACCCCCACCCCCTGAACCCCCCCCCTCCGAACCCTCAGGCGGGTAAAGAACCTCCCCCCTTCCTCACCCAGGTGCGTCGTCGTCCTCCTGAACCCCCTGGAGAACACGCAGAGACACATCCTGAACACCTCCAGGTACCCCCAAGCCAACAGCCCCAGGCACTCTGCAGCACCCCCATTCCTCCAGACACCCCCTGAACACCCTCAGGAACCCCCTGAACACCTCCAGGAACCCCCCCAGTACTTCCCCATACCCCCCCAAGCACCCCTAGGCACCTCCTGATTCCTCCAGACACCTCCTGAACACCCTCAGGGCCCCCCCCAGTACTTCCCCATACCCCCCAAGCACCCCTAGGCACCCCCTGATTCCTCCAGACGCCCCCTGAACACCCTCAGCGCCCCCCCCCAGTACTTCCACATACCCCCCAGACACCCTCAGGCATCCCCCAGACACCCCCAGGCACTCCCTAAATACCCCAGGAACCCCCTGAACACCTCCAGGAACCCTCCCAGTACTTCCCCATACCCCCCAAGCACCCCTAAGCACTCCCTGATTCCTCCAGACACCCCCTGAACACCCTCAGGGCCCCCCCCCAGTACTTCCACATACCCTGCAGACACCCTCAGGCATCCCCCAAACACCCCCAGGCACTCCCTGAACACCTCCAGGACTCCCCCCCACTTCCCCATACCCCCCAGACACCCTCAGGCATCTTCCAGACACCCCCAGGAACCCCCTGAACACCTCCAGGAACCCCCCCTGTACTTCCCCATACCCCCCAGACACCCTCAGGCATCCCCCAGACACCCCCAGGCACTCCCTAAATACCCCAGGAACCCCCTGAACACCCTCAGCGCCCCCCCCCAGTACTTCCCCATACCCCCCAAGCACCCCTAGGCACCCCCTGATTTCTCCAGACACCCCCTGAACACCCTCAGGGCCCCCCCAGTACTTCTACATACCCCCCAGACACCCCCAGGCATCCTCCAGACACCCCCAGGAACCCCCTGAACACCTCCAGGACTCCCCCCCCAGTACTTCCCCATACCCGCCAAGCACCCCCAGGCACCCCCTAAACACCCCCAGGCACCCCCTGAACACCCCCAGGAGACCCCCTAATATTTCCACTTACCCCCCAAGCACCCCCAGGCATGTCCCACACACCCCCAGGAACCCCCCCAGCACTTCCTCATACCCACAGGCACCTCCTAAACACCCCCAGGAACCCCCTGAACACCTCCAGGAACCCCCCCCCAGTACTTCCCCATACCCCCCAAGCACTCCCAGGCACTCCCTGATTCCTCCAGACACCCCCTGAACACCCTCAGGGCCCCCCCCCAGTACTTCCACATACCCCCCAGACACCCTCAGGCATCCCCCAGACACCCCCAGGCACTCCCTAAATACCCCAGGAACCCTCTGAACACCCTCAGGAACGCCCCCAGTACTTCTACATACCCCCCAGGCATCCCCTAAACACTCCCAGGCTCTCCTTGATTCCTCCAGACACCCCCTGAACACCCTCAGGGCCCCCCCAGTACTTCCCCATACCCCCCAGACACCCTCATGCATCCCCCAGACACCCCCAGGCACTCCCTAAATACCCCAGGAACCCCCTGAACACCCCCAGGACCCCCCCAGTACTTCGCCATACCCCCCAAGTACCCCCAGGCACCCACTAAACACCCTCAGGAACTCCCTGAACACCTCCAGGAACCCCCCCAGTACTTCCCCATACCCCCCAAGCACCCCTAGGCACCCCCTGATTCCTCCAGACACCCCCTGAACACCCTTAGGGCCCCCCCCAATACTTCCCCATACCCCCCAGACACCCCCAGGCATCCTCCAGACACCCCCAGGAACCCCCTGAACACCTCCAGGACTCCCCCCCCAGTACTTCCCCATACCTCCCAAGCACCCCCAGGCACCCCCTGAACACCCCCAGGCATAACCCTCCTCCCCCCAGTACTTCCACTTACCCCCCAAGCACCCCCAGACACCCCCTGATTCCTCCAGACACCCCCGGAACACCCTCAGGGCCCCCCCAGTACTTCCCCATACCCACCAGACACCCTCAGGCACCCCCTCAACACCCCCAGGAACCCCCTGAACACCTCCAGGCCTCCCCCGCCAGTACTTCGCCATACCCCCCAAGTACCCCCAGGCACCCACTAAACACCCTCAGGAACCCCCTGAACACCTCCAGGAACCCCCCCAGTACTTCCCCATACCCCCCAAGCACCCCTAGGCACCCCCTAAACACCCCCAGGAACCCCCTGAACACCTCCAGGAACCCCCCCAGTACTTCCCCATACCCCCCAAGCATCCCCAGGCACCCCCTGAACACCCCAGGCACCCCCTGAACACCTCCAGGCATTCCCCCCCTCCCCCCAGTACTTCCACTTACCCCCCCCAAGCACTCTTCAGCACCCCCAGGCACCCCCCAATTCCTCCAGACACCCCCTGAACACCCCCAGGAGACCCCCTAATATTTCCACATACCCCCCAGACACCCCCAGGCATGTCCCACACACCCCCAGACACCCCCTGAACACCTCCAGGAGCCCCCCCAGTACTTCCCCATACCCCCCAAGCAATCCCCAGGCACCCCCTAAATACCCTCAGGAACCCCCTGAACACCTCCAGGAACCCTCCCAGTACTTCCCCATACCCCCCAAGCACCCCTAGGCACCCCCTGATTCCTCCAGACACCCCCTGAACACCCTCAGGGCCCTCCCAGTACTTCCTCATACCCCCCCAAGCACCACCAGCCATCCTCCAAACACTCCCAGGCACGCCTTGATTCCTCCAGACACCCCCTGAACTCCCCCAGGGGCCCCCTAATACTTCCACATACCCCCCAAGCACCCCCAGCCATCCAAACACTCCCAGCCACCCCCTGATTCCTGCAGACACCCCAGAAACCTCCTGAACACCTCCAGGAACCCCCCCAGCACTTCCACATACCCCCCAGACACCCCCAGACATCTCTCAGGCACCCCTTGATTCCTCCAGACACCCCCTGAACACCTCCAGGAGCCCCCCCAGTACTTCCACATACCCCCCAGACACCCCCAGGCATCCCCCAAATACCCCCAGGAACCCCCTGAACACCCCCAGGAACCCCCTGAGCACCCCCAGGAACGCCCTGAACACTTCCAGGAGCCCCCCCAATACTTCTACATACTCCTCAAGCACCCCCAGGCATCCCTCAAACACCCACAGGCACCCCCTGATTCCTCCAGACACCCCCTGAACACCTCCAGGAGCCCCCCCAGTACTTCCACATCCCCCCCCAAACATCCCAAGGCATCCCCCAAACACCCCCAGGCACCCCCAAACACCCTCAGGCATCTCCCACACACCCCCAGGCACCCCCTAAACACCCCCAGGCACCCCCTGAACACCTCCAGGCATTCCTCCCCCCCGCCCAGTACTTCCACTTACCCCCCAAGCACCCCCAAACACTCTTCAGCACCCCCAGGCACCCCCCAATTCCTCCAGACACCCCCAGAACACCTCCAGGAGCCCCCCCAGTACTTTCACATACCCCCCAAACACCCCCAGGCACCCCCTGAACACCCCCAGGCACCCCCTAACAACTCCAGGCATTCCCCCCCCCTCCCCCCAGTTCTTCCACTTACCCCCCAGGCACCCCCAAGCCCTCTTCAGCACCCCCAGGCACCCCCCAATTCCTCCAGACACCCCCTGAACACCTCCAGGAACCCCCCCAGCACTTCCACATACCCCCCAGACACCCCCAGACATCTCTCAGGCACCCCTTGATTCCTCCAGACACCCCCTGAACACCTCCAGGAGCCCCCCCAGTACTTCCACATACCCCCCAGACACCCCCAGGCATCCCCCAAATACCCCCAGGAACCCCCTGAACACCCCCAGGAACCCCCTGAGCACCCCCAGGAACGCCCTGAACACTTCCAGGAGCCCCCCCCAATACTTCTACATACTCCTCAAGCACCCCCAGGCATCCCTCAAACACCCACAGGCACCCCCTGATTCCTCCAGACACCCCCTGAACACCTCCAGGAGCCCCCCCAGTACTTCCACATCCCCCCCCAAACATCCCAAGGCATCCCCCAAACACCCCCAGGCACCCCCAAACACCCTCAGGCATCTCCCACACACCCCCAGGCACCCCCTAAACACCCCCAGGCACCCCCTGAACACCTCCAGGCATTCCTCCCCCCCGCCCAGTACTTCCACTTACCCCCCAAGCACCCCCAAACACTCTTCAGCACCCCCAGGCACCCCCCAATTCCTCCAGACACCCCCAGAACACCTCCAGGAGCCCCCCCAGTACTTTCACATACCCCCCAAACACCCCCAGGCACCCCCTGAACACCCCCAGGCACCCCCTAACAACTCCAGGCATTCCCCCCCCTCCCCCCAGTTCTTCCACTTACCCCCCAGGCACCCCCAAGCCCTCTTCAGCACCCCCAGGCACCCCCCAATTCCTCCAGACACCCCCTGAACACCTCCAGGAGCCCCCCCAGTACTTCCACATCCCCTCCAAACACCCCCAGGCATCCCCCAAACACCCTCCAGGCACCCCCCAATTCCTCCAGGAGCCCCCTGAAATACTTCCACACCCCCCCAAGCACCCCCAGACAGCTCCAGGTATCCCCAAGTACCCCTCCAACCCCCTCCTTGTACCCCCAAACCCCTCCTTGTACCCCCAACTTCCCCCCTCCCAGGCACCAGCCGTGCCCCTCCCCCAGGTTTCCAGCGTGCCGCTTACTGGTTCCACTCTGTTTTCCTCCCTTCCCCTCCCAGTAAACCTTCAGTTTTCCCTCAGGAGCAGCCCAGTTCTCCCAGAAATCCTCCTGTTTTCCAGGAAACCCCTGACTGCATTGGTGTTCTCACCTGATGGGAAACTCATCGTCACCGGAGAGGTGGGGAGGGGGGGGACCACTCATTTCTAGTCACCTACACCCCGATTTTGGCACTGATGGGGTGGGGGGGGGGGATCCAATTTGGGATCACAATTTGGGATGAGGATCAAAGGGTGACTGTAGGAAGGGGAGGAGGGGGGATAAGGTGTCACATCAACTGTTTCCAACCCCTTTCTCCTTCCACATAGAACGGGCACCAACCCGCCGTCCGCGTGTGGGACGTGGAGGAGCGAGCGCAGGTCTCAGCTCTGCATGGTCACAAGCACGGGGTGTCTGGTGTTGCCTTCTCCCCAAGCTCCAAATATCTGGTCTCTGTGGGGTACCCCCATGACATGGTGGTCAATGTTTGGGACTGGAAGGTGAGTTCCTGCCTAAACCACCTTGAAATACCCCCCTCCCCCAAATCAGTGAGGGGGAAAAGGGTGTTTTCAGCACCTTTTCTACCCAGCTTGGGGATTTTTTTTTTTGGGGGGGGGGGGTTAATGCTTATTATTTGGGATCTTGGTGGGGTTTTTTTCTGAGCAGAAAGCATCCCTGGTTGCCTCAAAGAAGGTGTCCTGTGAAGTGCTGGCTGTGTCCTTTGCTGAAGACAGCTACTTTGTCACTGTGGGGCATCACCACGTCAAGTTTTGGTGCCTGGACTCCTCAAAGGAGCTGAAGGTGAGGGGTTGCTCTTTGCCAATGTCATTTTACAGCTGGTGAAGCTAAACCAGGGCTGGACTCAGCTTCTATCCTCATCACCCAGGCAGTTTGTGTAGGAAACACTGGGAAAAAAAAGCCTGATTTCCCCCCAGAATTCACACTGCATCCTAATGGATCTCTTTTGCTCCAGACCTGGAAGCTGGGGGTGTGGGTGCAGAGCTGTCACCCCAACAGCTCTTGCTCCACATGGCTGAGAACCTTTTACCTTCGTTAATGCTCATTAATGGCTACTCTGGCCTTGGAGTCCTGTGGCCAGAGCTGGGGCTCCCAGGACAAGGAAGATGTGGGACTGGTGGGGAGGGGTCAGAGGAGGGACAGGGTGATGCTCAGAGAGGCTGAGGGAGCTGGGCTGGGGCAGCCTGGAGAAGAGAAGGATGTGGGGGGACCTCACTGCAGCCCCCCAGGCCCTGAGGGGAGCAGAGGAAGAGGAGGGGAATCAGCTTGTTAAAGGGCAGAGACTGGCAGGACAAGGGGAATGGAGTGAAGCTGGAGGAGGGAAGGGGGAGAGGAGAGACTGGGGGGAAGTTCTGCCCAGAGAGAGTGGGGAGGGGCTGGAAGGGGCTGCCCAGAGAGGGGGTGGGTGCCCCGTCCCTGGGGCTGTCCAAGGCCAGGTTGGCTGGGGCCCTGGGCAACCTTGTGGAGCTCCAGGCTGGAGGTTGGTGGCCCTGCCTGTGGCAGGGGGATGGAGCTCTGTGATCCATGGGGTCCCTCCCAGCCCAGCCCAGTCTGTGAGGATGGGATTCTGTGATTGGGATGGGATGGGATGGGAATGGGGATTGGGATGGGGATGAGGATGAGGATAGGGATGAGGATGGGGATGAGGATGGGATGGGGATGGGGATGAGGATGGGGATGGGAATGGGGATGGGAATGGGGATTGGGATGGGGATGGGGATGGGGATGGGGATGGGGATGGGGATGGGGGTGGGGATGGGGATGGGGATGAGGATGGGGATGGGGATGGGGATGAGGATAGGGATGGAACAGGCTGCCCAGAGAGGGGGTGGGTGCCCCATCCCTGGGGGTGTCCAAGGCCAGGTTGGCTGGGGCCCTGGGCAACCTTGTGTAGCTCCAGGCCTGGAGGTTGGTGTCCCTGCCTGTGGCAGGGGAGGGGTTGGAGCTCTGGGACCCTTTGGGGTCCCTCCCACCCCAACCCATCCTATTCCTCTGTGATTCTGTGGCTCTTGGCACCTCCCTGCTCTGCAGCTCAGCGAGACGGTGCCGCTGGTGGGGCGCTCAGCCCTGCTGGGAGAACTCCAGGGCAACGTGTTCTGCGGCGTCGCCGGCGGCCGGGGGCCAACATCAGGCAGCACCTTCTGCGTCTCCTCCTCAGGTTGGCTCTGCCACTTCAACCAAAACAGGGTGCTGGAGAAGAGGATCCCTTTAAAGGTAGGTGGGTGATGGAGGAGGAACCCCCCCCCCAGCCTCTTTATTCAAGGTGTGGAGCCCAGCACCAAAGGCTTTCTCCCTCTCCAACCGCAGGTGCCGCTTGCACACTGCCTGTGCCTGGGGGAGGAGCTGGTGTTTTGTGGTTGTGCCAATGGCACAGTGAGGATATTTGGGGCTCGTGACCTGTGTTACCTCTGTGACCTCCCCAAACCTCATCCCCTGGGAGTGGACGTCACCCAGGTTCCCCCACTGAGGTATTTACAACATAGAGGTTGGAAAGGATCTCCAACAGGGGTTGGAAGGGATCTCCAGAGCTCATCAGGTCCAACCACCCCCTGCCCAAGCAGCTCCCTAGGACAGGGCACACTGGGAGGTGTCCAGATGGGGCTGGAATCTCTCCAGAGAAGGAGACTCCACACCCCCTGGGCAGCCTGTCCCAGGGCTCCCTCACCCTCACTGGGGAAAAGTTCTTCCCCAGATTGGTGGGGAACTCCCTGTGCTCCAACTTGAGCCCATCACCCCTTCTCCTGTCCCCACAGACACTGAGAAGAGGCTGCCCATGTCCCCCTGTGTCCCACCCTTCAGCTATTGATCCCCATTGATCAGATCCCCTCTCAGGCTTCTTCTCTCCAGGCTGAACAGCCCCAGCTACCTCAGCCTTGGGAGATGCTCCAGGCCCTTCAGCATCTCCATGTCCCTTCAGCATCTCCCTGTCCCTCCTCTGGACTCTCTCCAGGAGATCCCTGTCCCTTTCATCCCAGGGAGCCCAGAACTGGCCACAACACTCCAGGTGGGGCCTGAGCAGGACAGAGCAGAGGGGGAGGATCCCCTCCTGTCACCTGCTGCCCACACTCCTCCTGATGCCCCCCAGGATCCCATTGTCTCTCTCAGCCCCCAGGGCACACTGCTGGCTCATGGCCACCCTGCCACCCACCAGCACCCTCAGTTGGGATGAGAAGGGATGACATGAACCCCTCTCATCCCTGGTGCTCAGCAGCTTCACCTCCCCCTGGAAATGCTGCATCTTCATGATCCAACCCCTGTTTCCCTCTCCCCTGAAGGCGGATGGACGCGGCTTATCCCGACGCCGTCGCCTTGGCCTACGACCCCTGTCACCATTGGCTCTGCTGTGTCTACAAGGACCACAGCATCTACATCTGGGATGTTGGAGACCTGCAGAACATCAGGAAGGTGTGGTCAGACCTTTTCCACAGCTCCTTCATCTGGAGCATTGAGGTGAGGACAAGTTGGGGGGGGTTGATTCAAGGTACCAGCAGCCCCAATTTCTTTAAATCCCCCCCTCCCCATCCTGATGTGTTACTCCCTGGGTGCAGGTGTACCCTGAATTTGAGGAGTGGAGATCCTGTCTGCCTCCTGGTTCCTTCCTGACCTGTTCCTCAGACAACACCATCCGTGCCTGGACCCTGGAAAGCGGCTCCAGCGAGGGCAACGCCTACAGCACAGTATGATGGGGGGTGTAGGGGTGTCACCACGTCTCACCTCCCTGCTCAAGCCCCAAAACAGTTGGGAGGCAGCTCAACCAGCTTGGTGTGGTCTCATTTTAAGGGATTTACCTCTAGGAAATGAGACCAGCTTGATGTGGTCTCATTTTAAGGGATTTACCTCTAGGAAATGAGGTCGCTGGAGGTTTCTGGGTGGTTCCTGACAGCTTCTTGTCACTCTCCAGCCTGAGTGGGTGATTTTTAGTGGCTTTTGGTGATTATACCAAGCCTGGAAAATGCTTTCCCTTCTCCAATGTGTTGAGATTTCTGTCCAGACAATCAAAAGATGTGGTTCTGCTGCTCAAATCCTGAGCAGGAAGCGTGGAGAAATGAAACAGGGATGTTGGAAGCAGTTGGGTGACACGGGAGGGCTTTTCTGGCAAGAACCACTTGCACTCTGCCAGGGATGTGATTGTCCCTTCTCCTCTCCCTGGCCAAGACCCTGCTGAAAATCATCTACGTGGACAACAACACTCAGCACCTCCAGGATTCTTCCAGCATGTCCAACCAGAACAAGAACCTGGGTCACCTGGACGTCAAATCCGGGGTGCGGGTGATGCAAGTCAGCCCCGACGGGAAACATCTGGCATCAGGAGACAGAGGAGGAACCCTCAGGTGAGTCACACCACACTCCACCAACAGCTGAAAGAGGATGCTGAGGGGTTGGGTGGGTTCCCTGATGCTTGTTTTTTGCTGTTCTATCTCTTTCTGGGAGCTCCTCCAAGCTCCCATCGCTGCACCCAAGGGTTGTTCCTGCCCGGCTTCCCCGCCTGTTGGTGGTTGAGGTGACAGTTGAATTTTGCTCACAGGATACACGAGTTGCAGTTGATGCAGGAGGTGGCTAAAGTGGAGGCTCATGATTCTGAAGTTCTTTGCTTGGAATATTCAAAACCAGAGACTGGTAAGTGAAGGATCCCTCCTCCAAAACAAGCCATGGAGTCAAGCGCTGGGGTGGTGCAGATCCAAGCAGCAAAGGATCTGGGTGACCTTTGCTCTCCCTTGAAGGAGTTTAAATCTCAATCTTTGGAGGGAAAAACATCAAAGAAACCCAATTTGTTAAGAAAAACCCTTGTAACCTTCTGTTTTCCCATGGCCCCAGGAGCAACAGCCATGGAATCAAGCACTGGGGTGGTGCAGATCCAAGCAGGGGTGGTGCAGATCCAAGCAGCAAAGGATCTGGGTGACCTTTGCTCTCCCTAGAAGGGGTTGAAATCCCAATCTTTGGAGGGAAAAACATCAAAGAAACCAAATTTGTTATGAAAAACCCTTGTAACCTTCTCTTGTCCCATGGCCCCAGGAGCAACAGCCATGGAGTCAAGCGCTAGGGTTGAGCAGATCCAAGCAGCAAAGGATCTGGATGACCTTTGCTCTCCCTAGAAGGGGTTGAAATCTCAATCTTTGGAGGGAAAAACATCAAAGACACCCAATTTGTTAAGAAAAACCCTTTTAACCATCTCTTTTCCCATGGCCCCAGGAGCAACAGCCATGGAATCAAACACTGGGGTGGTGCAGATCCAAGCAGGGGTGACACAGATCCAAGCAGCAAAGGATCTGGGTGACCTTTGCTCTCCCTAGAAGGGTTTGAAATCCCAATCTTTGGAAGGAAAAACATCAAAGAAACCAAATTTGTTATGAAAAAGCCTTGTAACCTTCTCTTGTCCCATGGCCCCAGGAGCAACAGCCATGGAGACAAGCGCTGGGGTGGTGCAGATCCAGGCAGGGATGGTGCAGATCCAGGCAGGGGTGGTGCAGATCCAGGCAGGGATGGTGCAGATCCAGGCAGGGGTGGTGCAGATCCAAGCAGGGGTGGCACAGATCCAAGCAGCAAAGGATCTGGGTGACCTTTGCTCTCCCTAGAAGGGGTTGAAATCCCAATTTTTGGAGGGAAAAACATCAAAGACACCCAATTTGTTGAGAAAAACCCTTTTAACCTTCTCTTTTCCCATGGCCTCAGGAGCAACAGCCATGGAATCAAGCACTGGGGTGGTGCAGATCCAAGCAGGGGTGGTGCAGATCCAAGCAGCAAAGGATCTGGGTGACCTTTGCTCTCCATTGAAGGAGTTTAAATCTCAATATTTGGAGGGAAAAACATCAAAGAAACCCAATTTGTTAAGAAAAACCCTTTTAACCATCTCTTTTCCCATGGCCCCAGGAGCAACAGCCATGGAATCAAGCACTGGGGTGGTGCAGATCCAAGCAGGGGTGGTGCAGATCCAAGCAGCAAAGGATCTGGGTGACCTTTGCTCTCCCTTGAAGGAGTTTAAATCCCAATATTTGGAGGGAAAAATATCAAAGAAACCCAATTTGTTAAGAAAAAACCCTTTTAACCTGTTTTCCCATGGCCCCAAGAGCAACAGCCATGGAGTCAAGCGCTGGGGTGACACAGATCCAAGCAGCAAAGGATCTGGGTGACCTTTGCTCTCCCTAGAAGGGGTTGAAATCCCAATTTTTGGAGGGAAAAACATCAAAGACACCCAATTTGTTGAGAAAAAACCCTTGTAACCTTCTCTTTTCCTCTGGCCCCAGGAGCAACGCTGCTGGCTACAGCGAGCAGAGACAGGCTGATCCATGTGTTGAATGTGGAGAAGAACTACAGGCTGGAGCAGACCCTGGATGACCACTGCTCTGCCATCACTGCTGTCAAGTTTGCTGGTAGGTGGTCAGATTCCCCCTGTTGGGGTTGCCCTGGGCCTCATTCTGCCTTGAACACAGCAGGATGAGGGGTTCTTCTGGATCAACACCTGTGTTCAGAGGAGGATCCTCAATGGAATGGAGAGGAAAACCACTGAGGTGTCATAGGAAGAGGTTTGGTTTGTGGTATGAGGGGAGAGGGGGATGTGTGTGTGTGTGTGTGTCCCCAAGCTTGAATAAAGGACAGTGGAGGTGAGTGGCCTGTGTGACACCTGGGGAGGGGGGGACCCTTGCTGGGGGCCTTGGAGACATGGAACTTGGCAGGGGGTCCCTTCCTGTGTGTCTCCCCCCACCCCTTGAACCTCTCCTGCCCTCAGTAGGTTCCAGAGTTAACAAAAAGGAGGGTGCCCATGCCTTAGGGATGGGGGTGGGCTTTCTACAGCCCCCCAGAGCCTCTGCCCCTATTGTCCCCCTGAATCAGGACAATGTGGTCCCTATAGCCCCTCCCCCAGCCCCCTGGGTCCCTATAGCCCCTCCCCCCAGCCCTCTGGGTCCCTATAGCCCTTCCCCCAGACCCCTGGTCCCTATAGCTCTTCCTCCAGCCCCCTGGGTCCCTATAGACCCCTGTCCCCCCAGCCCCCTGGGTCCTTATAGCCCTCCCCAGCCCCCTGGGTCCTTATAGCCCCTCCCCCAGCCACCTGGGTCCCTATAGCCCCTGCCCCAGCCCCCTGGGTCTCTATAGCCCCCCTCCCCCAGCCCCCTGGTCCCTATAGCCCCTGCCCCAGCCCCCTAGGTCCCTATAGCCCCCCCTCCCCCAGCCCCCTGGTCCCTATAGCCCCTCCCCCAGCCCCCTGGATCCCTATAGCAGCTCCCCCAGCCCCCTGGGTCCCTATAGCCCTTCCCCCAGCCCCCTGGGTCCCTATAGCTCCTCCCCCAGCCCCCTGGATCCCTATAGCACCTCCCCCAGCCCCCTGGGTCCCTATAGCCCTTCCCCCAGCCACCTGGGTCCCTATAGCCCTCCCCCAGCCCCCTGGGTCCCTATAGCTCCTCCCCCAGCCACCTGGGTCCCTATAGCCCCTCCCCCAGCCACCTGGGTCCCTATAGCTCCTCCCCCAGCCCCCTGGGTCCCTATAGCTCCTCCCCCAGCCCCCTGGGTCCCTATAGCTCCTCCCCCAGCCCCCTGGGTCCCTATAGCCCCCCTCCCCCCAGACCCTTGGGTCACTATAGCCCTTCTGGGTTCTTATATCCCCTCCCCTGACCCCTTTGTGTCCCTATAGCCCCTCTGGGTCCCTGTAGCCCCTAACTCAGCCCTATTGGTCCCTGTAGCCCCTGCCCCAGTCCCTACAGCCCCTCCCACCCCCAGAGGTGGGGGATGGTCTCTGCAGCCAGGGGACAGGAGATGGGACAAGGGGCAATGGGCTCAAGCTGCCCCAGGGCAGGGGCAGAGCAGGGGGGAGGGGAAAGTTCTTCCCTGGGAGAGTTGTGGGGCTGGGGAACAGGGGCCTGGAGCAGGGTCAGGGGGGCTGGAGCAGGGTCAGGGCTGGGGCAGGGTCAGGGCCTGGGGCAGGGTCAGGGGGCTGGAGCAGGGTCAGGGCTGGAGCAGGGTCAGGGGGCTGGAGCAGGGTCAGGGCTGGAGCAGGGTCAGGGGGGATGGAGCAGGGTCAGGGCCTGGAGCAGGGTCAGGGGGGATGGAGCAGGGTCAGGGCCTGGAGCAGGGTCAGGGGGGATGGAGCAGGGTCAGGGCTGGAGCAGGGTCAGGGCCTGGAGCAAGGTCAGGGGGGCCTGGAGCAGGGTCAGGGGGGCCTGGAGCAGGGTCAGGGGGCTGGAGCAGGGTCAGGGGGGCTGGAGCAGGGTCAGGGGGCTGGAGCAGGTTCAGAGGGGCCTGGAGCAGGGTCAGGGGCTGGAGCAGGGTCAGGGGCCTGGAGCAGGGTCAGGGGGCTGGAGCAGGGTCAGGGGCTGGAGCAGGGTCAGGGGCCTGGAGCAGGGTCAGGGGGCTGGAGCAGGGTCAGGTCTGGAGCAGTGTCAGGGCGGCTGGAGCAGGGTCAGGAGCTGGAGCAGGGTCAGGGCTGGGGCAGGGTCAGGGGGCTGGAGCAGGGTCAGGGGGCTGGAGCAGGGTCAGGGCCTGGAGTAGGGTCAGGGGGGATGGAGCAGGGTCAGGGCCTGGAGCAGGGTCAGGGGCCTGGAGCAGGGTCAGGGCCTGGAGCAGGGTCAGGGGGCTGGAGCAGGGTCAGGGGGCTGGAGCAGGGTCAGGGCCTGGAGCAGGGTCAGGGCTGGAGCAGGGTCAGGGCCTGGAGCAGGGTCAGGGGGCTGGAGCAGGGTCAGGGGGGCTGGAGCAGGGTCAGGGGGCTGGAGCAGGGTCAGGGGGGCTGGAGCAGGGTCAGGGGGCTGGAGCAGGGTCAGGACCTGGCCCAGGCTGCCCAGGGAGGGGGTTGTGTCCCCTTCCCTGGCTGTGTTTAACCCCAGGGGAGATGAGGTGCTGAGGGATCTGGTTGAGCTCAGGATGGGATGGGTTGGACTTGATGCTCCTCCAAGGCCTTTCCCACCCTTGTGACTCTGTGGATTCCCTTTCCTTGGTGTGGATTCCTTCATTTCTGGGGGTTCTCCCCTCTCTTCCCCCCCAGGCTCTCAGGACATCCAGCTCATCAGCTGCGGCGCCGACAAGAGCATTTACTTCCGCAACGCTCAGAAGGTGAGGGAAGCAGAATCTCAGCAGGGAACTGCTTTTTCTCTCCCCAAAAATGGGACAGTTGAGAAGACAACTCTTCCCCCTGCCCCTTCCCATCTCCCTCCAGCTCCCAGACAGCTTCAATTTCATCAGGACTCATCATGTTGCTGAGAAAACCACCCTGTATGACATGGACATCGACATCACCCAGAAATACGTCGCTGTCGCCTGCCAGGACAGGAATGTCAGGTGAAGGAGTTTCTCCAGGGCCACTGGAGAAGTGGAGAGTCTGGCACCTGGGAAGGAATCAGGGCTGAAATCAGGACAGGCTGGGGTGGAGCTGCTGGAGTGGAGCTCTGTGGGGGTGCTGGTGGGTGACAGGGTGGCCACGAGCCAGCAGTGTGCCCTGGGGGCTGAGAGAGACAAGGGGATCCTGGGGGGCATCAGGAGGAGTGTGGGCAGCAGGTGACAGGAGGGGATCCTCCCCCTCTGCTCTGCCCTGCTCAGGCCCCACCTGGAGTGTTGTGGCCAGTTCTGGGCTCCCTGGGATGAAAGGGACAGGGATCTCCTGGAGAGAGTCCAGAGGAGGGACATGGAGATGCTGAAGGGACATGGAGATGCTGAGGGGACATGGAGATGCTGAAGGGCCTGGAGCATCTCCCCTGTGAGGAAAGGCTGAGGGACCTGGGGCTGTTCAGCCTGGAGAGAAGAAGCCTGAGAGGAGATCTGATCAATGGGGATCAATAGCTGAAGGGTGGGACACAGAGGGATGTGTCCAGCCTCTTCTCAGTGTCTGTGGGGACAGGACAAGGGGCAATGACCTCAAGTTGGAGCACAGGGAGTTCCCCCCCAATCTGGGGAAGAACTTTTCCCCAGTGAGGGTGAGGGAGCCCTGGGACAGGCTGCCCAGGGGGTGTGGAGTCTCCATCTCTGGAGAGATTCCAGCCCCATCTGGACACCTCCCAGTGTGCCCTGTCCTAGGGAGCTGCTTTGGCAGGGGGGGTTGGACCTGATGAGCTCTGGAGATCCCTTCCAACCCCTGTGCTTCTCTGATTGTGTCTCCAGTAGGATCTTCTTGTCAGCTAATCACCTCCTGTTGCCCCCACAGGGTGTACAGCACGACCAGTGGGAAGCTGAAGTGTTGCTACAAGGGTTCACAAGCCGACAGTGGCTCTTTGCTGAAGGTAAGAGAGGGATTTGCACCCTGTGGCACCTGGTGGGGTGTCCTTAAAGGCTCCCTCAGCACAGTTTGAGGGGGGCAGGAATGTCAGTGGTATCCACAAATGGATGCTCCATCCCTGGAAAACTTCAAAGTCAAGTTGGAGGAAGCTTGGAGCAAACTGGTTTAGCAGAAGTCCCCTGTTCAAGGGACTTGGGGTGGTTTTCAAGGTGACTTTTTAAGCCAAATCACTCCTGGCTCCATTTTTCCCCACACACCACTGAGCTCTCAACAAGTTGCTCCTTTTCCTCAGGTGCAGTTGGATCCCTCAGGCACTTTCCTGGCAACAAGCTGCTCTGATAAAAGCATCACCCTCATCAATTTCCACTCTGGGGAATGCATGGCAAAAATGTTTGGTCATTCAGGTTTGGGTGTTTTTTTGGGAATTCTCCATAAAAGAGGGAAAATAAGGGAGGAAAACCCCTGCCAGGGGTGACATTCCCACCCAAACCAACCTCTCCCTGTTTCTTTTTGGCACAGAGATAGTCATGGGAATGCGATTCACCTACGACTGTAGACACCTCATCACTGTCTCAGGAGACAGGTAGGAGCCAGGAGAAAAAGACACCTGATTGACACACAGAAGGTTGTTGAAATATCTGCTTGACAAGGTTGGAAAAGGCCTTTAAGATCATCAAGTCCAACCCATCCCATCCTGAGCTCAACAAGATCCCTCAGCACCTCATCTCCCCTGGGGTTAAACACAGCCAGGGAAGGGGACTCAACCCCCTCCCTGGGCAGCCTGTTCCAGGCCCTGACCCTGCTCCAGGCCCCTCTGACCCTGCTCCAGCCCTGACCCTGCTCCAGCCCCCTGACCCTGCTCCAGGCCCCCCTGACCCTGCTCCAGGCCCCTGTTCCCCAGCCCCACAACTCTCCCAGGGAAGAACTTTCCCCTCCCCCCTGCTCTGCCCCTGCCCTGGGGCAGCTTGAGCCCATTGCCCCTTGGCCCATCTCCTGTCCCCTGGCTGCAGAGACCATCCCCCACCTCTCTGCACCCTCCTGGCAGGGCAGGGGAGGTGGGGAGAAGGGCTCCCCTCAGCCTCCTCTGCTCCAGGCTCAACCCCCCCAGCTCCCTCAGCTGCTCCTCAGAGGATTCACCCTCCAGCCCCTTCCCCAGCCTGGTTGCCCTTCTCTGCACTCACCCCAGGACCCCAATGTCCTTCTGATGCTGAGGAGCCCAGAACTGGTCCCAGCACTGGAGCTGCAGCCTCCCCAGTGCCCAGCCCAGGGGCACAATCCCCTCCCCAGCCCTACTGGCCACGCTGGGGCTGACACAAGCCAGGATGCCCTTGGCTTTCCTGGCCACACCGCTGGCTCGTGGTCAGTCCCCCAACACCCCCAGGGCCTTCTCTGCCTGACAGCTCTCCAGACAGTCTCCCCCCAGCCTGGAGCTGCTGGGGGTTGTTGTGTCCCATGGGCAGCCTCTGCCCTTGGCCTTGTTAAACCTCATCCCACTGGGCTCATCCCATGGATCCAGCCTGTCCAGATCCCCCTGAAGATCCTCCCAACCCTCAGGGACACCAACACTTCCTCCCACTCCAGTGTCACCTCCAAACCCATTGAGGGAACGTCCCATCCCTTCATCCAGCTCCTAATCCATCCCTTGCTCTGTCCATCCTGCCCTTCCCACTCTGCAGAGGGAGCAAAATAGGCTTTGGAGAGAGCTGGAGGCAGCACCAGGGGGCTCCAGTGGGTTAAATTGAGGGGAAAACACTGAAACAGCATCTTTTTACCCCACAGCTGCATCTTCATCTGGCGCCTGGGGCCTGAAATCACCAGCAGCATGAAGCAGCATCTGATGGAGCTCGAGCTGCCGCAGCCCAGGCGGGCGCAGGAGCGCGGTGCCGCAGCGCAGCTCAGGTAGCCCAGCAAACCCACCACAATCCCCTTTCTGTGCTTTCATCCCAGCCTGGGTTTGGTTTTTAGGGGCAAAGAAGGAGCTTTCTGAGCCCTGTTTGTTCTTCTCCTTCCAGCCAGGAGACTTATGGCACCGTCCCCAGTGAGGTGCTGAGCCTTGATGATGCCAGAGCTCCAGAGGAAGAGTGTGGAGATGAAGCCTCATCCTTGCAGACACCATCCAGAGAGGATTTGGATCTGCGTGGGTTGTGGGATGGGGTCCCTCTGCCATCATCCTCCCCTTTTTTCCAGCTGCTTTATCCTCTGAACACTGCAGCAACGTGCTCTCCCTTCCTTCCCCCAGCCCTGGCGTGCGTCCTCACCAACGGCAGGCTGCCCATGTGGGCCAAGAGGCTGGTGAGTTGACAGGGAAACACATCTCATCACTGGCTGGGTGGATGGAGGGAGAGGAGGGGAGGGCATCTACCTTGACTTCAACAAGGTTTTTGATGCTGTCTCCCATGATATCCTGATGACAAAGCTGAGAGAGCAGGGGATAGAGGAGTGGGAAGTGAGGTGGGGGGAGAACTGGCTGTGAGACCGAGCTCAGAGAGCTGTGATCACTGGAGCAGAGTCTGACTGGAGACCTCTGACTAGTGGTGTCACCCAGGGCTCAGTGTTGGGTCCAGTCCTGTTTAATATCTTCATTGATGAGGGAGCAGCATCCACCCTCAGCCAGTACCTGATGATCCAGAGCTGGGAGGGGTTACTGACACACAGGAACACTGTGTCCTGAGTGAGACCTGGCCAGGCTGGAGAGCTGGGCAGGGAGAAACCAGATGAGGTTCAACAAAAGCAAGTGGAGAGTCTGGCACCTGGGAAGGAATAAGGGCTGGAATCAGGACAGGCTGGGGATGAGGAGCTTTGTGGAGAAGGACCTGGGGGTGCTGGTGGGTGACAGGGTGGCCACGAGCCAGCAGTGTGCCCTGGGGGCTGAGAGAGACAATGGGATCCTGGGGGGCATCAGGAGGAGTGTGGGCAGCAGGTGACAGGAGGGGATCCTCCCCCTCTGCTCTGCCCTGCTCAGGCCCCACCTGGAGTGTTGTGTCCAGTTCTGGGCTCCCTGGGATGAAAGGGACAGGGATCTCCTGGAGAGAGTCCAGAGGAGGGACATGGAGATGCTGAAGGGACATGGAGATGCTGAAGGGCCTGGAGCATCTCCCCTGGGAGGAAAGGCTGAGGGAGCTGGGGCTGTTCAGCCTGGAGAGAAGAAGCCTGAGAGGGGATCTGATCAATGGGGATCAAGAGCTGAAGGGTGGGACACAGGGGGACATGGGCAGCCTCTTCTCAGTGTCTGTGGGGACAGGACAAGGGGTGATGGGCTCAAGTTGGAGCACAGGGAGTTCCCCCCCAATCTGGGGAAGAACTTTTCCCCAGTGAGGGTGAGGGAGCCCTGGGACAGGCTGCCCAGGGGGTCTGGAGTCTCCTTCTCTGGAGAGATTCCAGCCCCATCTGGACACCTCCCTGTGTGCCCTGTCCTAGGGAGCTGCTTTGGCAGGGGGGGTTGGACCTGATGGGCTCTGGAGGTCCCTTCCAACCCCTGTGGTTCTCTGAATCACTGATTCTGTGACCAAATAATCTCTTGAGAAGCACTGAAACCAGCAGAAGGCTGATGATGTCCCCTTTACAGCATCACAGGGCTGACACTGTGAGATCCCAAGGGGCAAGGAAAAGCTAAGCTGCAGTCAGGCACCCGTGTTGCTCTGTGAAAAGCAAAGCAAGCTTGCTGCCTGGCTGTGTGCAGCAGTCCTGTGGCTGTAGAGAATGAGCTTTCCTGCTCAAAGAGAAGATCTTTGCATTAGAAAACGTTTCAAAACCCACCTCCCACTTCCAAGGAGAAGAGGCAACAAGATGCTCTGGTTACTGAGCCCTGTGAGAGTACTGGAGTCGTGCAGCCCCCACCTCAAGAGTTCATTTTCCTTTACCTGAGGCCTTGATTGAAGATCCCTTCACCCCATCTCCACCTAACCCCTCTTTCTTCTATCCCTCTGCTCCCCATCCCAGCTGGGAGAGGTGGGAGAGGAAGCCAGGACCTTCCCTAAGCCCCATGGGAGTTACCGGCCTCAGGGACGATGGGCAGAGACCACCCAGAGAAGCCCCATCAAGATCCTGCCAGAGATGGATCCTTCCAGCTTCACTCCCATCAAATCCCAGCTGGAGGAGGAGGAGGTGGAGCTCAAACCCAGCAGCCTGGAGCATTTGCTTTCAGAGGTCAGTCACCCAGGAAACCTGAGGAAACCCTCATGGGATTCCAGTGGTAAAAACTAAACCTTCTGCCAACCTCTGTTGGTTCCTCTTGGGGTGGAAAACAAGTCCTGTTATGGACCCAGCTCCTTGGTTTTGGCAGGTGGAAAGCTCCTTCAGCGACATCACTGAGGATTTCCAGGTGGCCTGTGGAAGACAGGAACTCCAGCAGGTACAAGCATGGAATCAGCTTGATAACACACAGGGAACAAGGGTGGGAAAAGACCTTGGGAGCTCATCGAGTCCAAACAATCCCATCCTGAGCTCAACCAGATCCCTCAGCACCTCATCTCCCCTGGGGTTAAACACAGCCAGGGAAGGGGACACAACCCCCTCCCTGGGCAGCCTGGGCCAGGTCCTGACCCTGCTCCAGCCCTGACCCTGCTCCAGGCCCCTGACCCTGCTCCAGGCCCCTGTTCCCCATCCCCACAACTCTTCCAGGGAAGAACTTTCCCCTCCCCCCTGCTCTGCCCCTGCCCTGGAGCAGCTTGAGCCCATTGCCCCTTGGCCCATCTCCTGTCCCCGGGCTGCAGAGACCATCCCCCCACCTCTCTGCACCCTCCTGGCAGGGCAGGGGAGGTGGGGAGAAGGGCTCCCCTCAGCCTCCTCTGCTCCAGGCTCAACCCCCCCAGCTCCCTCAGCTGCTCCTCAGAGGATTCACCCTCCAGCCCCTTCCCCAGCCTGGTTGCCCTTCTCTGCACTCACCCCAGGACCCCAATGTCCTTCTGATGCTGAGGAGCCCAGAACTGGTCCCAGCACTGGAGCTGCAGCCTCCCCAGTGCCCAGCCCAGGGGCACAATCCCCTCCCCAGCCCTACTGGCCACGCTGGGGCTGACACAAGCCAGGATGCCCTTGGCCTTCCTGGCTGCCTGGGCACACTGCTGGTTCATATTCAGCCTGGAGTCAACACATTAAATACTTCCTTCTAAAGGGAGGCTTGTGCTTGTTCAGCCTGGAGAAGAGAAGCTGTGGGGGGACCTCACTGCAGCCCCCCAGTCCCTGAGGGGAGCAGAGGAACAGGAGGGGAATCAGCTTGTTAAAGGGCAGAGACTGGCAGGACAAGGGGATGGGGTGAAGCTGGAGGAGGGAAGGGGGAGAGGAGAGACTGGGGGGAAGTTCTGTCCAGAGAGAGTGGGGAGGGGCTGGAAGGGGCTGCCCAGAGAGGGGGTGGGTGCCCCATCCCTGGGGGTGTCCAAGGCCAGGTTGGCTGGGGTCCTGGGCAACCTTGTGTAGCTCCAGGCTGGAGGTTGGTGGCCCTGCCTGTGGCAGGGGGTTGGAGCTCTGGGACCCTTGGGATCCCTTCCAACCCAGACCAGTCTGAGTCTGTGATACTATGATTGGGATGGGATGGGGATGGGGATGGGGATGGGGATGAGATGGGGATTGGGATGGGATGGGATGGGGATGGGGATTGGGATGGGATGGGGATTGGATTGAGAATGGTATTAAGATGGGATGGGACTGTGATGGGGATGGGATGAGGATGGGAATGGGATTGGGATAGGGATGGGGATTGGACTGGGATGGGACTGGCTGCCCAGAGAGAGGGTGGGTGCCCCATCCCTGGGGGTGTCCAAGGCCAGGTTGGCTGGGGCCCTGGGCAACCTTGTGGAGCTCCAGGCTGGGGGTTGGTGTCCCTGCCTGTTGCAGGGGGGTTGGAGCTCTGGGACCCTTGGGGTCCCTCCCAGCCCTGCCCAGTCTGGGATTCTCTGAGGCTCTGCTCCTTCCACAGGCTTCTCCTGCTCTCTCCCAGACTCCTGTTCTAGATTCTTCCTCTCCACACACTCCCATGGCCTGTTTATCTCTGGCTTCTTGGAGCCCTGGACCACTCATCAACTCTATTTCCATCCTCTCCATTTCCAGGTCTCTGAGCTCTTCCTGGACAAGGAAACCAGCGGGAAATTGGGAACACCAGATCCAACTGGGATCAGCCTGGGGGAGCTGCACGTGTCAGAGGGGAGCAGGTGGGTGTAGGGGGAGGAAGGGCTGTGTTTGGCTGTCAGCACTGAGCCCCCATCACCCTCCTGGCTGGGGTTGTGTGTAGTGTCACCCTGCTGTGGCACTGACACCCAACTCTCTGGCACCCTCATCACCACGGTGGTTGTTCCCTTCAAACCACCTGGGCAATGCCAGGAGGTGGCTGAGCTCCCCCAATCCAGCTCCTAAACCTCCATCAGGGTTGGAGGAGGGAAAATTTGGGGGATTTAACCTCATCCCAGCACATCTCTCAGCTCAGAGCTGGTGGTGGCATCCTGAGCTTGGCTCTCACCGCTCCTGTTCCCCTCCTCTGCCCAGGCAAAGCCTGATGGAGCTGCCCTTGTGCTCCACATCCCCAGAGGAGTTTGAGCTCAGTGGGGAAGATGCTTCATCCACTGTGTTGCACCACTCAGGAGAGCCAACACCTCACCACCAGCCAGAAGGTACCACCAGGAGCATCAGCTTTGCAACCTTGTCAAGGGTGGGGGAGGTTTGGAATAGTCCAGTTCTGTTCAGCATCTTTATCAGTGACCTCAATGAAGGGATGGGATGTCCCCCCAGTGAGTTTGGAGGTGACACTGAACTGGGAGGGAGTGTTGGTGTCCCTGAGGGTTGGGAGGATCTTCAGAGGGATCTGGACAGGCTGGACCCATGGGCTGAGCCCAGTGGGATGAGGTTTAACAAGGCCAAGGGCAGAGTGCTGCCCATGGGACACAACAACCCCCAGCAGCTCCAGGCTGGGGGGAGACTGTCTGGAGAGCTGTCAGGCAGAGAAGGCCCTGGGGGTGTTGGGGGACTGACCACGAGCCAGTGGTGTGGCCAGGAAAGCCAAGGGCATCCTGACTTGTGTCAGCCCCAGCGTGGCCAGTAGGGCTGGGGAGGGGATTGTGCCCCTGGGCTGGGCACTGGGGAGGCTGCAGCTCCAGTGCTGGGACCAGTTCTGGGCTCCTCAGCATCAGAAGGACATTGGGGTCCTGGGGTGAGTGCAGAGAAGGGCAACCAGGCTGGGGAAGGGGCTGGAGGGTGAATCCTCTGAGGAGCAGCTGAGGGAGCTGGGGGGGTTGAGCCTGGAGCAGAGGAGGCTGAGGGGAGCCCTTCTCCCCACCTCCCCTGCCCTGGCAGGAGGGTGCAGAGAGGTGGGGGATGGTCTCTGCAGCCAGGGGCCAGGAGATGGGCCAAGGGGCAATGGGCTCAAGCTGCCCCAGGGCAGGGGCAGAGCAGCGGGGAGGGGAAAGTTCTTCCCTGGGAGAGTTGTGGGGATGAGGAACAGGGGCCTGGAGCAGGGTCAGGGGGGCCTGGAGCAGGGTCAGGGGGCTGGGGCAGGGTCAGGGCTGGAGCAGGGTCAGGGGGCTGGAGCAGGGTCAGGGCCTGGAGCAGGGTCAGGGGGCTGGAGCAGGGTCAGGGCTGGAGCAGGGTCAGGGGGGCTGGAGCAGGGTCAGGGCCTGGAGCAGGGTCAGGGGGCTGGAGCAGGGTCAGGGCTGGAGCAGGGCCAGGGGGCTGGAGCAGGGCCAGGGGGCTGGAGCAGGGTCAGGGGGCTGGGGCAGGGTCAGGGGCTGGAGCAGGGTCAGGGGGCTGGAGCAGGGTCAGGGCCTGGAGCAGGGTCAGGGGGCTGGAGCAGGGTCAGGGCTGGAGCAGGGCCAGGGCTGGAGCAGGGTCAGGGGGCTGGAGCAGGGTCAGGGCCTGGAGCAGGGTCAGGGGGCTGGAGCAGGGTCAGGGCTGGAGCAGGGTCAGGGGGGCTGGAGCAGGGTCAGGGCCTGGAGCAGGGTCAGGGGGCTGGAGCAGGGTCAGGGCTGGAGCAGGGCCAGGGGGCTGGAGCAGGGTCAGGGGCCTGGAGCAGGGTCAGGGGGCTGGGGCAGGGTCAGGGGCTGGAGCAGGGTCAGGGGGCTGGAGCAGGGTCAGGGCCTGGAGCAGGGTCAGGGGGCTGGAGCAGGGTCAGGGCTGGAGCAGGGCCAGGGCTGGAGCAGGGTCAGGGGGCTGGGGCAGGGTCAGGGGGCTGGAGCAGGGTCAGGGGGCTGGAGCAGGGTCAGGGGCTGGAGCAGGGTCAGGGGGCTGGAGCAGGGTCAGGGGGCTGGAGCAGGGTCAGGGGGGCTGGAGCAGGGTCAGGGGGCTGGGGCAGGGTCAGGGGGCTGGAGCAGGGTCAGGGCCTGGCCCAGGCTGCCCAGGGAGGGGGTTGTGTCCCCTTCCCTGGCTGTGTTTAACCCCAGGGGAGATGAGGTGCTGAGGGATCTGGTTGAGCTCAGGATGGGATCAGTTGGACTTGATGCTCCTCAAGGTCTTTCCCACCCTTGTGACTCTCAACATCCATTTTGGGGGGGGGGATTGGGGGTTGTTTTTTCCTTCCTGTCTCAGCAGATGAGGACTTGGTGGATTTTGCTGGGGAGGTGGAAGAGGCAGAAGAGAACCCCCTGCAGAACAACTCCCAGCCCCAGACCCCTGAGCAGGAGAAATACCTCAGGCAGCACTTTGAAACGCTGACGGACGCCGAAGGTAACGGCCACGTCCGCGCGCGGCCGGTGCCTCCGCCAGCTCCTCCCAGTGCTGGCTGAGCCAACACCCTCCCTGATCCACAGCTCCAGAGAAATTCCATGGATCCTTAAAGGATCTGAAAACTCCTGAACTTGGAGAGGAGGAGAAAACCCTCTTCTTAAACCCACGGTTGAGTATCTCAGCCCGATTCCTCTCGCGCTGCCAGAAGAACAGCAGGTGGGTGTTGGATGCTGCTTCTCTCTTGTCTGTCTGTCTGTCTGTCCATTCAGGATATCCCTGCTCCCAATTTTTCCTATTATTCCATAGGCTGGCTGCTGCTTTCCCACTTCAGGCAAGGCCCCAGCTGCACAGACCCTTCCATGGCCTGGAGCTGCATGAGGACCAACCAAAACCACCCCAGGAACTCCAGCAAGCAGAGGCAAGAGGTTTTTCTGCCTAAAGAGGAAAACTTTGGGGAGAAATACCCCAAAAATGGGACAAATACACCTCCCCCAAGCCCCCAACACCCCCCCACAGAGGTATTTTTGTTCCTCATCTTGGGTTCAGTGGGGTTTTCATCAACTTTTTAGAACCTGTTGGGTGAAAAGACTCAGGAAACTGGAGAAGAAACAGGCTCTGACTCCAGCAAACCCAAAGGTGAGTGTTTGAGGCCTCCTGAACCCCAAACCTTGGCTGGGCATTGAGGTTTGGGGGCTCTGGGGGGGTGGGGGTGATGATGACAGGAGGGTTCAGGCTCAGCCCTCTGCCTACAGGATCCCAAAACGTCGCCCAAACCATCGCTGAGTCCTTGGGGCAGCTGAGAAGCCGCTTCCAGGAGACGCTGCAGCTCTATGACCAGGTTGGTGCCTCCTAAATTTGGGGTGGGGAGAGGAAGAAAACACCCCCCCCACACACACACCCCCCACACCCCCCCCCCCACACACACACATCCTTCCCCACCCCCAAACTCACAGCATTTCTCCCTCAAACAAGTGACCCATTTCAGGCACATTTCAGAGAACCCCAGAGTGGGATGGGAGGGACCCCAAGGGTCCCAGAGCTCCAACCCCCCTGCCAGGGTTGGGAGGGACCCCAAGGGTCCCAGAGCTCCAACCCCCTGCCACAGGCAGGGCCACCAACCTCCAGCCTGGAGCTACACAAGGTTGCCCAGGGCCCCATCCAACCTGGCCTTGGACACCCCCAGGGATGGGGCACCCACCCCCTCTCTGGGCAGCCAATCCCATCCCAATCCAATCCTGTCCCTATCTCATCCACATCCCAATCCACATCCCATCATCCCAATCCTATCCCCATCCCATCTCATCCCCATCCCGATCCTATCCCAATCCCCATCCCAATCCCCATCTCATCCCCATCCCAATCCACATCCCATCATCCCAATCCTATCCCCATCCCATCTCATCCCCATCCAAATCCCCATCTCAATCCCCATCCCAATCCCCATCCCAATCCCCATCCCAATCCAATCCCCATCCCAATCCACATCCCATCTCCATCCCAATCCTATCCACATCTCATCTCATCCCCATCCCAATCCCCATCCCATCCCAATCCCATCTCCATCCAAATCCCCATCTCATCCCCATCCCAATCCACATCCTATCTCCATCCCAATCCCCATCCCAATCCCCATCCCAATCCCATCTCCATCCTAATCCCCATCTCAATCCACATCCTATCTCCATCCCAATCCACATCCTATCTCCATCCCAATCCTAGCCCAATCCCCATCCCAATCCTATCCACATCCCAAATCCGTCCCAATCCTATCCCCATCCCATCCAGTCCCCATCCCATCCCAATCCCCATCTCACCCCCATCCCAATCCACATCCTATCCCCATCCCAATCCCCATCCCATCCCCATCCCAATCCCAGCCTCACAAACTGGTCAGGGCTTGGAGGGACCCCAAGGGTCCCAGAGCTCCAACCCCCTGCCACAGGCAGGGCCACCAACCTCCAGCCTGGAGCTCCACAAGGTTGCCCAGGGCTCCATCCAGGTTGCCCAGTGCCCCATCCAACCCATCCTTGACCATTCCCCAACACTGGATCCCCCCTCCAACCTTCCCCTCCCATCCCCCCTTCACCCCCCACCCCTCTGCCTCACTTCAAATCCCAAAGGTGCTGGAAATGGACCTGATTCCCAATAGGTGACCCTGGAAACCACCAAGGAAGATGCCACCCTCCTCCAAACCAGAACCCTCTTCATGGATTTCCTGGGCTGGCTCCAGGGGGAGCTGCGCTCCCGCGCCGTGACGCGCCGCGCCGACGCCGCCACCAGCACGGAGGACGCGGCGACGCCGACGGATCCCCAAATCCTGATGCTGCTCCGGACCTACTCCGAGTCCCTCCTGGGGATGATCCAGAGGAGGTTGGAAGGCACCAGTGCTGACACACTCTGAGGGGTTTAGGGGGGCACCAACCTCCCTCCCTGGGGAGTTTTTGGGGTTCTTGGGTGTCTTGTTTTTCTCTCTGTTGCCATTTCAACCCATTTCCACCCCAAAACCCTTCCCTGGGCACCCCCAAAACCCCACCCCAGGCAACCACCACCCCTCCCTCCTCCTGCTGCTGCCCTGGGCTCATTAATTAAATGTTGTTAAATGAAGAGGCAGCTCTGACCCTGCTGCAGGACACCCCCTGATCTGGGGTTCAGGGGGGATGTGGGGGGGTTTTGAGGCCCAGGGGGACGTTTTGGGGTACTGGGGGGGGATTTTGGAGGGGTAGCAGAGATGCAGTGTTGAGGGGTAAGGGGGGGGAGCTGCAATTTGAGACCTAGAGAGATATTTTGGGGTACTGAGGGTGAGCTTCAGGCCCAATGGAGCATTTTGGGGTACCAGGTGGATGATTTGGGACTCACTGGAACATTCTGGTTAGCAGGAATGGAATTTGGGGTGTTTTGGGGTATCAAGGGTTTGATTCCAGGCTCCATGTTTGCAATTTGGGGCCCAAAGGAGTGTTTAAGGGGTCTGTGGGTGCACTTTGGGGTCCAAGGGAGCATTTTGGGGGTACCAGGGGTGGTATCTGGGGTCCCACAACTGCAATTTGTGGCACCAGGGGTTAATATGGGGCCCAGGGGAGCATTTTGGGGGTACCAGGGGTGGTATCTGGGGTCCCACACCTGCAAATTGTGGCATCAAGGGTTGATATGGGGCCCAAGGGAGCATTTTGGGGTACCAGGGGTGCTATCTGGGGTCCCACAACTGCAAATTGTGGTACCAGGGGTTGATCTGGGGCCCAGAGGAGCATTTTGGGGTCCCAGAGGTGGTATCTGGGGTCCCACAACTGCAATTTGTGGTACCAGGGGTTGATATGGGGCCCAGGGGAGCATTTTGGGGGTACCAGGGGTGATATCTGGGGTCCCACAACTGCGATTTGTGGTACCAGGGGTTGATATGGGGCCATGGGGAGCATTTTGGGGGTACCAGTGGTGGTATCTGGGGTCCCACAACTGCAATTTGTGGTACCAGGGGTTGATATGGGGCCCAAGGGAGCATTTTGGGGGTACCAGGGGTGCAATCTGGGGTCCAGGGGTGGTATCTGGGGTCCCACACCTGCAAATTGTGGTACCAGGGGTTGATATGGGGCCCAGGGGAGCATTTTGGGGGTACCAGAGGTGGTATCTGGGGTCCCACAACTGCAATTTGTGGTACCAGGGGTTGATATGGGGCCCAGAGGAGCATTTTGGGGGTACCAGGGGTGGTATCTGGGGTCCAGGGGTGGTATTTGGGGTCCCACAACTGCAAATTGTGGCACCAGGGGTTGATCTGGGGCCCAGAGGAGCATTTTGGGGGTACCAGGGGTGGTATCTGGGGTCCCACAACTGCAATTTGTGGCACCAGGGGTTGATATGGGGCCCAGGGGAGCATTTTGGGGGTACCAGGGGTACAATCTGGGGTCCCACAACTGCAATTTGTGGTACCAGGGGTTGATATGGGGCCCAGGGCAGCATTTTGGGGGTACCAGGGGTGGTATCTGGGGTCCCACAACTGCAAATTGTGGTACCAGGTGTTGATATGGGGCCCAAGTGAGCATTTTGGGGGTACCAGGGGTGGTATCTGGGGTCCCACAACTGCAATTTGTGGTACCAGGGGTTGATATGGGGCCATGGGGAGCATTTTGGGGGTACCAGGGGTGGTATCTGGGGTCCCACAACTGCAAATTGTGGCACCAGGGGTTGATATGGGGCACAGGGGAGCATTTTGGGGGTACCAGGGGTGGTATCTGGGGTCCCACAACTGCAAATTGTGGTACCAGGGGTTGATATGGGGCCCAGGGGAGCATTTTGGGGATACCAGGGGTGCAATCTGGGGTCCCACAACTGCAAATTGTGGTACCAGGGGTTGTTATGGGGCCCAAGGGAGCATTTTGGGGGTACCAGAGGTGGTATCTGGGGTCCCACAACTGCAATTTGTGATACCAGGGGTTGATCTGGGGCCCAGAGGAGCATTTTGGGGATACCAGGGGTGCAATCTGGGGTCCAGGGGTGGTATCTGGGGTCCCACAACTGCAATTTGTGGTACCAGGGGTTGATATGGGGCCCAGGGGAGCATTTTGGGGGTACCAGAGGTGCTATCTGGGGTCCCACAATTACAAATTGTGGTACCAGGGGTTGATATGGGGCCCAGGGCAGCATTTTGGGGGTACCAGGGGTGGTATCTGGGGTCTCACAACTGCAAATTGTGGTACCAGGGGTTGATATGGGGCTCAGGGCAGCATTTTGGGGGTACCAGGGGTGGTATCTGGGGTCCCACAACTGCAATTTGTGGTACCAGGGGTTGATCTGGGGCCCAAGGGAGCATTTTGGGGGTACCAGGGGTGGTATCTGGGGTCCAGGGGTGGTATCTGGGGTCCCACAACTGCAAATTGTGGTACCAGGGGTTGATCTGGGGCCCAGGGGAGCATTTTGGGGATACCAGGGGTGCAATCTGGGGAGCTGTGGCTGCAATTAGAAGCATCAGGAACATTTGGAGGTACCAAGGGTTTTTATTTGGGGGTCCCACCTCTGCACTGTGGGGCCCAAGAGAGGATTTTAGGGTCCTGAGAATTCAATTTGGGGTCCAATGGAGCATTTTAGTCTATTTGGGGTGATATTTGGAGCTACTGCAGGTACAATTTGGGGTCCCAGGGTTTGATTTAGGGCCCAATGGTGCATTTTAGGGTACCAGAGGTGTGATTTGAGACTCAGGGCTGCAATTTACCCCCCCAAAACCACAACACCCCTACAACAAGACACCCCTAAACCACCCCCCCTCCCCTCCAGGGACTCACCAACACATCCAACTACTAAAAAAACCCATTATTATCACCAAAATCCAGGTACAGGGAGGGGGTTGTTCCTAGTTTTGAGGTTTTGGGGTACAAAAGGTGTTGGGCTGTGAGGTTTTGGGGTGTTGGGTTGGAATCCAGGGTGGGTTTTTGGGGGGGGGGGTCTCAGGTATCCTCACTCAGTCCAGCGGTGGCCGCAGTGGGGGGCGGTGCAGACGTAATAGAGTCTCATGGCATCCTGGGGAGGGGGTTTTGGGGGTCAAAGGAGGGGGGGAAAGGGGATGGTTGCAGTAAAAATGGGGTGTAGAGGGTATTTTGGGGGGGGTCTTGGAGGTTTTGGGGGGGTTCAGCTCACCTCAGCCCTGGCGCTGTGTGACTGGAAGAAGACGGCTTCCTTGTGGCCACACCTGGGGGGACAAGGGGGACATTGGGGATGGGGAGGGGGGGGTTGTGTCCTCACTGGGTCCCCAAATCTCTCAGGGGGGGGCCCATGACCCCCTAGAGGGGATCCCCATGTCGCTGGGGGGATCCCCCATGTCGCTGGGGGGATCCCCCACACGCCCATGGGGGGCCCAATGTACCCCAGGGTGTCCCTGATGGGGTCTTAATATCTCCTGGGGGGTCCCTGATGTCCCCAGGGTGTCCCCAGTGCTCCCATAAGGGGGTCCCTACATCCCCAGGGGGTCCCCATGACCCCCTACAGGGAACCCCCATGTCACTGGGGGGATCCCCCACACGCCCATGGGGGGCCCAATGTACCCCAGGGTGTCCCTGATGGGGTCTTAATATCTCCTGGGGGGTCCCTGATGTCCCCAGGGTGTCCCCAGTGCTCCCATAAGGGGGTCCCTACATCCCCAGGGGGTCCCCATGACCCCCTACAGGGAACCCCCATGTCACTGGGGGGATCCCACACACGCCCATGGGGGGCCCAATGTCCCTAGGGTGTCCCCATGGGGGTCCTCACATTCCCTGTGTGTCCCTGATGTCCCCAGGGTGTCCCCAGTACTCCCGTAAGGGGGTCCCTACATCCCCAGGGGGTTCCCATAACCCCCTAGAGGGAATCCCCATGTCACTGGGGGGATCCCCCACACGCCCATGGGGGGCCCAATGTCCCCAAGGTGTCCCCATGGGGGTCCTCACATTCCCAGGGTGTCCTTGATGTCCCCAGGGTGGGTCCTAATATCTCCTGGGGGGTCCCTGATGTCCCCAGGGTGTCCCCAGTGCTCCCATAAGGGGATCCCCACATCCCCAGGGGGTCCCCATGACCCCCTAGAGGGAATCCCCATGTCACTGGGGGGATCCCCCACACGCCCATGGGGGGCCCAATGTCCCCAAGGTGTCCCCATGGGGGTCCTCACATTCCCAGGGTGTCCCTGATGTCCCCAGGGTGGGTCCTAATATCTCCTGGGGGGTCCCTGATGTCCCCAGTGATCCCACAGGGGAGTCCCCACATCCCCAGGGGGTCCCCATGACCCCCTACAGGGAACCCCCATGTCACTGGGGGGATCCCCCACACGCCCATGGGGGGCCCAATGTCCCCAGGGTGTCCCCAAGGGGGTCCTCACATTCCCAGAGGGTCCCTGATGTCCCCACAGGGTCCCCAATGTCCCTGTTGGGGTCCTCACATCCCCAGGGGGTCCCCAATGTCCTCACAGGGTCCCCAATGTCCCTGTTGGGGTCCTCACATCCCCAGGGGGTCCCCAATGTCCCTTATGGGGTCCTCACATCCCCAGGGGGTCCCCAATGTCCCCACAGGGTCCCCAATGTCCCTGTTGGGGTCCTCACATCCCCAGGGGGTCCCCAATGTCCCCACAGGGTCCCCATGTCCCAGATACACCCCCCAGCAGTGTGCCCATGCCCCTGACACCCCCCTGGGGGGTCCCTGATGTCCCCAGGGTGTCCCCAGTGCTCCCATAAGGGGGTCCCCAAATCCCCAGGGGGTCCCCATGACCCCAGTCGCCCTACAGGGAATCCCCACACGCCCACAGGGGGCCCAGTGTCCCCAGGGGGTCCCCAATGTCCCCACAGGGTTCCCCATGTCCCTGTTGGGGTCCTCACATCCCCAGGGGGTCCCCAATGTCCCTTATGGGGTCCTCACATCCCCAGGGGGTCCCCAATGTCCCCACAGGGTCCCCAATGTCCCTGTTGGGGTCCTCACAACCCCAGGGGGTCCCTGATGTCCCCACAGGGTCCCCAATGTCCCTGTTGGGGTCCTTACATCCCCAGGGGGTCCCCAATGTCCCCAGAGGGTCCCCAATGTCCCTGTTGGGGTCCTCACATCCCCAGGGGGTCCCCAGTGTCCCTTATGGGGTCCTCACATCCCCAGGGGGTCCCCAGTGTCCCCAGAGGGTCCCCAATGTCCCTGTTGGGGTCCTCACATCCCCAGGGGGTCCCCAGTGTCCCTTATGGGGTCCTCACATCCCCTGGGGGTCCCCAATGTCCCCACAGGGTCCCCAATGTCCCTGTTGGGGTCCTCACATCCCCAGGGGGTCCCCAATGTCCCCACAGGGTCCCCAATGTCCCTGTTGGGGTCCTCACATCCCCAGGGGGTCCCCAATGTCCCCACAGGGTCCCCAATGTCCCTGTTGGGGTCCTCACATCCCCAGGGGGTCCCCAATGTCCCCACAGTGGAGGAGCAGGGGGTCCTCATGTCCCAGGTGGGTCTCCACATCCCCAGGGGGTCCCCAATGTCCCCGCAGGGTCCCCAATGTCCCCCTTGGGGTCCTCACATCCCCAGGGGGTCCCTGATGTCCCCACAGTGGGGGAGCAGGGCGTCCTCATGTCCCCAGGTGGGTCTCCACATCCCCAGGGGGTCCCCAATGTCCCCATGGGGGTCCCCATGTCCCAGATACACCCCCCAGCAGTGTGCCCATGCCCCTGACACCCCCCTGGGGGGTCCCTGATGTCCCCAGGGTGTCCCCAGTGCTCCCATAAGGGGGTCCCCACATCCCCAGGGGGTCCCCATGACCCCAGTCGCCCTACAGGGAATCCCCACACGCCCACGGGGGGGGCAGTGTCTTCAGGGGGTCCCCAATGTCCCCACAGGGTCCCCAATGTCCCCCTTGGGGTCCTCACATCCCCAGGGGGTCCCCAATGTACCTGTTGGGGTCCTCACATCCCCAGGGGGTCCCCTATGTCCCTGTTGGGGTCCTCACATCCCCAGGGGGTCCCTGATGTCCCCACAGCGGGGGAGCAAGGGGTCCTCATGGCCCAGGTGGGTCTCCACATCCCCAGGGGGTCCCCAATGTCCCCATGGGGGTCCCCATGTCCCAGATACACCCCCCAACAGTGTGCCCATGCCCCTGACACCCCCCTGGGGGGTCCCTGATGTCCCCAGGGTGTCCCCAGTGCTCCCATAAGGGGGTCCCCACATCCCCAGGGGGTCCCCATGACCCCAGTCGCCCTACAGGGAATCCCCACACGCCCACAGGGGGGGGCAGTGTCTTCAGGGGGTGCCCAATGTCCCCACAGGGTTCCCCATGTCCCTGTTGGGGTCCTCACATCCCCAGGGGGTCCCCAATGTCCCCACAGGGTCCCCAATGTCCCTGTTGGCATCCTCACATCCCCAGGGGGTCCCCAATGTCCCTGTTGGAGTCCTCACATCCCCAGGGGGTCCCCAGTGTCCCTACAGGGTCCCCAATGTCCCTTTTGGGGTCCTCACATCCCCAGGGGGTCCCCAATGTCCCTGTTGGGGTCCTCATATCCCCACAGGGTCCCCAATGTCCCCGTTGGGGTCCTCACATCCCCAGGGGGTCCCCAATGTCCCCGTTGGGGTCCTCACATCCCCAGGGGGTCCCTGATATCCCCACAGCAGGGGGAGCAGAGGGTCCTCATGTCCCAGGTGGGTCTCCACATCCCCAGGGGGTCCCCAATGTCCCCATGGGGGTCCCCATGTCCCAGATACACCCCCCAGCAGTGTGCCCATTGCCCCTGACACCCCCCTGGGGGGTCCCTGATGTCCCCAGGGTGTCCCCAGTGCTCCCATAAGGGGGTCCCCACATCCCCAGGGGGTCCCCATGACCCCAGTCGCCCTACAGGGAATCCCCACACGCCCACGGGGGGCCCAGTGTCCCCAGGGGGTCCCCAATGTCCCCACAGGGTCCCCATGTCCCTGTTGGGGTCCTCACATCCCCAGGGGGTCCCCAATGTCCCCACAGGGTCCCCAATGTCCCTGTTGGGGTCCTTACATCCCCAGGGGGTCCCCAATGTCCCCACAGGGTCCCTAATGTCCCTGTTGGGGTCCTCACATCCCATAGGGGTCCCCAATGTCCCTACAGGGTCCCCAATGTTTCCCTTGGGTCCTCACATCCCCAAGGGGTCCCCAATGTCCCCAGGGGGTCCCTAATGTCCCTGTTGGGGTCCTCACATCCCCAGGGGGTCCCCAATGTCCCCACAGGGTCCCCAATGTCCCCCTTGGGTCCTCACATCCCCAGGGGGTCCCCAATGTCCCCGTTGGGGTCCTCACAACCCCAGGGGGTCCCTGATATCCCCACAGCAGGGGGAGCAGAGGGTCCTCATGTCCCAGGTGGGTCTCCACATCCCCAGGGGGTCCCCAATGTCCCCACAGGGTCCCCAATGTCCCCCTTGGGTCCTCACATCCCCAGGGGGTCCCCAGGGGGTCCCCACAGGGTCCCCAATGTCCCCCTTGGGGTCCTCACATCCCCAGGGGATCCCCAATGTCCCCACAGGGTTCCCCATGTCCCTGTTGGGGTCCTCACATCCCCAGGGGGTCCCCAATGTCCCCAGAGGGTCCCCAATGTCCCTGTTGGGGTCCCCACATCCCCAGGGGGTCCCCATGACCCCAGTCGCCCTACAGGGAATCCCCACACGCCCACGGGGGGCCCAGTGTCCCCAGGGGGTCCCCAATGTCCCCACAGGGTTCCCCATGTCCCCGTTGGGGTCCTCACATCCCTAGGGGGTCCCCAATGTCCCCACAGGGTCCCCAATGTCCCTGTTGGGGTCCTCACATCCCCAGGGGGTCCCCAATGTCCCTGTTGGGGTCCTCACATCCCCTGGGGGTCCCCAATGTCCCCACAGGGTCCCCAATGTCCCCCTTGGGTCCTCACATCCCCAGGGGGTCCCCAATGTCCCCACAGGGTCCCCAATGTCCCTTATGGGGTCCTCACATCCCCAGGGGGTCCCCAATGTCCCTACAGGGTCCCCAATGTCCCTGTTGGGGTCCTCACAACCCCAGGGGGTCCCTGATGTCCCCATAGTGGGGGAGCAGAGGGTCCTCATGTCCCAGGTGGGTCTCCACATCCCCAGGGGGTCCCCAATGTCCCTGTTGGGGTCCTCACATCCCCAGGGGGTCCCCAATGTCCCTTTTGGGGTCCTCATATCCCCACAGGGTCCCCAATGTCCCCGTTGGGGTCCTCACATCCCCAGGGGGTCCCTGATATCCCCACAGCAGGGGGAGCAGAGGGTCCTCATGTCCCAGGTGGGTCTCCACATCCCCAGGGGGTCCCCAATGTCCCCATGGGGGTCCCCATGCCCCTGACACCCCCCTGGGGGGGTCCAGCTCACTTCTGGCAGGGGTGGTCCTCAGTGCGGGGCAGCGTGGGGTCCTGTGAGACATCAGCGATGATCTGGGTCAGCTCACTGCAAGGAGACAGCCCAGGAGGGTTAATTAGCCCTGTTAATTAGCCCCAGGTTATTAACAACCCCCTCCTTATCTACCCTTATTAATTACCCCACATTAATTGCCCTGCACTCACCTTTTCCTCCCACCTCCCCTCTTTCACCTCTCACCTGCCCCCCAACCTCTCACCTCCCCCCCCATTCCCCTCCCCCCAAACTATCCCTGTTAATTACCCTAATTGCCACCTTATTAATTAACTTATTAATGACTACCACTTCTTAATTACTTATCTTATTCATTCCCCTTTCCCTAAGGCAGGAGATGCTGGGATGGAGCTGCAGGAATCTGCTAAGGGATTCACTCTACCCACAAACTCATTTCCCTAATGAGCTTGTTTCCCTAATGAGCTCATTTCCCTAATGAGCTCATTTCCCTAATGAGCTCATTTCCCTAACGAACTTACTCCACTTCATGGGTGATCTTGTTGACATAGATGCAGCTGTTGTCAGCCTCTTGCTGGTAATCACAGTTACGACACTGAGAGGGGAAGAATGATGCTGACTGACTGGTCCCAGTATGGAACTGGGAAGGGTGGGACTGGTCCCAGTATGCTCCCAGCGCTGGTCCCAGTAGCAAAGGGCACTCACAGCGTAGAGAAGGATCCGGTTTTCCTTGTCTTCCTTGGGGTACAGCATGTTGTTGCTGGGGGTGGAGAGGGGGTGTTAAGAGTGGGGGGTGTTATGGGGGGGATGGGGGTGGGTTTGGGGGGGGGAAGGGGAACTGGGGGACCCCAGGGAAGACACAGGGAGGGGCCAGGAAGCCTCGGGGGCCTGGGATGGGCCTGGGGGGGTCCTGGGATGGGCCTGGGGGGAGCCCTGGGATGGGCCTGGGAGGGGGGGGCCCGGGATGGGCCTGGGGAGGGCCTGGGATGGGCCTGGAGGGGTCCCGGGATGGGCCTGGGGGGGCCCGGGATGGGCCTGGGGGGGTCCCGGGATGGGCCTCGGGGGTGTCCTGGGATGGGCCTGGATGGGGGGGGCCCAGGATGGGCCTGTGGGGGGTCCCGGGATGAGCCTGGGGAGAAGCCTGGGATGGGCCTGGGATGGGCCTGGGGGGGTCTTGGGATGGGCCTCGGGGGGGCCCAGGATGGGCCTTGGTAGGGGGCCGGGATGGGCCTGAGGGGGTCCCGGGATGGGCATGGGGGGGGGGGGCCCGGGATGGGCCTGGATGGGGGGTCCCGGGATGGGCCTGGGGGGGGGGGCCGGGATGGGCCTGGGGGGGGGCCCGGGATGGGCATGGGGAGGGGGGCCCGAGATGGGCCTGGGGGGGGCCCGGGATGGGCCTGGGGGGGGCCCGGGATGGGCCTGGGGAGATCCCGGGATGGGCCTGGGGGGGGGCCGGGATGGGCCTGCGGGGGGGCCCGGGATGGGCCTGGGGGGGGGGCCCGGGATGGGCCTGGGGGGGCCTGGGGGTCCCGGGATGGGCCTGGGGGGGGGGGCCCGGGATGGGCCTGGGGGGGGCCCGAGATGGGCCTGGGGGGGGCCCGGGATGATCCTGGGGAGATCCCGGGATAGGCCTGGGGGGGGGCCGGGATGGGCCTGGGGGGGGGGGGGGCCGGGATGGGCCTGGGGGGGGGCCGGGATGGGCCTGGGGGGGGCCTGGGATGGGCCTGGGGGGTCCCGGGATGGGCCTGGGGGGGGGGCCCGGGATGGGCCTGGGGGGGGGGCCCGGGATGGGCCTGGGGGGGGGGCCCGGGATGGGCCTGGATGGGGGGGCACGGGATGTTGCCTGGGGGGGGGGGGCCTGGGATGGGCCTGGGGGGGCCCGGAACGGGACTGGGGGGGTCCCGGGACGGGCCTGGGGGGTCCCGGGATGGGCCTGGGGGGGGGCGGGGATGCCTGAGCGGGCCAGGGGAAGGCCCGGTAGCCCTGGGAGGGGCTGAGAGGCCCCGAAAAGCCGCTGAGGACCCCGGGGAAGGTGGAGGGGGGACCGGGGGGGAGGAACCGGGGGCCGCCCGCGCCTCTCACCACTCCTGGCAGAACCGGATCCCCACGAAGCCCGGCTCGTACGTCCCGTCCGCCTCCATGGCGGCCCCGCGCATGCGCAGAGCGCACACAGCGCGCAGCCTCCCCTCTGGGGGCGGCACCGCGCATGCGCAGAGCGCACGTACAGAGCAGACTCCCCTCAGGGACGGCACTGCGCATGCGCAGAGCACATATAGGGCCCCATCCCTCAAGGGGCGGCCCCGCGCATGCGCAGAGCGCATATAAGGGCTCATTCCCTCAGGCGGCGGCCCCGCGCATGCGCAGACCGTACACACGGCGCCGCGCTCCCTCAGAGGGCGGCCCCGCGCATGCGCAGAGCGCATATAGGGGGCCTGTCTCTCAGAGGGCGGCCCCGCGCATGCGCAGAGACCACACACGGCGCTCCCCTCCCCTCAGGGGGCTGCCCCGCGCATGCGCAGAGCCCACACACCGCGCTCCCCTCCCCTCACAGGGCGGCCCCGCGCATGCGCAGAGCGCACACACGGCGCTCCCTCCCCTCAGGGGGCTGCCCCGCGCATGCGCAGAGCGCACACACCGCACTCCCCGCCCCTCAGGGGACGACCCCGCGCATGCGCAGAGCAAACCCCGCTTCCCTATCGCCACCCCCTTCCTCCCTCCCCATTGGCCAATCCCCCCTCGCAGGGTGGGCGCGTCCTCCTTCCCCATTGGTCCATTCCCAAGGCGGGAAGGGGCGGAGCTCGTCAGACTGGGCGGGCCGAAGGTTCCAGAAGCGGCGGCAGCGGCCGCACCATGAAGGCGGCGGCAGCGGCGGGGCCGGGCCCAGGCCCTGGAGAGGGGGGATTGGCCCCTCTGGGGCCGGTTCTTGGGGCTGGGACGGTGTCTTTGACCGTCAGCAGCAGCCTGAACGCCTTCCGGGCCTTCAAACGCTACAGCACCGCCCTGACCATCGCTGAGCTGAAGGTAGAGGCGCCTGAGAAGGCCCCGCCTGGGCCCTGGGCCTGGGCCTGGGCCTGGGTCTGGGCCTGGGCCTGGGCCTGGGTCTGGGCCTGGGTCTGGGCCTGGGCCTGGGTCTGGGCCTGGGTCTGGGCCTGGGTCTGGGTCTGGGTCTGGGTCTGGGTCTGAGCCTGGGCCTGGGCTTGGGCCTGGGTCTGAGCCTGGGCCTGGGCTTGGGCCCGGGTGGGGCCTTCCCAGACACCGGCCTGGGCCTGATCCGAGGCCCAGGCCGGTGTCTGGGAAAGCCCCACCCGGGCTGGTGTTTGTGTCTCCTCTGGGGATTCCTAATTTGGGGGGTGGGGTGTGGGGGGTGTTTCTCTCTCTCTTTTCCAGTGTAAATTGGAGCTGGTGGTCGGTAGCCCCGCCTCCTGTATGGAGCTGGAGCTCTACGGCCCGCAGGATGAGCTGTTGGGGCCGTTGGGGTGTGATGAGGCTTTGTTGGGGTCCTACCCGGTGGCTGATGGCTGCCGTGTGCATGTGGGTATCGTGTGTCCCTTCCCCTCCCTTCCCACCCCCCACCTCCCCTCCCCATCATAATGTCACCCCGGTTCTCCCCCCCTTTTTCCTGGGCTTTGCTGCCCTGACCACCCCCACCTTGTCATTTGGGAGGGGGTGAATGTGGCACCCCCATTCTGGGGTGTCCTGGTGTCCTGTGTCCTCTCCCCACACCCCCAGGGAGTCCCCTCCCCATCCCTGGGGTGTGTGGGTCCCGTGTCCCCCCCTCCCCACCCCTGTGTGTCCCCTGCCCCAATGTGTGTGTCCCCCCAACCCTCACCCCACCCCTGGTGTGTCCATGTCATCCCCCTCCCCACCCCCTGGTGTGTGTCCCGTGTCCCCCCCCCCCCACCCCCAGTGTGTGTCCCCTGTCGTCCCTGGTGTGTCCCCCCCTCTCCCCACCCCCCGGTGTGTCCATGTCATCCCCTGTCCTCACCCCCAGTGTGTATCCTGTGTCCCCCTCCCCCCCAGCTGTGTGTCTGTGTCCCCCTCCCCCCCAGCTGTGTGTCTGTGTCCCCCTCCCCCCCAGCTGTGTGTCTGTGTCCCCCTCCCCCCCCGCTGTGTGTCCCTGTGTCCCTCCCCACCCCCAGTGTGTCTGTGTCGTCCCCCTCCCCACCCCCAGTGTGTGTGTCCCATGTCCCCCTCCCCACCCCCAGTGTGTGTCATCTCATCCCCCCCCCCCCCGCCCCCCCAGTGTCCATCCACCTCCTCCACCCCCCAGTGTGTGTGTCCCTGTCCCCCACCCCCAGTGTGTCTGTGTCATCCCCCTCCCCACCCCCCGGTGTGTGTCCCTGTCCCCCCTCCCCAGCCCTGGTCTGTCCGTGTCATCCCCCCTCCTCGCCCCCAGTGTGTCCCGTGTCCCCCTCCCCACCCCCCGGTGCGTGTCCCGTGTCCCCCTCCCCACCCCCGGTGTGTGTGTCCCCTGCTCCCCTCCCCACCCCCGGTGTGTGTGTCCCCTGCTCCCCTCCCCACCCCTGGTGTGTGTCCCCTGTCCCCCATCCCCCTTGGTGTGTCCCCCCCTCTCCTCACCCCCTGGCGTGTCCCCCCACCACCCCCGGTGTCCACCCCCCTTCTCCACCCCCCAGTGTGTGTGTCCCGTGTCCCCCTCCCCACCCCCAGTGTGTGTCCCCATCCTGACCCACTCCCCACCCCCCTGGTGTGTGTCCCATGTCCCCCCCTCCCCAGCCCCAGTGTGTGTGTCCTGTGTCCCCCCCCCAGTGTGCGTCCCCCGCTGTGTCCCCATCCCCTCCCCATCCCTTGATATGTGTCGTGACCCCCCCTCCCCACCCCCCAGGTGTGTGTGTGTGTCCCTCCTCCCCCCCTGTGTGTGACCCCCACCCCCAGTGTGTGCTGTGTCCCCCCCTCCTCCCCCCCGTGTGTGTGTCCCCCTGGTGTGTCACCCCACCCCCGGTGTGTGTCACCCCCTCCCCACTCCTGGTGTGTGTCCCCAGTGTCCCCCCCAGTCCGTGTCCCCCCCCCCCAGTCCGTGTCCCCCCCCCCCAGTCCGTGTGTGTCCCCCCCCCCCAGTCCGTGTGTGTCCCCCCCCCCCAGTCCGTGTGTGTCCCCCCCCCCCAGTCCGTGTGTGTCCCCCCCCCCCAGTCCGTGTGTGTCCCCCCCCCCCAGTCCGTGTGTGTCCCCCCCCCCAGTCCGTGTCCCCCCCCCCCCCCCCCCAGTCCGTGTCGTCCCCCCCCCCCCACCAGTCCGTGTGTCGTCCTCCCACCAGTCCGTGTGTCGTCCCCCCACCCCGTCTGTGTGTGTCCCCCCAGTGTCCCCAGTCTGTGTGTGTCCCCCCCCAGTCTGTGTGTCCCCAGTGTCCCCTCCACCCTGGTGTCCCCCCAGTGTGTGTCCCTCCAGTGTGTGTGTCCCCGGTGTCCCCCCCAGCCCGGTGTCCCCCCAGTGTCCCCTCCACCCCTGTGTCCCCCCAGTCTGTGTCCCCCCAGTGTCCCCCCAGCCCAGTGCCCCCCAGTAACCGGGTGCCGCAGGTGATCGACCGGAGCGGCGCGCGGATCGGGGAGTACGAGGACGTCACCCGGGTGGAGAAATACGAGATGAGCGACAGCGACTACGAGAGGAGACCAGGTGACAGGGGGGACAGCCCCTCCCCCCCCCCACAGCCCCCTCCCCTCCCCTGGGTCACAGCCCCTCCCCCACCACCACAGCCCCCTCCCCTCCCCCTGGGTCACACCCCCCCTGGGTCTCAGCCCTCCCTCTCCCCCTGGGTCACACCCCTCTCCCCTCCCCCTGGCTCACACCTCCCCTGGGTCTCAGCTCTCCCCCTGGGTCACAACCCTCTCCTCTCCCCCTGGGTCTCAGCCCTCCCCCTGGGTCACAACCCCCTCCTCTCCCCCTGGGTCTCAGCCCTCCCCCTGGGTCACAACCCCCTCCTCTCCCCCTGGGTCTCAGCCATCCCCCTGGGTTATACCCCCCTCCTCTGCCCCTGCGTCTCACCCCCCCTGGGTCACACCCTCTCCCCTCCCCCCTGGGTCACACCCTCTCCCCTCCCCCTGGGTCACACCCTCTCCCCTCCCCCTGGGTCACACCCCCTCCCCGTCCCTGGGTCTCACCCCTCCCCCTGGGTCTCCCCCCTCCCCTCTCCTTCCCCCTGGGTCTCCCCCCTCCCCTCTCCTTCCCCCTGGGTCTCACCCCCCTCCCCTCCCCCTCCCCCTGAGTCTCCCCTCTCCCCACCCCCTGGGTCTCACCCCTCCCCTCCCCCTCCCCCTGAGTCTCACCCCTCCCCTCCCCCTGGGTCTCATCCTCCTCCCCTCCCCCTGGGTCTCATCCTCCTCCCCTCCCCCCTGTCTCCCCACCTCCCCCTCCCCTAACCCCTCTCCCTCCCTCCCCTCAGAGTCGGTGCGCTCGTTCCTGCGCCAGCGGGGCTGGGGCCGCTACGACGCGGAGCTGCGGCGCGCGGCGGCGGAGGAGCAGCAGCAGCGCGGGGCGCGGGAGGCGGCGCTGGCGGCCGCCCTGCCCCTGGGCACCCGCTGCCGCGTGCGGGTGCCGGGGCAGCCCCACCGCTTGGGCACCGTCATGTACGTGGGTAGGTGGCCGGACACACAGGGTGGGGGGCAGGCACCTCACCCCCCAGGGACACGGCCCTCCCTCCCCAGCCCCCTTCTCCACACCCATCCCCTCCCTCTCCATCCCCCTTTTCCCCCCCATCCCTCCATCCCCCTTCTCCACCCCCTTCCCCTCCCCCTCCATCCCCCTTCTCCACCCCCTTCCCCTCCCTCCCCAGCCCCCTTCTCCACACCCATGCCCCTCCCACCCCTCCATCTCCCTTCTCCACCCCCTTCCCCTCCCTCCCCAGCCCCCTTCTCCACACCCATCCCCTCCCACCCCTCCATTTCCCTTCTCCACCCCCTTCCCCTCCCTCTCCATTTCCCTTCTCCACCCCCTTCCCCTCCCTCTCCATTTCCCTTCTCCACCCCATTCCCCTCACCCCCTACTCCTCCATCCCCCCACACCACTCTATACCCCTTCTCCACCCCTATCCCCTCCACCCTCCTTTCCCCCCACCCCTCCACCCTCCTTTCCCCCCACCCCTCCATCCCCCTTTCCCC